>NC_071117.1:16012500-16716250 GCF_024256425.1 Clarias gariepinus
CTCTCATGGCTTTGCATGCCTCATTAAAAAGAGATTTGTTAAGAGTCACAGATTTTTTTTTGGGCTCTGTTCATGTCTGTGTATAGTTTTATAAGAATCACGAATAAACAGCCTAGATATTATTACATAGAGTTGTTCAACTTAGCAAACATCAACACTGCATTTATTTATTTTTAAATACATTTTGGAGTAAATCCAGGACTAAGCCCCAGTAATGAAAAGCTTGAATTTGTTATTTTGTTACTACTAGAATACTTTTTGTTTAAGGCTGAGTTTTCCTAAGCATCGCAGAAATTAAGATTATCATAACTGAAGAAGAGAGAAAGAGCGAGAGAGAGAGAGAGCGAGAGAGATAGAGCTGTATTTGATGCTTGCGCTGACATCAAGTGATGCTCTTTGTGCTTCAATGCTTTTGGAAAGCTCGGCCTAGATTATTTAACAAGGACATCCGGAATTAGCAAGGCTCATACATTACTTTTTCTTCTGCTGAAAAAGTTTAGTGTGTGTGTGTGTGTAGTGTTACATGAGTGTGATTTGACTGTGACTCAGACAGCTATATAGTGATATGACAGCTATATATATTTATAGATTGTAAGTCTGTAGGAAAGGGTTGTTAAGGTTATCCTACCAATGATTAAATGCATTACCATAAACTAGGAGTCAGAGGTTTGGACACATCTTCTTAATTCCATGATCTTTCATGGTTTTCATTTCTTTTTACATAATTGTAAAACAATGCTGAAGGCATCCGTTATAACGTCTCTAAGCTGAGGTGCTGTTACTGTAACTGGGGATTTCTAAACTAAGGCTGGTAAGTGTAGATGAAGTTCTCCTCTGCAGCAGAGGTAAGATTTGGTCTTGCTTTACTGCGATGGTCTTTATGAGCTACAGCCAACCCTAGTTTCATCATTGATGGGTTTTACAAATGTACTCGACAATACTCTTCTTGCGAGATCCGTTCCCGGACAGCTGACCTTCATGTCTTAAAATAACAGTGGATGACTGTTGTTGTTACTTAATTACCTAATGCCATATGTGTTATTTGATAGTTTTAAAAAAAAATTCAGACTTGTGTCCAAACTTTTGACTGGTACTGTATATGTTTTGTATGTAGAAATTTAATTAATCTTTAATTAATCTGATTATTTAAGTGAAGTAAATTACAGCATTTTTTTTTTAAACTTACTTAAAATATTTTACATTATCTAAACTCCAGAATGTCATGGGGGTCTGATTTCTATTTTAGAGCACTGTGATTGGTCACAGTGGAATTGGGATGGAGACTTACAGTCTACGAATAGCCTGAGCACCAACAGCTCTCCAACTACAACTTTTTGAAATCTGCTATCTGAACAGCCTTCCCCGCCCAAAGATTAAAGAGTCTCCAGCTAAAGTCAAACTGTTAAAACTTTTACATATGAATGGATTTCAGTAAATGTGTTAGGAAGGGGTGGATTATGTGCAAAAGCAAGGAAAGGCATTTTTTGGCTTTCTTTTTCCCTTATACTTCTCACAACAGGTGAAAGGAATTTTAAGGGCTGTACTTTTGAAAGCCTATCACTTGTTATTCCTACTGCCGCCTTAAATGATCCGGGTGAAGCGAACCCTAAGCGTCCACCCAGGATCAGATTTTAGCTCATGTCTGAGCGCCCTTCTATTTTTGCTTTGTTCTAAGGGCCAGTTGGTTGGGCTGTGCCTGATACTTTCAGCATTGAAGCGATTGCTGTTTTTTCTCCTCTAGGTTGTTATGAGGATGGCCCTGTGAGCAAATGAGCGGGGAGAAAGGTCCGACGAGGCGAGCATTTATACACATCCGTATCCACCCACAGATCAAGGTTGCTCTCCACTAAGCAATTAAGAGTTATAGTCAGGGAGGGAAGGGCCACATGAGCTAGCATGCATGCCAGTCGGGTCGAGGAGCTTTATTTAAAGTGTGTGGTCACACACCCACACACCCACGAGTTTGTCATTTTTCTCTCTTTTTTATGTGGATGCAATATTCTGTGCTGCAATTTGTAAAAGTAGAGTGATGCTGTGTGCCTTTAAAATGAGTTTTTTCCTGTCTCTTTCTCAGTCTATATCAATCACACACATACACACTCGTCGAGGTTCGGCGAAGTGAGGGGACATCTCCAGTTGCTGGCTGCCGGCCTGCTGCAGTCTGTGATAAGCTGGTATCTATTTAGATAGCTGTACACACACATGGCAGAGTGGCATGATTGGTATTTAAGATTACTAACAGCATAGTGAATGCCTTTTCCCAGTGTCAGATTTAGATTGGACACAACACACACCACAACCAGCTTCATTTCTCCCCCCCCCCCCCCCCTCTCTTTCTCTCTCACTTGCTCACTCGCTCTCTCAGTGCTGCTATGTCCTACTTTCCCTGGGCTAATTAATAGCAGATGTACTTGGCTATACCATTGTTATAGATGTGACATATAAACTCATGTTGACCTGCAAATTGCCTCACTTGCCGTGCAAGCTTAATATTCGAACCGCACAATGTGACACACATACCTGGTCATGTGACTTTACAGGGACCAGACAGACTAATATTTAAGAACAATACATGCATTTTATGTTAGATAGGTTAAGCACTTTATCAGTATTATGGACCTAAGTATTTTTGGTAAATGACAAATCTTCATCAAACATATTTAAGGAGTTTAATGAAAAACCTCATACGGGCATAACAATTAAAGAAGCTATTTGTTTTCAAGAGTAAATCAGTAAGGAATCTTGAGTTGAAAGTTCAAGAATTTATGTTTCAAGGTGGTGTGAACCAACAGAAATGAATAAAAGAATACATTTGGAAATGTTTAAAAGCAAATATAGACATTAATGGTAATTTTTTATGGAATTGCCCGGTGACATTGACTGGTGCACGAATAGTACCGAATGGTGGGACATGGTTATAAATATGGCTGTAAAATTCTTCCAGAAATCCTATCAGACTGGTTCATGTTAGTTATCCAGTCAACATTAGCAGTGAAGATTGAAATCGTTCAGATACATAACTTAAATTCCTCCCAGAAAGGGTGCTAGCCAGTCAACAATAGCGGTGAAGATTGGAATCATTTATGGATATACTGTACCTTGAAAATACTCTTTGTCATGTTAGCTAGCCTGCTAGTGGTAACAGTGGGTCTGTTGTTAAATGTGAATAGTCTCTCAGAAATCCTGTCCAGTCAGTTTACGTTAACTAGCCAGCTGGCAATGACAGTGGAAATTATATACATAGATTCCATACAGCATTAAGTCAATGCCTTTATCCAGAATGACTAACTAATCACCAGTCTGCATCCGATGCAATATAATCACGAAGTGCCGATTCGATTTATAGTGTATCTGTAGGTATCATGATTATAAAAATATCCCGATTCCATATTACATCTTTTTTGATTTTGGTACAATGTTAAAACCTTGAACCTTGGTTAATTTGTTATTCAAAAGTTTTATATCTTAGTCTTATTCATGCACTTCGCAACTGAATTGAACATGAGTAATTACATGTAGTCCATTCCTTATAACATTAGTTAACTCTCGATTAATTAATGTTTAATTAATGCATGGGGTATTTTGAGACTGGTGTAAGCGTGTGTAATGAGCGGATTTGAGACTAATTCGCTCGCAGAGTTTGTAGAACAAAGAAAAATCAGAGGCTTTGTAACGCGCAGGACTTAGCGATTCTGTTAAGAAGCGTGTGCTCTAGTCACAGAATCGGTTATATCCAACGTGATCTGTCATGATCTAGCTAAAAAACAGCCAAATCTGGTCACTGGCTGATCGACCGGTGCATTTCTGTCATAAATATAATAAATAATTTCAAAATTGGTGTTGGGGTCAGTGTAGCGATACATAAATCAGCACAGAAAAGACTTACAATTCATAACTGAATCGATTTTTTTCCCATCTCCACTTACTACATGCTTTATAGTTTCAGAAACGTGTCCTCGTGCGAATTCAAAAAGTCAGGAAGAGGAAATAAAACTTTGAGTATTTCAGGCTAGCTTTCCAGCTAGTGATAACTTTTACATCTTGAAAATTCTGTCAGAAATCCGGTCAAGTTAGTTCAGATTAACTAGCATTAGTAGTGCTAAACATAAATATTTATGGATATTATTTAAAAAATTTTCTCGAAATCAGGTTAGTGCAAGAGCATTAGCTAGCCTATAAAATCTATAAAACCAATGCACACGTCTTCCTTTTTCCCACTTCCATAGATAGCACACATGGCAACATCACACGATTGGCTGAAGTGAGATCCTTACGGATCACAGTACGGAAAGCAGTTATGTATCACTGATGATGAACAATGACGTCATTCAGGCGTAACTGTGGACGTATTTGTGTGTGCTACCTCAGAAAGAGACTGTAATAAACACAGGCATGATTCTATAATTATTCCATAATTTATTCCATAGATCTTTCACAGTGATTGCATTAGGAGGCAATCAGAAGCCTTGTGACAATCAGAAATGCATAAACATGTTAGTTTTTCGTCTGTGGTTTGTATATCTTTGAAGGAAACACACTGATCATTGCTCCACTATGTGTGTTGACCACAGAGAATAATAGCAGCTGTGGAGGCTTTTAGCAGCTTGCCAGTGCTGGAGAAACTGCTGGTGCCCTTCCAGGAAAACAATACTTACACACTCGCTTGTCAAATCAACCGCTCTAATTTCTCTTCTTTTTTTTCTTTCTCTCTCTCTCTCTCTCTCTCACACACACACACACACACACACACATACAGAATATGTCTGTCTGTCTGTCTGTCTGTCTGTCTGTCTATCTATCTATCTATCTATCTATCTATCTATCTATCTATCTATCTCATACACAACACATGTGTACACACACAAAGAGACACACTCTACTTGTCTTTGTTTCTGCTCCATCTGTGTCTCTTGCATCACGATTTCATATTTAACAGCAATATCAGGTACATGGCAGCTGTTGAATGTAGGCATTAACACTGCTTTGCCGATGTGCCGCATCCTAGTTGTGGTCTTAATTGTTTTGGACACTCACTTAGCATATTTCAAAGGTTGAGCTGTTTTTAAACACAAAATACAACAATGTAAAAAAATACCTAACTCTATTGCAGTCTGTAACAGTTTTCTGCTTCTCCATCCCCGTTATAAATGTGACTGAAAGTAACTGTTGTTTTAAAAACCTATTTACGTTTGCTCATATCACTTGCGAACTAGCATTTAACACCATTTACAGTATGTATATTAGGGATGGGAATCACCAGGGACCATACGATACGATATTATCACGATATTACGATCGAATTTAATCCTGATTCAATTTTGTTCAGATTTTGTTACAATTCTAAACAAAACTTAGCAAATAATTTGCTCGTACCACACAGGATGCAGTGTTTTCATGTGAATGTGTGAATAGTTTAGAGCACACCACCTGTAGGATTATAGAGGAATTGTTAGTTTTTATGACCTCAAATGAAAAGATATAAACACAGACAAACACACACTTTCAGTCAAAAGTTTGGACACACCTTTCATGGTCTTTTCTGATTTTTATTTTCTTCTACACTGTAAAAACAAAACTGAAGGTGTCCAAAATATGCAATAATCTTCTTTGAACGTTGTTATCTGCTACCTATTGTACTGTATGCTCTGTAAAGCCTTCATAACAGCTCTAATCTGAGTTACCTAATGCCAAATGTGTTACTTCATAGATTTGAAAAAATCCAGTATTGTTGTAGAATATATAGAAAATAAATCTGAACTTGTGTCCAAACTTTTTGGACTGTATATTATGTTTATTATATGTATAATATATTGTGTATATTATGTATATACAGTATATTAAAAGTTAAGAATTGTGATATACAATCGAATCGATTTCTTTCCCTCATCTCTAATGTATAACAACATTACAATCCTGAATTCTTATAAAGTTACTGTCTTTTAGCTACCCAGTTAGTGTTAACAGTGAAATGTATGCAATGTATGCAGTAACCTAAAAGTCCTCACATAATTTTTGTTAGGTTAGCTCAACAGCTAATATTAGAAGTCAAATTATTAAACATTTATGAATGAGAAGCCACTCAGAACTTCTGACAGGCTAGCTGAGATTAGCTTGCTGATTATGGTTAGATATATAAAAAAAAAAGACCATTTATGACTGTAACCTAAAAATCCTCTCAGGAATCCTGTGAGGTTACTATAGCTAATGTTAGCTAATACTAGCCATATTAGTATAAGCAGTTGGAATTATTTACAAAGGTGGCAAGAAATCCTGTTCCAACCGTTATTTTCCATTAAGGAATGTTGTTAGCGTGAGAATTTGAACAAAATGTTTTAAAGCTTAAGCATGTGTGTTAACCACTTCCTGTGTACAACTCATAAGTAACTTAGGCCAGGTTTGTATAAAATATAAGCAAACCTATGCACCATTTTGTAATGTTTTCTGGCTTTTATCACGTTGTAAAATCAATTTAAACATACCACTTTTAGCTGTAAGTACTGAATATTGATGTCATTGCTAAACAGTCCTAAATAAGGCATAGCTTCTGAATTGCTCTCAGTATTATAAGATCAAAAGAAACCGCCTTTGCTCTTTGTGGAGAAGCTCAATTACATGCCGAGTGAAGTGGGGTGAACATGCAGCAGTTAATTAAACCCTCCAGAGGGAAATTTGAAAAGCGTGAACGCCTCTACTGTTTTCTGTTGCAGTCTCAGCCCTCTTTTACACCCAGCAGTGGATGATGTCATGGTGCCTTGTTGATGGCCTTAAGGCTTATTTAGCTTTTGAGAACAATGCACTGTTGGACAGGGTCCTGGGTTGGGAAAGGCCCCTATCTTACCAGATTACTTCCTCTCATGAAAGCAGCAACGGCATTATTGGTTGTATTTTACGAGTAAATCTTGTAGAAATTGGTAGCATCTATGTTGCATTAATTGCATTTGCTTATAATTGCAAATCCATTACTTTACAAAACTATATACAGAATGCGAACCTATGTATGTTGTTTATATACTGATTTATTGTCTTTTAAATACACTGAGGTATAATTACATTTACAGCTGGCCCCGTGCTCCTGTAAATGCTTCTCGTACTGTATCTGCATCGAGAGTTGAAAGTGGTGTGAATTTGACACAAGGATTATCGACGTATGTGTTGCATCTGGTGAAAATTCTAAGTCATATGTTGCGTAGTACATCATGGTGCATGTTTAAACATTTTTTTTTACCCATTTTTAAAGGCAATTCTGATCATAAGAGATTTCTTCCTCTTGTTAATGGAAGGAAGGGTGGGTGGGAGAACACTGATTTATTCACGTTGCAGTGAGAATAATAGCATGATGTCACACGCTTTGATACGCTTATGCCGAAGTATGTTTGCAGGAGCTGCGCGTACATGCGATGCATGGACTTTAACACGTCGTCCGACGCCATCTGATTAAAAATGAATTAAGTGTGTTATCACTGAAATGATAAAGTTTTCTGTTTTAAAAATTGTAAATTGTTGCAGGCTAAGGTAAAGCTTTTCCAACACTTAGTTTCTCGGTAACAAGCTGAATTAACTTCAAGCGAGAGAAAATACCCTGTTGTGGAAATGCCTATTTATAGCTGGTATAAAGTAAGTGATAACAAGAAAAAAAGCATGTTTTGGTAAGTAAATAATTACAATGTTTGGGACTTTTATTACAAGAAACAATCATTTTTTTTTTAAACCCGTATATATTTGTTACATGCTATATTTGTGCTACAAGTACGTGTTCATGTCAGTGTGAACCAGTGTCCTTGGGGGAAATGAAGGCATGGAGATGGTTGTAGAAAAACAAAGTATCTCTTCCTGTTTTTAAAACATGGGAAACGCTCCCAGTTCTCCCAGTCCTCTACTTTTTAATGAAAGAGTGCATTGATTTAATGATGTCTGAGTAACACAGCATGTGGGAAAATTACTGCTTAAAAATTACATATTATACATGCGTATGAGATAACAGGAAGTGTGTAATGGATGTGTCAGCGAATTAAAATTCACATGCCTTGTGTGTGTGCTTTGCCTGCAGGTGTATCTCATCAATGTCACTTACTCCGATTCCACGTCCCATATTATTTACCGGAGATACAGCAAATTCTTCGACCTTCAGGTAGGAATTTGTTTATATGCACTTACACACACACACACACACACACATCAATACCTTTTATTCTCACTAATTAAACACAGTGAAAGGTAGGGAATTTCCTCACACATGCAATGCAGTAAAAACTCACAGCTGTGGGATTAAACAACTGCGACAATCATTTATTAGTCAAGCTAATCGGAATAAAGGCTTCAGTTTGTGAGGAAGCAAGAAATGGAAAAACTTTATGTGGTCTGATGAGTCCAGATTGACTCTATTCCAGAGCGATGGGTGTGTCAGGGTTAGAAGGGAAGAGCATAAATTTATGCACCTATCCTTCATAATGGCCACTGTACGAGCCTCTGGAGATTATTATGAGCCTCTGGAGTGTTATGGTCTGGGCTGCTTCAGCTGGTCAGGTCTAGGCTTAGCAACGTTATGTAGCGGTAAAATAAAGGCAGCTCATGACCTCAACATGCTGAATAATTAGGTTATCCCACCTATAGGTCTTTTTGTTTCTTCATTGATGTCCCTATGAAGATTCTCAGTCATCCAGGTGAGGTTAAAGCTAAATGTGGTTGAATAAACTATAGGAATGTGTGACATTTACTTTTTTTTTTGTTTGTATATACAAATACACACAGGATTTCAAAAATGCAAATATTCAGCCATAGTTTGCCCCACTCGCTTTCTGCCAGTCGCTGATAATGAGTTAGAAGTCAGAGATGATAAATTGTATAACATTTTGTGTGTTTAATATGCATTAGAGCACTCCTTCGCTTGCTTACTGCCACACTGATTGGCAGCGTATTTGATAAATGGCTTGGAAAGGAGGTGAATTTAATTTTGTTTAATGTAGCATGCAGTACTGACAGGTGCAGATTACTTTTATAAGCAAATTTAATACAGTACATGCTCCTATGCGGTACAATATTTCTCTTATGTTGGAAAACTTTAAGACAGTCCTCGTAAACTAGAGTTTTGGAAGACAGCTGAAGGGGAGTGGATGAGCTCAGCCGGTCCCCTGGGTTTTAGGTTTGTGTGAGTGCGTGTAAGGGTGTGTGGTTTAGGACATGCATGTGAGAATGTGCATATATTAAATCTGGGGCTTATATTCTTTGGAGCAGGGTTAAAATCGCACTCTACAGTATTTTTAGGAATTTTTATTTTAATCTGTGATTGCTTTTTTAATAAGTAATATTTTGTTCACATATTATTTTGCATGTTATAAAAGGACTGTTTTATTCTTGTAATTGTTAGGATTACACTGATCAGCTACAACACTAAGGTGAATTCAATATCAATGATTATCAGTTATATAGCAGTATACTGGTGACAGAATTATGCGAACCCAAGGCTCATCTATGCCTGTGCAGACCATTCGATCTGACTCTACAGAAAAGCGAATGTATCACAAATTGTTGAATAAAGTTACTGCTGGCTATTGTAGAAAGGTATCAGAACAGTCAGTGCATCACAGCCTGCTGTGTATGGAGCTTAGCAGACAAAGAGATCAAGATTGTTGATCCGGCCTCCAAATTCCCCAGATCTCAATCTGCTCGAGCAGCCATGAAATGCACCATACAAACAAAAGTCCTATTCATGGAGGACCCACCCTGCAACTCACAGCACCCAAAGGATCTGCTGCTAATGTCTCGACAAGATCTTCAGAGGTCTTGTGGAGTCCCAGGGACACAAGGGGAATTGGGCTTAATGTTTTAAGTTTTAATATTGCAGCCTATTGTTATTAGTTTATCACATTCTGCATAGACTAGCTTTTATAGTCAAGTAGGAGATGAGTCAAAAAGAATATGTAAAATGTTAAAAATTTGGAAACTATTTTTTAAGAAACTTCTTGTGGATGCTTTGATAAATCATGTAATTCCCGAGATACATTAAAGTCTCATTCTATGTATATATCATTTTCAATGCTATTTTTGTACATATTGCTCTAGTTTTATGTATGTTTTATGTTTATGCATATCTAGATATTTGTGTATGTGCTTGTGTGTGTTTGCATGCATGTGTGTTTCCCTATCATCCATATTGAGTTAGCTATTTTAGGCCCATATGAGACTATGAAAAAAGCCCACTGTGTTTCAAAGGAAGCCATGTTCCCACCATGAAGGTGGATCTAGCGTCAAAGCCTCCATTGATAAGCTACACTGGAGCTGCTGACCTCACATGCCAAACTTTAACTCCACAGTTAAACCTTTACTTCAAATCTATCCCGGAGCTTGTGTAATGCTTACTTTAATAGGGGATGGCGAGGGAAGATTACGGTGTTTTCCTATATGGCTTGTGGTCTGCTTTGATAAAATGAAAAATGGATTCAGATGATGCTATTAGAGCTCAGTGCACTTTATTACTTATAGGCTTTTAGTCATAACTAGCTGTTGTCGTTTGAGTTGTGCGGAGTAATTCTTGCCAAATATTACTAGGGAAAATATAACTCACTGCTGATTCAGCACTTTCGGACCACTCCCTATTGTGTTCTGCTCCATTTAAAACAAAAGCACACCTGCTGTTGAGGAATAAGAGTTTTGATTGTATTATTTCTGAAATCACACAGCAAAGGTCATCAGTGTATAGGGTACTGGCTAACATTGTGCCAGCTGGACTGTATAAATGCGCACTTTTCTGCAGGCTTTATCCTTTGCTTGCTGCACGATCGTTGAATAGATGCCATGTTTGGAGGCATCTCTGTAATATTTTGGGTCTATATCACGAAGCGCTTGCCAGGCTGCAGTGTTGTTGCTTTTCCCCCTGAGGATTTCTTTGATGATTCAGGCTTGTTTGGCCAGCTTCTTGCTCACACTGGATTAGAGCCTTTCCACTGTAAAACATTTATGTGCCTGAAGTTATCCCGCTTTTAGTAACATGCACAGAACTAGAGAAAATGGGAGCAATATCAAGATGGCCTCGATAAATTTGGAACAAGCAACTGTATGCTGGTTACATTGTCACAAATTGCATTTGTGAAGTTTTTATCTTGGTTACTGATTAATGATTTCATCACCCTGCTGAATAGGGACTATTATTAATCTCTATTGTCGATATTATGACACATTTCATTTGAAATACATTAATTTTGTACTCGTTTGTAGAGTGGTCAAATCATAAATTTGTAATCTACTCTAGCAGGCAAGTAAATGGAAACAAACAGTTTAAGATGTATTCATTGAATGAAGCTGAATGTTTTAGCTACGAGATGTGATGTCATGTCCTTGCGTCGAATGTAAAATATGTGACCCATCACATCAAATAAGGTGCTAAATAGCATTTTGAGTGATAAGAGTCAGCTCAGGTTTATGGCAAAAAACAAAATGCATGCTTTTCTATCAAAAGTGGAGTGAACAGTATGAAGAGTGCTCATTACAGTAATTTACATTTTCTCAGTTTTGTTGAGACATCAGAAAGACATTTATCAAGCGAATCTTGTCAAAATTTAAAATATTATCAATTTCACCTACTGCACCTTATTGACCGTAATGCAAAACTAACCTGTGTGACCTAATTCCGTACTTGATATGAAGGATCACATTATATTATTTGATATGTTTAACTGCACATACTCTAGTAAGAAATGACATTTTTTCATTAGTCTTTATTTTGCTCAGTTTTGTTGATGTTTCTACATACCTTCTTGTTACTGATGCTTAAAAAAATCTCTTGTTAATTAAATTTAATTGACTTAAGTTCATTAATTTATTCAGGTACTCATAATAACCAGATTGGTGAGACACCAATTGGTGGCTGGAGTAGTTAACACTGTCATCTCACATCTCCAGTGTTGGGGGTTCAAATCTTGCCTCGTGGAGCTTGGTGGTTTTCCTCTGGGTATTAGTGCTTCCACCTATAATTCAAAGACATGCTGTGAAGATTGATTGATGTTTCCAAATTGCCTGTGGTGTATGAATGGGTACTGTATGTGTGCTTGTGCCCTGTGGTGGGCGTTTTGCCGTAAGTACTCTGGGATATGCTTCAGGCCCCCCGCAACCCTACACAAGATAAGTGATGTAGATGATCGATGGGTGATAACCAGATTGTGCCTTAGCCAAAGTCTGTAGTTCATTGGGATTTTGGAATGAGTTTCAGCAACAGCTAGGGTTACAGCTTTGAGGTGCGTCTCGCCACCATAAGGCACATTATCATTAAGCATACGTAGCTACATTCTTAAAGAAAGCATTTATTTTTCAAAAGTAAATAGTTTGATATTTGGATGTACTTGTCCTTGAAACAAATATGAAAAAAATGAATAGCCGAGATATGATCTTATTGTTTTGCTTTAATCAGCTTGAGGTCAAACTTACAGCATGAAACATCACAAATGGTGAAACGTCCTCAAGATCATATCAAGTTTTGATTTATGTTGTAAAAACAAAGTTTGAAAGACTTGATAAAAAAACATAACGATATGCATTAAGGTTATATTTTAACTCCACAAATTAATCAGCAACTTATCAACTTGTGAAATCTAAATGTAAACTCTTTTAGACTGTCGAAGCTCTGTGAAAAGCTTGCATGTATTTCCCTGAACCAAGACATCTCTTGCGTGCCTATTTGAGCAGGTGTTGGTAGAGTTAATGAAGTTGACTGCGACAAAATGAGATGATATACCATATGTCGACTATTTCTTTCCTTTACTTCTCAGCTGAATATCTGTGTCAAAGACCATGCCTTAGAGCGAGCACCACCTGTGGTGTGTAGCCAAATGGAACAGAAGTTCTTTTCATCAAGGCCGCCGGCGGCAAAGTCGACTATTTTACTTCGACCCAAAACTGTGACTCAAAATGTGCAAACGTAATCATGAATTTATTCTAACTTTTACTGTAAACTTACTACTTAAATAGGACAGTTTATGTATTAAGTGTGCTGCTCAAGAAAACCAGTTTGTGGGATCAGCAATTTTTTTGCCCATCCCAAAAAAAAGTAAAACCATTTACTTTAGCTTATTTTTGTGTTATTTGGATTTGTCTTATCGCTGATTCTAGGTCTCTAGTTAGAATATATTTTGCAGCTTGGCGATCCACAGATTTCAGGACACATTCTGCTCATAAGTGATCCAAAGACGGTTTTTAGTGCTGAACATTTTTGTGGCTTCTGACCTTCACTCAGTGTTTTTCAGTTGTCTTTTAACAGCATTTTGCTGATACAAGATGTCTGTTGGGTTTGTACTTGACATATTTGCGGCTAGTTGACTGAGCTTCTAGTGAATTTTTGAATGTTTTTGGAGCGGCAATGTAGCGCACATCAAGGGTGCTGAGTTGACTAGCAGACAGAAGGTAACAGGGAGTGTCATTGAATTGGTTCTACCGCAAGCTTTGCTTTGTTCATATTCCAAATGTCCTTCATGTAATAACCACTTTTAGATATTGGCCCTTTGTGTGAATGCTAGCCAAGTTTACATTTTTACATAGCACTGATGAATGTTTCTGTGGTTTATTACTAACACTAACTGACTATTGCCAAGAGATGTTAGCCTAACAGAATTAATGAGAGAATTTTACCTCACATTTATAAATATTAACAGTTTTTTTTTTTTTACTTAGCTGACTATCTAAAATATGTTAATCTGACAGAATTCCAGAGAGAATTGTTACATCACCTTTATTATTGTTTTTAATATTTACTACAAAAACAAGATGACTATCTAAATTGTTGTAGGCTGACAGGATTTCTAAGAGAACTTGTGCACGGCATTAACACATTTCAATAATACATAATCTAGTTTACAAGGTTCCTGAGAGACTTTTGATAAAGTGATAAAATTTTGACACTAGCTAAAATCTTAACAGGCCAGATTTTCTGGGGAGTTTTTTTTTTTTTTACACCATATTCATGAATATTTGCCAGCTGATCAGTGTCAACCTGTCAAGATTATTTTATTATGTTACATTCACATGTATTTATATATTATTTACTAATGGAACACTGACTAGCGAACACAAGCTAGCCTGACAGGATTTTGAATCATGTTCCTAAACAGTTATAATCTTCACTGCTAACAAGAATCTTTAGCAAGTTATAGATTTCTAAGAGATGATAAGTTACAATATATTTAGCTGTAAATGTCTATAATTCATACTGCTAACATTGTAAACCTGGCTAGCTAGTTTTCTTAAAAAAAAAAAAAAAAAGGATATATTAATAAGAAAGAACTTAGTGGATATAATTCATTTAATGTGACCATCATTGCTTCAATGCTAGCTACAGTAGCTAAGTAGCATTGAACCTAATAAAGGTTAACCTGACAGGATTTCTAATATAATTGCTAAAGCTAACTTGAGAGGATTTCTAATATAATTGTTGAAGATAACTTGACAGGATTTTTTTTTTAATTGTTAAAGCTAACTTGAAAGGATTTTTAATTAAATTGTTTAAGCTAACCTGACAGGATTCCTGTAAGAAATCTAGTTTTCAGGCTGTTTTTTTTAATGTTCATTATTTTCACTGCTAATCATAACTGCTATTCTAGTGTTTATAATTTTCCTTGTGGTATTGTTGACATAAGCAAACAATACATGTTTAATTTGGGCTCTGTCAGTGACAAATGGTGACTATTTTTTTTTAGGACATCAGACATCATAAATTTGGATACAGATGTTTTATGTTAGGCCTGTGGAATGTCTGATTCTGACTGTTTTGTGTTCAGTGGATAAAGAGGGATATTTTTATATCTCTGCGGTTAGAGCGGCATGTCGTCTAGAGGGGATTGACTCATTTTATGATTTTCATACATCCTTTTAGTCGTTGGTTCTTCCTCTTTCTATTAAAGAATCTTTTCATCCTAATAGGATAAACATTCCTATACCCACACGCTGTATTCCATGTATTTATGTTTATGATTCACAATCTCTCTGTTTCTGTCTTCATTATAAAAATGCCACACACAATTGAAAGTCAAAAGCACATGACCACCACTTCATACAGTAGAGTTGTTTTCCAGCCACCTGCTGATCCTCTAAGGATTCAAAACATTCCTCCTTTCTGTAACCAGATAACCATGGGCCAAGCGTTATCCGAAATGGGAATACAAAAATGCATGGGCTGCTTGGAGCCACCCACTTCCATGTGCCCAAACCGGGCATACAGACCACTAAGCACTGCTGGCATCTCCAATTGGAGCAGAAGTTTCACATCTCAGCACTTTTCCAGGGTCAGCAACCATCCTGTGCCAGTACAGTGGGAGAAGAATGGCTAGTTATTGTCTGATCTTGGGCGTGGAGGATAAAGACACGTTTCATGAGCTGTAGTCATGTGAACCCCTACGCTTAACCACTGCTTTTGGAAAAACAATCGAGTTATTTAAAGTTCACTTTAAAACACCCATAACTGTTCATATTATTTGAACTACTTAAATACCATAATTTTTGTTCTATAAATTGGGCCAAACGATGAAAACGAGTGAGAAGTCCATCCACCTCATGTTTGGATGTGTTGTACATGCTTTTCTGCTCAATACGGTTGCAAAGAGTGGTCATATGAGTTACAATAGCTTTCCGGTGAGCTTATTCTAGTCTAACAGTTCTCCTCTGAGTGCTCTTATTTAGTTTATAAATGTAATTGAATAAAAATCCAAAAGTACTATTCATGCTCATTATAGTTTATATGAAACTTTAATGCATTTGCTGCTTACAACTGATTTAAGCCTAATTTACTGTAGTTTGCTTTTTGATTACATTTGAGTTAGAAACTTGCTTTTGTTAAGTCTGTGTATATCAGAGAAGAAAAGAGTTGTCAGTTTTTTTTAAATACAAATTTAAAAGTATCTGATAGTGGTTTGAAGTCTACATGATTAGTTGAGGTTTCAGTAGAGGAGTGAGACAGAGGGAGAAAAAGACAGAGAGAGCGACTCTGTGATCGAGGGCAGGAATCATGGCTGGGATGAGTGTGCATGGAGTTCATGGTAAGTGTATACCTTTGTATTTCCTGTGATCCTCAAGACTGATGTGTCTAAGGGCTGGTGCCATGTGTTCAAATTTCAGGATGGAAATAGCGAGTTAGGGGATGTGTGGTGAGGCAAGAAACTTTTGATGTGTGTGTGGGCAGTTGTGGCTGTGATCAGTGTGTGACCGAGTGCACGTCAGTCCGTTTGTTTGCCAGACCGTGAGCTCTTGACCACCCCCTCAGTTTTAAAACACACGTGCACTTTGATCTGGTTACACATTGCCAAAGAGTGACGCTACATGAAAGCTAGATGGCTATGTTTGCTATGGGAAGAGACACTGGTGATGAAACATTTCCTTCTGACTAGCCTGCTCTCAGTAACCTTTCCTCTGTTTGTCTTTCCTCTTTTTCTTTAAATGTCTCACCATCGCTGTAATAATATAAAGAAGATAGTGTAGTCTACGGCATCATCACGCATCCAGACTGTTTTTCACCCTTTATCTCACCTTGTTCTCAGTTGGAATTTGTCAAGGTCTTAATTTCTAGACTGTAACATGGTACTGGTATTCCCCAAAAAGGAGTAAAATATTCAGAATACTCTGCAACCATAACAAGAACGACATTGGATTAATTTTACAGAATTACTAGCAAGATAAATCTACTGTTTTTTTAAGGTTTTTAAAGAAAACCTTTACGCAATGCTAATATTTGTACAGCAGTGATAATAATAGTAATAATAATAATAATAATAATAATACAAGATAAAAGTAAAATACGATATTAATAAAAAGTTTCACCTTAAGCAGTGCTCTATTGTACCATACTGTAATTAAATACAAGTATATGAACAACATAATTCTTTTGAGGCATGGTGTTATTATCACTACTAGTGTATTTATTCTTATAGATCTTACAAATGTTTTCTTCATATCAGCTATCCTCATTCATTTTTGAGTTTAAAAGAAATTCAGATATTCTTTTTTGACTAAACACCAACAAGATGTTTAACTGAATAAAATAGTTTACTTTGGACGAGAATTTCTTTAGGTAAACAGTAAGTTGGTAGCGTGTGACAAAGAAAAATAGTCGTATACAGTAAATCCTACTGTAAAATGTTTCAGCCTTGGGAAATCACACATCAATGCCTAGTATTATTTGTAGAAAAGCGTTTATTTAAAATTTTGCAGTTGAATTTGAATTTAAAGGGGGAACTGACTACCATACCCTTATGCGTTACCTTAATAAAAGCTTGTGAAAAGATCTAAGCATTAGCCATAATCCTGAGTAGATTAAACCCTCGTCACACTGAGCGATGGCACATGGCACTTTCTAGAAGACGTTATCAAGTTCATTTTAGGGATTATGATACGCATACAGCAGGTTTTTAGCGCGTCTATGTCACATTCAAGAAATTTTGTATGAATTCTTACACCATCACTGCATATCTCCAAAGCACTGCGTGCGCATAAAAGGAAATAAGTGACAACATGATAGACGCATACAGAACCTGACAGGGAGTCAAGGAAATAGTATGAACTTGATAAATGCACACAATTTTTCCATTTCGACCTAATTGTGACCCTCGGTGTGGTCTTTGTGAGAGTGCGACAGCGCTGTTAAGTAACGAGTTTCCATGGTGTTAAATGACATTGACATTGCTCTGAACAAAAACAAAGAAGAAAAAACATATCCTATTACCCAAGTCCCACATCAATTATTTTCCCAGACATTGCTCGGTTTTGATTGCAGTTAAATGATTAATAGTTTGGCCAAAAGTAAAATTGATGCAATTTACTACCTAGTCCAAGTCTATTAGTTTATGACATATACTTTTGTTTAATACTGAAGCTACATGTCTAAACTTTACAACAAGTAAAGCATCATGAAAAAGTGCATAAAGTTACTTAGAGTTATTTTGAATAACTAGAATCACTTTCTTACACAATGCATGTAGTAGCATGGTATAATACGGTACATCATTAGTTTGGATGATTACTGTATATTTCAGGTTTGATTGCAGTTGTCTTTTAATATGAACCTGTTGTGCTGCTTTATGAAAACACAAAATGAGTGTTTTTTTTATAATTTTTTTTTATATTGTTCAGTGTGTGATAGTTTTACTAAACGTCTTTCCTTGTGGCTCCGGTACAAAACTAAGGGAGGAAACTTTGGACACCAGATATGTCTTGGCTGACTGTTGGGGTAAACCTAATTTTCTTGATTTTGGCCGAACCATTTCTTGGAAAATAAAAAGGCAATGGAAGTGGAATAAATAAGTTCAGATAGACACGGTGTACCTAAGTCTCCTGGGATAGGTTCCAGGCCCCCCGCCACCCTATAAACAGGATAAAGCAGTATAGATGATGAATGAGTAAGTAAGAATGTGGGGTAATTCTAGGATTAAACGATAAGACTTGTAAGCAATAAAGACACACATACACACACAAAGCAAAAATGATGCCCTTGTGCGTGTGATCAAGGTGTACAGGTCGATTTTGTCCTCACCCATTTGGAACCAAAGGTATAGTATCCACATGCTGTACATAATTTACATTAATAGTTTGCATTGTGTTTAAAGGAGTAAAGAAGAACTATTTAGGGAACAGAGATGAGGCTTAATATAAGTGCTGATTTCTAAACCACAGGGACATAGTAATTTGTACAGGCAAAAAACGATGACAGCAGTCAAAATTCAGCTTTTGTATATAAATATAAACAAACGCTTTCATGTTATGTTGGCCGAGGCTTAACTTTAAGTTAATGGGAGTTCTCTCTCTCTCTCTCTCTCTCTCTCTCTCTCTTAGTTTAAACTAAGGATAAAGTTTCCGTTGTACACACTCAGAGCAGGGTGCAGGGCAGTGACTCCATGCCTTTATACGGCTGCAGCTGTATCCTCTTGGCACGGAGTTTACTCAGGTTGGCAATTTTCCCCCAAGCCTGTCATATCCACTTATAAATAACATCACTAATCCTCTACTGCATACAAAAAAAAAACAAAAAAACAAAAAAAAAAACTACAATCGTGACCCTTTTAAAAACCTCTTTTACAAGAGAGACGTGCCAAAACTCACATGCAGCCCAGATTACCTGGAAATACTGTACATGGAAGTATATTAATAAGTTGTTTTATGATTCCTTTTTTTCCCGTTGTGGTCTACCAGCATATACACTTGTAGTGATAGATGACACTTAGACAAGCTAATGGCCTCACAGACAACTAGATGTTAAAAAAAACAAAGCAAGTACGTCTATGACATACTAACACTGTACATTTTACCATGATTAGAAGCTTTCAAATTCAAAATAATTCCAGTTAATTTATTTTTTCGATTTTATTTTTACATATTTTACTTTCGGAAAAATCTTTTATCCATGGGGTCAGTTTGATCTCAGCAATTTCAACCTCCAGAAAATTATCATAATAAAAATTGTTACCCAAGTTTATGTATAAAAGTCACTGAATATAAAACAAAAAAAATTACGTCAATCATTTATTTTGAGACTTTAAAAACTGAATGGGGTCAAAATGACCCCAAAGATAATAGGAGGGTTAAATGAACCATACAATATTGTATTGAATTCTATTTTAACTATTTAAAAAAACAAACACATATGGCTTTACGTAATTAAGTAACAACATGAGTCAGTTGTTATTTAAGACACGAGGGTCAGCTGTCCTGGAACAGTTCTTGCAACAACAGTATTGTCAAGTGCATTTGCAAAACCCATCATGCACCATGATGAAACTGGATCTACGAAGACCTTCCCAGAAAAGCAAGACCAAAACTTACCTCTGCTGCAGTGGAGAAGTTCATTTAAAAAAACTCAGATTAGAGCCGTTATAAAGGATTTACAGAGCATAAGCAGCTCAATATCAACTGTTTAAAGAAGATTATTGCATGAAATTGTTTGAGAAAATGATGATGCATTATTATTATTATTATTATTGTTATCGTTGTCTTTACGGGTGCTACGATTTAATTTAGGGGTGTTCAAGCTGTTCTTCTGCGTGAAACGAGTGGAGAGAAAGATCGTGACCCGGTTTTCCTTTAAAAACCAAAATTCACTAAAACGCTCAGAGGATACATAGTAAGATTATTATTATTTTTTTGCTGTTAACTACAGTATGACTGAGTGACATGCACTGTAGTCTTTGGCTTGGACAGGGTGCACGTGCACCAGTACTGTAAGTTGACACACACCCACACATGCACACACAGAGAACAGTGCTACTATCTCTGGGGAAGTCCCTTTGGTGCATATAATCTCTCTCTCTCTCTCTCTCTCTCTCTCTCTCTCTCTCTCTCTCTCTCACCAGCATATATTTAATAAAAAACAAACTACAGTAGAGATCAGTTGTATGACCATTGTATTACTCTGCTTGTACAGTTAGACTGAATATTTGCTGTTCCCACACATTACTTCATTACACTATGCATGTATGGTATACTGCCTAGTGTAGTATCGTATGAAACACAATCGAGTGACTGCTCGAAGTCACAGTGTTTGATTGATCCCAGATCAGTAAAATATACAATAGGATGTACTGTAGCTGCAGGGGATGTGGTCAGGCTCTGTGCTTTCAGGACTTCTCTTTTAGAAAGTGAGAGAATGTAAAGAGCTAAATCGAGTCGTGCCTTACACAGGCAGCGCTCTCTGAGGCAGTGGGCTGGCTGCCCTTTATGTCCTCCTTAAACTGACACACACACAGAAATTTTCCTGGGTCCACATGGACCTCTGTCTTCTTTTCCGCCTCTCCATTTCTCCCCCTCTTTTATTTCTCTCAGTATTTAACAAGCTCTTACAGTAGGTCTCATATGGAGATGGATGCTGTTTTGTATAGCTTTTCTCGTAAACGGGAAGCAGCTGTTGCTATCTGTGCACCGAACATATGAAGTGTGTTTATATGTGTATTTAATTGACTTATCCTGTTTTACATGCTTCCTGCACAATCTTGCTGTGTCTTATGCATAACATGTTATTTCATTTTTCGCCATTAAAAGCCTGTAAACTTATAGCAATATATCAAAATGACTGCAGCTCTGCGCAGGAATGTTGTTCGGTAGACATCTTGGATGGATCTCGACTTTTTTAACTCGACAAAGTTGAGTATTTTTTCTGCCTCCTGAAGTTTGCCTGAATGTTGGAGGTTAGGTTTTTGATAATACACAGCGCCGGACAAACCATAAATCAATTAGCCGGAACATAAGGCAATTCCGCGTGCTGCCAAGTCTCATCACGCTAGCCTGGGAACTCAATTACCCAGGCTAAAAAGTGCCAACTAATTAAGCAATATCACGCCCGAGGTCATGCTGTTGTACCGAATATCAGTTGTGATGAGGTTGTAAGATCTTCAGTGCTGATATTTAGTACGATAGCACGACCTCGAGTGCGACGTCACTTTCAACAATTCAACAGTTCTCCAAATGGCATTTATTATTATTATTTGTTTGTTTATTTAATCAGTTATTCGGCTATACCGAGACATGACTTGACAAACTATTGGAGTGTTGGAGACTGACTGTTATGAGTGACTGAGTGTTGGAGACTGACTGTTAACAATAATTAATGATTATTAGGAAGCCCCGTGACTATTTATAAGATAGATTTTTGTTTTCCTGCAATCGGGAGTTATGATGCATGTTCGTATCGATTAAAGTAATATTTTTCAAAAGCGAACTAAACAGAGACAACAGAGGCCGCTATGTGTACAAGAAACATGAGATACAGTGGATGTGTTGCGTGTGGGAAGCTGTTGCATTTGTTAATCTTGGCTTTGTCTGCTACATCCTCTTCGTCAGTCAGGATTTCTGAACATTATTATAACCACAGATGTTTATGCATTTGCTAGATGCCTAACAGCTTGTAATAATTCTAGCTGAGTTTCGGATCTGAAAAGGGAAATACAGTGGTACCTTGGATTACCAGCATAATGCGTTCTGGAAGCGGGTTTGTATTCCAAAACACTCGTAAACCAAATCAAATTATCCCAAGACAACATGACCCAATGCAATAGTTAATGGCATCATAGATAAAAAAAAAAAAAAGTAAACATTTCTTGTGAGTGGCAGCATAGACGAGAAAGAGTCCTTGTGCAAGTAACAGCAGATAACATGAATATTTGTGCCAAAAAATTAATAGAAAAAATTTCAAGTTCTGTGTTGAAAAATTGCTGGACGGTTGTAGATCAGTGTGTATGCGCATGTGTTTATCAGTCCAGTCCTATTTTATAGAGATAAATGTTTATCCCAGATGAATGTATCTGAGTGAGTGTGTGTGTGTTTGTGTGTATCAGTCCAGTCCTTTCTTGTTAAGTAGACGGATGGCATGTGGGTAGAAGCTATAGTGTCTTTGCAGAAGATTATATTTCGTCATTGCTTTACTTTTCCCAAGGTACAGAGTAGATTAAAGATTATCTAGCAGTCGTACATCCACTGTGTCCACATAGCTTGGCTTTGATAAGTTGCGGGAGCCAAGGCTTAATGCAAATCAGTGTGAAGATCACCAGGTCAGTTAGATTGTTTTATTCGATGCTGGTCTCGTCACGCTTACAGTCCCAGTCAAGGCGCATTTTAAAATGCGTTCGGTATTAGACGGAAGTCATTGAGATCTGCGAGTTTTTAAAGAAACATAATTACAGCGGCAACTCTCTAAGGCTGTGTTCACACTCGACATGTTCGGTTTGATTAAACGGAAATCTGATGCATTTGTTCTGTTAGCACGGTTCCCTCTGACAAGTGTGAATGCTGCCATCTGAACCTTTTTCACCGAGTCTGCTGGAAAAGGTGGCTCTGGTGCTGTTCGATGGAAATGCGAACTCACCAAATATATGCGAACGAAGCAAGACTGCTTTGCTAGCATTATCTGATAACGATGACTGTACCTGAGACTGTACTTTCACTGGTCGACCCAGTATCTATTACATCCGATACAGAGTAAACAGAAGAGAGAAAGTCCTAGCTACTGTACGTTAGATAAGTTTCGAAAACTGCCTATATTAAAAAACAAAAATTAAATGAAATTCCTAACCTTAATAAATTTTACACTGCCAAATGAAAAGTAAAATTTAATGAGCATCTAAGGACATTCACTATCAACAGTGCATGAAAATTCAGAAGCGCACAAGATAGCACAGCAGGGCTCCGTTTAATAACAAGAATGTGTTTTTGAGCGTTCTAGTTATTATCTTGTTATTATCTCTTTATATCACACACACTTGTATACTCTTGTACCAGGTACATCAGACACAAGAGCAAGGGGAGTCTATCAAAGGATTAAAGATAGCTGCTTGCCCCCCCCCCCCCTTTTTTTGTGGAAGATAGTCGTCTGAATAAAAGCTAGCCACAAAATAAAAGCATCATAAAAGTAACCGATTTATTCGCCACCCGGTGCTCTGCTTGTGTTGCTTTCAGTTTCTAACATTATATTTTATAAACTCATGTGTTTTCAGCTGGTAAAGATTTGGCCTTTTTACGGCGATGTTAAAAATGCCAGTGTGAATGCTAAGCGAACCGGCACTAAGTGAACCAAGAGAACTGAACTACTAGTGTGAGCACACACTAAGATAGCTAAAATAAGGGGAAATAAATAGACAGCTTTAAACCTTTTAAATATGCAAAGATTGTGCATCCATATTAGGAGAGAAAAAAAGTTGACGTTGGTGTAAAAATGCATGCAAACTTTCAGTTAAATGTGAGTGCATAAGAATTAAATTAAGTTTAGTTAGAATCTTTACAGTAAAAGAAAAGTGTTAAAAATACTGTGAAGATTCTGAATTAACTAACAGGAATGTTATTCATGATAATAAAAACTGTCGCTACTTTAAAGTCTGTTGTCACCAAAATGGTATTACAATGGTAAGTCATTTTCCATACATATCCCAGGAGACTTAGGGCACTAGGCAGGGTACACCATGGACAGAGTGTCAATCTTTCGCAGGACACACACACACACACACGCACTACAGGCAATTTAGGAACGCCAATTGTCTTTGGACTGTCGAAGGAAACCCACTAAGCATGGAGAGAACGTGCAAACTACACACGCACAGGTCCGAGCTGGGAATCGAACCGTCTACCCTGTGGATGTGAGGCCACAGTGATAACCACTTCGCCACTGTGTTTATTATTATAAGACAAATCTATGATTATTCTAAATGTTTTTAGACACTTACTCTGTACAGACCTGAACTTTTCTGTTCTATTAGCAGATAATTTACGTAGAAATTTCTTCTTCTTCTTCTTCTTATTATTATTATTATAAAAACTTATTATTTTTATTTTAGAATTTTTATATTGATCATGCTTATTATGGCTCTGTAGGGCCAATGGACAGGTTTTAAAAACCAAGTATCAAACCAATTATAAAGCCCAAGTGCACACACATAGATCTCCTGAAACTCAATACTGGCCTCACTAATGCGCGTGTGGACGTGCCTCAGATGTTGCTGACCCATTAGTAACCCAGCTTCTTCAGCGTGCATGAGTGAAAGTGAGACCGAGCGCTTCATGTTCACTGTGATTAATGTTCTCATCGACGATATTGGAAACAGGCATACAGAAAGTAACACTGTAACACTGTTTCTCTGTTTGTGTGTCTTAAAAGAGTGGATGCTAAGACATCGAAAAAAACATCTAACATTCATACTAGCATATATCTACCATATGTTAAAATAATAGATAATTTTTTATATAATAATAATAATAATAATAATAATATAATAATTAATATATATTTTCTGGTAGATGTTCAACAGCTCTTTAATATTATTTCTCCATACTGAATTCTGCATTGTTGTAATCCTTATCTTGTCCTTATCCTAGAACCAAAACTTTTAAGTATTTCCTGGGATTCTGTTAGTTAAGTCTGTTGCGCCTCATTTTAAAGCCCACAAGCACCGCAAAACAAAATGAGCAATGTATACTAATCAGCTATAAAAGGTCACCAAATTTCTGCAGTGTCAATACGTAGCTACAGACCTCCAACCCTCACACGGCCCTAAAATTGGCTCAAAAACAGCGCATAGAGAGCTTCATAGATTGGGTTTCCATGGCTGGTCAGCTGCATCCAAGCCTAACATCACTAAGTGCAATGCAAAGCATTGGATGCATTGGTGTGCATACCATCACTGGACTCTAGAGGAGTGGAGACATGTTTTCTGGAATGATGAATCATGCTTCTCTGCCTGGCAATCTGATGGACGAGTCTGGGTTTGGTGCTTGCCAGGAGAACGGTACTTGTATGACTTCATTGTGCCAAGTGGAAAGTTTGGTGAAGAGGGGATTATGATGTGGGGTTGTTTTTCAGTAAAAGGAACTCTTAATCCTTCAGCATACCAAGATAATTTGACAATTTTATGCTCCCAACGTGTTTGGTTACTGTTCCAACATGACTGTGCACCAGTGCACAAAGCGAAGTCCATAAAGACATGGATGAACGAGTTTGGTGTGGAAGAACTTGACTGGCCTGCACAGAAGCCTGACCTCTACCTGATAAAACACATTTTGGATGAATTAGAGACTGTGAGCCAGGCCTTCTTGTCCAACATCAGTGTCTGACCTCACAAGTGCGCTTCTGGGAGAATGGTCAAAAATTCTTATAAACACACTCCTAAACCTTGTGGAAAGCCTTCCCAGGAGCTGTTATAGGTGCAAATGGTGGGCCAACATATTAAACCGTATAGAAAAAAAATTGGATGCTACTCAAGTCTGCACTCATATGCATGTGAAGGCAGACCAGCAAATACTTTTGGCACTACTTCCCTTGACATGAGAAAGTTTATTAGCAAGAAGATCAGACATTTGGAAAACTAATTAAATCCGCTCCTAAATTCCTGATCTTGATTATCAAACAACTGTCTAACAGATGACTCTGTAAAGTGTTAAATTCTATCCAGCAGAATCTGAAAGAATTCGGTACTCCGTGATACGATCTGCTTTGCAGACGAAACCTTAGATTTTTTTTTCATTTTTATTCATTTACTTTCTGAGATACAGAGCGGTTAAAGATTTATTGAGGGGCCGTATATCCTCTGCGGCTGCAGATCTTGTGTTTGACAAGTTAAACACGTGTCCCTGGTCCAAAACCTTGTCCCTACCTCAACTTTACCATGACGTTACTTTTTTACAGAATTCCACTCTTTGCGCATGTTGTAATAAAGGGATTAAAAAAGCATTTTTTTATTTTTCCATCTCTGCTTCAAGCGGGTTTTGTTTTGCAGAGGGGAAAGACATAAGCTGCACCATAGCCGCTGTAATCGGTTGCTAATGATGTCATGCACATGAGATGAATCAGTAAGCATTAGCCGGTGTCTGTGCGTTGAGATGTTGCTCTCTCATTCTGTTAGAGCTAAAATGCTTCATTCGTTTTTCTTTAGTCACCGCTTTACCTGCTGTAACCTGTCCTGTGCAAGCTAAGTTGCTTTTGTATTCTCGGCGTACTGAATGACCAGGTTATTCCATTAATGCATTTTTTCTTTCTTTCATGATTGGATGGAATACATTCCAGGATCACAATGCCAAGATTTGTCAGGCTCAAATTGTGAAAGAGTGGTTCTGAAGGCGTGAGGAATCATTTTCACACAATGACCTCAACCCCCATTGCGGGACTAGACGGAGTATGGATTGGTTTGGGTCTCCTTTTATCAATACAAAATGTAAAGTAAAAAGTATTGCAACTCTTGGATAAAAATAAATAGTCATGTAGCATAAGGTTGTTGAAACAGTGCCATGGTCAAAGCTAAAGCTGCGGCACAGTGGTGTAGTGGTTAGCACTGTCGCCTTGCACCTCCAGGTTCGATTCCCTGCCAGGCTCGATTCCTGTCTCTGTGTTCATAAAGTTTGCATGTGCTCCCTCCGGGTATTCCGGTTGTCTCCCACATTCCGAAGACATGTAGGTTAGGTTAATTGACGTTCCCAAATTGCCCGTAGTGTGTGAATGAGTGTGTGTAAGTATGTGAGCCCTGCCATGGATTGGCAACGTGTCCAGTTTGTACCCCGCCTTGTGCACCAAGTCTCCTGGTCCTCCTGCAATCCTGAATAAAGGATAAAGCGGTTTAGACAGTAAGTGAGTGAGTAATAATAATAATAAATAATATAAATAATTAATTAATAATAATAATAATAATAATTAGTGTGTAAATTTTATTTTGGACTTTCGGAAATTTCATCTAAAAGCATGTAAAATGCCAAGTTGTGGCTTTTAGAAAAAAATTTTGGGCGACAATTACTGTATGTCTAGCTTTTAAAGCTTACAAACAAAATTTCTTTATATACAGTATAGTATAGTATAGTAGACATAAAATGGATTTTTTGAATTGTTTGCATTTTGTTTTATAGTGGAGCTTCAGGTCAGCACTTGTGAAGAGAGACACAGAGTCTGACATGAAGAGACTAAAGATATACAGTACATCTCTGTCTCCTCATTTATGTTTGTCTTGTTTTCAGTCTGCTAATCAGACCATGGAGGGTAATTAAAATGTGCAGTCTTCCTAAAGTAATGTCATTTTTTGTTTACAATAAATAAATAAATAAATCAATTAAATCTCAAACTACCAAATTTGCAGGTTAATTCTTTTCCTTCCCTTCTTGACCTCCAGCACGTCTCATTCGCCGCACATACTGTACATTCATCTCTTCTTTGGCGTAAAAGTGGATTGGAAAGCGATGCAGTTAATTCCTCAGTGTGCATGAAATCAATGAATATGAATGTGGGAAGTGGAATAAGATGGTTAGTATTCCGTACCATACTTTGATTTGGCAAGTCACAGCCACATTCATGCTAGTGTGTGTTTGTGTGTTTATGAATGTGGCGTGAAATTGCCTGCTAACTGCATACTAAATGTGTATGTTTGCGAGTACATCCGCGAGTGCGTGTGCATGGCTACAGTATGTAAGACAGAAAGGATCAGGAGATTTCGACGTCCGTCTCAATCATAGACTTGCCACGCACTTCCTTTTATCCAATCGCGGTGCTTTTCCTTTTCTCTCCCCTCCCTCTGTTGCTATGGAGACTCGAGAAGTCTCTCAGGTGCCTTACTGCTGCGAAGTGAAGCAACTTCTCTCTCTCTCTCTCTCCCTCTTTCTCTCTCACTATCTCTGTCTCCCTTTCTCTCCCTCCTACATGTTTCTTCTCCTCCCGGCTACTTTGCTTTTCTTATCTTTTCTTTTTTTCCCCCCCTTAGAGCCTATTGTCTCCCTCCTTTTCCACCTGTCTGTCATCCGTAAAACATCTTTCTTTCTTTTTTTTTATATTCCTTAAAAAAAAGGAAGCTAGGAGGGGAGCATGTGCTGGGGTAGATAACAGGTGGGAGTGGGAATGAGACCACAGAGATAGAATAGAGAAGAAGAGAAATTAATTCCCATGATAGAGAGTAGGGGAAGTATCTTGAATTTGAAATCTGCTTCTGTGGGCAGAAAATTCAAACCAGCATCTCACATATTGAAGTGATTCCTTTCACTCATGTGCATTGTTTTAAAAGCGTTGAGCACCCGGCAGGAGCCCTAACATCGGATGGCTGTTGTAATATAGCTGTAATGTTGTTGCGAATACGTCCATCCCTGTGTTTTGGAAAGTTAGAATAACTTTAGTAAAATGCCGGCGATATAACCATAATCTCGTGACCCAAAGACGAGGTTACAAATACAACAACAAAACAAAAAAATTGTAACCTTTAATAGGATCATTTATGCCGATTAACATCCATTCACACATCGTCCGACCACATTCATGGTACATTATGTAAGTTTTAACTTCTTTCGCAAATATTGCCATGAGATGCATCAAAGCTCCCTAATTACTGTATTATATAAATGTCAGGGAAATCCTACTAGAACATCTGAACTTTGTTCGGGGTTGATGGCAGGTGTGACCTGAAAACTATTTAACACGAGTTTAAACATGATTGTGATTTGCAAAGCGTCCAAAAAGTGTCACATCCGCTTTCATACAATCTCAAACACTATGTTTTTTTTTTTATTCACAATTTACTACGTATTTCAGTAAATTGCTGTTGTTTTTCACTCACTGTTATATGCATGTTCCTTAGTGGTCCAGAAGATAGCATGCATTGCTTTTGTAGTGGCAAAGGGAGTTCGAGCCCCACTCAGGCCATCAGTTTGGTATTAATATTGTTTTGAAGTAGTTTTTTTTTAACATTGGAGAATCCATTTAGCTTTCTCCAGTTGTCACGTGGTCAACATTGTTCCAACACCAATTCATCAAAGGAATTCTAACTTCCAAAAACAACCTAAAACATCTGTAACATTACCAAATTAACATCACTACAACATCAATGACAAACGAAAAATTCCTGCTCCATGAGTTTCTACCTTTACAGTATATATATACTGAGTAGAATTATAGTAGTCATTAGGTTATAATAGCAGCGATTTGCGGGGTTCAAGTACTATTTACAATCATTAGTGGCTGTTGTCACACAAAACACTAAAGAGAGAGAGACTAAAATGTTCAATCCATAAAAAGATTCTTTAAATTAAATAAAGTAATATACAGAAGAACAACCATATTGTAGCATCATACTCAAAAAGACTCGAGACTGTAATTGGTGCTGAAGGTTCTTCAACAAATACAAAAAAACAGTTCCTCATGGTCTGAGAGTCTTTTACAGTATATGTCTTTTACTGAGGATTGGCTTCCGTCTGATTACTCTACCATACGGGACTGATGGTGGAGCGCTGCAGAGATGGTTGTTCTTGTAGAAGGTTCTTCTCTCCCTACAGAGAAAGACTGAAGCTCTTTCAGAGTGACCATCAGGTTTTTGTTCACCTCTCTGATTAAGGACCTTCTCCCCAACTGTTTTTGGAAAAGTCCTGGTTGTTCCAAACTTCTTCCATGATGATGAAGGCCACTGTGCTCATTGGGACCGTCAATGCTGCAGAAATCTTTCTGTACCCTTCCCCAGATCTGTGCCTCGATACAATCCTGTCTCGGAGGTTTCCAGACAATTCCATGGACATCATGGCTTGGTTTGTGCATTGACTTGCACTGTTAACTGTGGGACCTTATATAGACAGATGTGTGTCTTTCCAAATCAACTGAATTTACATAAACAGTACAATTTAACTGAAAAAAAAAAATCCCACCAAAATCTTCTTTTAACTTTTAGGAGAAGGAATTAAGGAATTGTGGAATTGAGCAGTCACATTCGAACTCATGGTAAATAGTTTTCAGGTCACGCTTGTCATCAATTAAAATGGCCTCTGATAAACCCCAAATAAAGCTTAGCTGTTCCAGTAGGATTTTCCTGACATTTACTTAGTTGCATCTTACAGCAAAAGCCATGGTCTGCAAAGAGCTTAGAAAGCATCAAAGGGATCTAACTATTGAAAGGTATCAGTAAGGAGAAGGGTATAAAAGGATTTTAAGGTGTTAAAAAAAACCCTACCATGGAACACAGTGAAGAAGTGGAAACAATATGGCACAACAGTGACATTTATAAGAACTGGATGTCTCTCCAAAATTAATGAAAAAACTGGTAAGGAAGGCTGCCAAGATGCCTACAGTACAGCATCAGTAGAGGAGTTGCAGGAATTTCTGGCAAGTACTGGTTGTGTACTACATGTGACAACAATCGCCGTATTCTTTATGTCTGGGCCATTGGGAAGGGTGGCTTTATGGAAGCCTTTTCTTACAATGAAAAAACATCAAAGCCTGGCTAATTGTATCAAAAACATACAATAATCACCTCACACCGTGTGAAATATGTATTATAGTCTAATGTAACAAAGGTTGGATTTTTTGTCCATAATTCCCCATGGTTACAGTACTGTGCGAAAGTCTTGAGCCCCCTCTCATTCCTCAAGACTCAGACTTGCTTGTATTTTTAATGTGGTCTTGAGAAATAGTTCTCCATTCTATAGTAGACAAATAGTTATCTTATTTTTGGCTCTCATTTTCTGTCCAGTCCCCGTACCTGACCAGTTTCAGTTTGTTAAGCAAACTTAATCGGTATATTGGGGATGCTGAACACTAAGTGGTTGGAATAAACAAGAGGGGAAATGAGGTTGCTGCAGAGATTGTTACATAAACGATTTCAAACTGTATCTTTAGGCATTTGTGGACAAAGCGAACATCCAAATCGACAAAACAATGGCTTCACCAGAAGAAGATAACAGTTTTAAAAAGCCCAGACCTTACTCCAGTTGAAAATCTATGGGGTGAACTAAAGACGGCTGTGCACAGGAGACGCCCTTGCAATCTGACAGATTTGGAGTGCTTTTTCCAAAGAAGAGCGGGCGAAAAAATGGCCATTCGGATAGACTCCTACCCAGTTTTGTATTGATTTATGGGTGTTATTTCTTTATTACTCTCATTTATTTCTATATTTTTTTAAGGTTTATTGATCACATTAAAGGTTTATGCATAAAATGGGTTTGAAAAAACAAACAAGATTCCAACAATCGTAAAAACAAAACCCAAATGCACGTTTATGGATACCATCTTACTTTGCGTTAGTGGATACTCATATGTCTGCTTCCAAAACACTGAATTATTATAATCTCCAATTAAACAAGCCATCCGACCACATGTGATAAGTTTTCCTTAAACAAAGACTTCTTCCATGTGTGGTAATGCTTTGTTGTTTAAAGATCAGACGCAACACATCACCAGAACTGCAATTACTGTAGTGAAGTGACAGAATATAACAGGCATTTTTAGGACCACACTGAAAAGCGACTTACACAAAAGCGAATAGTAACACTGGACTAGCTACACACGCGTGTAGTATGTCTGCGTGTGTTTCTCCAGTTCCACAATTACTCAAATTTCAATTACTCTGCCTTGCTAAGCGCCAAGACCGAATGTCACAAATGGTCTGTTTATTTTTGGGGGAAGCTGTTCGGCAAGGCAAGCAGAAATAGTGAAAATAAAGCATGTACGTGTGATAGAGAGCGCAGGAGAGCAGACCACACATCTGGACAGAGGTAGAACCAGGTGAACAAACACGCTTATAGGCCTAGAGAGTGAATATGTGTGTGTGTTCAAAAGAGAAGAGAGAGAGAAAGAGAGAGAGAGCGATTTCACAAAAACCCTACCTCAGCTTTATTGTTGTTTCTCATCCGTCGTTCTGTCTCTCTTTCTCTCTTTCAACCTCTTCCCCATGGACACCCAGCGGGAAATTTTTGATTGTCAAAAACGCTGTGTTGACATTACGGACTTTGGGACAACGTTGTTTTAAGATTGCTTTTGAAAGTTAGAATTACTTTGATGATAAACAATATAGCGACACATACTACACGATACATAGCAACAACCACCAGCAGCAATTTGCTGAAATATTACATTTGAAAAGGTAAAAAACATCTGATAACTGTTCAGTGAAAAAGAGAGGTTACATTACAGCACTTAGAGACGTGTGACATAAGACACGTGCGCCATGTGCACGAAGCTTTTATGTCCGTCCCAATCTCAGATCGGAATTCTAAACCCTGTTAGAAACTTTTTTTGTGCATAATTGTCCCACTTGATGACACAAATGATTCGGATCCTCAAAGTAATTTTAATATCACACAAAGATAACCCGAGTAAATGCAAAATTTATTTCTTCAATGATGATTTCATTTATTAAGGGAAAAAATCTGTCTAAACCTACCTGGCCCTATGTGGAAAAGTAATTGCCCCCTAAACCTACAGTAATAAGTGGTTGTGCCACCCTTGGCAGCAACAACTGTCAGTCGTTTGTAATAAGAAGCAAGGAGTCTTACACACTGCTGTGGAGGAATTTTGGTCCACCCTACTTTGCAGAATTGTTTTAATTCAGCTACATTGGAGGGTTTTTGAGTATAAACAACCTGTTAAAGGATCTCAATCGGATTTAAGTCCGGACTTTAACTAGGCTAAAGTTTCACATTCTTATTTTTGTCTTTTTGAGCCATTTGACTTGCGGGTGTTTAAGATAATTGACCTGCTGAATACCCCAAGTGCGTCTGAGCTTGAGCTCACAAACTCATAGCAGGACTTTCTCCTTCAGGATTTTCTGGTAGAGCGTAGAATTCATGGTTCCATCAATTATGGAACCATCGTTCAGAACCTGAACTTACATACTGTAGCAGCCCCAGGGCATCACACTACCACCACCATGTTTGACTGTTGGTATATATATATATGCTGTGTAAGTTTTACACAAGATGTAATCAAATGTTTTTTGGCAAATGTGAGACGAGCAGTGGCTTTCTCTTTTGACCCATCCCATGGAATCTTTTTTCTTTCATATTGTTGAATCATGAACACTGACCATAACTGAGACAGGTCTCACTCAGCGGATGGATGTTAATCAGCATAAATGCTTAAAGTAAGTGTTATAGTCTTGTTGTTTTGTGGTTGTATTTTCAGATGTTAAGTTTGGGTCATTTATTTAATGTTTTCACAAAGCCATTTTATCAAAGTCGTTCTTCATCAAAGTCTCATTGTGCCTACATTATCCTAACGGTTTGTGTCATCGCAATGTCATTACAGCTGTATTACAACCGTCATCCCATGTCGGAGTTCTTGCTGAGCAAGTGCATAAATTTGCCATCTGTGAGTTATCTAGTGATTAACATATGCAATAACAAGGAAACACATTATCCTGATGATTCCATATTACTCCTTATAACACTTCAAGAACATAACTTTCAGCACAGCAAAAAAAGGCTCTTTTATTTTTTTGGTTTAGCGAAACCGAACAGCAATTTTGTTAGCTGCCTCGCTGCCTTGAGGTGCCATTAGAGGCTTAGGAAAAGAACATTAAAATCCCATAAATTCACTCAAAACACCTTCAAAAGTTATTTGTGACAGTATCCTGCTGTTTGAAGTCATTTCTGTGCTCAGAATCCGTTGGCTGTTTCATCAGCGATTCTTCTTCATACAGCCTCCTCCTCTGACACGCGCTCTCGAAACATAAAACATCTCTCCAGCAGACACGACTATGAATATGACTAAGTGTTCATGGTGCAAAAAAACCCAGTCTCAGACAGGACCAGCTCGGAATCGAACATTCGTTTCTTTATTTGGAGTGCATGGGACTTGTTTATCAAAGTTTGTGTGTAAGAACCATCAGAAAATATATATCTATCAGACGTATACACATACAGTAGCAGTGTGCAGACATTCTAAACTGATGTGTTGTTGCATAAAGAAAATGTTCCAGCTGAAAAACAACTTAGATCATGTATTCTGACAAGGTTGATTTTCTTTCTCTTTCACTCATTTAATGTAGTAACTACTACGTGGAAATTGGTTGTTTCAAAAGTAGACACAATTTCAACGTTTTCCTGTTTTAAATAACTTTAAGATATTTAGCTTATTACAAAAACTTTGCATAAAGTAGCTTGTAGTCATGATTATACAATTTCTTCATACACAAACATTATGATACATCACTGTCTGTTTTATTATAATATATTCTATTTACACAAAGAGCGCATTTCAAAACCTTTACAGAGGTCAGAGGTTATTTTTATCAACCAATCACAGTCCTTAAATTACTGCATCATCTCTAGCAACGGGGTCAATCACACCTCCTCTCTAAGATAAAGGTTTTTGTACTTTTCTTACTCAGAGTTGCTCTAAGAAGTTTCCTAAATCACTTTTAGTCTAGGACTCCCAGCTAGGACTTTTTAAGCTAAGATAGGAGCTCACTCTGAGAGAATTTTAAGAAGCTTTGTGAATATGGGCCCTAAAAAAAAAGGTAAATTAGATTAGTTAAGTTAGATTTAATTTTGAAGTAACCATCATATTCACACACACACACATTGGATGACTTGCTACTTAAAACCCATGAAATGGGCTTAAAAACCTTCACACTGATTATCTGGTAAATATTCCTCAGAAAAGACTATTCCGACGTTTCCTAATAACTTTTAAATAGTGACTTTTAGTCCTTCAGGATCTGAATCTGAGAATAGAGTTTAGAATTTTTTATTTATTTATTTATTTTTGCAAAAGCAGCTCTGAAAAGCACTTTCTGGTTGAGAAAGCAGTCTGGTGTCAAATTTTTAACACACACATTGCTGTACTGTAGCTCTCTTAGTAGTTTAATTCAAAACACATATCTGTGCTGTTTCCATTGTGTCTGATTTGGGCAAATAAAATGATGATGAGATGAAGAAGGGTCTTGTCTCCTTATTGTTCCCCTGATGAATATTATGAAGATCAAGAATAACAGATGAAACTGAAGAGCGGGTTTATATATGAAAAAGGAAAACAAACAAAAAAAATTGCAAATTTTAAGAAGCAAAAAATTTTTACACTCTTGAGACTGATTAAACTGCTCAGGTGGCCTTGCAAGTCCTGCCTTCTGGACTGAAGTCGCATGTCCCCGTGCTTGGTGGATTTCATTCATGTACTCTGATTTCCTCCCACAGTCCACAAAACATGCAGAGTGGGCTATTGGCATTTCCAAATTTCCCATAGTGTCTGAGTGAGTGTGTGTGTCTGAGTGAGTGAGTGTGTGTGTCTGAGTGAGTGTGTGTGTGTGTGTGTGTGTGTGTGTGTGTGTGCCCTCTGAGGAATGCCCGTCTAGTGCCCTGAGTCCCCCCGGGATAGACTCAGTCTGAGCAGAGTGAGTGAGGGAGTGAGACTGACTGATTTTTCATAAAAGGTCCCTTTTTAAAAAGCAAATCAGTCGTCTCGTAGCACTGCATGTGACATGATGTAATGTATATTGTATAGAAAGTTGATGAACTTTACGAGCAACAATGGAACAAAGAAAAATTTGTCTAATAAATAAATGAAACTGATCATAAATAATGCTTTTCGGGTGTGCATCCAGATAAATGAGTGGACAAAAACATGTCACTGGGTTAGTAGGGTTCGTCTACTGCCCCTATGTTTTGTACAATATATTTCACTTCATGAATGTTCCTTTAAATCTCACTTAGGATACAACATTGAACCAGGCACTTATGCCTTCATGGGCAGATTTACAGTACAACAAACCATTATTTGACAGTCCTTGAAACAACAACGACGACAACACAAAAAATCTTTTGAGTATTATGAAAGCTGGTTTCGCTCTTCCTGGACGCACTGGTTTGCCTTTTTTTTTTCTTTTGTGCCTGAAACGAGGCAGCTTCCTTGTCTGGAGCGCTCCAAATGGGCAATTACGTGCAGGAGGATGAATATAATACGGCTGAAACGGCACCTTATGTGACAGAAGTTTGTGCTCAGTGGTGAATAATTTTATAAAATGGCCATTATGAGTTATTTCACAGAAGAACTTTGCAAACACACAGGCCTGTGCGTACACACCTCGTTACACGCACACTCATTAGCGGCGAGAGTAGGTGGTGTGGGCGCTAGGAGGGATGTGATTAATTGGTTGGGCGCGCACTCTGAGAGACCCGTCCACCGAATATACGAGACACGGTAGAGAGGCACTGCGCTGGTGGGTCATTCCTGAAATGATAAAAGAGGAGAAAGCAGGATGGCTTCGAATCTGATCCCGAAGCTTCATGCATCCTGTTTACTTCAGCTGTCAATATTTACAGCGTGTGTTATCAGTACTACAATTTGCAGTTTAGACTTTATAGATGGCTGTAGATTACTGAAAAAGTCGATTAAGGCTGCACAAGCAGTGCTTTTCTCTTTTTTCTTCTTCTTCTTTTTGTTGTGTCTCCCGCCTGCATATTGATAGGCGACACAAATAGGGGTTACTATGTGTCGTCTGGTGTCTTCGTCGGTCACCGTCACGCTTTTATTCCATCCTCTTAATCCATTCATGGCAATTTGTTCAAACTTTCACAAAATCTTTATTAAGAAGCATAAATGTGAATCACTATTTCATGCTATGATGCCGCTCTGATTAGCCGCCTCGCTAACCGAGTGGTCCATGGTGTGACTGCTATATCGTACAGTCCAGATACAACTAAAGAACTCGTGTACAACTCTAGTCAATGTAGAATCCTGTAGATGTACGATAGCTATTTCATTGTGTAGCTGGAACAAACTCCCTCTTAGCATTCGACATTGTACTGTAGCTCTGTGTCTAAGTTAATAACAGCTGCCAAGACTTTTTTTTTTATTATTATTAACATATCTAGTCTATGGTCAACTTTTACTGATTGATTAATTTTATTTTAGACTATATTCAATCTAATTAGCATGTGAGTGTGTGTATGTGTGCCACGCAATGTATCCAGGGTGTATCCCACCTCGTACCCTGAGGCTCCTACTGTAGGATATGTTACCTTGTATACAGAAGACGTACGGTATAGCGGTATAGATGGCGATGATTATATTTAACCTTGTTGATCTTGACTGTGTTCTGTTTGGTTTTTTGTTGATTTTGTTGATTTAATTCCTTACAGTACGTTTAAGGTTCTTGGGTGTTTAAAAGAGGCTTATAAATAAAATGTGTTATTATTATTGTTATTATTATTATTTTTATTATTATTATTATTATTGTTATTGCGTCCGTAATGTCCGTTGTGTCACACTTTTTTTTGTATCTGCAACTCTTAATAATCGTCATCCATTTGTGGGAATTTGACCAAACTTTTACAGAATCTTCATTATAAAGCTTTATTATAGATGAAACAATAAATTTGCAGACGACACACGCCTTTTTTTTTTACATAAATGTTTGCTTTTATCTTGTCATAGTCTTGATTGTGTACTTCTTTTCTTTTCCCCAGATGCAACTTCTCGACAAGTTCCCAATCGAGGGAGGGCAGAAAGACCCCAAAAAGCGCATCATCCCTTTTCTTCCAGGTGAGACCAGACACCTCCTTTTGCTTATTCTTTTTTGTCATCTTCCATCATCCCTCCATCCCCCCTAAAAATCCGCACAGGCAGTGACAAATGCAGGCTGCCAGCAATACTGTCTGTCCACGGTACGTCATTTGAATTGTTGGCTAGCACCCTCTCTTTTTTTTTTAATCCCATGGCTTGCTAAGACCCACACACTCACACACACTCACACAAAAAACGCACGCAGTCTGTGTGTCAAAGAATCGTTAGAAGAAGCATAGGAGAGCGATGAATAATGCAGCAGAGAGAAAGAGATGTTTTTTTTTTTTTTTAAGCCTTGCTGACTCGGCACCTCTCTCATCTTCTAGTCTCCAGTCTTTTTCTTCTGTCTTCTGTCCGCCTGCAGTTGCTTATGTCTCTAAAAAGCCTCCATCCGAGCACATCGATTTTACATACGGCAGGACACAATCACTCCCAGGACAGCTGTTTGAATCTCTTTGGTAATTCCTGTATATTAATCTGTCTTGCAGGAGTGCATTTTTTGGTTTGCGGTACTGCTTTGCACTCGGTATTCTAATCAAATAAATGCACAAAAATTTTATATTCTTTTAGGTAGTTAAAACAGGAAAGTTTAAGATGGCAGTATTAGAGTTTTAAACATGGAAAAGTGTTAGATTAAAGTGGTCGAGTTATTTATCAACACTATAAGTTGGGGTTCCATCAGTCCCAGTGAATAAGGCGTGGCCTGTCAGTTCCGTTAATAATAAATGTGCCGTCTTAGTGCCTGTCTGTCTAAATGGAGGGGGCGTGGCCTCTGTCTCTGTCAGTTCTGTTATCAGAGGCGTGTGTACTGTGAGGAAGGTGTCGGCGCTATACCTGTCAGTCGCAGTAAAGGAGGCACAGGAGCTTTGTTCTTGTCACGTCCAGTCAGTGGAGGAGACATGACCCGTATGGATCTAGGACAAATATAAAAAGGAGGCGTGGCTTCTTTAGTGTTCGCGCTTGTCAGTCCCTAGTTGCAAAGGCGGTGAAGAAGAAACCGGTGTCTGTGCCTGTCAAGTGTTGATGAAAAAGGTGTGGGCTCTGTGTCTTTCATTCTGTTTGTCTCTGTGTTTGTCAGATCCAATGGAGTAAATGTATCCTTCACTAAATTGACGACTGTCCAGATGAGTTTCACATTGTCCCAGAACTCCTTCTGAGCATTTCGAGTATTCATTTCGGAAGACATACAGTACAGTTCACGTTACAAACCACATTGCTCAATTTCGATTTTTCTGGTTAGATCGGATCCGCGCGCCATGGCGGTTCAGGTTCTCGGTTGAACATGTCATGAGTTTGTACGACCACTCATTGTGGATAAGATTTTTAAGGTCCATAAAAAGGAATGAAGCCAGACGACGCGGTTTAGCGTTTAATACCCAGCGATGATATGAAATCCTTGTGTTGCGGCCCAGAGGCAATAAGTCACATGAATCCGATCTGCCTGTTCTCATTCAAGTCTCATGATTATGTATCAGATATGTTTACATCAGTTTCATGCGTTCAGACAGCCCCAAGAAAATTCTCTGTCACATTAGGGTTAAAAATTGGAGATTTCAGGCTGGTAATGTTAACTTAGCTGTACAGTAGTTTTAAGCTGCATACAGGATAGGGAAATCTCTAGTGGTGTTACAGTAAGTGAGGCCTTCAGGTCTTGTTTAGATGTTTCAGATTCCTACTTCGGAATATCTTATTGACCTGACCATATGTAATTACATGCTTATGTGTCTCAGTGTGTTTCTCTGGTTAGAGTGCATTTTCCTGACTGTGCATTCTTTTGACCATGTCTGACATTGTGCCCGTGGTTGTGCTCGCAAGTTTATAATCTCAGCATTCAGCTCTACAAAAATAATCAGCCCATTAAACTCACATGACCCACTGATATGCCCTTACTTCATCTCATAGAGAGTTATGTAGCAGTACTTACTTCCTTTATTCAGCAAAGATTCCCACGCTTCAACTCTGGACTAAAATAGTTTCATCAGTACCATCTCACTCATCTTCATTTAGATCTCCGACTAGCTGCGCCGACCATATGGTATAACTCTGTTATCAACTGTGTTATACTTTAGGTGCATTGCATTCCAAAACATAAGGGTCTTTATGCCTGATGATTGAGAAGCACATGATCTCTAAGTTCTCACCGGGATAATAAAAAGCAACCAAGAATTTAGCAGCAGAACTAATAGACACCTCACATTCACACTAGATGTTTAAATAGAATGGAGCTGTACTGTATGTATGGTGTTGAGGATCGCAGGAAGCCTGGAGTCTATGCCATGGGACTTGCCAATCCATCACAGGGCACATGCCCACACACCCACTCACACATCACAGGCAAGTTTTTGGAAAAGCCACACCGTAAATCCGAATAAGTTGGCAACCCCCCAAAAAATGAGGTAATCAGGTACATAAAATCTTTTAATTAAGGATGTTTTGAATTTTAATTAAACAGAACTATCAGTTTTTAAGTTTGTTATACTCATTCATATTAATCATTTTTTATTTGCATTAATGAGTAGCCTAACTCATACTATTTAAAAGTAATTATCTTTTTTTTTAGTTGTTGCAAATCAATGAAATTTCCCCTGCTCTCGGCAATGGGTCGCCACAGTGGACCATCCGGTCCACACACAAGCTTGGCACAGGTCTTACACCAGATGCCCTTCATAAAGCAGCCCTCCCATTTTATCTGGGCTTGGGACAGGCACTTCATCCAGTGGCTGAGAATCGAACCTGGGCCGTTCATGTGGCAGGCGAAACACCTACCACTGAGCCACCAGTGCCCTGTTACAAATCAAATAAGTAGTTGTCTTTATTTTTCTTCAATTTAAATCTGAAAGTACAAAATCTATGAATATTAATACTAAAACTAATAGGAATTCAGGATTCATATCCAAACTTCAAAAACTGAACAATTTATGCTAGTAAAGTAGTTGGTTCAAATTTAAGATTGATATTTGCCAGAAATCTTCCTTTCTTACCTCCTAAAAAGTAGGTAGCAAAAAGTTGGGCCTACGTTTTCTTCCGCCTCTAAACACATTCTATTCATAACTCTAGAGAGCACCAAACTGTCGACAATCAGATGACATCAATTAAAATCATCAACTTTAGGGTCCCCAGATTTGTAAAGATTATACTTACAGCATCATGCAAGGACAGACCAAACCACCATCGTGATCAAAACAATTCAATGTGGGCAGTTTACACTGTAAGCCAAAATAAGTTGGCAAAACTGAAAAGATTTAAGGTAATCAGTTACATAAAAATTTTTAAGTAATAATGTTTCCAGTTTTGAGTAAATGGAACTATGAGTTTTTGAGTTTGTTGTACTCATTCATATTAATCGTTCTTTGCTTGCATTATTGAGTAGCCTAACTCATTTGTAAATCAACTCAAATAATTTGTTGTTGGTCTTTCAGCTGCTCCCAGCAATTGGTCGCCACAGTAGACAATCGTTCCGCACACAAGCTTGGCACAGGTTTTACACCAGATGACAAAAAATCACTAGTCTTAAAGATTTTGAGTTGGTGGAACTTTAAGGTGACAGTTAGTGTTACTTAAGTACTTACAGATACTAAAAATATCAAATTCATTCAGCTAACTTGAAAAGTGTAATTTCTACAAACTCAAGATCTAAATACTTATCAAGGTCTATTGATTTAAATTAATCGTAATTATTTACATTAACAGTACTCAATATGTTTAATTACTTTATGCATTAGGGTTTACAGTGCAGTTAGCCTAATCTGCATGTCTTTGGACTGTGGGAGAACACGAAAGCCCCCCACATACAAAATCCTGAACCCTCTACTCCGGTGGTGTGAGGCCACAGTATTACGCCACCATGAGTAGTACATTTTTAAAACGATAATACAAGTAAGAGTTGAAAAACCATACAACACAAGCAATAATCGAATTAGCACAGTTTGGCATCAACAAATAAAAATAAGTGATAGAGCTGTGTGATTTAATCAGTTATGCAGTTCAATCAGTCTTTTATTTTTAGACTTACTCACTCATCATCTATATAGCTTTATCCTTTTAACACACATTTACACACTACGGGCAATTCGGGAACACCAATTAGCCTAATCTGCATGTCTTTGGACTGTGGGAGGAAACCAGAGAACCCTGGAGAAAACCCACCAAGCAAGGGAAGAACATGCAAACTCCATGCACACAGAACCTGAGAAGGGAATCGAACCCGTACCCTGGAGGTGCGAGGCGACTGGGATAATCACTAAGCTACCGTGCTGCCGTCACTTTGTATGAGACATGATATTTAAAAAATCAACAATAGTAAGACATACAGTCCATCTGCTTGAGACAAATCAGAAAACCAACATTAAGTCCTATTGAATCAAATTGAACTGAAAACCAAATTAAATTAAATTGACAGACTACCTACAGTATGATACACAGATATAGTATCAGAGAGTACAGTACATAGGGAAAGTGATACAGGGCTTAATACAGAACAGGGTAGTTTATCTATGAGGGGATGGGCTAGAGACAGGACCAAAACCAAAACAGAGGCAATAGTCAAAATATAAAGCAGGAAACATACAGGAACACTGAGCACACCTGGGGTTTGGCGCAGTGACGTGTTAGGACCCACTCTGTCTCTCCCACAGTTTCTATTTATGTCCTCTTTCTGATGGATGGATAGCTCATCTGGCCTTGTTCAAACTCATATGCAACCTTGAAGGTTTATGTATCACACACACATGAAAACAACGTATCTCTCTTCCTTTCCTCAGCCGCATACCCAATTTAATAAGGCTTGACACCCACATTGATAAACAATATCATAAAATGCCCCATGCTGGTCCGTGGCGTTAAAGTCAATGAGTCGTGTGCACAAGAAACCATGTCACCCAGCACAACACAATATGCTGACTTTGAAATGACTTACAATTCATTTGCTTTTCATAAAAAAATGTATATCTTTGCACCGTCGCATCCTCCAAACGTCCTAAAAACAGCATCCATGGTTCTTGGATTACCTGCTTAATCTGATCAAAGAACCATCTTTCTGTTTTATTTTAAATCTCATATAATGTAATAAAACTGAGCTAAAAGAGGAAGCTGACCTAAGATTATTTTGTCGAATTTGAATACATTTTGTTTTGTATCATATTGCAAATATTGGGTTATGGCCACTGGAGTAGGAAAAGCCTTAAATAAGAAGGGATAAAGGGATTAGAGGAGTTTTAACTCTAGCCAAATCTTCAAATTTGATCATGCTGACAGGGAAATGTTGGTTATTGGTGATCAAAGTTAAGCAGGTTCTGGTCCAATGATCAGGCAGTTGTTGATTAGCTTTCTGTGAATTTTTTTTTTACACATATCATTTATACCACAGTACTGTGCAGAAGTCTGGATCCACCCCTTATTTCGGTATATTTCTCTTCTAAAGAGCGAGACGTTTTTGTATTTTAGTGTAGTTTTGAGGAAAAGTTTTCAAGGGTTCAGGAAGGAGCTTTTTGTCCTCTTATTTTCAGTCCAGTCCCTTTACCTGAGTAGTTTCTGAGGAATGTTTTTTGTTTGTTTGTTTGTTTGTTTGTTTGTTAAGTCATTCAAGCATAAAAAAGCATCCAACATGAACCAGTAAGAAGTACAGTCCGGAAGTGGGCTTGTATTCCAAAGCACTCGGAAACCAAATTAAATTTTCCCATAAGAAATAATAGAGTTAAAAATGTTATTCGTTCTACAGCCCAATAAAATAAATACATAAAAATAATTAATACAAAATAGGGTAAAAATAAAACAAATTAACCTGCACTTTACCTTTAAAAAAAGTAAAAATAAAACCTGACAGATAAGTGTTTCTGTTTACGCGTGCAGGCACTGCGTATGTCTGTGTGTGTGTGTATATGTGTGTAATGTGCGTGGACACACACACACACACACATTAACAAAGAGACTGTTTTATCAGAAAAATTAGCAAGCAACATCGCTAATCACACCTGCGTGAGCGCATACTAACGGAATCACTGCTGTAAAGTAAAAAAAAACAAATTAACACACAAATCAACCTGCACTTTACCTTTGAAAAGAATTACGACAGAGCAAAGTTTCTGTGTAAGGCAGAGAGTGTGCGTCTGTATGTGTGTGGGAAGTCGAGAGGAGCAGGGGGTGGGAGAGGGGCTGTAGAGGCGAGAGAGAATGTGTGTGTGTGTGTGTGTGTTGGTGTGAGTGAAAGAGCACGGTGTCAAATTACGCGCGCACACACATTACAGACTGATACAGAGAGGGAGAGAAAAAACGGATCTTTACCCTCTAATGAGACTTGCTTTTGCTTTATATGCGTGCACACACGTGTGTTATAATAAACAAGACACGAGTGCTGTACACACACGCTTACAAACACAAAATAAAATATGTTTCACACACACACACACACACACACACGTGATCACAGTGTTATAATAAACAGTACACGCGTGCACGAATGTTAATTACCTACAAGTCAGCAGTGCAAGAGAGAGAAAAACCATTGGCTCAGTTGTGATCACATGACGCTCAGTGTCAAAACAAGAAGAGCATGTGTGATACATGAAACCAAGACAACGCTCGTTTTTCAAGTCAAAATTCATTAATTTAACCGTGTTACTCTAGATGATGATAGATGATCAGGCTGGTGATTAGTATACTGGTGATGCTGAATGTAGAGTAGTTGGAACAGAAAAGAGGGGAAATGAGGTTCCCCTCTTTGAGGTTCTACATCATTTATTTTAGTTTAATATAAAGAAATAAGGGGACTCAAGACTTTTGCACAGTCCTATATATATCAGCGCCTTGTGTTACCGGAGGCGATGGCTTTTTGTAGGTCTTAACATGCTCAAAAAACACAGATTGTGTTGGGCGTCAGGATCGTGATGGCGCAGGGTGCTTGGGCCCACTCATCATTGGTTGCAACTATATTTTACTTTAGTATGAAGACATATGGGGACTCAAGACTTTTGCACAAAGTATATCAATGCTACACAAGATGTCTTGTGTTATTTTTAACTTATTCATTTTCTTGTTGCATCTTTTTCCTCATTTAGGTAAAATCCTGTTTCGACGGAGTCATGTACGAGACGTGGCTATGAAGAGACTGCGCTTTATAGATGACTATTGTAGGGTGAGTCTCGCCTTCTACTTAGATATTAAAATGTTTTTACAATGGTTATTCACATTAAATGTTTTAGATATTTACATATTGCACATTCTGAGTGCTTGTGTGTTGCTAGGAGGCCTCCCATATCATGAGATCCCTCAGGGTTAGGTAATAGGTCTTATGAAAGAAAATACAAAAGCAACAGTTCATTCAAATGTCTTTTCAACAAAATGTCAGATAAAAGTATTTATTTTTGTAACTATATTGGATTTTAACACTTGCTATGTTCAATGACGTTTGGTGTTTTTATAATCTCATTAAAAGTGATACGTTTCTATCGTGCTTGCGAAATGTATGTATTATTAATGTTAAAGATTACATTTACATAAGCTTTTTATATGTTTATTTCGTAGTGAGATGGCTCTTACGTCTTTCATTTTCAGTGTTTTATTTTTACTTACAAATTTTTTTTGTCCGTTCCCACTGTTGCTTTTCTTTTCTAACTGCATATCAGCAGTTTTACGTGCATAAACACACCATTCCTTAACAAACACGTGCTAATGAAAACCAGCTGCTAGAGGGGGGCGATGGAAAAGAGGATGGGAAAGTTTGGGAAGCTAGACTCTCTGGTAACAAGCTCCTTGTCATCCTCAGAGCGCTTGTAACACAGTTTATTACAGCGGTTCTCACACTTTCTGCAGCCAGTGATCCCTTTAGCTAAAAACATGGAACTGACAGAGTCATTTAATGATACTATAATTACTTAAATGTGTATAGTAGGGATAGGAATACCCAGGAACCACCCAATACAATATTATCAGGAATCAGCCAATAAGCACTTAATTTTTTACCGATAGGTTTGAGTTTTACTTCGTTGATTACTGATGATACAGTTCTCAAAAGTCTGGGACTTACTATTAATTAAATATTAATAGTTAATAATTAATAGTTAATAACTATTAATAATCACTTAACCAAGTCTCTTTGAAAGACCTCAGATTTGCAGTATGCAAAGTTTTTTTTAAAGCAAAGCCAAATGGGAGAACGTCTGCCATAAGCGTTAAATAATTTGGGGGTTGCAAATGCTGCAGCTAAATTTGAAGTCGATCCTCACTCAGCCACCTACAGTATAGCAAAAGTCTTTAAAAAGCTCGAGTCTGGCTCTGCAGAGAGTCAAAAAGTAAAATCATTATTACAAAAAAAAATAATAAGGAGAGAAATAAAGAGCAGTCGCCAGCTCTAGCCCGAGCAGCCAGGGTTTAACTTACTGTATCGCTCCGTGCATGCGGGCTGACAGTGAGGGACTTTTCGGCACGGCTGCACACATCCTGGATGATAAGAGGAATAGACTGTCTCTTAAAAATGCAGAAATTCAACTCAACTCAGCTCATCTTTATTCGTATAGCACTTTAACTACAAGAATGCCCCAAAGTGCTTCACATAAATAATAAAATAATATAGTAATCTCATAAAATAAAAGAAATAAAAACTAAATAATAATAATAAAATATAAATAAAATTTTATAAATAATATAAAAAAAGGGAACATATGTTCTCTTTTACGCGTAGGCGTTAACGCTGCCTGAGAAACCTCAAAATACAGAGCATTACAGTAATCAATGCGAATGGTGATGAAGGCGTGGACGGCTATTTCAAAAAGCGTAAAGGACAAAACAGGTTAAAGTTTTGCCAGTTGCTCTAACTGAAAGAAACTGGACCGAACCACAGCACTAATCTGTTTATCAAATTTAAGGCCATGGTCAAAAATAACCCCTAAATTCGACGCTGTGGGTTTAACATACTGCTCCAAATCTCCTAAATCCAGAGGTGGAACTCTATCCCTGGCACCCGGACCAAATACCAAAACCTCTCAAAAAGGGCTAACCATGCCTTTATGTCATCTAGACATGTTAACAGCACCTTAACAGAGTAGCCTTCCTTCTGTTTTAACGGGAGATAAATTTGACTGTCTTCTGCATAGCAGTAAAAGGAGATGCCATGATTTCTCAGGATATATTAGAGCGGCAACAAATACAACGAGAAAAAAAGGGGTCCAAGGATAATTCTAATATTTATAAAAAAATGCCTGCCCTTGCTGCTTACTAATGAGTAGTCGTGATTGGCTCACCAAACACAAGGTGACTGTTGCCTGTATGTGTTTATTTAAAAACGTTTGGTGCAGTTTTGATTTGTTCTTTATCGACATTGTAGCCTTGTTCCATGTGCTTTAACAAGTGATAAGTTTCTCCCCTTACCCCCACTTTGAGCATGTTCTATTCAATTTTTTTTTAGTTTCTTTATAATCTACATCAAATAATAAGGTAATAGAATAGGTTGCTTTTCAATAAATAAAAGTTTGGAATTTCGACACTTTCTCTTAATTATATTTGTGTGTAGTATGTTATATACGCCATCCATCCGTCGACAGTAGGAACCTTTGTAGACAAACTAGGGACTGTCCTTGCTTACTTGAGAGTGGTAACAATGGTAGTGACCATTGCATTTATTTCCATTTTACAACCGTGGTAGGACATTTACACACATTAGGTCCTACATTTACACACTAAGGGCAATTTGGGAACGCCAATTAGTCTAATCTGCATGTCTTTGGACTGTGGCAGGAAACCGGAAAACCCGGAGGAAACATGTTATGTACTGATTTTACTGCTATAAATAGTAAAGAATAAACAACGCTACACAATAAATTGGACACTTTAAGTGGCAGAACCCAATTACCCCCACACACCACTTCTGATTTCTATGAGCGGTGATTGGCCCCACAAACCATAATCGGAGCCCTTCTAATTATCATGATACTTACTAATAAATATCATGATTTTTTTGAGGCATGAATTTTGAGGCTAGTGTGGCGATGCATGAATAAAAAAAAAAAATCAAGATACACCACTTAATTGAAATTTCCCATCATCTCTAGTGTATGGTAGTAGTTTGTTTTTTTCATTAGTGCCATAAAGCTTCCTGTTTTTTCTTTTTTCTGGGTTATTGTGTCTAGGGTGTCATTCTATGGATAACATGAAGGGAATTTAAACATACTGTCAGAAATAATGAATAATAATAGATGTCATGGTGGGATGACATCACCCTTAAGGTCTATAACAGTATGACCTTAAATATTTCATTTCACCCCTACAACAGCTATCTAACAGATACACACTGTACTTACAGTATATAGTACTAGAAGTATAATATTACTGTGCTTTCACTGTAGCTTATAGCTGCGTTTAATGTTGCCGAATGTCTGTGAACCAAGTTCGTTTTAACAATCTGTCACCAGCCTCCAGTCAAAATCACAGCTTGGTGTCATACCAAAAGGACTTTCTAGCATCAAAGAACTTTAAAAGAATATCTTTACCTCTGGCTGTTACAAAGCGCTGAACACTGAACACTTTGTTCAGCACTGCGAGTTGTCTTTAAAAAATGTGATTACTGTCATACACTAAGCTGTTACTACTGAAAATGATAATGTGATAGAACAAATGCATTAATATACGTACATAAATAAGGACTACTGTCAGAGAAAATAAATTTATCAACATTTTGGACCAATCAGAATACAGAATTTAATGCACCTTATTGTACTATATTCTATATTCTTTAAAAAATATTCCTGTGCTGTTCCCGTATTTTCCATAATGCTGATTAGACAGGAACAGGACTGTACGCTCTCACAGTTAAGAAACACTGACGTCTTCCTGTAGCAAAGCTCTATTATAATGACTTCATACAAAACTATGTCCTTGCTTACTCGAGAAGCAGCACATTAGTGACTGATGCACGACAGCAGTTTGCTTTGAAGTTGTCGAAGAGGGCGATGTTTACCACCCATTTCCTGCATACTTTAATTAGACAAAAACGACCTCCATGTAATTGCGCGATGTTCTCGAGAAATGCATGCACTCAAGGGATTCCCCTTACAAGTGCATGTGTCTCTCACATGCTCTCTGTCGCTCTGCCCTCTTTTTCCCCTCTGGATAAATCATCACAAAAACAAGCAGTTCACTGAAAGTTTAGTTTTACTGCTTTATCTAATAAAAATAATAATAAAAACTAGTTATATGGTTTTATTTTATTATTTATGCATTAAGATGATGCATTATCTTTTTAGATGAAATGGGAAAAATGTTAAATAATGATTTCCATATTTAATAAAATTAACATTCCGATTAAATCTGGCAATATAATTATATCACTATTAACGATATACAAGAATGATTTACACCAAATCAGCCATAAGATTGGAACCACCAGCCTGATATTGTTGAGGTTTCTCTAAAACATAAGATCGTTTTAGTCCTGTAAGCGGCAAGGCGGGACCTTCATCAGTCAGACTTGTTCGTTCAATCAGCACATCCCACAGGCAGTCGATCAGATTGAGATCTGGGATCTAAGGAAGTTAGAGGCCAAATCAACAACTTAAACTCAAGGTTGTGTTGCTCAAACCATTTCTGAACAAGTTTTGCAGGGTGCACTATCCTGATAAAAAGGGGCACTGTCATTAGGGAATGCTGTTTCCATGAAGTTTAAAGGTAAGGGGTACAGTACATATCACATAATGGCAGGACCCAAGGTTTTCCCAACAGAATATTGCTCAAACCATTGCGCTACCTCTGCCAGCTTGCCTTCTTCCCTTCTTCCCATACTGGATTGCGGTGATAGTTCTTTCCTGGGTAATGCACATGTAACCAAGCCATCCAAATGATGACCAGGCCACCTTCTGACATTGTTCCATGGTCATGTTTAATGCTCATTGTAGGTGCTTTTGGCTGTGGACTTAAAAGGTTCAACACGGGTACCCTACACAGCCCCTATATGCAACAACACCTTTCTAAAATAGCCACCATTATCTTTTTCTTACAGTAGCGCTTCTGTGGGAAGTGTATTCAAGCCATATTACTCACACTTATTCAGGATGTACCCATTGACCTCCATTTTGCACACAGCAGAAGCGTTCTGTAAAATCGAGCAATCAATCTCTGGTTCAGAAGTAATTTGTCAGTGTGAAAACAAACCATGAATCAATTTTTCATTTCCATCTGGAAATCAGAGGTATGGACTCAAGTACTCAGGCCAAGTATGAAAGTTTGGTTGAATGTCGAAACAGCCCATTGAACCAACAGATATTACAATACTGTGAAGTCGTTATAAAATGTCACATATATAGTTATTTTTTTTTACAATCTCATTACTGAGTGCGGGAACTGAATGCCTCCCATCAATCACGAATAACAGCTGTATGTACAGTAACTGCATACTAATAAACTCAGATCAAGACGTGATGGGCTTTCTCCCTGCACACAGTCTCAGAAATTTGATTTACCTCTTTAGAATCAGGTGTTAAGAGATATCACACTGTTGTGATAAATAATAGCAGTTGTAGGCACGAGGGCATCAAAGCTGCGCTGATAATCATAAAAAACAGCACTTCCTCCTGTCTTGCTGTTAAGCAATATCACACACGAGGGAGTGCCGTTGTGATGAATATCAGAACCTCAAAAATATTTTTTTTACACAACAGTTCCCTTTGTTATCAACAGATTATGATTTCTTAAATTATTTAAACAGTTATTTTGCTTCACTAACCAATATCCTTCCGTGACTGCTAGAGCTGGCGACCGAAAGAGTAATTAACAGAGATGAAAGTAGTTTCGAACTCTTTCTGGTTCGTTCTAGCCAAAGAGAATAAACCATGGAGGTGGTAAATTTTGTTAGTTTCTTACTATATTTCCACTCATTCCATGTTAGAATATCAGCTCTATTAAGTTTCGAGTTCTTGGATAAAATCTTAAATATTGTTCAATGGAAAGCTAGTCACTACGCTATTAAGAGTAACTGTACTTCCAAATAATATTACTTAAATAGAAGTAAAAAGTAGTCATCCAAAATATTACTCAAGTAAAAGTTAAAAAGTATTCGGTAAAAAGATATTCAAGTACTGAGTAACTGTTTTAATTCGCAATGTCTGATTTATTAATGTTTTTAGAAATTATATATATATATAATTTTCTGAGATTGTGGATTTGGGGTTTTCATGAGCTGTAAGCCATAATCATTTCCATTATGACAAATCATGGCTTAAACTATCTTTGCATGTAATGAGTCTATCTCGTATATTATTTCAACCTTTCACCTAAGTTGCTTTACTGAAATAAACTTTTGCACGAAATTCAAATTTTTGGGGATGCATCATATTTGAGTAAAACTACTCATACTGTAGGAGTAAATGTTTTCCAAAAAGTAACTCATTTGCTCTAGCGGAGTAAATGTAACTCGTTAAAACCCACCTCTGGTGTTTACAGATGGATTTGGGACTCAGCCTTGTGTTAGAAGTTAGTTAACTTTTTAGCAATAAATAAACCAACACGGAATCAACCTACCTTCTGACGACTGACAGTTAGTGTAATTAACGATTGTAGAACACAGTGATGCAGTGCATATAGTTAAACCACTCAGTGATGGTATCGTCCATTATAACCACTCGTAAAAATCCTCTCATCCAATCAGATTGCTACAGTACTGTAGGTCAGAACTTATTGTTGTAAAAAAGTAAATAAAATAGTAATTGCGGCATGTGAAAGGTTCCAGTTATACAGTCACGGGAAGTTAATTTACATGTTCAATTTGACTCATTAGGGCTTGTTAGGTCAAAAATTGTCAATTCCAGAGCATGATATATTCGTTGACTTTTTAAACTTTATGTTAATACAAAGGCTCTTCTGAGGATCTGAAAATGATGACAATTGGTGCCTACAAAGGCTTCACTAATATATCACAGTGCCTCTAGCACACAATTCCCACCAACCGTGAGTGGATCTTAAACAAGCTATGTAAGCAGAACGAACCAAGAATTTCTCAATACCAGAGAGTAGAAAAGTAGAAACTGATACATTAAACAGGAGTAAAACGACGTCAAGGATGGCTACCAGAAATGTTTCGAAGCTGTGATCCCTTCTAAAGGTAACATAACTAAGTATTGCCAAGGCCAGGGGTGCTCAAACTTTTGCACATCATTAAATCAACGTTGTTTTCAATTAAACACTATTGTAACTTTGCTAGAAATATGAGACCAACGTCCCACCGCCTCTTCAGCACAGCACTCAACTGCTAACTTCCCATGAAACCGTTAACACCAAAATCACTCAGCACATCACAGATATTTTAACATAAGCACATGTCATTCTCAAAGGGCAGGCTTTTTTTTTTTTGTTTTCCCCCAGGTTTGAGTAACAGGGTTATAGGAGGATAAATAAATGAGATTGTAATTGTAACCGCCTGTTTCCTAATCAGACATGGACTCACTGATCACTTACAGTACAGTCATCTAACAGTTTTAAGCACAACTTCCTGCTGAAATGATGTCATTGGCGGTTCGGGGCCAGAGCTTCGCGCAACCAGCTTTCCCACGCCAACACGAGGACCTCGCGGACCCCGAGTTCTCAAAACAAATCCCTGCTGACGTCCACTTTTGGGTCCTGCGGCAAGCACTAACATGAAACCGTTACATTTTTGTCACAGGTTTATTAATTTGTTTTTCTCAAGTGCTAAAAACAAATGAAAAAAACTACAGCATCAGTGTAGCACCACCTATCGCTTTTCGGTGGAACAGCATTTTCAATGTCTATCGTGGGACAAATAAGGTGAAGTGGACTAGTAGGATTGTTAATCCTTAAACACTTAGTCACAGTGACTTAAGCAGAGTTTAGTCATCGTTCATATCCTGTATTTAGCTTTCTATAGAACTCAGTGATGATGATGATGATGATGATGATGGTGACTGGAAATCATGTGTGTCCCTGCTGATTGTCCCATGTCATTTCCTCTTGGTGTATCAGGCGCTGGTGCGACTTCCTCCCCAGATCTCCCAAAGCGAGGAAGTGCTGCGCTTCTTCGAGACCAAACCAGATGACATGAACCCTCCTGTAGAGTGAGTGTCATTTACACACACACACACACACACACACACACACACACACACACACACACACACACACACACGCCATTCTGAACATCACTGATGGTCAAAAACAAGTAATCTTATAGCTATGACTATTATTTGTAATTTTAAATATATAAAGCTAACCACCTACAGTTTAATTAATGCTTATTTTATATCGGAGTAGAATATATTTCCAGCCTGGAAAAACAAAAAAGGAACTCATCCAGGAACTTCATTTTTATTAATGAACCCCCCCCCAAAAAAAAAGTTCAGTGGAAACATGCCTGTGTGTAAGTGCTTATTCGTGTTTTTTTTTTTTTTTTTTTTTTTAATTCCTATTCTTAGTCGCTATCACCGTACTAACTGACAGACAGGAGAGAGAGACTTTGTGTGTGTGTACATGAGGACATTGTATTCCCCCCAGGCTGTTCTGTAATTAGCGGCAAAAGTTCAACTTTCACTTAACACAGCGTACCACATGGAGACTGAGCTCAGTTTTAGTAAAATAGCAAGTAACAGGGTAACAGTCGTGCATCCCGTTGCTCTTCTTTCCACTTTCTGTTTGTTTCCCACTGAGATTCTCCACATGATAATGTAATATACACATTATTATTATTTTTTTTTCCCTACCTTAGATTTATCATGAGGCTGTACAGTGGCTTAGTGAATAGCACTGTCGCCTTGCACCTCCAGGGTCCGAGTTCGAATCCCGCCTCTGTGGGCATAGAGTTTGGTGGGTTTCCCCCGTGTTCTCTGGTTTCCTCCCACAGTCCAAAGACATGCAAATTAGGCTAAATGGCGTTCCCAAATTAGCGTATGAATGCGCGCTGAGATGAAGTGTACCCCGCCTCATGCTTTAAGTCTGCTGTTATAGGAAAATAATCAATGACAGAATATGAAGCTAAGTCACTGTTCACTGCATCAGCAGAATGTCCCAAAGTATTTGATTCCTCTTTTACCACAGCAGTTTATACCAAACATATAGTGGCTCAAGGGCCACTTTAATAGGTACACCTGTTCAAATGGTTGTTAATGCAAATACCTAATCAGTGCATGACATGGCAGCAACTTAGGGCATTTAGGCCTGTAGAGATCTGGTCATGTTGATCTGCTGAAGTTCAAACCGAGCATGAGAATGGGGAGGAAAGGTGATTTGATAGATAGATAGATAGATAGATAGATAGACAGACAGACAGACAGACAGACAGACAGATACTGTATTGGTCCTGAAGTAAATTCCAAATATCCAGCAGCAGTAGACAGAGACAGTAGCACAAACACACGTGATTGCACACTGTATATCTTACATACAGTAAGTATACACAGCTTAATGTGTTAACTGACCGAAAGTTACTCATGCAATGCTAAAAACAAAAACCTACAAGATATTTATAGTAAGAAGTAATTAAAGAAGTAATAAAAAAACATAAATGAATAATACCATGAAATGAAGAAAGTCAGTAATAATGAAGACTGTGAATAGTAAGTGAAATGAAGTTAAATGCAGTGCAACCTTGATGTGCGATTCTATATGGGACAAAGTGACAAAAGTGCAGATAGTAATAATTGTGCGAAGAACAGCATGAAAGTGACACTGACTGAGGCCGTGCGTAATGGTATAATGTGTAATACTCCGAGTAGTGAGCAGACCATGAAGCTAACAGATGAGAGAGTTTAAGTCAAAGTCAAAGTGTCTTTGAACGTCGCATGGTTGTTTCTCACAGACGGGTTGGTCTGAGTATTTCCAAAGAAACGGTGATCTACTGGGATTTTCATGCCCGATCACCCCTAGGGTTTACAGAGAATGGGCTGAAAAAAAGAAAATATCCAGTGAGTTGCAGTACTCTGGGCAAATTGCCTTGTTGATGGCAGAAGTCATAGGAGAATGGAAAGCCTGGGTCGGGATGATGGGAAGGAAGCAGTAACTCATATAACATCTCGTCACAAACTGAGATATGCAGAATAGCGTCTCCAAACCAACACAACGGACGTTGATGGACCCGGCTCAGATGTGCTACAGAAGCAGGATACCACACCAGGCACCACTCCTGTCAGCTAAGAACAGGAAACTGAGGAGACAATTTGCACCGGCTCACCAACTTTGATTGCCTGGTCCAGATTTTTGCTGCCTCGTACCAGCGGTTCAGGCTGGTAATGGTGTTGTGCCACACAATTTGACAATGATTACAATGTTTCATTTATTACTGTACCAAACAAGTCAGATAAGTAGTGTAATGTTAATAGTGAGCCTTTGGAGTTGTAGAATGTCACTGAGACAAGTTACTTCCTGTTCTCATTTACAGTATGTTATGGCTGTGATAAACAGTCAATCAATCAACCAGCCTTTATCAGCCTTTTCTCTCTCACTTCTCTCCATATTTAAAAGATAATTAAAAAACATACGCACATTGTTATTTCACAGATAAACTGGATTGCTTCCTTTTTCCCCGAGGACTTTTTTGTCCTGATAAACTTTGCAACACGCCATGACTTTTACAAAGCTCTTTACAGCCAGGACGCTCTCTATAAACATTAAAATACTGTACATATCTCCTAATAACAATAAAATCATGCCATCAATATTTATAGTTAATTATTTTCTACATTACAAGGATCGTAGACTGTACGAGTCCCTGTGTACGAGCTCTTACAACAGAAACAATAACGTATTATAAACCTAACGCATAAATTTTAACATATTGTTTATCTTATAGCCGGAATTGTTATACAAGAATGATGCTCACCTTGGTACCAGATTCAACCCTTCAACTATGCTGTGATAGAATCAATAAATAGATCATAAATAATCAGAATATCAGAATAAATCAAAACTTTCTGACCAATCAGATTAAGAATTCAGCAGGAAACAGACAAAAAGTCCTTTGTAGAACGAAACATTTAACTACTACTGAAGTGAAACTACTTAAAAAAGCTAGAATCATTACCTTTTTCTTGGTGAAGTGTTACATATAGTTGATATTAGAAGTCAGTAACCATTAATGCAAATTTTGTTAGCTATTTTCAATTTTACTCGACTAAAAGGCTGGACATTTTAGTTTAGTTTTAGTCAATGAAAACGTAGCATTTTTGCAATAAGATTAATATTAATTAAACCTACAGTCGATCTAGTCTGGCCAAAATGAATCATAAAATAATTATCGTAAAATTTAAAATGCATCTTATCATCTGATGTTTTTAGCTAATAATAATGATTGTTAACCATCACAATAACTGCTGCATGTGCATATTTCTTTAACTACGAAACAATAAGAGCAGTATGAACAATACAGTGTTTGAATTTTTTTTTTATGAATTTACACACTTTGACTTTTGTATGGATAGCTCCTTTGGGTAACAAACATCTGCTAGCTTTATGTGTTTGGCAATGGTTTAACTATAAAATAAAATAAAATACATCACAACATAAATATGTTAACATGTGACATAATTACCAAAAAGAGGCTGTAAAACTGGGCGATTATTATGGTATGCTTTGTTGTGTATGACAGGTCTCTGGTATTTTTCTGATTGATTGTGTGCCCACACTGTTTCCCCTCCGATATCGATATTACTACACATTGGCTTTTTTTCTCCCGTTGAATATGAAGAAAATAGACCCATATATCGGCTCTTCTCTTTCGCCCTAGTAATATTGCTCCTTGTGCCATAATGAATGAACACAGTATCGCAGCGGATTGTAATGAAAATAACATGGTGATGAAAATAAAATAATTTCATTTGTTTTTATCTTTTTAAGTACATTTTAGTCTCGCCTTTTTTCGTCAACAAATATTGCATCCTGATTTCGTGACCGACACTGTTCATGGATATCTGTGACGTCTCTACATCATCTCATCTTAGTCACTTAGTCATTATTTTCATTGACGGAATGAAGTAACAATTCCTTAATCAATTGTCGGTTTGAGTAAACCAGTAAACCATTGATTAATAATTTAACCACACAGGTTTAACCACGCAGTGCAATTGTTCTTTGAAGGAAATTATTGGATATTTTGGACGCGTTCAGCATCGCTTTACAATGTAGAAAGAAATCAAAATCAGGAACGACTACTTTTGAGCAATTCCACAACCCTCGGTCCATGCAAAAATGCATTCCAAAATTCCCGGTTAGCCCTACAGCTACGCTATACGGCTATTTTCCATAAACGAGCAATAAACAATTTTAACCTACATCGCCATTATGTCATAAAGTAAATAAAGTAAGTAAATAAGACAGTAAATACACAAACAAATAAATAAAACTTTGCCGAGAACCTCTAGAGGCGAGGAAGATTATTTCATTCTCCCTTGGAATCAACACACTAAACTCTAAAATAAATAAGACAATAATCCTTTTCTTTTATTTCTCCTTCCTCCAATTTCCTCCATCTTGAGACCTCTATCTGTCCTCACACTCTCAGGCTGTCCCTATCTTTATCCTTACACTCTGGTTCCCATCAGGAACACTTTTCCACCTTTCTGAACATAAACAGGCCATTTCTCAGTGCTAAAGAGAATCTTTAATTACACACACTGTACATAATATACACACATAATAACACCAGTTGTTTAATTTCTGTTTATCCACTTATCCTTGACTCGGTCATATTTAATGTGTGTGTGTGTGTGTGTGTGTGTGTGTGTGAAGTCGTGCAGCACGAAATTGTTTCCTGAGCTCAATAAGAGATGAGTTGTTATGGCGAGATTTATTGGGTCAGAGGCTGATGATTGATTGATTCTGGGAGGAGTCAAGGCCAGTAGGTGTGTGTGTGTGTGTGTGTGTGTGTGTGTGGTTTGTGGAAGCAAGATATATGGTTAGGTTGTGTTGCTTCCTGCTCCTCTTAAATCAACACAAACTAGGGACACTGGCTTACTGGCTGCCCATATGCAATTAAGAAGTGTGTGTGTGTGCTTGTGTGTGTGTGTGTGTGTGTGTGTGTGTGTGTGTGTGTGTGTGTGTGTGTGTGTGCTTGTGTGTTTATGCCTACAGCTAGAGCCCTAAAAATCCCACTATACTCCAGGTGCTTTTAAAATTGATCTCGGCCCAGCCCTCCTATGCCCGAACCCGTAAGTCAGGCATTATGATAAAAGTGTATGCCTGTCAGATCAGCATAAATACACAACTTCCAACCTCCATTTTACAGCAGCCATGGCGTTTAGCAAACCTATGAGCAATGACAGCTCGGTGATTAAACACCAGAGCTAGAACAGGTACCTCACTGACCTCTATACTTGTGTAAGTGTCCATGTAATTGGAACCACTCAAGTGTGTGCTGCTTATGTGTATATAAAAAAATGTGTGTGAATACTTAATTCATTTTTTTTTCTTTTTTCTTTCTGGTCTTTTTTCTAGTGTTATTTTAATACTTCTTTATAGGGCTGTAACCGAATATGAATATTTGGATTGAACCAATGATGCATCATAAACAAATACAGGTACAGATACAAAGAGGAGACGGATTATTCGAATTTACAAAAGCATTTACAAGACTACACACATCCCACATCCATTTCTACCCTTTTAGGCAAGTAACCGGATCCGAATTCCAAAAATAAAAAGAAATGAAACTTAAAAGAAACTTCCTGGAAAATTATAGAAGCATTAGGATTTATAAGTAGCAGCAGTTCTGCATCCCAGCATCATGGTAAATTTGGACTATATTCTGCTTCTTATTCGTACAGAGTGTGCATAAAAAAAAAGAAAAGAAAAATTAGTAAATATAACATTTATGACATTTGTATTTTAATAAACTTTAAATAGTACATATTTATACAGTACTGTGGAAAAGTCTTATGCACCATATTATCTTCAGTATAAATTTTCTGCATTGTTACATGCAGCATTTCCAAACATGCCCTAAAAATTAATAATGCATGCCTGCAAACACAGAAACATATTACATGGCAGACCAGCTTTCAGATTTAAACAAAAAACCCAATGTAGGCTCCTGGGTTTTACACGAAAAACATGAGATTTTTAATCAGGATTAAGTAACGCCAACAGCAGTCAGTGCGTATTGTAAGACACATAGGTCAGCTGTTCTGAAATATTTTTTTGTATTGTCAAGTGCATTTGCAAAACCCATCAGGCACCATGATGAAACTTGCTCTCATTTGGACACCATCCCAGGAAAGCAAGACCATAAGTTGGTTCATTTACCAGAGATACCATCTTAATAATAGCAAAAGAAACCCACTGAATAATAGCACTCCTGGTAGTCCTGGTATGCAGAGAAAAGCAACTGGACCATATACACAAGCTAAAGCTTCTGTTAAAGCTCTTCATACAAAGGGCACGGAATTTGGAGGATTTCAATTGCAAAATTTACAGTGTTGAATTAACACCTGGCGTGATGAATTAACACCTAGTGTTTATATACGTCCAGTTGAACTCATACGAACTCTAAAAGCGTCGGACCAACTCTGGGGATTTTACTGTCAAGTCTATGCAGTAGACTATTTTTGTTCCTTATTTATTTATTCGCAGGGGGTCTCATATGGATGTTACAGACACATATCCACAGCAGAATTTAGTTTTCACTAATATTGTGCTTGAGGGACAATCTGCGGTCTGTCCATGTGTGAGAGTAACCAAGAGAAAGGAAAGAAATGGGGTTGGGAAAGTGAAAGAGATCTTGATGATGGCCTTTGATGGATCTCAAAGATGGCCATTGAGTGCTGGGAATAACCCAAGACTTGTTCTCAGTTCAGGACTTCACCACACACATGCACGCATATAAAAGGAAGTCTATTCTTCTTCGGTAAAGCGTGTTAGTCATAAGATCAGAAGTCGATCTCCGGACATCACCATCACCTGCAAACTCACAGTAACGTACACAATAATGAACAACAGAAGAGAAGTGAGTGACAGGAAGTTTTTGTAGGTAATATGCCTCCCTGTGGCTAAACCGTGAACTGCACCAACCCTAATAAAACAATAAACTTAACTTAATCCAGCTCAAATGCCTGTGTGTCAGATGTTTCAGTAGAGAATCTCCAGCTGGATAAACAGCACTGATTAGAAGACATTTACAAAACAGGAACTCGAGGTAATTCTTTATATCAACACTGGGAAATTATAACCTGCTTTGTTATCCAGTTTCAAATCAAATTCGACTCAAATACATTTATTTTTAGTGGAAATAGAGATGTCGTCTGAATATCTGTCAAAGAAGACTTGACATTTCCTTAGAGACGGACAAGATTCATTAGCGAGAATTAAGTACTGATGTGAGGAAGGGGCCAAAAATGATCATTAAACTAAAATAACTGAATAAAATTTAAGTAGAAAACACTTACAAATAGACAGAAAAATTAATACATAAAACACTTACAAATAGACAAAAAATAAATAAATAAAACCTTTACAAATAGACAAAAAATTAATAGATAAAACCCTTACAAATAAACCAAAAAATAAATAGATAAAACACTTACAAATAAAAATTAGGTGTTCAAATACAGTCAGCCAGAATAATGTAAATGTATCAAAATAATGTATATTAGATTAATGTAATATTGCCTACAAAAAATGCTATATTTACAATGCACTGTTTGAGAAAGCTTTTAGTTAAAATAGTTTTATATGGTTCAAAAGAATACACTAAAATACACCAAAAAGCACCAGCTACTGTACAGCGTAGTGTCACTAGCTATGATGTATATAAAGCTATAGGTCGGACCTGAGAATTTGCAAAAACAACGGATCTAGGTTGAGCCATAGGGTCATTTAAACATCTGGAATAGATTTGCGTTGTAAGTCTACGAAGCATGTTGATGATCTTCCCCGTTATTTTATGCACCATATATATCTGCTGTACCATGTTTATACCAGTAGAGGTCATGGTTAGCACTTGAGATGGAGCAAAATGTGATCGGATGGCAGACATCATGTGACATCACATTTGCGATCAATGCTGTAATTCTTTTCGACCGCCGTGACATCCTGCCATGCTGAGTGACAGACGTCAAAGTCACACGACATCAGCAGTCTGGATTGACCAGAAATAAAGCAGACAGCAGCTATATGTGTTATTTTTCCCTTTCCTCTACAGTAGATGTCCTAAAAGGATTTTCTTAGACACTTAATGTAGTTACTGTGAGACTTTTTCTCTCTGTCTTTAGTGCTCAGTTAACAATGTCCAGCCTTGTTTTTTCCTTGTTGTTTTTTTTTTGTGCACAGACAGAGTTTTGGCATTTCCTTTAATTTTGGTGCTTTACAGAGATCAGTAAAGTTCTGAAATGACAGTGCAATGCTATATGTGTGTTTTCTATGTTGTAATTAGGGAGATCATTTAAAGAAATATTTTACAGTGTTTTATGGGCTCATTTTTAACCTACTGTAATACATCTCTAGTGCATGTGTGACTTTCAAAGACAACTTATTCCAGTTTACAGTAAACTCACAAATATAAGTGTGTGGGCAGGTGTTGAGATATGTATAAATGTTTAAAACATTTATATGTAAAATAAATGTTAAACTGTAAACAATAAAAGTTTTAGGAGTGAAAACAAAAAAAAACAGGATGTCTTAACAACACTGTTTCTAGTTAGTTTTAGAGAAAAACAGGAAAAAATATTGCTAAATATAGTTTTTTAAATTCTTCTTTGTTAAATTCAGTCATAGTATCCAAAGTGTTTTATTTGAAGAAAAAAAAACAAACCTGAATGATTTATAAAATCACGTAACAATATTTTACATTGTGCAATTATGTGTGCAATTATGTGGTAATCACACATACAGTACAGTACACTAAAGATATAGAGGATAGAGATTAGATTAACAAAAACGCTGGGATATTCTTTTAACTGCAGTTTTTTTTTCCACTAGTAGTAGCGTTGTGTTTAAGTTAAGTGTCTTATTCAGTTATCGCTAAGATAATCTATGGGGGAAAAATCGCCAGAGAAACTTTATAACACCTGTACCTAATAATTAGGCATTTTTCATATGGACATCAATCAGTTTTATTGAATTCTTTTGCTCCGCTAAATCTCATGCTCTCTGTCTCGCCCTCTGCATGATTCCCAGATCACTTTCCTACACACTTCTGGGTGTATGTGTAGGTCATCACTAATTACTCCAGATGATTAATTGGCATCACAATGAAGGAATACATTTTCAGCATGGAGGTCAGGTCAGCCTGACCCTGTTAGCTTAAAAGGTTTTGGCTAATTAAAAAAAAAAACAAGGGGGGTTGTAGGCCATGATGGATTGGATTTACTCTTTTAGAGGAGAGCTTAAAATCTCGGGGTGGCGTGAAGGGGTGGTGGTTTTTGAAGTTGGCCGCAGTCAGATCGAGATTTATGGTTATTTTTAGAAAGACATACAATATCTATGCATTGAAGAGTCGTATGGCCTGTAATGTAGACTTTTACGCATATGGAAGTCATTTCGGACACCAAGGCACCAGGGTGTAGATCCACATTTTAGTGCAGGCTTTATCAGAGTGATGGGTGAAAACTGTCACTTTTACTAAAACCCTGATTTATTCATCAGCATACTTTATGATATGATTTAATGGGCTTAGAGAATGTAAAACACTAGAGTGTTCATGTTCAGGCTCAGGATTTGGAAACATATTTTCCAAATATTTACTTCTTAACTGTGGAAGTAACAGAATTGAAATTTTAAGTATAGAAATACAAATAGGTTTAACTAGCATCCATCCTTATTGAATTTGCATGTTACATTAAAATTATTAACTTACAATGTATTATTATTATTATTATTATTATTAATGAGATGCATATAAAATGCATGTGAAAATTATTATCACAATATTACTGAAAAAAAAATAAAAAATTTTTTACCTTTAGTACATGGAAATTTTGTCTCAAATCTGTACACTGAAAAAAGTTAGCTGATAAGAGATTATGATAAGTAAGTTTTAATTGTTCCAGTATATTTTAAATATTTACTACTTTTAAATATCTGAAATTCTTAAATTATTCCACAGATACTGAAAAATGATAATCCCATGTCATACAGTACTTCAGTAAAAAAACAAAAAACACATAAGCAAGCTACACAGTAAAAAAGGAAATAAATAAATGTAAAAGATTTGAAAGTTAAGAATGTTTCTAGAAATAAAACATTTAAAACCAGTGTAATAATGTGGGGAAATAAAGGTTTCAAAAACAATAAAATAACAGTCACCGCATTTGCCACAAATATAATGTGTAACTGTTATTTTAAAGATTTATAGAAAAGTACCTAAATAATAATATTAACAGGTAAAAAAAACCTGATTATTAATAATACTACTGAGATTGCAGCAAGGTTATCATAAAATACCTGGTAAAAAATACGAAAAAAAAAACAACTAACACACACACTCACAAATATAGTATATATTTCTGGAAATAACATTTCTTTAGTTAGTTCTATTACTTACAATACACTCTATTTAAAAAAACTACTTGACAAACTTTCTCATCAGGAGCATCACTGTTTGTATAAGAAAGACAATACTGATACACGTGACGCTACTTGCGTCTCTGCTGCCACGGCAGGTGTTTATAGCGCATCGGCTTTTACCGAAGGATGCTGCATTCCCGAGCCCACGAGCGCATTGCTGCAACGCTGAACGAAACATGGGCGGTTCTGTGTTTTTAAGCACTGCGTCAGCATATACTGTACTGTACATATACCAGTTAAAAGTTTGGTTTTAGCATCCAGGATATGCAATAATCTTTATTAAACAGTTAATATTGAGATGTGGTTGCAAATTTCGCACATTTTTCTTAAATCAATAGTGGAACATGTAAGCAATCAATAAACAATCAATTACTAATGATTCAACCTAACTCAGTTTTATTTGTATAGCACTTTAACAACAAGAATGTCCCAAAGTGCTTCACATAAATAATAAAATAATATAAAAAAGACATCACATCACACACATATCTAATCGAACACAATATATAAAATCAACATCTCATGTTGGTTTAAACGACATGTGAGTTTTAAGATTATTGATAACCAGACAGTATTTTTCCCAGCGTTTAAGTTTTATGTAAATTGTTTTAGTGATATATAGCTTAATTTAAAAAAAAATAAAAAATTATCACTTTAAATCATATTTAATTTTAATTGTACAAAACACTGACTTGTTCAGGCTGTCCCACACAATAACACACTTTGCGTGCACACACTTTGGCTGCTCATGAATCGCTTGCAAAGACACAGCAGTTTGTGCTGTTGAATGATCAACACGTTTGCTGAACGTGTATAAAACTGTGCAGGGTATGAGACAAATTAATGATGCAAGTCATTTAAACATAATAAAAATAATAATAATAATAATAATAAAAAAACAATAAAAAAAGCTGTCAACAATACAGCTAGTCTCTCTGTCCTAATTCAAACATGGCACTGCTAAAGATATAATATTTACTGTAATAGTGTAATACACCGCCTAAACAGGAAGTGATGTTGAGCTCTTGTAATGCGTGTATAAGTTAATGGATATGTAAGCTATGGAGAAATACAGTAGGTGAACAAACCTAGCTAGTTAGCCAGCTAACTTATTACTGTAAAGATGCAGTGGGGATATACAGTAAAAGGATTTTTCACAATGTACTGTATATAGACATTATTAACCACTGTGCATTTAATCTGCACAAAAACAGAATAAAAAATGTATTTTATAAAAATGTCCTGGTATCATGTTTTTAAATGCTGAGTTAAGTTCGTGTGGAGGATATAAGCTCTGATTAGGTTTGAGAGAGGAGAGGATAATGCTAATGTTACTGTTTGTTGTGCTTAGCTTTAAGCGTTAAAGCTACACAATCTGTGTAAACCAATATGCTAGAGCTTCTCAGTCATCTGTAAAATTGTATTTCTGCTAAGAAAAATAACAGTATGTGATGGAAAAAGCTTTCTTTCTGTTTTTCTTTGACTAGGTTTGATTGTAACACGTTTTTGTTCATTTATGTAATAACACCTCTAACTTCAAGCCATCTTTAGTCTCCTCTGTTATGATAGTGGCCGGCCTACCTGAGGGTCATATTTGGGGGAAAATACAGCTTTCTTGCGACATGGCTATAACTGGCCACGACTCAACACAGCATCAATAACAGGAAAGTTCTACTCAGGGCCAAGGCCATGTTTTGGCCATGTTCAAAAATATTACGTAATTTCTTGGTATCTGTAAAAACTGATGATCTAGTTTTTTGGCACGTGTCTACCTGTGTGTCTGCGTACGAGGAGAAGGAGTCCAGCAGAGCCGGGGCTCGTCAACAAAAACACAACCTTTACATTTTTTGAAAGGTTAAAAAAAAAAAAAAATTCCCTGTGTCTCTCTGTCAGTCTAGCATTTATTATGTTTTTTCAGCAATTTATCCTGGTTTTAATGCTTGCTATCTTTATTGGTTTCATTATTACTGTCCCAGGTGCTGTTACCTTTTGCATTATCAGCCTCTTGGGATTTAAATGGTGGGAAACAGGGGTCTGCAAACAGTGGGGTCAGCATGTCCTCCTCCCTTCTGTCCATGCCCCATTTATTCTTTTCCCCCTTTCTTTCTCCTACACTCTATCTGTCTGCTCTCCATCTGCCATCAAGCATCACCCCATTCCTGTCTCCTGTTTTCCTTTTTCTCCTGCTGCCATTTTTTTCTGTTCTCTCTCCCACTTTTTAATGTCCTACAGATGCTCTCTCTCTCTCTCTTTCACTCTCTCTCTCTCTCTCTCTCCTCCTCTTTCTCCAGCACCTTCTCTAGTCCTCTTCCGTTCCAGCCCTAAAAGGTGAATGCCTCCTAGGGCCTTATACTGAGCCACATAAGTGTTATGTGGTTTTGTTTACTTCTTGTTTACAGCTTTGTGTGGGCCTCAGGATTCTTGTAAACACTCTTTAATGCTCGCTGATGGAATCACCTTCCCAGCAACATCTACTAATACTTCCAGTGCGTCAATATCTGCAAGAGTTACTCACACATACTGTGAGGAAATACAGACGAACAGAATAGTGTTTGTTCATGCTTATGTTTTTAAGTTCTTGGGAAGAATTCAGCTTTTGGATCCTACTGATTGTTGTTCTAACGCAATGTAGCATCGAGTTCCTAGTATCGCAAAAAAAGCCCTGAGGATAGAAAAAAAACGTTGCAAAACACTTTGAACAGGCTGGTTTAGGGCTTTCCATTAGAAAAGAAAAACTATTATTTTTGTGATTCTTGCAAGATGTTAGCAGCCATCATCCATGATGATGTCACTTCAGAGACATTGGTAGTAATGTAGGCACAATAGTGTGTAATAGGAGAAAAAAAAAACATACAGCAATAAAAACAATACAGTCATATGGAAAAATCCAAAGCAGGAGTAACGAAGACATAATGCAGCTATATGACGAAGTTGAAATACTAATTAGTTAGCAATGCGAGGAACATGATACCACTGATGGCGGTATAAGCATAGAAGGTAAAGCTGTGAAAACTGATCCGTTCGAGCCAAGTGTAAAGATAAGGAGGTGAGAGTGCTGGACTCTCTGCAGGGAGTCAAATTCAATTGTGGCTAATGCGGGAAACCGTAAACCAAAGTGAGTATAAGATGTTAATAAAGGAGTGTTGAACATTTTCCCAAATCAAATGGTAAATATATAGATCTATATGCAAATCATTCTGAGTGGAACTTTTAAGTTGCGTTTTACATTTTAAATAGTATGCAGTTACGTATAAGAATTCTTGAGGCTACACAAGTTTAAGAATTCTTAAGGCTACATGGTACTGTTACTAACGGTTTCATATGACATCCTAAATATATTGAGTTCAGTTGTTATGTCATGCTCATGTAACTTAGCTTGAAAGGTGTCATGACAAAGGCTTATATCAGTGGCAATATTTCATATACATATTTAATAAAATCATGCATGTTTTGGCTCTTTTTTTGCGTAAATTAGTCATGAGATATAATCTGATTTTATCTGAACAGTCACAAATATGAAGAAAAACAATATTTCTAAGCTGATAAAACACAAACAGTCCTGATCATTTATGTCTTATAAATTATGTGTATTGAACACACTGATTAAACATACAAAGTGATAGTGGAAAAGTGTTTTATCATTTGATTGAAACACCCTTGATGGCAATAACCGTCAGTAACGTTCAGGAGGAACTTTGGACCATACTTCTTTACAGCCTTAACTGCCTCAACTCAGCAATATTCTTAGGATGTCTGGTGTGAACAGCTCTGTTGAGGTCATTCCACAGCATCCCTGTTGGGTTGAGGTCTGGGTTCTGACTAGGCCGCTCAAAAAGGATGATTTACAGTATGTGTCTCTAAAGCCATACTGTAGTAAAGATAGAGTCAATGTCCTTCTGATGTGCAGCTTGCAGACAGGCATAGTGACATTATCCTGTAGAACGTGTTGATAAACTTGGAAATTATTTTTTTCCCTCGATAATGGCACGCAGTCCTGGTCCAGAGGCAGGGAGACCAAAAGCAACCTCAAATGTTAAAAAAAAAAAAAGTTATAATTTTATTCCATCAGTAGTGCTGTGTGTTTTTTCCCCCCAAACAAAGTCTTTGTTTCTTCTGTCCACAAGACATTTTCCAATTAGTTTTGTGGTGTGTCAAGGTGGCAAGCCTCGCATGTTTTTTGGAGAGCAGTGGTTGACTCTTTTACAGAGAGGAATCCTTTGAGACTCAGTTGTGCCTTTGGAATGTTAGTGACTTGGAGGCCACATCAATGAGGAATAGCCACAGTACCAAATTGTTTCCATTTATAGACAGTTTCTATAACTGTGGACTGATATCTAAACTTTTTGAGATTACTCTTCAACTCTTTCCAGCTCCAGCTAATCAACAACTCTTCAACGTAGGTCTTCTGAGATCTCTTTTTTTGTGATGCATCAGGTTCTTCATGTTAATAGACTCTGTTTGAGTGTTTTTGAGTGAAGTTAAGTTAGCCCTAAACAACCCCTCCATTCTCATTTCATTGGTTGGACTCCAGTTGGTGTTCGCGGTAGCCTAGCGGTTCACGAAAGCTGCATTCCAATCGACAAGTTGTTCCCTGCAAAGTGAACCACACAGGGTATTCATGTTAAACAAGATTACAAACTGCAGGGGGTAAAACTGCTTAGTTCAAAGGGAACTATGTATGTTAAGGGAACACGTAAACAATGGTTCATCACATCCCTAGATGTGGACATGCAAGATTTCCTATGAGTCATTGCGCCTCACTGGAGCGTCAAAAAACTGGAGCTCGAAAAATGTTTTTAAATATATTTATCATCATTATTATGGAGGATTCCATAATATCAATATGACACATTAAGAAAGATTAATTCATATATTCTCTGTATATTTTGCATATTAATCTAATTTACAAGTCATACACATTTCACTAGTATATGTTTTTCAATAGTATCAGTTTAAAAATAAAAAATCCATATTTAATTTCCTTAGTGTGAATTTTCCACAGCAACAGCAACGGGTATCCAAGGTTTTTATGTTACCAGGGCAACACATTAAGGAAGTGACGTCTGCACTGGTGATGTCATAGGTTGTTCCAAATGGTGAAATTTTGTCGAGGGAAGTTCCCTTAACCGACATTCCCTTCACAGGGAGCACAGGGAGTAGGGAGCACACTTTAAAGTACACTGTGGAACGGAATGCATCATCACTTTGTGTGTTCGATTAGCGTGTTCAATAAGGACATAAAAGATCATGACTGTTTGTGTTTTATCGACATAGAAATATTGCTTTTGTTTATTTTTGTTAAAAAGCCAATCACATTGCATGACTAGGAACTTTCATGCAATTGTAAAAAATATGTACTGTATATACTGTATATTATTAATGCAATGTCACAAGTAGGGTTGTGTGTGTGTGTGTGTGTTTTATGGTTGAATCATGTTGAACTGCATGAAACTGTGGCAGGCTTGCTTTAAGACTCTCCAGAGGCAGTTCCTTTCCTTAAGTACTTTTCAGCATGCCTCCTTCTCTTATTTAATTCACCATTTAAATAGCCTTCAGATTTTAGCACGCAAGCTTTGAGCAGTGCTTTAATTTCTGATGCTAGCATACCATAATTATTCTATTAACTTTAAGTTAACATGCAATAAATGGAAGACTGTAACATTATTTACCAGCTCATAATCTTATAATGTTCACCTTGTTGTACTTTGATGCATTGCTAGTCTGATCTACAGTACATTATGAATTAATAAGAACGTAAACCAACACAACTATATTCCATTGCTTAGCAACTCTTCACGCTCATTATTTAACAACGATCTTGGGAGCTGTAACACAAAGAACTGTAGTCCTTTTATTCTGTGATTTAAAGACACCCGAGTGACAACATGAGGTCATTACTTTAGGGTTTACCCCCTAGCATTCTGGGTCATCAACCTCCACTTCCAGACGGAATGCAGTCAAACAGTCTCTATTTATTTTGTTCACGAATTTATTACAGCAGAGCATATGGATGTGTTCTTTGGTCTAAGAAATAACCTTTAAAACCAAAGTAGCAAACTGGAGAAAGAATTTTCCTGCTGTTTGTTAATAGGGAATGGACACTGTTGATTTGATTTTAAGCCCCTCAAATTTCAGTTCAAATATCGCTGGAAGACAGTGTTTTCTCTCTGTTCTCATTCAGTCAACAAAGACTGGCATTCTGACTCTCGAGCCATGCCGCTCCAGAATGTTCCCGAGTGACCTCAGGCTCATAGGGCAGAAAGAAATCTTTTATTCACTGTCCAGAGTCACAAAGAGAGAGAGTGGCAACGGGATAGATGGAGGGATAGAAATGCTAAGAGAGGAGAGCTGCCATAGATGGTAGGAGAAAAGACAAGGGGGTAGAAATGAGTGTCATGCCATGAGGTGTCACTTCAGCCTTGCTCAAGTCTGATTCAGACCTTGCTCATTTTTGGTCTATCCAGGTTGGAATCAGTTTAGAATCGACTTGCTTTCGTGTAGTCTAAACAATAAAAAAAAACTATTTGCCTTAGTACAGGCAAAGCTACAGTAGAAGAAAAGAGGGCGAAATACCAGGAAATGTGTGAGAAAGGGGTTTCAGACGGACATGGCGTTATTACCATATTACCACACCTACTGTATCAGTGCACAAAGGTCGACAATGTGTCTGATTTGGGCTGGCAGTCTAAAGAGTACCAAATATGATCTGATCACATTCCAATAACAGTGTGGACAATCAGTCCTAAACATCAACAGCCTACAGTCTGAACGAGGCATTAGAGGTATTATGTCTTCCCTGATTTAAATGCAATGGCTTATACAGTATGTACCGTATAGTGTGGTGGGTTAAGTATGGTGCAATGGGATAAAATATACAGTAGAACAATGGGATAAGAGTGAAGTGGAATGGTTCAAATACAACCAATGGGTTGAGGATAGTGCGATAGAGGATTAGAGTATACTGTAGTGTTGTGTGTTGAGTACAGTACAATGCGAAGGGAAAAGATTATAGTGCAGTGGGATAAGAGCATAATGCAGTGAGGATAAGAGTATTGTGAATTGGGATAAGAGGATAGTGCAGCAGAATCAGAGTATAGTGCAAAGAGATAATAGTATAGTCTGGTGAAATAAGAGTATGGTGCAATGGGATAAGAGTATGGTGCAGTGTGTCAAATGCAATGCGAGGGGATAAGAGAATAGCATAGTAGGATAAGAGTACAGTGCAGTATGATGTGCAGAGTATACTGTGGTGCGATTAGAGTATAGTGCAACGGAATTAGATTATAGAGCAATGGGATAAGAGTACAATGCAGTTGGATAAGAATACAGTGGAATATGATTAGATTATAGTGCAGTGGGATAAGAGTATAGTGCATTGGATTAGGGTAAAGTAAAAGGGAATTAGATTATATTGCAGTTGAATGAATATGTTGGCATGGTGGCAGCTTAGTAGCAGTGTCGCCTTGCACCTCCAGATCCCATGTTCGATTCTGTGTTCATGGAGTTTGCATGTTCTCCTCATGCTTGGTGGGTGCTTGCTTACAGTGTTTGCATGTCCTCCCCATGCTTACTCTGGGTTCTCCGGTTTCCTTCCACTGACCAAAGACTTGCAGTTTAGGCTAACTGGCATTTCCAAATTACGCGTACTGTGTGAATGTGCATGTGAATTTTGACCGGAGGTCCTACCATCATACAAATAGGAATAAATACAATGGTCACCATTGGCCTTCACAGTCCCTAGTTGGACTATAGAGGTTCCTTAATGGTTAGGGGGGATGAATATAGGGCAGGGAGTTATTGAAGAAGGGCGGTATGGTGGCTTAGTGGTTAGCACTGTCGCCTTGCACCTCCATGGTCCGGGTTCCGTTCCGGTCTGTGTGCATGGAGTTTGCAGGTACTCTCCAGGTACTCTGGTTTTCTTTATCCAAAGACATGCAGATTAAGATAAATGGCATTCCCAAATTGTATCCTGTAGTGTGTGAATGTTAACCAGAGGTCCCACCACAGTCATGAATTGGGAATAAATAGGATAGGAAAAATAGGACAGGTTCCTTGATGGATGGGATAGGACTGCTATGAGATAAGAGTATAGTGGAATGGGATTAGATTATTGTGCAGTGGGATAAGGGTATAGGGCAGAAATTTAAGTGTTTATTGCAATAAATTAAGTGCATAGTTTAATGGCTTATAAGGATAAGTCGTATAGTGTAGTGTATGACTTTAGAGTGGAGTGGCTTAAGAGCAAAAACCAATGGGTTAGGGCAAGAGCCTAATAGTATAATGCATCGTCTTAAGATCATGATGCACTAGTCTTAAATACAATCAATTTGTCTGTATAGTGGCTTAAGAGTATACGACTATCAGTTGAGATGCCCCACAAACACAGAATTGAAAAGTGTTTGTTATACTGAATCATGCATTAAATTGTTTTTGTATTCTGGGCTTTAAACAAAGTTAGTTCACTGTAGGTTTTAAATCTTGTGGTGGTGCTCATTAATTGGGTATTTCTCTTCCTTTTAGATGAATGCTTTGTGTTATCACTCTTACCAGGTTTCAGTTATGCTTCTATTTAATATTTCAGTGTATCCCACTTTGACGGGCATTTGTTATTATTTAATCCTCTGATTCCGTTCTGTAATTTTCTTTTCCGTTGTCTGCTTATTTTTCTAAATCTTACGGGCTTTCAGTGTTAAACACATAAGCACATACACATACATAAACTGCTGATACCTGAACAGCTGAGGAGTCGAATCCAATTCATTAATCTATTTAGCAGTGAGAGTTCAGAGCCTCCCTCTATTCTCTGGAGAAAAGCAATGAGATGGAGAGAAGGGGAGGGAGCAAACAGGGTATTGGGGGACAGAGAGTGGCTCTGTTTGGGTCACATGATGAGCTGCTGTCTGCCTGTTGTAGCATCAGCCGCTCGTCCTCGAGCCCTCAAGATCAAACACATGCACGCTCCTCACCGCACCGCACATCGCATTCTCGCTCACGCATGTGTGTGTGAACGCGCGTGAGCGTGCGAATGTTGTCAACAAGGACCTCAGCAGCAGCTGGAGGATATACTGCCAGAGCTCTAATCATGTCTCTCTGCTGTTTCTTCTTTTTCAGGGACTATGGCACCAAGCGCAAATCAGGTAAGAGAGAGAGAGAGAATATTACACAATCATCTTTAAACCTGTTGCACTGACCGGCAGTATGTAGCGCTGTGCACTAACATCATTTCATGCTCATCATCTTTCACATTGCCTGCATGCTTGCCCACTGAATGACTTGCAGTTTTGTCGGCTTAAAATGCAGCACAGTGTCTAGGCTACGTCTAGACTAGGTGTGATGAGGAAATATGAAATTACTTTGTGCTACACAGCTATAAAAGCTTTTGTTTAAAAAAAAACACCTTTATTCCTAGGTGTGAAAAAAATGATGATTTCTTGCAAATGCTTCTTCATATGTTGAGGTGTAGGATGTTGCAACAAACACTGAAGGGACTGATATTTATATGCATTTAAGCAAAAAATAATTTTTGGGGAGGTACTTGTTTGACACTTTGATTAAAGTTGCAGAAAGCGTACTGTACATGCTATTTGTTGCCTGCTTGAGTAGCGTCAACAGCCAAAAATGTGAGGACTAGGAACCACTCCTTCACTATTTGAGTCCGGTGATATTGATATGGCCGTGCCATTAGGGAAGAAACACTTTGTAGATGTGACTTTCAGGTCGTCTTCTGACTTCATTTTATTGCCGCATAATGTTGCTGAGTTTAGACCTGAGCAAGTGAAGCAAAGCCCAGATCACAACACTGTCTCCAGAGGATTGTACAGTGGCCAATATATGTGCATGATGAAGGCATCGCTTTAAGCACTTCCCTTTCTACCCCGACACGCCTATCACTCTGGAATACTCTCAATCAGACCACATGATCTTTTTCCATTGCACCAAAGTCTAATCTTCATGCTCCTCAGCAAACTGAAGACTGCTATTTTCGATGCAGTGTGCGTGGAAATATTCTTTATTTCACTAATAAATATAGCTGTGATTTCTATTGTTCCTTTTGCATGATGCAACTTCAACAAGTGTTTGGGTGATCTTTGATTATTTTTTTGTTGACAGATCAGCACAATCCTTACCAGGTTTAATATTGTGTTCGGCAGTTCTTAACCCAGTTCCAGTACTTTGAAATCTCCGTAGTTGTTTTCTTTGCTTGATGCAAACCAACAAGTTGATCTTTTGGAAACAGCGTTTTTTTGTCCAGGCAGTGTACAGTAATTAATTATATTATGTTACCCGACTTTTTTTAAACTAGTTAATTAGGATCTTGGGAAATCAAAACATGGGAATGGGATACAAGAGATTTGACCTTTGTTTTGTTGGTTCTGTGGGCTGGAAAATAAAACTTGATGTACTGGTAGTAAAGACCAAATAACGTTGAAAAAAAGGTTATTAAAAAAAGTGGGTTTTTTTTCCGACATGGAAAAATACAGGTTTTGATATGGGTGCTTAAAAACAGCTGTTAGGGTTGACACTGCTGTGCTATAAGAGAAATAAAACACTTGAGAACATGCTGTTATTGGAAAATAATTAACTTCAGTGTAACAGGTAACAGCTCTGGGTAGCATCATGTCATGATATTTTAGTTTAAATGTTTTTTAGGCCTTATGTTGAGAAATGAATTATAAAATTCTTAGTGTAAGTTCATTTAACATCAGGTGTCACCCAATAAAAGACCTGCTAAGAATAAAAATGGATTCTATGCTTTTTATCCAAAAAAACAAACAAACAAAAAAATATATACAGTATATTACCATGTCTTATGGACCACCAGTGTTTAATTAAATTGTTGACTGGGCGTCTCTACGCATCTGTCAGTCATGCTGCTTTTTATAATGTAAAGCACTTTTGTTACATTGTTATGCTTAGGATTTGGGGCGTGGCTTTCAATGGAATATTGAAGATAAGATGCTGTATTTCTTTGAAGTTCATTTCCAAAGCATCCAGCTTCGGCTAGTCTGCACAAATCACACACACACACATATATATATATATATATATATATATATATATATATATATATATATATATATATATATATATGTGTGATGTGCATGATGCATGTACAGTAACAAATAAGATTAGGTTGTAGTTTTATCTTTTCATTATTTTTTTTAAACCTTGCCTGCTCCAGACTAAAGGGTGAGGTTTAAGAAGATAACCGTTCGACATCAGTCTTTTGCTGATAATTGAGGCCACAGTGACTCAGATGATTTAGTATACTCCATATCAGTGAGGTAGTTCAGGCTTGAAGTGTTATTCAAAAGGATTCAGCCATGTCATGTGCAGTCGGGCTAGATTTCCAAGAAAGTCCATTTAAAGAATGATGTGCTGTTACTTTGTCATTCTTGGTGGTATTTCCTTATTGATGTTTATGAAGTGATCCTAATGTCCCAGATATCATTCTGATTTATGTGTTTACAGCCTGGTTTTCTGTAAAATGACTCTGACCAGATGTATGAAAATGGTTCAGTGTTCATTCTTATTCAGTGTGGGTGTGTGCCTGTGTGCATGTATTTAGTTTTCAGGCTATACATGTGAAAGTGCAACTAGATTTAGATTTTAAAGCTCACCATATGCACAGTCGTCTAACTGGACAAAGCATACAGTATACACACAGGAAGCAGCAGTCATTAGTATCCATTATAGACCACACCAGTACAGATATAATGGTTGTTTATCCTTTAGTATCGCAGCAAGAAAAAAATATATATAAATATATATATATATATATATATATATATATATATATATATATAGTGATAAAGCTTCTAGCAAAAGCATACAAAATAAAAGGTAATATCTGCTTACTAGCGTGAAGCTTACAGTAATACACCATCTGAAATTTGGAACTATTGGGCTTTTCCAAATAATTCCCTATGACAGTTTTGCATAATATTCTGCGTTGAAAAAAAGTTTATTTACAATATTTTCTTTAGGAATACGAACAAATATCAATGTATTATTTAAATACAAGGGTGAGTCAAAAATTATCCGCACTCTGACTGTAGGATTTATTTTGATTAACTGTTTTTTTGACATACAGTAATCTCATTGCTTTTCAATACACTTTGTCCATCTGTCAACACGCTTTTGTTAAAATATGTTTTAAGCAGAGCTTCAAGCCACAAATGCACCGCTGTCTTCACTTCTTCATTAGAAGTGAATGTTTGGTCTCATAGGGCTGCTCCCAGGGACCCAAACAGGTAAAGGTTTGATGAAGTAATATCAGGACTATAGGGAGGATGCTTTAACAGCTCAAAACAAAGTTTTTGCAGAGTGTGGACAAAAGTGTGCGGGCAGGCATCACTCAAGATCACAAGTAAAGCGTTTTCAGATATCCACACTCTTCTGTTTATGCTCTTCCGTAAGTTGTTTCTGCTCCAGGTACACCCAAAGAAAACAAAGCACTGCGTGCTGCTCGTCTTTCGAGCAAATCACAAGTGTGGCATCCATTTTTTACTGTCTTTCATTTTAACTCACTTTTAAAAGTTTCAATCAAAAAGCAGATCTAGATACAAAATACAATGCATTCTCTAACCCATTTACTTATTGATTGAATTAATGAGGCCTGAGGTAATTTTGATTATATTTTTAATGCAAATATTTCTTACTTATAACCTACTGAACCATATGGAACTCCATTTTTCATATACAGTAATGTATTTGTAAATTTGAATTAATTCGGGCCCATGTTGTTTTAAACACAAGGCGGTTTGTTTTCCATAATAATTGCCTCCCTTGACATGGTTGCCATGAGGAACCCCAGTAAACAGCTGGAAAATGTCATTTAGCTGGTGGCGATTTCAAAACAAACCTCGAATTAATTGTTGTTAGATGTGGATGCCGATGAGTCCACATCTCCCATTGTTTTTCAGAAAACTCAGGATGATCTCATTGGGGTATTAAGTTGCAAGTACCATCAGCGGAAAAATATGTGTGGTTGTGTTTTTTTGTTTTCTTTTTTTATATTAAAATATGGACAAGAAATTTAGACCGGTCAGACTGTGGCATTGTAATTGGACTCAAACGAAGGATTGCTTTGCCATGAGATATTGGTGTAGGTTAGCAGTTATTGTATTTTTTTTTTTTACCAATATAATGTGCAGAAGTTGATGTCATGTGTGTTTGTGTGTGTGTGTTTGACTGGCTTCAAGCCCTTCCAAGCATGCATTAACTAATCAGGCATTTTAAAACCATCTGTTTTAGTGAAATGATCTCGAAATAGGAGCCAAAAGGACAAAACCTTTTAGTTCTAAGTGTGCTTTCCAAGTCTCTTAAAATTGACTATAATTGCATATTATGGATTATCTTCAGGACTGGAAAAGTGTTGCGTCCCCTTGAACAGGTGGCTTCATGCTCTGGGAATAGCAGGTGTCCTGATGCGACATTGTTAATCAATGGTTGAGACTATCAGGGCAGGATCTGGCATTCTGGGTTACATCAAGTCTGTTCTTTTTTTTTTTTTTGTATCGAGAATTTCGGATATACCATAACATGGAAGGTTGTAGGGGAAAAAGGATTTGGTGGTAAGAAAAAATGCCTTAGGTAGCTTTTAAACTCCTTTTTCTAATTACACCCAAATTAGTGGATGTTGCAAAAATCTAAATGCAACAGTAATTAGAGTTAGACCATCCACTTTCTTTCCTTCTTTTGTTTTGTTTTTGGGCCAACTGTAACACTGGATTTTACATACAGTATGTAAAAGCTTTGTGAATGTATTGTTTTAAACATCACATCCTTGCTTAATGAATTCTTGAATTTAAGTTATTTTTACATTGGACACATCTTCTAATTCCATGTTTTTTTCTGATTTTTTTTTTCTTTCTACATTGTAAAATAATGCAGAAGCCATCCAAAGTATGCAATAATCTCCTTTGAACAGTTGATATTGAGATGTATCTGCTACTTATGCTCTGTAAAGCCTTTATAATGTTCAATACCTCTAATCTGTTAATTGGTGATTAACTCTAAATGAGCTTTGATGAGTTAAATGAAGTTTTGGTCTTGTTTTCCTGGGATGGTCTTCATAAGAGCCAGTTTCATCACGGTGCTTGATGGGTTTTGCAAATGGACTTGTCAATACTGTTCTAGCAAGAACTGTTCCAGAACAGCTGACCTTTGTGGCATATAATAACAACTGACTGTTGTTGTTGTTGTTGTGGTTGTTACTCAGTTATATAATGCCAGATGTGTCATTTCATTGGTTTGAAAAAAAAAATCCAGTATTGTTCTAGATTGTAAAAAATAAATCCAAATTTGTGTCCACACGTTTGATGACAAATCCAAACTTTTGACTGGTACTGTATGTATAAGAGGTGCCATGCATACAGTACATAGTCTAGACTGTCTGGTTAAGCATGGCAGTCATGTAACACTACCATGCACACCCAGACCAACCAATTTGGGCAAATTACGCACATACTTTATCCTCTCCAAATTGCTCAGTTAAATTCCTTACAAATGATATTTAATTATATGACCAAACTTACTCTGTTAAACCCAGCTTGAATACTAAAATGTGATAAAATGTGCCCTTTATGGACTAAATGAGCAGAAACATTAATAAAATAGTAGAGACAGATAAAGATACAGAATATGAGGGGGTGTTCAAGCCAAACCAGGACTTTTTAGTGTGCAGAATACAAGAACAGTGAGAGTAAAGTCTATCTTTAGTTTTCTTTATACCCTAATGCACTCATCCCAGCTTTTTTTCACTAGTGCTTGTACTGTATACCCTCTAGGTGAAAAATCTTCTCAGTATACCCGAGCCATGATTGGACTGCTTGCTTCACATCTGAAACACTGGCTTCCCAGGAACTCCTTTAATGGGCCAAACATGTTGGTAACAAGTTATCAGTCAAGGATTTCACCAGTAATTTTGGCGTTCTTTTAAATATTTGTACCTTTGAAATGTTTTACTGCAGCTAAGCGTCTCATCATCGTACTGTGCTTGAAGACTTTTGTGAATGACAATCGGTTCGTTCACAAGAACTTTCATGACGGCTTTGTTTCCCTCTCTTTGTTTTCTTTTTATACAGGTTAGATTGTACATATATGTTTATAATATATATCATTTTAAATAATCAATTTTCTTATACGTGAACTCATGGATGTCAGAGTTAGAATTCGTCAATCAGAATTAGACTTAAAGGCATGCTGTGCATATCTAGAAATCTAGTATGTACATTTGTGAGGCACTTCTGGGAAATAAGGGTTGTGGGATCAACTACTTAGATGAGTCAAGGTGATTAAGTATTCACAGGAGAGTCCTGTGGTTTATCAGCCCTGACTTTAGGATAGGCTTGCTGTCTCATTTGCCTCACAAGAAGCATATGGGGTGGTCATTTTTGGCCTTTTTCACACTGACCTGTTTGTACCATGTTAAATAGAATTGTGTCCTACCAGGGTTATAAAAATATGAATAAATACAATGATCACCATTGGCCTCCATGGTCCCACGTTGGACTACAGGGGTTCCTACTGTAGGTGGATGGTATAGGAGAGTGTAGGTGAACACTTAGTTCAGGCTTTTTAAAATTGTATTAAATTATAGCACTTGTTTAGAAAAACAGTAGTGCATAGCTCACATCCAGTATCTATTAACCTATACTCTACAAGTGTAAGCTCTTGCATTTTATGCGAAGGTTGGACATTGTATTTTTTATAGACCTCACTTTTGATTGACTACAAAAAGACAATATCAGTACTTTTAAAGAAAGAAGGTATTGACATTCTGAAAAAGGGACAGCCGATACAAGTTTGCAATGTTGCCAGATTGGGCTACTTTCATTAAATTTGGCTGGAAAATATGTTTTGATTTGATGATCAAAATTGAAGTCAATAATAATAATAAAAATTAAAAATTAAAAGTCGAGCTACAGCATGAGTTCTAGAAGTGATGTTAATATTTCGGAAGGATTTCAGCATTTCTTCTTTCTTTTTTTGTGTTCTGGCAACCCTGACGAGAACAGAGCACAGGAATGTAGAACGTAAGAGTTTGAGTGATCAAAAAATATAGTTTGTGTGCATCCCGCAAATCGGTTTTAGCTCAGTATTGTATTCAGAACTGTATTTTGCACTATGATTTTGGTAAACTTTGGAATGAATCTGTGCTTCACTTGTGGGCTAAACTGTGGGAGATCAGAGGGATCACGGATAAATTATAGTCTGTTACGCATTTGTTATTACTGTTTTTCATCTGGGCTCATTAATTTGTATATCAGAGCTAATTTGTTGGGGTTGTGGTGTTTGGAATAAAGTTAACATTAATAATTAGTGACAAATTGATTATTGATTGGTTGATTATTGATTGGTTAAACAGTTTTTGCAACCTTAATGGTCATACCTTTTAAATATCCAAGTCATCCATAAAAATTCCTTCTTGAATGACAATGAATGACTCAGGTTCTCACAATGTTGTCCTGAACATGCCCTTTTCTTTAGATTCCATGCAATCAATCAAGTAATTGAAGCCCTGCCCCATAAAAACTGATTGGCAATGTGTATCAACTCTCAAAAGATTTAAATAATAATGGAAACATTTTCTAAAATTCAGGAATTTCTTTCCCCACAGTGATACACAACACTAAAAAAAAGGTAAAGTGATGAATTTTTAACAAACTGCTACCCGTCAAGGATCTTTGAGACACAGCAGGCACATTATAGCCACTCAGTGGGGGTTCTGCTAAGTTTAACACTGTGCTTTACCAACAATTGTCAACTTGTGGTGGTGTGTTTAGCTCCATAGCTACAAAATAAAGGCATTTGTTTCGTGTGTGTGTCTCAGAGAAAAGTAATGACACAGCATTTAACTTTCCTCTTGGGTAAACCAAACCTTTACTGTCTCCAAATCCCCTGTAGACACAAAACTTTTACTGTCTCCATGTGGCCTTATTGTCCAAACTGTGTACCTGTATGCAGAATTAAATAGCTCGTTTGTCCATTGTTCACTGTGGCAGTCATCCGTATTTTTAGAATTTGGTGTAAACAATGAAAACCTCGTAAGTGTTGGTCGATTTTAAGGTTTATGGTCTGTTTAAAATGGCTTAAAAATGATCCGTTCTAGGCTCAGTTGTATGGTTGAATGCATCATTAAAAGCACAATTTTAGCTCAAATTTCTATTGAAATTCTATATTTATTATAGATAGGTATCTTTAGGTATCATAGGTATTTTTTTGTCGTTTTGTAACGTTGAGTGCTTTTTTTCTTAGTTTTTTAGTAAGGGCATGAGCAAATTATAGCTCGAGGATAAAAATGTGCAGTTTGAATAACATTCAAACAAACAATAGTTCAAGAGATGACGTCATTAAAAAGAAAAAATGAACTGGATCACTTTATCACTTTATGTGATTTTCAGGAAGTTTAGATGATGTAACTGTTAGAATCATGTAAAGATTTCAAAGGAGTTAAGATGTTAAAGTGATTCAGACATTAATGCAAAATAAGACAAAACAAAAAAAATAATAATTATGGAGCATTTAATAATTATTTCAGCGTAAATTGTGTACATACTGCAAATGTCAATGTTATATCTGTGAGATTCAAAACAATACCCTAATCACGCTGATGTCATGCCACGTATTTTGGCTCTGGCTCTGGTGAATGACTGTAGAATTGGATAATAATGTGAGTGTATAACAAGATTTTCAGGCAGAGAATGGTTTGTGTTTGTGTTTTCCATACAGACTTCCTTCTCTTGCTGCACAATGTTTTTTTTTTTTTTTGGTTTGACCCATGTGAGAACCAGATGTGTGTGTGGGTTTGGGGGGAATGTTAGTCAGTCTGACAGACCTCTGCTTACGTGGCATCAGGGATAAAGTTTCAGTGTGACGTAGGAATGGCCAATACTGTTTACACAAGCCTTAAAGGGGGGGCACCAAGGCGGAGGGGCAGTAATCCTGATAAGGGAGAGGGGGGGTCCAAGTGAGAAAGAGAGAGAAGGGGGGCGTTTTAGGAGTATTGGACAGATGGAGAATTGGGGTGGGGGTAGGCTTTAGAGTTTTAGAGGATAAGAGGGTGTGCGTGCATGCTTGTTTTCATTGAGAGGAACAGTCATAAATGGTGTGGTTTTACTACGAATTTGCATTTAGCATGCAGTGCACTTTTTGCAAAAAAAATTCTACTCCCTTTACCGGTCTCAAGTATTAAGTATGGTCTCAAGCACGGTGGGCAAAGTTAAAAAAAAAAAAAGCCAGTGTATTAGAGCCTGTAAGAATTACAGCATTGAAATTCCAAAGGTCAGAGTATTTGGGGTATTATGTTCAAAGGAACAGTTTCTTTTACAGTCCCCTGATGCCTGTGAAGCAAATCGCAACTACAATGAAAGCACTAAACATCCAAAGCTTTCATCCATCTATTTAAGCTACAAAAGTGTGCAGAAGTCGTTTCTGGGTGAAAGTGTATGGTTATTTTTTTGTATATAAAAACAGAATTTTATGTTTATTTAATATTGCACTTAATTCCAAGGAAACTGGAGTTAATTAGTTTAAAGGAGTCTCACGGTGATGTCGAAACACATAAAATGGTCATTTTGTTTTTTTAAGTATTTTAGGCATTAAAAGTTAAAACAAGTTCTCGAGAAGTTTGTCGTACGTTAAGGGTCAGTGGAATCAAGAAAAGAGCTAGAAAAAGATGTAAACCAGATAATGTTGACCTTTTAGAAAGCTGGAAAAGGACATAAATAGATAAATGTTTAGACATACCATAGCAGTGCGAACCATTAGTCAGGAATGTAAGAAAATGTACAACAACAACGGAAAAAAAAAAAAAAAAAACGCAACCAAAGAGTGGAAGGAAAATAAGTAAAAAAGCTGGAGACATCATCCAGAAATCCAAAAACAAACAGCGGGAGACGTAAAAAGTCCTTAGAGACAAAAACAGTCTACATACTGTACATGCATATCACATTCAGAGACATTCCTCAGTTGATTTTTATATATAGTCTACTGATAAAATTCATAGTCATCTTTGTTACTTGATAATAACAGAATCTAGAAAAACAAGCCTAAAACTCCATGAAATGTCTTGTTGGTTTTGTGCTTTTGACATATGGGGTGTGGAAACTTTTGCTTTGAGTCTTTTGTATGCCTCGTTGATAGACGATTAAGTAAAGGCAGAGCTGAGGAACTCTATTTGGGCTCGGAGTAGAAATTATTTCTAGGCTGGGAAAAAAGTCCACAAATAATCCAGAATATAAAGAATGTAGTTTTTAATATTTTAAAATAAAAAAAATTCTATAATTAATATGGATCTAGGAATACAAAACAGGCTAAGTTTAATTTGGATCAGATCTACAAATGAAGATTCACCCAAGCGTGAGTAATGTCTCCAAATTATCCGTAAGACAAGCATAAGAAAACAAGAGTAATAGTTTTGTAACTGCTTAGTGGGGAACTGATAATGAACGATAAAGCGGGGGTCGTTTTTAACAGATACATTTTTTTAAATTATTTTAATTTAAATGTTTCTTTATTCTTTTTTTTTTTTTTTTTTTTTAACTGCACATCTGAGAAACTTCGGAGAGTTTTCTGATATAGGGTTAAATAAACCAAAAGGCAATTAAATGATGTGATAAAAAGGATTCTCTAAAAAGAGGAAATGTTTAGGACAGAGTAGCAGTCAGTGTGTTGCTCACATGATGAGGGAGAAAAAAAAATCCGAAAAATCTTTTTGTACTGAGAACAGATGCCGAGCAGCCTGATTGCTTTTTGCTTCCTCTGCACATTTAAGTATTTTTAACCGTCCCAGTGTTTGGTTTTCTGGCTCATCTATTACTATTTGGTATGTGTGTATACTGAGATGTTTTTCTGATCACCACAGTTTTACAGAGTGGTTGCTTTGTAGTCTTCCTATCAGCCCAAACCAGTGTGCCTTAGTCCCAGGATTGGGACTAAACAGTTGTGTAAGGCTTACGTTTGCTAGCTTAAAGAATGGAAAAAAAGTCATGTGATCTGGTAAGTTTATTTATCAGTAATTTACCCTGTTCAGGAGTAATGGGCGCTTCAGGGGAAGAAGAGAAGCAGATAAAGATGACAGGGATTCATCTGGTTCATGTTGTGAAAGAGTGGTTCAGAGCGCATGAGACATCATTTTCACACATGGAGTTCAGACCTTAACTCTATTGAGGATCTGCGGGATGAGCTGGGGACGACTACGCAGTAGTTATACTCTCCAATAATCAATAGAAAATCTTGACGAGAAATTAATGTGACTTTGGATATATGAAGGGACATTGCATAAGCTCATCTAAATGATGCCACGGCAACTATACGCTATATTCAAAGCAAAATAATGTACAGTCCATACTGTATTATTACTGTATTAGTATGTGATTTTTTTATTTATTTTTTGGTCCAGGCAGTGTATCTATGTGAATTTATGCGCTGAGCTTCGGCGAAATACTTGGCTGATTGAACAAATCCATTAAACACTCCTGTTCAGGTGGTTGCTCACTGAGTTCACCAGTCATGTTCATCACCTCTCGCTTGTACAGTATCAACTGTCTGTATTAAAGCGGTCCTGATTGACCGCTCTAATACCAACAGTTATGTTTTGAATCGTCATCTTGAAATGATGAAATGTTTCAAAGACACAGGCCAATAACTGAATGAAGCCATATGGGGTGGTGTTTTTCAGGCACACTGCTTACCGCTTTTGTTTTTCTCCATTTCTATAATGGAGCTATTGTTTACATGGACTTTGGGGATAAGTGTAAAACTCGGAATGACAGCTAATCAGAAGCGCCTTTCCTTTTCGGCGGAATGTTGCTCTAATGAACACGTCATGTGGTCACTGAGGGTCAACGTGAAAGAAAAACAGGGGAGATCGTTGGCCTCGGGGACGAAACCTGAAAGGAATTAGTGCGTACATGGATGTTAGAGGGAGAAATAGGAGGTGGAGAAGTAATTTTAGTCAGCTTTTGAGTCATTACAGAGACTTTATATACTGTACAGTATATGCCATGTATTAAAGAAATGTTTTGTGATACTTTTTGAATGAATCTTTGTGTGTGACTCAGAAGAACGAGTAGTCTCGGAGAATGATTTGTTAATTTTTTATTGCCCGCAAATGCGCAAAGCATCACAAAACCTCTGTAGGTTATGCACAGGAAACAGAAATGAGTAGTTACCTTTGAGTCTTTTCGATCCGAATCGTCGTTCTTTTGTCACGTGACTCCCATAGACGCTATGCTGTGCCATAGATTTAAAAAAACAAACGACTCAGACTAGAAGATATGAGCGGTGAGATACTTATTCTGTTTATCATAATGTGTTCTTAGCTGCATTGTAATATTTTCATTAATGGAACTATAGCCAAAATTTGTGTATGAAGATGTTTTGGGGGTCTGTTTACTGATAATGTAACATTTATTTTATTTCTGATCAAAAGAATGAAATGAACTAAATGACTCAAAAAAAAAAGATTTCATTTTGATGAAAAAGATTCAAAGAACCGAGTCACCAAAATGATTCAAACTTGCCATCACTATTTTTGTGCATTTTGCAAAATTTCCCTTATTATGGATTGGTAAGTTGTATAAAGGCTAAATGTAACCCTCTACGCATAAGGTTATATTTGTCTAGTGAGACTGACTTTTTTTGTTTCTTGGCATTTATTTGGTAAAATAAATAAGGATTTAGGTCGAAAGATAATACGTTCTCTCGGTTCCTCATAGTATTATAATATTACTACTACCACTACTACTACTAATAATAATAATGCATCTCAACAATAGAAAAGATAATTGAACTTCAAAAAAATCAGTTTTTATCTACAACAAAATGTTAGCTTTTATTAATACTACTAGCAGCTTTAGCACTGTAGCTGATTAACTACACCGTGGTGGACAAAAGTATTGAGAACAAAGTGAGATTCAATGTATTAATAACATTCTTAAATTGTATCCAGATAATTTGTTATTTTATGCAGTGAAATTGCTCTCCAACAATTAATATTTAAAATAAAGTCCTTTACTCTTCAAAACGGAATCTGGCTGGACATTAAGTCAAAAAGTCATCCGCAGCACTCTGTTGTCACTCGCTCAATCCATGCCTGCTTGATCACCTCCTGAAGATCAGGTACAGAAGACGGTTTTTTAAATGCTCCTGCTTTCTTTAGAATTGTCCAACAGATTGTAATTGGGTTTAGGCCTGGAGATGACCCAGGCCATGGCTCCAGAAGCTGAATACCCCTGTCACAAAGCCATTTTCACAACTCTTCATCCAGATAGGCTAAAACAAATAAGTGAAATCACCTGTTTTGTGCACAGAGAAAACTACTCATATATTACGGGACATGTGCTTTGTTGATACTTTTAGCCACTAGTATAAAATGAGAAAGTTGTTATGAACAGATCTTTGAACAGCTTGAAGACGTCTTCTGGAAATGAATGTCCAGTCATCTCTCAGGTGAAATGTTTGGGATTATGTTAAATAATTAACAGCATCGATATCTTAGTGTCCTTGATTATTTGACTTGGCCAAGATTACTGATCTGCTGTGTTGCTGTTTAAGAATGTGAGCAGCTAAGTTATGAGATTCAAGGATTAGAAGTATTTTTGAAAGAGTTAGAAGATGTGGAGAAGGACATAGGGAGTGAACTCTTAATAAATTAGGGGATAAAATATTACAGCTAGGCAATAAAAGCAGATATAGTTAGCAAAAACATAGTGCCGAACTTTATGCCAATGAGCCAATCATGTTTACCATCATCTGAATGGGAAGGTTTAAATGAAACAAAAGTGATGAAGCACCCTAATTATTACTGTAGGTCACGTTCTAAACCTTGCTCAGCAGCTGCTATTGTGATTAAGTGATCGAGAATGTGTGGTCGTCTGACTCCCAGGATTTGCTCAGGACCCGCTCTGACCCTGTCTAGAATGAAGCAGTTACTCACTCACTCATTGTCTATAACGCTTTATCCTGTGATCAGGGTCGTGGGGGGTCTGGAGCCTATTCCAGGAAACTTAGGGCACGATGTGGGGTAGTCCCTGGACAGGGTGCCAATTCATCGCAGGATGCATACACACACACTACAGGCAATTTGGGAACACCAATTAGCCTGATCACCATGTTTTTGGACTGTGAGAGAAAACCCAACAAACATTTAAACCTTCCTGCACACATACCCAAAGCGGGATTCAAACCCGGAACCTGGAGGTACAAGGCGACAATGATAACCTCTACGCCACCGTGCCGCCTATGAAAGCGAATACAGATCTGATGTATAACAATGATGTTGTTTATTTGATAACTGTGGTCTTTTTTGCATAAAAATATCTATTTGTGTTATCTATTTATGACCATAAATGACCTAATGTGTCATAAGAATAGGAAAATCTGCCAGTTTTATTATTGTGTGACCTTGTGTCTGGTCCTCAACCTTAAGCTTTCTTGTGGTTACCTGAGCTACAGTATGGTTAAGATTAGATTAAGATGTAGGTGTAGCATTAATAATTGTCGGTTCAAAGTCCTCACAAGAATCATAAGACAAACCAGTCTAAAAGGGATCAAATTAGAGCTTCTTTACCTATGCATACCACAGTGATGGGTGAACGATGAATAGGTAAAACATTTAAATTCAGCCCAGAACAGGTCAGGATCAATTCTTAGAAGCAAAGCTCTAAATGTTAATGGCATTCAGATAGGGCATGGTATTTTAATGCATTCATTGGATAGATATACACAGAATTCCTGGCGGTAGAGCCACAGCAGGTCATGTTAACCAATTCCTGCTTCATCACATCCACTTGCTGTACTGTAAATAAAAGATCGCGCCGATTGTGTTAACATGTGTGAGTTAATAAATAAAATTGAATATTGCATGCATTCTTATAGTGATTGAGTACATTCTGCTCTTTTGCTGCTGCTTTACTCTTAACTGTTTTTCCTTTTCCTCTTCTGCTCTCCTCTGGCAAGTTTGGATGTATGGCCTACAGGACAGTCCCACCAAGTCTGAGGCCTCAGGTAGCTGTTTCTTTTTTTTTTCTTTTCTTTTCTTTTTTTACTGAATTTCAGTTCACTGTGCATTGTTCCTGCTCTTCTTTATTTTTTGTATGCTTAACTTTATAAATGAATGTATGAATGCATGTATTTCTGTCCATCACATTTTAAGGTTTTAGCAATTTAGTAGAGCTAAATTGCTTGATGCTAGCTTGATGATGTTAAGCATCTGTTAAAGCACTGAGATCTGAAAGACATCAACGACTTTGTTTTTAGATCAACCTCTATAGTGAAGCCATATCTAAAAATTGCTGTCTCGTATCTGACCTTATTTGCATCCCTCACCAGAATGCAATTATCATGAGTTTTTTGGACCGATGGCATGCAATTAAACACTTCAGCCAATATTGCGTTTCATCCCTTGGAAATAAACAGAGTTCAGCGAGGCTGGAACCATCTGGAGAACATCTTTTTCGGGTTCCTCATGCACAACCGGTCTATTTGGGGCAAAGCAGGAAACCATGTGATGTTGCCTTGTTTTAGAAATAAAATGAATTAAAGCTGAAGCAACAATATAATGCTCAAGGAAATGTTTTGCAAAAGATTGTTTTTCACCAGATGCAAATGCAAGTAGCTGAACTTTTTCACGAATTGAAGGTGCAAACTGTATGAGCTTTTGCCAGAACATTGCTTATGCACTGCAAAACGGCCTAAGTTGATTTGACTTCTTTAAAAGACATAAAGCACAGAAATCTAATTTTCTCTTTACACTGAGAAACTCAGGGTTCATTCAGACAGGTCTGAGTTATTTGCTGGTAACTCATTTATGGTGTTTAGTTTTGTTATTAGACACCGTATTAGTGTGCAAAACTATTCTAATTAAATACTTTATTCGAATGAGCTACATCACTCCCCTGTCTGTTCTAGGAAATTGACAGATTTTTTGGGGTAAACCTACTGTGCTTGTAAAAGTGAAAACCCCAGTGTGCCAGCAGGCTTATTCTGGTTGACTGCTGAAAAAAATGACCCTGATGCATTTTCATTAAAGAGCAAATCACCATCTGTTCAACGTGAAAGTGTTTTTGTGAGCTAAACACATACAGTAATGTAGTATATAGACTATAGCTAAAAGTACACGTGGGTTTCACTGGAAAAAAGATAAATCTATTTCGGAAGTTTTGAGAAAACGATGCAAACAGTGTAACAAACTGTGATTTTTTTTTTTGTCTTTGTCATTTTACCAAATGCTATAAATCCACCTTTCACAATTCTGTCAAATTTGATGAATTAGCTTACACTTGCATTCGTGGTAAGGTAAATTTGCAATCCATTATTAATAATATGTTGGTTGACTGCAGTGGATTGGCACCCCACCTCGTGCCCTAAGTCTCCTGGGATAGGCTCCAGGCCCCCATGCAAAAACTGAAAACAGGATATGCAGTATAGAAAAAGAATGAATTAATTTAAATAAAAATTTAGCAAACTTATTCATACTGGTAGCAAGTTTAAACAACATGGGTTCGAGTTTTGTTGGACACAAAACCTTTTCAGTTACAAAAATTGTTAAAGATTATGGGGAACATTAAAAACATTAAATAAAAGTTAATGCAGCGCCAACATATTCTTCATCAGCAGTGTATCATTAGCCTTCGACTCCAATAGTCTCTGTTTCCCTTCAGTAGCTGATAGCAGTGCCTTATTATAGTAGTCCATGACTGCAGAGGAGACTACAGTGACAGTCAGCAGACTGTATACATTCTATTTGTTGCCCAAAAAGCCATCGAACACAGTTAGATCCTCCAAGGCATGACAGAGAGAAGTGATTGCCTTTTTCTGACCGTGTCGTGTTTTGCTATGTAACGTCTGAGTTCAAACCTCTCTATATATAATTTGCAACATTAATTAAAGTCTGAAAAAACGTCTTTTATTGCTTTTTGCAGTGAAACCCATCACATCTACATGAATGCACACTAGATGATTTTCCTATTACTGCCTGGCAATCTGTAACATCCTCTAAAAAAGCCCATCCTACCCAGGCTTGGGAGCAAATGTTTGATATTGCAGCAAGACCTGCAGCGATAAACCACCAATGAGCGTCGATGAGGAAATCAGATTCAACTTCTGTCATGCGCAGCAGATCCCTGAATCCAGTTCATTTTATCAATAAGCAATGCAAAACAACATACCATGATTACAAATGACACGGAGCATAACATTAATATGAGAAGGGATATGGGTCATGCATGCTTTATCTGTAATTTTTCTATGTAAAAGTCTGTATAGTGCGTGAGCCTCGGCAGATATGTTGTGTTAACCACTTAGGATAAGATGCATTACTTTTAGAGGCTAGTTTTGTATAGCTATTTGTGTAAACACTAGGATATTAGCATGGCATATTATGGTATCCCAGCTTAGTATCTAGGACATCTTCTGCATGCTTTCCATCCTGCCTGTCATTTTCCTTAGCCACTGCTTATTTATGGCTGATCTGGGATCACTTTCCATTAGAGCGTGCAAGTTTGCATTCCATATGCTCGTCGTTCACCTCGACAAACACAAATGCAGAGGAACAAATAGAGACAGAAATAGAAGAAAGAGAGGTGAAGAAAAGCATTAACACATACCTGGAAACTGCCACAAACTGTACAAAATGTTGCAGGAAAATGAGTGTTAAAAAAATGGTTTGACAGCATTTAAGGGTGTTTAACATTTTTCGAGTTAGGTTGTAGACTTAGCAAAACTGTTAGTGTGATTTTCCAATTTATTGTCGGACAAAGTCCGAACATAAAAATCTGACTCGAGGCTCTGGATCGTGTTCACTAATACTCTAGCTGAGCTCGTAACAAATGCAAGTCTAATCATTTTTTTTTTTGCACAAAGTAAAAGGCAAGAGAGAAGGAAATAAAGAAAGTAAGAAGAAAAAGAAGAAGGGATAGAGAAAAGCAAAAAAGAAGTTGAGCTTGAGCTAAAATGCTTTCCTCTCGTGTTTCACATAAACAGACTCTCTCTCTCTCTTTCTCTCTCTCTCTTTCTCTCTTGCTCTTTACTTCTCTCTGAGTCCACTCATATGTTTCTATTTAAGGCTTGGAGAGTAGACTGCTCCGATTGGCTTTTGTCACCCCCCCCCACACTGCTACCTAACCGTTGAATGGGAGGAGAGAGAGAGAGAGAGAAAGAGAGAGAGAGGCCTTGCTTGCTCTCGTCTGTTTATTTTCCACCAGAAAAACTCCTCCAGCTCTCCACTCCAGAATCACATCCCAGACTGTTAGCAGCTTTCCCTCTCTTTCCCCATTTCTGATTTTTTTTCTCTCTCTCTCTCTTCTTCCATTCCTTCTTTTCTTTTTTTTCCACTTGCTTGAATTTGCACTATGGAGCCCCGATGCCAGCGCAAGCCTCCGCAACAGTCTCCTCCTTGAAGGAGCTCCCCGTTTTCTTTCCTTTTTCAACTTTTTTTCTCTTCCAATGCTCCGGCCTTGGCTCGGGGGAAAGCTCAATCTATATGGCCAGTCGCTGCAGAACATGCGCCGAGAGCAGGGGCTTCCGATGTGCTAGGCTGCAGGGGGGTGTGGGTGTAGGCGTGGATGGCAGCGTACAGGGGCCGCAGGGGCATGAGGGGCAGTGGGGCAGCAGGCAGGTGGCTGACAGCGTGTTTCTTCCCCTCGGTGCCAGGCCTGGACAGCACTGAACCCATGGTGTTGGAGCAGTACGTGGCTGTAGCCAACTACGAGCGGCAGGAGAACTCTGAGATCAGCCTGCGCGCCGGCGAGACGGTGGACGTAATCGAGAAGAGCGAGAGCGGTGAGTCACTCCCATATACTTACATTGGTGTATATGCAGAATGCACTCTTTGTGTATGTGCAAACTTGTAGCATTACAGAAAAACTTGTGGCCGTGCATGCATGTACAAATAAAAATGGGTTTAGATGAATGATCTTAGAAAGCTGATTCCTGGGATGGATACAAACACAAGAACTGACGTAGCTACTTGTGCTAGTTACCAAGTCTTTCTTCTTTTCCCTCAGTCTTTGTCCTCAAGAATCCCTCTCTTTCTCCTCCTCTTCTGCTCCCCCCCTCACCCCCCCTAAAGCTGCAGTCTTGCTCTTGGCTCCACCTGGAGGTGTTGTTTTGGCTGGTTGGTTGGTTGGTCAATCAACTGCTTTCATTTCTCTATCCCCCCCAAACCCCCCCGGAGCTCCGGGATAGAGGCCAGACTGTTGTCTTTCCCATTAGGAATGTCTTTTAGCCAGGCATGATAACTACCAGCCCTCCCCTCCCTTGCTCTAGACTCAAGAGGTGGGCCAAGGTTGCACTTTTCCAGCAATGCAGAACTTGGAGATGGACAAAGGAGACAGACCGAGATTTTGCCTAATCAGCTTTCTTGAAGTTGGATAAGCTGCAGATGGCAAACAAACTCAGCCATTTTTACTGTTCTTTTTTTTCACCTTTTTATGTGACCTGTGCTTTTATTTTTTTGGGTCCAGGTTTGCAGAATGTAAGTCTGGAACCAGCAATGTATTCTGCATGTATTTTCCATCCAGTGTACTGAACCTTGGCCACTTGTCAAGCTTGCCAAGCATTACATACAGATATTTTATCATACTGTATTCTTTGCCTAGTCAGAAACCTAACAGTGCTAGTGCTGCAGAGCTAGCCTCCTACGGTAATGTTTTTATCATTATCCCCATTCGAAAGAATTTTTCTGTATTTCTCGTTCACTCAGCAGTGAGTACAGTAAGTATATTGTTTTCTGCTGAGGAACAAAGCCATGGGAAAGCCTAAGTTCCTCAATCGCATTTGAAGTCAAGTTACAGTACACAGTTTCCCTGGTTTTATCTGAAGCATTTTGGAACGTTATTTTTTTAATATATATATATATATATAGATCTGTGCTGAAGTCAAACTCATTTTATAGCTGCACTAGTTGCCAGAGACTTTTCAGTAAATACCCAGTAGCTGTATTCCCAATTGACCAATTGATAACTAATCATAACTTTGATGATGCCAAAAGCCATGACTGAAATACATTTGGTTTTGATAAAACTGGCATCCACATCAGTATCGAAAAAGAAATCTTTTTTTTTGTTAGTGACTTTTTTCATGGTAAACTCCAAACATGCCGGCAAAGAACCGTACAAATGAAGAAGTATGTATTATACTTCTTGCTACTCTTTTTATTTTTTTCTTTATTATGTTCAAGGGAGCCATGCTGTCCTCTACTGGATCTGAGCTACAGTCAAAACTGAAGCACTGATGACATCATCGCCCATCTGTGCCAAGCCAAACAATTATGTGTGCTTGTTTAAAAGTGCAGACGTCCATAACTTCTTTATACATTTATTGTCACCTCGTGGCAATTGGTATTATGTTTCCCTTTGGCATGGTTGCTTTCTGAAATGTAGTGCTGTCATTGAACTGTTCAATAGATATTTTACTACCTCCCTCCCTGTTGTGGTTTTCTCTTTCTTAGCTTTTACAAGCAAAGGACATATTTATGTACTGACCTGACCAGAGGTTAGTTATAGCAGCAAAAGGATAATGCCGGACCACAGCCATGGAGATTTTAGAGGAGGTTATTATAGGCATTTGTTGAGGATAAACCTTGAGGAACTTCACATCACTCTTCTGGCTTTTGCATCTAGTACTCAGGATGTTGTTGTCCCTGAGTTCTCACCCCTTGGCTTCATTTGTTCCAGTTAGACTCCAGCTGTTTCAATGGAAAGCTGAAGTGAATAGAGGAGGACCTCAGTAAACTATCAACATGTTGGAGCGGATGTGTCTGGCAGAGCTTATGGATGTCCATCTGGTGTTACGACCTACAATATTGTCTAGTAAAACACTGAAGCTAGCTGTAGAGAAACAGTGAGCTGTAGAGAAACAGTGAGTTTTTCAGTTCCAAGAAAGTGCAGAAGAGGCAGACCTGAATCCAGCTCTCAGTCCTCCTGCAAATTTCCTGAAAAGAAAAACATGTGCCTTTGAAACAGCAGTCTCAACATATCCTTCAGTATCTGGATTATACTTTCTTAAGCTCATTTGAGCTTCAATGGACTGTTTTTACTCTGACAGGAAGGAGGTACACTATTTGCTAGTAGTACCCTTCACTGTGTTATATTATACCAAGCTGATAGGCATCTGAAATTGCTATTGCAGGAAATGTTTGGTGGAGGCTAGGCAGCTCTGGCTCTCCACTGTGTCATTAAGAGGAAAGGATGGAAAATCCCTCTCTTCCTGGCTTTCATAAAACCTTTTAATGACTCCTGCAGCAGCCACAAGGCTACTATGCCACATACCTCAAATCAACACCAGGACAAAGAATCTCGCTAAAAAATTTTAAAGCTGAGGTTAGCTAATATTCAGGTGTACTGGAATATGTCCATAAGACTTCACAAGCCTGCTGCTATTCAGTAGTTTCAGTTAAATATAGAAACCCGAAGGATTCTTTGGGAGAGCCGTTAAAGGTCAAGCAGATGGTATCTCTTTCAGAAAGAGTTCCAAGTAGAACCGCTTTAGAAAGCTAAAAATTCATAACCATCCAACAAACTCTTGAGGAATGTTTTTTTTTTCCCTGTAAGTACATGAATGCAAACATTTGCTACCAACATCCTGAGTTCCACGCCCTTACCCTCCCTAGTCTCCTGGGACTCGTCATAGCAGACACTCACCCCCACTGACCCCACCATGTCCTCTAGACTGATCTTTTCCTAATCCTTGATGGATTGCATTTGTCTTGGCACTCTTCCTAGTGGAGATCCGGTTGACTAACCACTGCGAGAACCAGGCTAGATCTTGACCAGAGCAGGTGGAGTCATGTTTCCATGCTAAGCTCTGGTGAAAGGAAACTGCTTATATAGTGTTTATCAAACAATGCTTACACATTAGCAAATAAATGATATTGCTTGTGCTGGAAACACCATTGAGTGGAAGTACGTAGGAGGTCAACGTCTAGGTCAACTTGCGAGGCTTCTTATATTCAGGCTTCTTGAATACAGCATACTTCCACTATCTAGACCCAAGAAAAAAAATATTTTTAGGAAAAACCATTGATGTTCAATGCGTTTGGTCAATATGGCCCTGGTTTTTTTATATAAACCATAACCCCAGCTGTAACCCAACCCTTAGCTGTGACTGTATAAAGCACTCTGATGTAGCATTTTTATGCTTTTCCAGGATTAATGCATTGCATGACTAGTATTGCATGACTCTCTCTTGAAACTACTGTAGGTCACTTTTGTGTCAGAAATAAAGTAATAATAATACTATGAAGTTTTGACCAGAGGCCCAGCATGACTTTCTCAGCATTCTTCAAGTCATAGCCTTCCTGAAGAATGTGATATTCTAACATTTGGAGGAAAAAGCTACCTAAAGACTAAATAACCTCCAGAAACTCTGTTTTTTTTACCCAAAATGTTTTTAAGTGTCTCACTACTGACGTCTTTGAGGAATTTGGACTAGTTCTTGAAGAATTTGTTAAGATGCAGTTCAAACAACAGCCCCAAAACAAGATGCACCCAAAACGGCAGCCATCAGAATCATCTGTTGACTCTTTTTTTGATGGTGTTGGATCTCTCAAGGATTGTGCGTTGGAACTGAACAAATTGTCAGCAACACCTTGATGTATGGCAGAACCTGGAAGATGTTAAGCCTGTACATTCTAAAGACTTAAAAGGCTTGGCTTTAAATGTGAATTGACAAGATTTCCTTGTAGCCAGAACAGAGCAACCTGTTCCGATCAGTCAACCTCACTTTGTGTAAAATGCGTCTTGTAGGGCCTGGGACTGAAAGGAGTAGGAGTGCTGATTTTGGCTCTGACCCTGTCTTTAATCCATCAGTTATAATGTAGGACGCATTCAGGATAGCATTCCTACTTTAAAATTCTCTTTAGGTTTCAGAACGAATTAACTCTAGATCAGAAATAGACTTGAGTTAATGAGTTAAGCTTTCCTGCAATGTGCTAAAGGTGGTTTATAGTTTAAATGTTTAGCCTGAAGATAGTATAATTTTCAGTATGGTATTCAGACAAAAAGGAAAAATATGATGATGATGCACAGGAGCAGATGATGTCATTATTTGTAACTGTAGATCCTGCAAAAAAAAAGGAAAAGAAAAGAAATGAGGCCTTGATGATACACCATCTGTTTTCTTTTTACCAGCAATTAGCAAGCTACCTATATACAGTACATTCCCAAGTATGGGACTGTAAATATAATTATAGTACAGTATAGTAATGAATATCATATAAAAAAAAAACTGGGATTGCAAATTTGTCATGATCTTTTTGGTATATTAAGGCACCCGTGCTTGTAGTATTAGGTCCTTAATTAAGCTATTACCACCCTACTTTTTATGTTTATAATCACATTCTATAATCGGAATGGAAATAGGTTAAGCCAATAATAATCACACTTTCACATTGTACCTAATGTGCAGTGTAAAAGGATTTGCCTCTTGGCCACAGCTAAATAGCGTTTGCTTTTTCTGTGAAACGGCTGTGCGAAGTATATATTAAAGTTTACAGTCAAATTAACAGCAGGCTAACCTAATGAAAACAGCATGTTCCACATGAACTTCCCACATTTCGCTGTTTTCACTTCAGTTTTTAAGTAGGCACAGTTTTTCAACCTTTCTCTTCCTTGCTCACAGATCTATACTCTTGTCCTGATATTTCTATGCCACGCATATGTCTGTGGCAGACATATCTTAATCATGTGATGCATCAGAAACTAAAAATGAAACAGATGTGTCAGGTAAAAATCTGATTAAGGACACGTCCAGATCATTTACAAACTTTTCCGCGCAGTATCTGTTATGCATATATGCTTCAGAGTGATGCATTCTTCCAATAGACTTTAAAGTTTAAAGAGTGTCCTTTTCCTTTATGTCTCTACTTTTTTTCCCCTACTGTTGTACGTAGATGGGGGGAATGTGTGGAGAAGAGCTGCTTTGAAGTACAGGCCAGACATCTGCTTACTCTCTTTACCACACTCCCTATTGCTCCATTCTTCTTTCTTTCATTCTCTCTCTCTCTCTCTCTCTCTCTTTCTCTCTCTCTCTCTCTCTCTCTCTCCCCTGCTTATTTCCTCCCTCCCTTCAGTTGCACCAGTATCCTGATAGGCATGGTTGATTTAATTAGTGTTGTGTTTTGGTTGCCAGCTTTGTCTTTGTCCTCTTAAGAGATGGTGAAATAGATATAGTTAGTTAGTTAATTTTTCCCTGAAAAATGTGCTGTAATTTTTGGGGCAGGGGTAGTTTGGTGGGTAAAGTGTTGGACTGCTGATCAGGAGCTCCCCGGTTCAAGCCCTGACGCTGCTTGACACCCTGATACTGTTGGACCATTGAGCAACCCCCAAGTGGTCAGATAGAATAAGTAAATGCTGCAGAAACAACGGATATACCTCCAGGATGGGAAGTTTCCCTTGCCCAAAGTGCTGGGTGGCACGTAGATGGACTCTTTCATCTTTCTTTTTATTGTAATTGTTGGTTCATATTTGATGTAGCGCTACAAATGTTCTCAGCAATGTTGGTTTGTGCATTTGGCTAACTTTTGTAAAAATTAAATAATTTAAATCAATTCAATGAATAAGAAACAGGAAATGAGCACATAGATTTGAAGTCCCTCCCCCCCTAAATGCCTACTCTTTCATGTTCGCGAGTAAGTCTTTTCCGATGACCTTCAGCGTGCTTTCAATTAGATGAACATCCCAATGTAGCATGCTGACACGTAGCTTTTAAACAGCTGTTGTTCAACTCTGTAGTGACATAAGTTTTGTTTTTTTTGCACACTTTTCAAGCCTGAAGCGAAACACTGTATTCACTGGAAAACAAACAACAACAAAAAACGACACCGTACGAAGTCCAGAAAGCTGAGGGCTACATTTGTTCTGTGTTATTTGCTCTGTTTGTGGAACGGCTGATGCAGGATGAAGTTTTGCTGACATTTGACAAAAATTGTGCCTGCTTAGCACTTGGTACAACCTGCAAAAACCTCGATTTGACCCTAATAATAATGTAGAAAAAAATTGACTGTGCTAAAATTGCTTTGTTTTTTTTTCTATCAATTTACAGACTAAACAATTGTTGCGCTTACTGTCTTTATTATGTCTCCACTTTGTGCGCGTTATGTTTCTATCCACCAGCTTTTATCTAAGACTAGTTGACCCACTGACTGTATTATTCAATGAAGCGTCTTTGAGGAAACGATCGGACCTATGTGACTAACACACATGTCCTAGATAGATAGTATTCAGTTTTATACATTTCAAATCAAGCAACACCATGAGGAAACTTTTTTACGTGTGTGAGTTATACAGCCACATGGTTACCACATGCAGCCTGTCAAAAGCATATATTATAGAGCCATACTGTCAGGTCGAGATTTATTAAAATGTTTTCCGCACCAAGTTAAAACCCTGTTTTTACAAAGGGGCGTTTGGAACATTTCACGACAACCGAGACGTTGTGAACCCTTTTATTATTATTCAATATTATTGATTTATTTATATTATTATAAATATATAAATAATCTCTCTTTATCAGAAATACATCCCAACCGTGCAAATTAATTTAACCTGAATGCAAAATTTTTACATCCTTTAAACCGACTTACTGAGCACCAGCATTGATAGATTTTTAGCTCTAGAAGTGAAACGTCAGAAACGGCAACTCATTTGCGTCATTTCAGGTCAGGACCGGATTCCACACGCGTATTGATTCATCATGTTCTCAAAACAACCAGCCTGAAATCACTTACTCTAATTCGACGCAACCCTTCAGCTACCGTTACCTTGAGTTTTTCACATTAGCACGTGGCAAATTTGGAGATGATCACGCACCAGAGCGAGCCTGACAAGCCTCAGGAGCAGACATCTGGTTTATCCTTAAGGTCTGGCGTCTAAACTGCTCTCATTTAGAGTTTGATGCTAATACCATGCTGGAGATGATGTTGGCTGGTCGGTATTGATGTGCTCAGTCTACAGGGTCAATTTGCTTGTTTAGTAGTAAAGTTAATTGAATAATTTTGAAACAAAATTAGCACTTTCTGAATAGCTTGCACTGACTAAATAGTTCACTTATTTCCTACTGATGTGCAGTTTCTTTTATCAAATCAGGGCTTATATCTAGTCTTAATGGTCACATTTTAATTTTCAGTATTTGTTGTTGGTCTTATTTAGTGTTGGATCAACAATTCAGTTTTGCAGATAAATTAATAAGAAGACTGCTTTAACACTTGCCAGTTCAGCTGTAAGCTCTGAAGCATTACCCCAATCACAAGTAACAAAATATTGTTCATATTTCATTACTCCCATTCCTGCTCTTTGGTTAAGCCCTATTCAATAGTGTTTTTGTGTAAGAAACCCAGCAAACAGTAGCTGCTGTTTTGGATTTTGATCTCAATTGACTCTCTGTGCTGGTCGTGAACGGGTCCCAGTGGGCCAGACAGGTAGACAGTATCTCATTCACAGTAAGGGCACTCTCTTTACAGGCGCACACACACACAAACACACACTTTTGCCTCAAATAGGGTGGTATAGGCGTCAATCAGGCGCTTGTACTCCATAGCTGGAATGAAGCTTATTTCTAAACGAACGTTGTGCTGGCTCAATCTTCACGAAACAGATGTACGTCTTGGTGGTCCCCGTGAGCACAAGACCAGTATTAACACACACACACACACACACACACACACACAGTAAGTATTATAAATCTCTGAGAGGTTATTTCAGGTAGCCGGATTTACAGTTCATATCGAATGCATCAGTTTCCATCCGGTTCCGTGCTGTGCTGTAACAACCAGTTCACCAGCAAAATGCTTTTCAACTCTAAACCCTAGTGTATATTATCCAGAGAAGTACAGAAACGGTTTGATCTCGACATTTTCTCCGAAAGAAACACAGCACACATGAAATACTGAGGTCATAATTACAACCTAAGTTTTTGCCCTGCTATAAAAAGAATAGCACTTGTTGGCACTAGCCGTAGTTTCCATGTAGCTGGACTTTCCTGCAGTTTCAGACTGTCAGCATGCATATGTGGACACGTTGATCAAGTTCATTCGAATTTTGCACGCATGTCTGATTTCAGAACTGGACCCGACTTCAGGCGTGTGGACCGGGTCGGGACGTTTAATGGTCTGACAGCCAGCACAGCGGAAATTTCAGCGCTGATTGATGACCGCAATTTACTATGAACACAGGCAACAAATCTGCTTGTTACCTGCTAACAGGAGAGCAGTCGGGCCTTAATACGTTTAGACGTATGTCAAAACTTGTGAGGTGAATTAATGTTATGTTGTAATATAGGAGGAGAGAATCTTTAAACATGATTATGGCTACAATGTCTACGACTGTATTTATCTTTATCCTATGAAGTTGTCTGCTATGTGTTTTGTCCTTACATTATACAAGAACTTGAATTGAATGTTACCTAACCAGTGTTGGGGGTAACGCATTAGAGTACTTGGAATTTTTTTTTGATGTAACTAGGAATCTTAACGCGTTAGGTCCGCCATTTAAGTACTCAGATATTTAGTTACATTTTATACAAAAATGTAATCTGTATATCTAGTGAGCCAGACGGGGTCATTCCGTAAGTGTGCGTGTGAAATTTGTCCTACAAGCCCCGCCCCCAACAACCCGCCCCCCTCTGTTATTCCTGCTGTTATACCCCTATCTCACCTATGCGGTTTGACTCGCGGTGAGAAGCGGTGTTAGGCCTTGTGAGCCGCTGCAAGGGACCTCCCGATGTTCCGCAAGGTCTGTGAGGGCTGACGCGCAGAAAAGATGGAAACATAATCGCAGCGCCCAAACTAGCGGTGAATCATGATGAACTGTACTTACGGCCACCGCGCGTATCTTACCACGTAGGTGAGATAGGGGTATTATTAGTTAACAGATTATAGGCCAAACTTCACTGAGTGATGATGGTAAAATAATTATAAAGGTCCTGACTAAAACAACATGCATGAGGAATCACAAGGGAGTTTTCGCTTTCTGCAATGAAAAATAACTCAAACTAGTTACTTTTATCAAAAAGGGCATGAGGCAGGGTACTACCTGGACGAGGCGCCATTCCATCGGAGGACACACACTAGGGGCGATTTGGGAACAAGCCTAACCTGTATGTCTTGGACTGTGTAAGGAAACTAGAGTACCCGGAGAGAAAACCCACCAAGCACAGGGAGATAAAGCAAACTCCACGCGCAGTAGTGATGCGCGGGTCATCTGTAACCCGCGGGTCGGGTTGGGGCGGGTAAAGAAATTGTGAAGATGGGAGACGAGGTGCGGGAGAAATTGAGGTCGGGAATTTACATCATTAAAAGAAAAAAGGTCAGACTGCTAAATCTAATGTTTTAGCATTCTTTTTTTGCACAGCGAACGTAAAAACGCTAAATGAACATTTCCGTGTGATAAATGAAAAAAAAATGTCAGTGGTTATTTAGCGTAGGCTGTAAACTGTAGGCCTGCCCTATACAAATCTAAAATAAAAAAATTGTTTATCCTAGATTACAAAGACTGCTTTGTAAATGTTTAAAATGTGTATCATTATCTTGTTATTAATATGACCTGATTTATCGTTCATATTTAGAATCATATGTTGTTGCCAGTTTACAGGGCGATGATTCCAAGCACTTTCAGGCTGAAACAAACACACACACACACACACACAAAGACCAGAGATTTAAGCCCCTAAACTGGAGGTGTCAGGTGGTGTGATGTCAGTTTTCAGAATGTATCTTTGGAACATTAATTTTGCATAATTTTGCTGAATGGCTTAAGATATAATATGAATATAAGTGTCTTACGTGGGTATTTAAATGTGCCTTAAAGTCTGGATTTTTTCTTTTGTTGTTAAAATGGACTTTTAGTCAGAAACAGGCCGGAATAAACAATTACACAATGGATGTGTGCGCACATGTACACACACACACACACACACACGCAAATACACTATCAGTGCTGGTAAATCTATATTTCAGTTTTGCACGCAATCCTTTTTATAAATGTGGAAAAAAAAATTGTATTTGTAAAAAACAAAGAGGGAAAAAAAAATCCCTGTCTAGTTTTTACACAGGAAATGCCTTTATTTCTCCAGAGTCTCCAGTTTATAAACACACCTCACAAAATCGAACTGAATCAGCAAAGACAGTGAGTTTGAGATCACTGTTTGCTGTGAATTCATAGTCCTACATGGTGGCTGCTGGCTTTGTTTATAAGCGACCACGTCTTCCAAAAGAGCTATTTTGGTCGAGGTGTCTGCACAATGTGCATCTCAGAGCATTTCTAAAATCCACAAGTAGCTCTTCAAGTTAACAATAAGGACAGATGGCTGTAAGGCTTATGGATTAATGACGAAAATGTTATATATAGTATGAAGACACTTTAGAGACTGGTGTGTGGTTTGGAATGTTTTGCACAATTTAAAGGGAAACCTCATTGTGTTCAAACGAATTTCAGCCCATAACATCTGTAAGAAATGCACGATTACGACAGACCGTAGATTCGACAAGTTTCCCAAATAACGAAGAGCCTGTTTACTTGAAACGTACGTGTAAAGGAATGAAGTAGGTAGTTGTTAAATGCATGTTTACTGTAAACAGATTCTTTCAACTAAAAAAGTAAAGCTTTAGAATAAATTCTTAGTAAAGATGAAGAATTCATGAAGGTGTTTTCCAAAAATATCACAACTGCCACACATCTGCCCTTAGGTTTCTATTATGACTGATAGAAGTCGATAGATTTTCTTTTCTTTTTTTTTTTTTCTCAGGATAGAGAAAAACTTCCAAGGTTTTGTTCATGATGCAATGGAAAGAGTGGAGGCTGAAAAACTCAGGAGTATTCTTTTAATATACAGTATATTAATAGATGAAATACATGTGCACACACACAACAGCTTTGCAGAAGGTTTTCCGTTGATGTGGAATACAATCTGTGTAGTGTCTACCTCAGGACTGGTATTATGAGCTTTTCTGTTCCATGCAAGCACTGTAAGTGTGGAAAATCTAAATTCTTTTCAACCAGACCTCTTTTAATTATAATTTGTGGATTTTTATTGTCTTTGGCAGTAAGGAAAGAGCATATGTATATGTTTTCTTTCTGTGCGTGTGTTTTCTTCAGGCTGGTGGTTCGTCAGTACTGCGGAAGAACAAGGCTGGGTTCCGGCCACATATCTGGATGCTCAGACCGGCACTAGAGACGATCTGGACCTAGGCACGTCTAGATCAGGAGAAGGTAAGATGCACACACCTTTAAATGAAGCACAGATACACACTTTCAGTCTTTTCATTCGAATGAATAAACAGCATAAAAAGGATATTTGATACCACAAATAAACTTGGGATGGGGTTTTCAGGAGTGAGAATTTTGAATGGTTGTTTGTTGTAGTCTATCATGCACTATTGAGAGACCGGTCACTCTGTCTAGATTTCGGGTGAAAACCAGCCGCCTTTCGCACTTGTCTAATCCCAGAAACATAACAGAGGCTGTCCAGGCTCACCCTTCGCATCCACCAGGCCATATGCGAGTCAAAACTCATGCATTCATTCGTCTCGTATCCTGGCACGCCCTTGTCAGTGATAGAAAAGGATTTTTGGCCAGAATGTAAATTCCTCTCCATGAAATCAATAGGGAAATTCTTTGCTGGACCGTCCTCTAGCCGTCCAAATGTCCACTGACTCCCTTTTGGGATGAATGATTTCGTCCCGGTAACATTTATTTATTTATTTATTTTTTAACCAGGCACACGCCCTGTTTCAGTGCAAATTGAGACTGATTTGTGTTCTACTTGAGTGCCATTAGTTAATCTTTCTTTTAGACTGGAGGTGGCATGGAAATACAGACACATAAAGGTTGTCCGTGGGTGGGTCATGCAGCTGTGCCATCTCTCTTTCTCTCTCTCTCTCTCTCTCACACACACACACATACACACACACACAAACAGAGTACAGGTGCAGCTGCCACGACTGCTGTGTTTTATTTAGCCAGTCATAGAACCACACAGCCAGAGATCACTGAAGCGTAATGAGCGTTATCCGGGCCTAAGAAGTCTTTCAACACAGGCACACACTTTACATACTGTACAGTGCCACACATTCACACACTTTCCATTTTCCTACAGTTGCAGCTACACACATTTCATCTGACCACAGAATGTGCCATTGTGTGCTTCCTGTCGAGAATCTGTTCAGCCCATTAAACTAGACTTTCCCTGCTGCTGTCCAATTTGATTTAGTAGAGAGAATAAGGTCTAAGATGAGTGTAACAGTTATATTATTACTTATGAGGGTTCACATTCCTTTTTTTTTCATTTTTGGAAGAGACAAAATAACTTACACTATTAATAAGTTACTTTTATGCCTTAAAACCACTGTTGGAAAAATATCTTGGCTTAATGTCGTAAAAGCACATTTCCGTATAGTTCCGTGTCTGCGTTTTACTTTGGCCTGTATATGTAAAAGACATTACCAATCCAAAAATGCAACAGCATCCATAAAAACAAAACAGCAATGTGAAATAAAACATCAACAATTCGGGAAAGAAAGCTAAACTAAAAAGAAAGGGAAAAAACAGAAAACATGACAGCATAACCAGAAAACATCACAGTAGCTGTGAATAGGCAGAATTACCCTAGGAGAAATTTTTGGTTGTCAAAATGTGGTGATTTTAATTTGACAACCTTACAGATGTTGGGATGTTAATATTAGGTTGTTTTTAAAAGTTCGAAATGAACATTTTGGACAATAGAGAGTGTGCTGTTGATGCTGATAAATGCACTTACAGTACATGAGCACTACAGAAAATACTAAACATCAATTTCCCAAGATATTAAAATGAAAAAACCTGCCTAATGAGTGTGATCTGTTCTGTGAAAATAGACATGATGTTTGGAAGTTTGGATATGTCACGTTAATATTTCTGAAAGAATAACACTAAGATGGGGCCTCCGAGTGATGCAGTGCTATCATCTGGAGATCGCGAGTTCGATTCCCGGGTGATGCTGTAACCTCTCGCAGCCGGAGGTCTAGAGAGAGCTGATTTGCCGAGCTGTCTCAGAGGGGCGGGATGAAAGGTACTTGGTGCTCCCACATTAATCACGGCTCTACAGCCAATCAAGGGCGTCTGTGAGCTCATTCAAGCAGAAGCAGAAGCAGCGGCTAGCGCTGTCTTTCGAGTGTGTTACTCCGCCCCCAACGGTGCGTCAGCGAGTAGTTTGAAAAGATGCAGTTAGCTGACATCACGTGGTTCATGGAAAACACGTAATAGTCTTCCGCCCTCCCGACTGAGTGGTAGTAGTAGCCTTGATGTGGAGCCCCCTAGTGACGGGGAGGAATTGGATAGGACTTAATTAGGGAGAAATCAGGGGAAAAAAACACAAAGATGTGCGTGACAAGTGCTGTGTGTGAAAAGCTTTTGTGTCCATCCCAATTTCTGATCAGAATGTTATTAAAGTCATTCTAACTTTCAAAAACAAGTTACAAAAAACTTTGTCACTGCGTTATCTTCCTGGAGCATGTCAGTGCAACATTATTACAACTAAAGTACTGTGCAAAGTGTTTTGGTGTTTTTAGTACAATCTTTTGTTTTAGATTTTTAGGATTGAGTAAGTACAAAAACATTTCTGATTTTCAAACATCAAAAAACATCATGAAAATAATTACATTTAAAAAGATTTGTGTGGTAGAAAAGAAATTAGCATATACTGTAAGAGACCACTCTTTGCACAAAAATAAATAAATAAACAAATGGAAGTTGCTGGGTTTTGCATGTAAAAAAGAAGCAGGTGCAACAGTCAGAGTCCTCAGAAGAACTGTGTGTGGTTCTGCGCGATACTCTGTACCTACAACTTGGTACCTACTGTAATTTCTGCAATTATACAGAGAGTTGTCCAATCAGCAACGAGTACTGTAGGTGGTAGTTTAATAAGGACATCCCCATTTCATTTGGATGTTTTTGTTGTTGTTTATCTGTTGCATTTTTGGTTTGTAAGCTTATTTTTACACGTACAGGCCACCATAGTGTTCTTAACTAAAGTGCTGCAACAAATCAGTGGTTCTCGTTAGATGGCACCCACAATTCCCTGCTTTTCCTATAGACAGTAGTTTCAAATGTTATTTCTAGTGGAATGCATCCATTTCGGCCTCCACCAGCTACATGAAACTGTGCTCAGTCTCTGCACTCGGCCTTCTGAATGTGCTTTCGAGTTGAACTCTGCCTGCGCAAGGCAGAACGTTCATCACTGTACGCTGTTACAGTACAGTGAAGATTCTATAAATGTCGTAACACATGTAACCTCTTTAACCTGCCATCTCTCCCTCCATTAGAGCTTTATATCCACCAGTCGCTAACCAAACAGAAACCCACACCGTTAACATCGTCGCCATCACTGTTCTTTCCCTTCCCGTAATATTTGTCTTCATGTTACTAATGCCGGTTTTCTTCTTCAGTTGTTCATGTCCAGTTTGCCGTTTGCCTTCCTTTTTCTGTTTCTCTCCCCTGCTTCCCTCCTTTCCTCATCCATCTGTGTCAGTTACTAAGCGGCGCAAGGCCCATCTGAAGCGACTGGACCGGAGGTGGACACTAGGGGGCATAGTCAACCGCCAACAGAGTCGAGGTGAACGCATACACACACATGCATAGAGACATGGGATATCCACAAAGTGGTGGGTGTGTTCCAGACGCCTGCTGTGTGATTGTGTGTGTGTGTGTGTGTGTGTGTGCTTGCATCCTGGTATACACAGAACACTAATTCTTCTACAGCATTTACTTTAATTCAATATGAAACTCGTTTACATTAAGTAAACAAATACAGAATTGATTGTCTTTGAACTATCGTCTATTGTCTTTTTTATATCTTTAAACAATTGTTTGGTGTGTTTAAATAAAATATAATGTAAATTTGTACTTTTAACAATGGAAGGAAAAGACATGATGAACTCAACATCCATGATGTGTTCAAAATTATGTGAACGCCGTTGCTTAGCAACTGGGAAATATAGAAGTCAGGCCTGAACAAGTTTATAATTGAGGCTAATGATTTACCATCACGCTGAAGTTAATTCTATCATACACAATAGCTGCGTCTCGATTTAGGGGCCGCGTCCTTCGAAGGAAGCGGTCTCCAAGGCTCGCTGGTTGCTTAGACCGCGAAGACTGAACCGAATCCTGGTCCACGGAGGATTTCCTATTTGTGCCAATAGCTGTTTCTATCCTTAAAGTCTGATCAGAGAGCACCGCTCCTGTTGCCTAGCAGCCCTCACAGCTGCAGTTGGACTTGTTATGGAAAGAAGTAATGGAGCCAGGATTTTTTATTTTATTTCAATGTTTTATCACTTTTAACACGAAATTGAGATGCTTCAAAACCGCAATGTGATACAGCCATGGTAAAGTGTAATAAATTGATTATGGTGTGTACTTTTGGTGAACAAATATGTTAATATCAGCAGTTAATATTAGTTAGACTGTTTAATATAAATACATTCATACAGCATCTCTTCCCAGGCTCAGGAAGAATCCAGGGATAGGTTGGGCAGTGAATAATCCAGCTATTATTGTAAAAGGCAGCATGACACTAAGAAAAAGACACAAGCATTGGCCATGCATGAGCACTGACCAATAAAGAAACATAAGACCCAATCTGTGAACAATTTTCAAAGTCATGAATTCCTAAAGGCTGTTTATCTTCTTCTGTGACTGTTCTTGTAAACATACCGAGGTGAACATGTCCTGTTTTTAATGCAGCAGTTGCTAGCATAAAAAAATTGTTATGCAGGACATTGGGCATGTGCTATTTGTTTTTGTTTTTTCTAGTTGGATCCCGAACTAGAACTAGCTACAGCTGTTTTTCAAGTGCTGGGTACAACTAGGAAAAAAAACAAAACATTTACAACTAGCTGAGTAAGACTAACAAGCACTAAGACAAATTATTTGCTAACGTTTTTAAGTATTTTTCTTTTCTTTTAATATCTGTCAAACAATATTATAGGATTGTCTGCATCAAAATAGACAAATGCCATTTAGCCACAGTAAGCACCCCCGAAGGGACACTTTTTATCTTAGCATTGCACAACTGCTCTCCGAAAAATGCTGAATGTCCGTTTAAATCCCTTCCATCGAAACCGTTTATTATTTTTTAATGCCGAAAGCCTTCAACGTCCAACACATTTTTGTCAGCTTTCTGTCAGCCGCACATACTTACACATGTGCACGTGTACAAGTACGTACTCCCTCGGTCTGTAAGGACTCCTAATCTAAACCATCTTCCCCTAGACAACAGTAAATGCAGGCAACACTCCTACAGCAGCCATAAAACTAATGAGACAGATACTGCATGTGTACTTTTATTAATATGACATGCAAAACTTTAGTGTATAAATCATTTAAATATTTGAAATCATTTGGTTTGTTTGAAAAACTTGGCCTGATGAACTGAACAGAATAGCTGGTGACTTCAAAAAGGCCAATTAACTTTTAATCCTGGTTTGCTTTTAAGAATTTTAACAAATGCATTTCGCTTAAGAGGCTGCATGATTTTTTTACTACAGTGCTAGATATTAATAACGCTCAGACATGCCTTTATGATATATTTATTTTTATACGTATTATTCCTGTATTAACAGCTATAGCAAAGGTGCCAAGACAGATTTTTAGATAGCAAGGAGGCCAAACACGTTTTGCTTTAGTTATGTGTTTGGTTAAATGGAATTGCCAAAAGGGATTATTGCAGCAGATGCTCTCTCTAGCTGGAATCATTTCTTTTATTTTCTTAAGTTATGCGAGTATTTGAACGGTGTAAATTTTGCCAGTTTAAAATGATGTCACTCAGCAATGTTTGGGTGGTGCCTGATGCCAAGACGTTTGAATCTTCTGTATTTTTCTTTAGCTTTTCTAAACTTCTGTGAATTTCATCTTACAGTAGGCCATATCCAGATACAGTATGATCACTGAAGTTAACTATGATTTGTGAAATTGAAATCAAATTAAACTATATAGATATCTATGTGCTGCATAGACATTTTCAAGTAAAACCAAGATATTTTCTTGTTTAGACAGCTTCTTGTTGTCTCATGCTGACTCCTGTAAACACTGACTAACCGATTGCCTGATTATAGGACGCAATGTGTAGACACATCAGAATTTGATTTGGCAAACCAGTGTAAATGTGTGTAAAAAAAACAAAAAAAACATCTGGGCTACACAAACATGCATATAAGACAAGGTTGTGCAAAACAGTGCAGTTTAGAGAGCAAACTTGTGTTAGCGTGGTAACAACTGATTCAACTTTGCCATTGTTCTGGGCATATGTGTTTGTGGTTTTATGTGTTGGCATGAAGCCTCTTGAGCTAAGTAATGTGAGCATTGAATACATTTTGTGTTGGCAGTTTTAAATACTAGTTCAAGCTCTCTCTTTCTCTCTGTCGCTCGCACTTACCCTTTGGAAAGTCACAATGGAAAGTGTGAAACTAAAAAGGAATATGTGTGCATGCAAGTGTGCATTGCTGTCTTGCAGTGCTTATAATCTCTTGTGCTTTACACGCAAATTAGTAATGTGCAAAATCTGAAAACAAATAACAACTCTCAAGCAAGACAATCTTTTGACAACATGAGATTTAATACAAATTTGTAGTCAGGCTTCCCTGGTAAGTTGATTTCTATCATCATCCCATCCACATGCATTTAAAAAGTGAGCTCTGTATCCAGTGAGCAATGAACCTACACCCACAGGTTACCAGTGGCAACTTTTCATACTTGAAGGCCAGAGAGAGAAAAACAAATAAGCTTCAGGGCTTGTACTGCTTTTTTTTTTTCTGCTGGCCAAACACGTCATAACTGTATACAGAGCTAATGTGTTCTGGACCGAATTGACATTTTCCACCCTCTAGGTGGAAACAGTCGCACCACTGCAATACCACTACTGTGCAGAAAAACATTTTTGCTCCCCACTCACAACCAGTAACACATTTTCTTATAGCCATGGAATGATGGGAAAAGAGGTAAAGGTCCAAAAAGACAGATTTAAAGTTTTGTGTGCTAAATGCCTCCTCCACAATGGTTAAGGGAAGATCTCTAAATTTCTACATTTGTTATAGCTTTATAATTAATTTCAGTCCTATACTGTATAATTAATTCTGATCTTACGCTGTATATGAGTGCAATGTTCAGCAGTGAGAGATTCTACTCTTGTGTAAAGCTAGCAGTGTCACTTGTCTCACATACATACTGTACAGTAGTTCATCCTTATCTTTTATTCCTATTTAAATGCCTGAGGAACCTACTAAAGGAAATATAGTTTAGAAGAAAGAAAAGAATTGCCTTCTATTATTAAAGTGCTGTGAAGAAGTGTTTGTCCCCTTTTTGTACCCGTTTTTTCCCCCCACAATTGTCACATTTTTATATGATTGAGATCATTAAACATATTGTAATATTACAACAAGGATAATAAATAAATAAAACAAGCAGTTATTACAACATGATAATTTCATTAAAAGAAAAAGCAGTTGCTTATCTTTTTTTTTTACCTGGCCCTATGTGAAATTGCCCCTAAGTGTAATAACTGTTTGTGCCACCCTTAGCGGCAATATTGCAATCAAGGGTTTGCAATAACTGGCAGTGATTCTTTCACACTGCAGTGGAGTAATTTTAGCCCACATTCAGTCACATCTAAGGGTATTTGAGGTCATGCCACAACATCTCAAAAATGTTTAAGTCCAGTCCTTATCCACTCCAAAACCTTTGTTGTTGTTGTTGTGTTTTTTTTTTTTGAGCCATTCAAAGGTGTACTTGTTGGTGTATTTCAGATCAATGTCCTGCACTATGTCAGCGATGTCTTGATTCTACAGGTCTGGCAGTTATCAGGCCTGGCTGTGTACTTTTTCACATAGAGCCAGGTAGCTTTAGACAGCAGTTTCCCCTTAATTAATGAAATCATAATTTAAAAACTGCATTTTGTATTTACTCATTTAATATTAACATTTGTTAGATGTTCTAAGTCATTTACAGTACATGTGACAAATCAAATAATAATAATAATAATAAATCATAAAGGGGCAAATACTTTTTCACAGGACTGTAGTAAGTCCAAAAAGATCATTTGATTTTGGCTTCAGCTACCATGATTGGTTTTATATACTCAAAATCCTAATATAAAACTGACTTAGGCATTGCCTCGGCGATGTCACGTCACCATCATGACTGTCCTTTGGAAGAACAACAGTGCCGAAATGTTCAACCAAAGTAGGTTTCATATTAAGATTTTAAGTAAATAAAACTCATTCTTGCTAACTAGGTTTTACAACCTGATTGATCACTGTGTCTCAGCAAGATGTTTTTAAATAATAGAGCTAAATAGCAGGCATTTTGTCATAATACATAATATACAGTACGTTCATACGAGTGGGTGTGATACAGAAGGCTGTTACCATCAAAAACCATAGTCTCTTGAGACCCAGAATGCTCCCCCAATTACATTGCCTAGATATAATTCATTATATAGTTATCAGGAGCTAATAAAAAGAAACAGCGAGGAGAAAATGCAATGTACATAACAGTTCTTTTATGTGCATTGTTTATTTACTATTATATATTATTAATTAATACTATACAATGGTGCAATCAGAGGTTTAGGTATAGAAAATTATCCTTTCTTCTAGTGTAGAATATGGTTGAATATGTAACGCACTATAATATAGTTACAAATACCATAGAATATCATGCAATTGTTACTTAAATCAAGTTTTGTTCAGATTATGTTCTTGTACTTAGCTGTAAGCAGATCTCAGATTGTTAGTACAGCGCCTCACAAAGAGACATGAGACAGTGACATTGCCGAGCAATGGAAAAACATGAAGAAATCATTTTCCTGACTAACAATTTTTTTCTCTTTCTGACTTTCCTACTCTCAGAGGAGAAGTACATCACTGTGCAGCCCTATACCTGTCAGGGTAAGGATGAGATCGGGTTTGAGAAAGGAGTAACCGTGGAGGTCATTCAGAAGAACCTGGAGGGATGGTGGTATATCAGGTAAACATAACAAACCTGTTATACTTTCTGAGCAATTCTGGGCATTCTTTTTTTTTTTTTTTTTTTGGAGGCAGTAATTTTTTACCTTTGTTTTTTTTGACAGTTTAGCCAGAATTAGTTAGTGGAACTTTTTTTCCCTTACCACGAGTTCTAGCCCTCAGCACAATAGTCCATAGTTCTCTTGTTTTAAAGGAAAGTTATGTGTTTCATGACTTTTTTTCTTTGCTTCCTCTCTCTCTCTCTGTCTTTCTGTTCTGTTGCCTTGTATATTAATTTTCTCTCCCTGGAGGGAGTCTCTCAGCTAAAAATATGAAAACAAGTATCATATGGCAAATTGATGACCAAATGCCCTGATCATCATTTTTCCCCTCTAATAGCTGACCGGGGACTGACACTGTTTACAAACATGAAGCCGAAGGGAAAAGTATTATTCGTAATGATAAAAAAAAAAAAAAAAAAAAATGTCTACATAAAAAGAAGAAACAAAGCTAAAAACAACTTGGCTGTTGTTAGATGTCTCTTTTAACGATGATCTAAGATTTGCCGTTGCCATCGCTTTTTCTTATTTCCAAGAATTTAGAAGAGTTTCTCAGTGTAAAAACACAAATTTGTGATCTTTATTTTTTTTTTCTTTGCTGCTTTAAGAACATTCTTAAGAAAGAGAGTAAAAGATTAGTCAAAATAGATTAACATTCTCTAAGATAATTTTTTTTTTACTCAATATTACAGGTACTTGGGCAAGGAGGGCTGGGCCCCTGCTTCATACCTGAAGAAGCTGAAGGACGACCTGTCCCCAAGGAAGAAGACCCTGACTGGCCCTGTGGAGATCATTGGTAACATCATGGAGATCAGCAATCTGCTTAACAAGAAAGCCGTCAGCGAGAAGGATGTGCAGACGGATGGAGAACCCACCACTCCGGACCGTCACATCTCCAAGAGTGAGATTAGTCTTCCCATGCCATGTGCCCCTGAAACAGACCAAGCTCCAATGACAGCCAGCACCTCCCCAAAGGCAGCCTTACAGTCTGCCTGTAGTGCCACCCTACAAGACACTAAGCCGAAGGCAGAGCCGGGCTCGCCTGCTATAGCAAGAGTGGCACCACACCGAGTGGAGATCGGTAAGAATATTTGCAAAATTTACCTTTTTTTTTTTTCTTTTATCTGTTTGTTTGTTTGTTTCACATACCCTGTATCCATGTATCCATTTAAAAGTATGTACCTGTTTTATTTTAAATAGGCTTTGACGCTATAGGTAAGCCAGAAATTCTGTGACCACAATATAACAGTGTGTTCTGACTGACTGTGGTTTGATTAATAAAAAATAAAGCTGATTTTTGTTGTCATTAAAAATATCACTAAATCTGTGTTGTTTTGACTCATGCAAATGCCAGTCTAATGTTTGGCTTGCTTGATTACAAAAAGATGGGGCAGCATTTACCAATTACATCTTTGTTACGTTTATTACATTTCTTACTATCAGCTGGTGACAAGTTTTCCCCTTCCCTCTTATTCAGGATCTCCAAACCTCAGACAGAAGCCTCCCCCTCGACGAGATACAAATCTGGTAAGTTAAAAACCCAATAAAAAGGAATTATTAATTAATAGTATACCAAGTGAAATTGTAACACTATAACCATGCCTTATGGTACCTTAAGGGATTCCAGCTGCCGAAGCCTCCAGAGCCCCCTACTGTAGAAACAGAGTACTACACCATTGCAGAGTTTCAGTCCTGCATCTCAGATGGCATCAGCTTCCGTGGAGGACAAAAGGCTGATGTAAGAGCAGTTAACATAAAGTTTTGGGTTATGAAAGCCCCCCCCCCCCCTGTGTGATTTACAAAATTGAAAGGTGAACCTTTCTTAGCAGACCATATTGCGGGGTTCTTCAACATCAGTCCAGATGTATCAGTGTCCAACACAGTTTACAATCCACCAACACCTTAACACACCTCCATTCAACCTGGGAATTAAGAGATTAGTTGAATCAGCTGTGATTAAGCAGAAAAAACACCAAACTGTGCTGGACACTTGTGATCCAGGAGTGGAGTTGTAGAATCCTGCTATATAGCATCCAGTTTTTTAAACCTAGTTTAAAACCTAAAAAATAAATAGGTGATAAAAAAAATGTATGAAAAGATTTCACCAGATAAAGCTTTGTAATAAATAACTTGTAATTTTATTTATAGGTAATAGAGAAGAACTCTGGTGGCTGGTGGTATGTCCAGATTGGGGACATGGAGGGTTGGGCACCTTGTTCCTACATTGATAAGCGCAAGAAGCCTAACTTAAGCAGGAGAACTAGCACACTCACTCGGCCCAAAGTGCCACCCCCGGCACCACCTGTCAAAAAGCAGGACTCAGAGGACACATCTTGCCCCAGTGCTTCCGCCTCCAAAGCGCCAGAATCCCCCAGTAGGCCTGTATATGAAGAGCCAGAGTATGACATTCCTGCTATCGGATGTGATCTGGAAGTGGACACAAGCATTATAAAAAAGGAGCCTCGTCCTGTGCTTATAAAAAGCAGTAAAGCTGCTGCTGAAAGGATTGCTCAGGCAACAGGTAAAGCGTCACCTCTGTTTACTGTGAAGACTTCCCCCTTAAGAAATGAACACACAGTGGAAGAAGTTACCAGAGAGGAGGCAATTTATGAGAATGATGGTTTTAGATATTCCTCTGATGACTTTCTCTCTGCCAGAGATTCTAGCTCTGTGGGTTCAGAATCCCCAAGAAGTCGCACTTTGGGACGCAGACCCCTGGGGTCCTCATCTGGAGGAGGAAAATCTTACAGGGATCCTCCAGATCTGCGCACTCAGTCCCTAACCCGTGGTGAAAAGACCAGCTCAAGATTGTTTTCAGATGAATCTGGCCGGAATCCCAAAAGAGAGCCAGTTTTGCGCAAGGATGTGGAACTTCGGATCGGTCAGAGCCCCTCAACTCGTCCCAAGCCAGTGGTTCGACCCAAGCCCCTATTGACCAAGTCTGAAACGCAAAACCCAGAGAGAATGGACATTAGTAGCTTGCGGCGGCAGTTGCGCCCTGCTGGAATTCGACATGGGATAGTCCGTGCCCGTGGTGGAGAAGACTCTGAGACAGCATCTGTGGTGTCATCAGAGGATTCTGTGAGCTCTCGTAGTACTTCAGATCTCTCCAGCACCTATTCAAAGGGCAGCAGAGGGGACTCTGATTATGAGGGTGCATTGTACCGTACTACAGATGCATATGAGCGAGCACAGGAATCTGAGCTCAGCTTTCCTGCTGGTGTTGAGGTGGAGGTACTAGAAAAGCAAGAAAGTGGCTGGTGGTATGTCCGCTGGGGTGTGCATGAGGGCTGGGTACCTACATTCTACCTGGAACCCATTAGGCAACCTTCAGATCCAGGTGTCTCTGAGTCTCATGATGGATCCCTGGCAGAGCTGAGCAATACAAGCAAGTCGAACAGCTTAGAAAAGAATGAGCAACGTGTCCAGGCTCTTAATAACCTAAATCAGCAGAATCTACGTCGAGCAACAAATCCCAGCCCTCCTATTCCAAATAAGCCACCCGGTGGCTTTAGTAAACCATCCCCCCAGCTCAACGGTTCAGGTGTACGAATGCGGAATGGCGTTCGCCAGGCAGCTGTGCGACCACAGTCAGTTTTTGTGTCCCCTCCACAGCCTGTAAAGGATACCAATTTATACTCAGGGTCCTTAAGGCGCAATGAATCACTAGGTGCCGGCGATCACATGAGGTCCAGTAGTGGTGTGCGCCGAAACTCCTCCTTCACTGCTGTGCGGCCGCAGCCTGCTACCGATGTAAGGATGAGGTCTGGAACCACCACAGTTGCACCAGCCGGAAGTACTAGCCCCTTGATTGCCCAGAGAAATGGAATTCCAGTCTCTACCGTTAAGCCCAAGCCCATCGAGAAGACACATCTCATTCATAACAACCTACGTGAAGTCTACGTCTCTATTGCAGATTATCGTGGCGACGAGGAGACTATGGGCTTCCCTGAAGGCACCAGTCTGGAGGTTCTAGAAAAGAACCCTAATGGATGGTGGTACTGCCAAGTTCTAGATGGCCTACAAGGAAGGAAAGGCTGGGTGCCATCCAACTACCTGGAAAGAAAGAAATAGCATCCACTCACCTCCCCAAAGAATGTTACCTAAATTTAACTGTACATTTGCTATCAAACTTTATGAGGAGGACCTTTTTGTATCAATATGTGACACTTTAGTGCTGGTTTACCTAAAAGTACATAAAGACTCTAAAGATGATCAGTTATGTCTAAGTGGAGTACGCAAGTAAGAAAATGCAAAACTGGGTTATCCCAGTGTCTTAAACATCACTGGAGGATAATGTCTCCAGTTTGAAAGAAGAAGAACAGAAATGGTTTTTAATAGAATGGTAGGCAAATGTTGAAAGAAATTTTATGCCAAATGGGTGCCTTTGTCCATCATTGACTGAATGTCAAAAGGAAAAATTTGAACACCAGTGAATCAGTATAAGTACCAAACTTCAACTTGGTGCCATAGGCCTATGAGTGCAGAAATCAACCAAAACTATTTTTGCTACAAAATTACAGTTAAAAGAGAGATTTCCTTATGAGAGTAACACACAAAATGCGTTAGCACTCAAAAACGAGAATGTAAAACATCGGATACGCAAACAACAAATGGTCTTTACCGTTGAGTGCATTTAAAGATTACATTTGCTTTTCATATTTTGAAACTTTTGTTCATTTTTTTTTATTGCTTTATCGTATCTTGTGCATTTTCATGTCTTCCTTAGAGATGTATTTCTGCTTTCTTGTGACATCCCTGCAACTCTATTGGCCTGGAAAAAGAAGTCCCTCACCGAGATCCTTGTCATGTGATCTTTTATGTCTTCTGATGTGTCTCTGATGAGGTTTTTTCGGAATTGGCTTCACGTTTTTAGCTCTCCATTTTCCTTTACCCCGTTCCTTGCATATAAAGCCCAGCCATCATGAATAAAGATCACTGATTCTTTAAAAAATAAGATGTGGTGCAATTATGTGTAACTCTGACAGTCAAATCTAAATTGATAGTAATGGATAAGTTGGTTTTAATACTTTTTACCCACCTCATATCTGGGTATCAGGCCCAGGCAAGGTAAAGTTTACAAAATTGCACAAAACAGGTTATATTGCTGCTCTATGTCTACACTAGTTACTGTTTTAAAATTTCATACTGGAACATATGGCTTAATTTTTGCCGTTCTTTCCCAGGGAATTAGTTACATAGAAATGAGCCCAAAATGTGATCAAACGAAAGCAAAATACCAACACGTTTGCTAGTTTGTTTTGTTTTAGTTTTTTTTTTTTTTTTTTTTTTTTGTTACAAAACCTTGGTGTAGTCAGTCAACCCAAACGAGGTTTTAGAACTGAGCAAAAATAGATATTTAATTACTATATCTGGAAGCACTTGATTTTTTATTTTTTTTGCTTTACCCACAAAAAGCACATTGATACGGTTAATTTCAACATATAACGATATTGCTGGGCAGTATTGGATTCAAAGTTGAAGTTACACAGCAGTTCAGCTTAAATTTAGTTTTTGAGTTTTTTTTTAATTGACTTACAAAATTGGCGTTAAATTAGAAGTTCCTCTGTAGATTAATACAGCTTGAATATTCATTCCTTCCCAAATTATTAGTCGGTTTGTTTTTTTTTTCGAAAAAGAAAAAACAAACAGTCCCCCTCTTTCATTTATTATTACTTATAAATAAATTAATAAATAAACATATGGTTATGATCCATGTCAAAAGGCTGATGTTCAAGACTGCTGAAATATTTTTCTAACGAACAGTGCCATGTGAACTCTTAGTCGGGTCAAGCACTAATGTTTTTTGTGTAGTTTTTCTGCTGGACAGTATTATAGTATTAAACAAAGTTAAGTACCTGCTAGATTGCAGTTATATTCTATTAAGCAGTAGTCAGTTTTTTGTTTGTTTGTTTGTTTGTTTGTTTGGTTTTGTATGTTCTTGTTGTGTGATCGCACTAGGACAATAATGATGAATGGAGTGGTTCATTTGTTGTGAGATGGTGCATTCTTTTGGTAAATCAAAAATTATTAGCACATTATTTATTGAACAAAAATTTTCTTTTTTTGTATTTATAATTATTTAAATTTTTTTCTAAAGAAAATCTTCATTACCTCTTCTTATTTTGCATTCAGTGCTTATGCCACTGCATAAAGAATCCTCAGTGGCGCCCTCTAGTGAAGCAGATTGGCTACTGCTATATTCTTGTTCATATTTTTTTGTGCCGCCATTGATCTGAGGCCAACTCGTGTATTCCCCACTGTTTATAAATACAAATGCAGCTAAAATGTAATTACTAGGATTTATTTTGTAAGATTATCTTATTTTTTTCCTACACATTTCCCCCCCCAAAGCTGAAAAGATTTGCTGCACCTTAAGCAACTATGGACACTTCCTCTCTCATTATTGGACTTTCTATAATGCCAGATATTTTATTTGTTTCATCTTTATACCCTAATTCCTTTATATGAAAGTTACAATTGCGAACAAAAACCAAAACTGTCTTATACCAGTTACAGGATGGTGGATCAATGTAAAGTAGTTTTCAAATGAATTGATTCAGTCATTCGGTACACAGATCATTTATTCTGTTCTCTGTAGAAATATTAGTAATGTGTTATTTGCCAAAAAGATTTGAAAAGTAAGGAAAGTTCATTTTAATTTAGTTTCCCTTTCCCTGCCAAAGACCGACATCCCCCCCACCCCCACCCCACCCCACCCTGACGAAGGCATTATAGAAGAAACGTGTCGACTCACTCCAACGCTTTCAATGGATAATGCGCTTTTGTTAAGTAAATTCCATTTACATTTTGCGCTTCATTTTGTTTGCATCAACAATTTACAAGGGAAATATTACTTCACGCAAGGCCTTTTTTGTATCATGTTATTGTGTATCATCTATTCTTTATTGCCTGTCTTCATTTTTTTATATATATATTTTTATTGTGATTTATTATTTCCTTTATCCCCCATATGTTTTTTTGTTTTTTTTTGTAACACAAATATAACGAGGAAATGTGCAATAGAAAAATCGGCATCTCACCAAAAACAAGGAGTTTTTTTGATACTGGATCAAGACCCTAACTTTCTAATGTCAGCTTTTCACATCGAGTCAAACGAACATCAACTGCCATGTTTGTTCCGATTGCATATTCCGAATGTCCCAATTACGCAGGACAGATGGACATTGGTGCCTGACTTCATAGCAGGACTCTTTGACCTATATCGCCACAAGACCACATGTACGGATAACAATGTCCTTAATAATCTTTTCTCTTCCTGCCAGTGGGATAAACATTTGAAGTGGGGGGTGACACTGGAGTCTTCCTCCATCACACTGCCAGTGGTTTTTATGTTTTTGTCCATCCCACTTGGCTTGAACCCAGTTTATCTCAACTTTAAAAGCAGGACCTTATGACCAGCCATAGCTTCCATCTGTTGATTCACTCTGTATCTCTTTAACCAATCAGAACAGGGATTCTTGTCACCTCTTATCTATACAGTACTTAAGGCGTCAGAAAGCATTGCACTGTTTGATCCATCCGCGCTCCCCCCGTGCGTGTGACTCTAATCAGCATTGTTTAAACGTAACAAAGCTCATTGTTTTAAAAGAATGCACTCTCAGTAATAAAGATAACCTTTTTTTCTTGATGTATGGAAACATCTGGGAAGCTGCATATAGTGTACCGTTAAAGAAATAAATGAAAGCTGGCCATTAAAATCCAAGTATGCACTTTCAAGCATTTTTAAAAGTACACTATATTTATGTTTCCCAGGTAAAGATTATACTAAATGTTCCCTTGACGGATCTACCCCGTCGCCAAGGAAAAGTGCTGTGTTTTCAAGTTATTACTGAGAGTATCAAGTGCGTAACTGGATAAATCCAACAGCTTTTAAAGGGAAAAACATTGTTTTAAGTGCAGGATTTCAGAGGCCTTTTGATCTATAGGATACTCTTGTTCTTACAAGGGAAGTCGCTCTTGACGGCCCGAGCCAGTTTGAAAAGTCGGCTGAGTGAAACAGAACTGATGCAGCACTGCAGTTTGCGCTCACTCTTCTGCTGGCTAATTTTCCTCTCCACTGTTCATTTCATTATTGGAAAAAAAAAACATGGTATTCTTAAATTCTCTTCAGTTTGTCCATCTGGGGAAAATTTAAATGTTCCATGAAGAACTCTTAAAAAAAGGATATAATTCCCATATAAAGCTGGTAACTATCCAAAGAACTTCTGAGAAATCTTTCTATCTAATATATCATTATGTTTTATAATCTGTCTCTAGTTTGCTTCTTGATTTAATCAAAGATAAAAAAAAAAAGGCTTATTATCCCATTAGCCATGTTTATAAGACTTACTTTTTTGTGCTTTCGAGTAGTGTTTCTAGATCCTCCTTGCCTCTGATCAGTCTGCTTCAGCCTATGTTTCAGCATGGGATAAATCCCGAATGACAGTGTTGGTAAGAGTGTGTGTGTGTGTGTGTGTGTGCATGAATTGCCGGAGATGGTTTGCATGTCGGTAGGATGTACAAGAAGTTGGAAAGCGAACGTTGATCGATGGAAGGTGTTGGTTAGTTTAGGAGGTGGTTTGAGCTCGGCCGGGTGATACGAGATCAAGTCGGACAGCTGTGATGTACCTGTTCGGGCGCATTCGCTTGAGTTGTAGCCCTGAAGACATGAAATCTGACAGGTGTCGGGGAAAACTGCAGGAAACAGATGACCAGGCCTCAGAGATAATTAACGGTCAGTCTGTGGCCTGTGTGTAGCTCCGTGAATCATTTATAGCGGGGCCAGGAAGCCCTGACAGCTCGTCTGAGGCTTTAGAGAAAGTGCGAGCTGGTGAAGCTTTGCCTCGGGCCTCCATTTAAAAAAACATGGCTTATTGCTAGTGCTTTGGTAGATTATTGCGTCTGGCGTCAGGGCCTTTTTGTATTCCGTACGGATCGACTGTGGGCGGCCTTCATTACAAATCCCGCTTTTGAAGCACTGCGGGCTCTGAACGCTGCTGTGAAATCACATTAGCCAAGCAGCCAGTTAATTACAGCTCTTTGGGGGTCGCATCCTGAATCCCAGTGACAGCTAACTGAGGATACAGAGAGCGTACGGATTAATGACGTGTCAGAGAGGGAAAAAAAAAAAATAATCACCCGAAATGTGACGTTTTCATGTGATGGCCGCCTCGAAAGACCTTATGGCGAGGAGCTGATAGAATGTGTCTCTGTATGTGTCTCTGTATGTGAGGTCTGGTGAGAAGTGTGAAGTGTTTCTGAGGAATTTTCTGTAGGTGTTCGTTTCATGTTTGGGGTTTATCCGGCGCTGTTGATGCGATAGAGCTGGATCCAGAGTGGCAGGGTGCTGTGTTTTTCATGCCGTCTTCTTGATGAGAAGCAGCGAGGAACGCCGAACACGCTGGCTCTGTCTAATGTCTCGCCGCTTGCTAGCTCCGTCTCTGCGTGACTCCTCGCTCTAATTATCATTTCTCTTGTATTAATTAACAGTCTAAAATAACGTCACGCTGAGGCAGACGACAACTCGTTCGAAAGCCATCGACCGCTGTGTGTTGCATCGAGTCTCACTCTGCCGACAGTAAACATGCCATCTAGAGCTGGGTTTACTAGCAGGGGGCCTTTAATAACCCGCCCTCAGGATCTGACAGTTATATAGACTCCTTCTCCTAGAGGAATCGACTTCAATGTTCAGTACGTTTCGAAAGCAGGTGGTCTAAAGCTTTAATGTTTTTTTTTTTCAGCAGTGTTTTATCTATTTTGTATTTTGTTCATGTTTACATTGTACCCTGCATTGCCCTAAAAAAAACACACAATAAAATATATCATTCTTCTTCTTTCATCGTACTGTCACAATGTCGGAGATTGTTTTTATTAGATGTAGACTCGGGTCAAGCGGATGTGATACTGTATGCCTTTAGTTATAGCACAACAGTATGGTGAAGGATGCATGGCTTAAGAAGGGACACGATTTATTAGCTTTAATGCTGATGGAGAAAAATGATTCAGTGAAATGGTTTGCTTATATCAGATCATTCATTTAAAGCACCAATTGTTTTAAATGAGGCATTTTGTAGCTGGTATTATTCTTATTCTTATTGGAAGTACAGTAGTAGTAGTATCATCCATGGGTAGTGCAAATATATTTCCCTACACTAGGGGGCAGCCTTACACAAGCTACCAGAACATGAACAGTCCCACAGCAGTGATTTGATTAGGATTATCATCATGGTCTATACCGATAAGGAGACAGGGTACAGCCTGGACAGGGTGCCAATCCATCGCTAGATACACACACACTAATTCACACTATGGGCAGTTTGGGAACACCCATAATGTGTGCATTTAGAGTGACCGGATGAGTTGTGATGACCCTTTTGGTGACACGTGCATAAATCCTGGATGACATGCTGTTGGGAGATGTGTGTAATGCAATGACTGTAATATAGGAGTGGCATAGAATCGCCATCTTGGGTGAAAAAAAAATGAAGCCAGAGTCCTTAGAGGCAGTGCTTGGTCTGTAGATCCATATAGAGGGGATATGATCGTGCGCACTATTACACTATAATTAAATGTAAAATAATGTAATGTAAAGGGTTCCATTCACCTCTGTAGCCCAACTAGGGACCGTGGAGCCCAATGTTGATTACCATTGTATTTAGTCTCATATTACGACTGTGGTGGGACCTCCGGTCAACATTCACAAACTATGGGGAATTTAGGAACGCCAGTTAGCCTAATCTGCATGTCTTTGGACTGTGGGAGGAACCCAGAGCACCCGGAAGAAACCCACCAAACACGGGGAGAACATGCGAACTCCATGCACACAGACCCAAAGGCGGGAATCAGACCTGGATCCTGGAGGTGCAGGACAAGATCATACAGTCAATATTTATTATGATAATTATTATGGAGTTAAGTGTTGGTTTGTGCCACTTCATACAGTCACATTGTTTAAGAAGTTATAATGTCACTACATTGATCCAACTGTAAACTGTGAAGAGCATCAGGTTTGGGTTGGAACGTTTTTATTGTATTTTTACAGTAAAAACATATTATCCTTTATATGAAGAGAATATCCATAACATTAAACTTAGGTCAGGTTAAACGAATAGAATTTATTTCCCTGTTGCAATGGCACCTGTCGTAGGTGGGGGTGTATGTATATATTGGGCAGCAAGTGAATAGTCAGTGCACTATAAGAGGATGTGAGAGATAAGGGCCAGATAGGGATGACTGGGGTGGAGCATGTCCAAAAAAACACAAAGGGTAAACAGGTGACAGGGGCATGAGAAATGAGCACACCCCCTCAGTGTACCGGTATTCCTTAATGACAGAGGCCTCTTTCAGCTAAATAATGTGCTCCGTCACACTGTTAAACCTGGTGTTACCGGGCGAGGAGATTGAACAACAGGTCCAAGTCTTGTAAGTTGTGAGGTGGGGCCTCCTTGGATTGGAATGGTTTGTCCAGCACATCCCACAGACGCTTGATCCGATTGAGGTCTGGGGAATGTGAAGGAATCTTGAACAAGCTTTGCAAAGTGGCAGGACACATTATCTTCCTGAAAGAGAACACTGCTATTAGTGGCATGTGAGGGTATACAATACACTGCCAAGAGCATCTGCAGGCATGTCTTCTTCCCATAGTGCATCCTGGTACCATCTTTTGCTTAAATGCCCCCAGCCATCCACATGATTTAAAGCGTCCTGCCACACTGACATGAAGACCATGAACTTCCCACAGCGTCCTAAAAATGGTGAAGAACACAGCAGGAATGGGGTCAAAATGGGAAAATGCACATCCATCAAGTCCATACTACTTCCTAGCAACAACACTGTCAGGTTCACAATGCGTCCATCACACATCACTAATTTGCTTTGATGCACATGATGGTGCACTCCCCAGGCCGAATGAGACTGACCCAAGTTATCTCTATGTCCGCACTCCTACCAGGCACTTATTGCTGTACATGCTAACTACCTTGTCATTGCTTCCAGCAGGTTGGCATAAATACCACAAAATGCACAGTGCTTTTCATCACAAAGTGATGGTGTGAGGAATTGGATCTAGTATCTATACAAAACCCTTTTGAACCTGACATGGGAGTGGTTGGTCTAGTGTCTAGGGCTCTTAAGTTGTTGATTTGGGGATCTGAGGATCCAGGTTTAAGCCTCTCGCTATTGGTAGGTTACCACACCCCATACTACCTTGCAGTGCTGGTCCCAACTGTGGCTGTGTCCCCATGTTCAAAAAAGTGTGGAAGCTCCATGTCAAGGGAGACAATTCCACATCCTTACCGGTTTGTACTGTGTTCCTGCAAAGTTCAAGATCCATGGATGAGTTGTGATTCCCACAGTAGGTTCGTTCTGTTGGTGGATCAGAATCAGCACCCTGAGGAGTCGGATTTGTTTTGATCCCTTGTTAAGGTTGCTGAGATTGAGGGCCTTGCCCAAGGGCCCAACTTGGTGGACGTGGGATTTACACCTGGGACCTCATGAAGTGTAGTCCAATGCCTAAACAACTCAGCCACCCTCATTTCCCTCAATTTAAGACCTGATTAATGTCATTCACTTGCGAGCGGTTATATAGTTTATTTGTATGCTGTATTTTGTCCTACCCTGTAAGAATTGTATCGCAGGCAGCCACTAGAGGTCCTCAGAGACGTCATGGCTTCAGGTTTTGAATCGACTTATATACAGTCCCAGAGGAAAAGTCATCTCGTTTAGGCAAAGCATTACATCATTATATCTCATTTATTCCTCCCCACGATCGTGAAGTGCGCTGGAAGACCCGTTGCTGTCATCAGTGTTTATGTAAACCTCTTTAAAACCATTCAAGGTGTTTGTCCCAGACCCGCTGCGAATCTTACTCCTGTGTGTTTAGATTATAATCATCTATAACCTCTCCTACGTTCATCTTCCAAACAATCATAATGAGAAGCGAACACAAGAACAGAAACGGGAAACGGCAGTGTAGCTGAAACACATTTGGAAAGTTTATTGACACAATCGTTCTATGACTCACACTATACAAAGCTTACAAATCAGTCACCGTCTGCAGCACTGGAGTGAAAATAAACACCCTGGACAACATTTGCACGACAGAAAATAGATTCACACACACTGAATAACTAATCTAATGGGTGAGCTGCTGCTGAAGGATTCAGTTCATTAAATCACTGATTCGTCTGGCTTTGAACTCGGGGTGAACTGCGGAACAGCTACACGCGCGAATCAAACGCGGGCGAGCGAAATAAACTTTTTCGAATGAAGCTTCTAAAAGGTGCGGGAAAGGTTTCTAAAGCTGTAATAATAAATATCATTTCGATCATTGCTTAGAAAAGGAAATATTATTTATAATATTGCCATACAATAACGCCAGCAGAGGGCTTTAAATGACACACGGCACCTTTAAAGGTCTAATCACATACACGAGATATGTGATATGTAAAAGAAACTCGAATAAGGTGCGAAGAGGAAACGAATTAAGAAAGTCACGTTGCGAGAACTACAACATTACGTTCTCGCCAAGCAGAGCTATCCAAAGACGTAAAAAGGTTATTATTATCTGTACCATATACTTGAACATTCAACACATCATAAACTACAGGAATAAACTCGTTATTACAGGGTCGAGCTCTCCAGGACTTGATGATGAACAGACGTACAGTTTGATTTTTACGCGATATAACAGGGCAGATTAAATCACGGCGAGAGCAAGATTAGCGCGCTTCTTCAATGCTGGATTGATACATTTGGTCAGGACAGTAAAATAAGTCCAGAGAGCGAGACGTTTAGAAATGTACAATCACAAGCTACATAAAGTGACTTCAGAACACAAGGAAAGGCCCCATTTTTAGTCATCACTTCATCCTAGTCAGGGTTGTAGTGGTTTATCCTGGGAACATACCCCGGGTGTGAGGTGGGACGCATCCTGGATGGGACACCAGTCTGTTTCAGCAAATGCACATTTACATTAAGGGGCAATTCAGCGTAACCTGGCATGTTTTTTGGATAGTAGAAAAAGAGAGGAGAACCTGGAAAAAATGCACATGGACACAGACGTCAACACGTCAAACTCCACACGGACAGAAACACGAGCTCAGGATCAAACCACGCACTCTGGCGCTGTGAGGCAGCAATGCGTCCCTAGTCATTAATGTATAACTATTAATTCACAAAATACGTTTTCTTTGACTCTGAACATTAAGATTGTACATTACCGCCGTTGTGTGCTTATTTCGTACGCACAGAGGAAACATACAGTATTTGTGATTGTTTACTGCAAAAGTCCAAAGTTACAGCTCATGAATACAAGCTAAGCATTTTTTTTTTCTTCCCCCGAGATTCAGGAAATAATCAGAGAGGAACATCTACTGTAAGCAAAGAGTCCTGATTTGTCGTCCCATCGTAGCAGAGAGAGCAAGAATCCAAATTCAGGTCAAGATCAATGGACATAAATAAACAATTAAAAGTGAAGAACCAACCTCAAGCAAATCATACAGCTCCAAGTCTTGTGGAAAAGAAATAAAATATTGCGTGTATAGTTTCTCCGTCCAAGGAAAAGAATAAGTCAGTTGACTTGGTCTAAGTATTACAAAAACTGATTTCTTTCGAAGGAGGATGCCCAGCTTTTAAATATATACACAACGTCAAAATTTGAGATTTTTACTTTTTTTTTTGTTTTTGCGTGTGACAGCAGCGATAAAAATATTTTCCAGATGCACACCGTTGGAACGCTGCCTGAAGATGAACCGTCTGTTGCTATAGCAGCGTAGGTTTCAGCCCTGGCTGCTATGATTGATTTCCGCAAAAAGAAGAAAAAAACAGCTCATCGATAACGTCCCTGATGTGCGGCGGTGGTCCTTGCGTCTACATGCTGACGTGCTAAACTATGTGAACGTTATTGACATTCACTGTAGACAAACTATTCTACACGCTCTCCTAAAGAGGGCGCGTCATGACATCATCGGTCCATCTGGAGCTGTGAAATTTATGGCTAAAGACCACTCTTAAGGCAACATGACTTGCTGAAATCTTTCACTTTGTCCTCTCTATACATTACATTAGCTCGATTACACTCCCCTTCCCGCTCACGATCATGTCATCCTCAACATCTCTACGTTATCTTGTAATCAAATGCAGTTATTTAAGAACGTGTGAGCTCGGAGCGAAGCGTCTTCAGCCTCGTGTATCTGGCCTTGAATAAAGATCGTTCTTGGTGAATTACTGCCTCGAACAGCCTCGTCCGACAAATGATCTTTTCATTGTTTAACATCTCAAGGCTGTGTTCGCGCTCCCGAGATTTCCGTCTCCATGGCGATCGCATGTGCCGAGTGCTTCAACGAGCTGCTTTCAACACTTGAATGGCGAAGGCGACGACAGAGCCGCGTGTCTGCGGTGACCGGAGCTCTGATTTGGACAGATTAAAAAAATCACAATGGGTAAAAAATATAAATAAATAATAATAATAAATGCAGCATTTGGCTGTTTATCCTTACATCAATTCTAAAGACATGTTTCTTTTAAAAGCATGAATTATTAATTCGAGTTCAAAAGATGCTGCTATCACATATATACAGCTCTGCTCGAGCACTTTTGCCACATTTCTTTTTAAACGAATCATATTTACCAATTACAAATTTATATTATAAGGAACAATTATGATTTACAGTGCAGTCATGATTACTGTAACCTTTTCTATACTATGCAAAAGTCTCGAGCCCACCTCATTTCTTCCAGAAGGTCTCATTTTCAATCCAGTCTCTGTACCTGAGCAGTTTTAGAGGAATGTTTTTATGAATCATTCAAGCATAAAGAAAAAAAAGAAATCAAGTAATAATAATAAATCTAACTTAGTGGCATGAACCAGTGAGAAACAGGAGCAGATGATGACGGATGACCAGGCCGGTGATTAGTGTACTGGTAATGCTGAGTGGTGGAACGATGATGAGACGAGAGGGGAAATGAGGTTGCTGAGGCTGTTACATAAACATTCAATTAAACATTGTTTAGTTTAATATGATGAAATGAGGGGCGGCTTAAAACTTTTGCACAGTACAGTAGACATGGACCCTGTTTTTTAAAATGCAAGAATTGCCAATTTTCATAATTCTGTGAAAAATGCAAAAACTGTATGTTTGTATTATATGTGGTGGCGTGAAAAACCCTTGAGATTTTACCGCTTTCTGTCATTCTGAACAAATCTATTTAAACACATCTTTTTTTTATTATTATTATTATTTTATTTCAACTGCAGACTGTCAGAGCATCATGGACGTTTTGACAGCCGGCATTTGATTCCAAACTGAATTCATTTGGCTTGTGTTAATTTAATTACATAACGATCCAACAAATTAATCAAAGCATGACAGTAACTCCGAGTTCACACGGATACAGTGCCGAAGTGTTGCGTCAAGAACTGTCAATCCACACCAGATGCTTCTCAGCTGCATTTATCTACGCCGTCCTCACAGGAGGAGAAACGGCACCAGGATCAATTCTGGCAACTCCATCATTATCAATTCACATTAAATAAAGATGTAATTCCAGTCATTTAAAAAAAAAAAAAAAAAACTGCTTAACAAATAATAAATGAGTTGATGGAACAAGTCTAGAGATCCACCAATATAACTATTTCATTAACCACACCCACTCCTGCCAGACCAATCGGATTCTCTTAATTAATGCAACTCGTGATGCTATATAAAATGTTATAATAAGATCACACGAGCCGTGCTGATATTGAGTGTAACAGCATGATTGAGAGTGCGATATGGCTTAAGGAATTAATATTGATTAAGTAACCTTTACCTTTTCAGTTCAGTTTACATTGTAATTACAATGTAATCACCCACGGGTGCACTACTACCCAAACTCCTAATTTGTTATAAATGGTCCAGATCTGCGTATGATTTCTCAGCTTTTAACAGGAACCTACAAAAGCTACAGTACTCTATGCACATTTCTATAAAAAGCATCCATTACAGCATCCTATTTGCTAGTTTAGTAAGCAGAGTTGAATTTAGCCGTTTTAGTGTAAATTACTGTATATGTATGTACATCACATGTTTGTCATAGATATGATTTTATGTATCATAACCCTTTATGAGAGGTTTTCACCAGCACTCCAGCAGTGACGAAAGCTCAAAGCTGTTCACATAAACACTTAACATGGAATTTGGAATTTGACATATTTTTGGACTCAGTGATGCATTACCACCTACAGAGTCTAGAAACCACCTACAAACTGCTACGATCCAGCTTTGAATGACTTAAAACCTCCTACAGTGTTTTTTATCCGACAACTGCATCTCACATTTTTGAGCATGGTCAATTTTTTTTATTCTTTTTTGATGGCTATAATTTTTGCCAAACCGCAAAAAGCTGTACTGAACTCTGACAACATTCATGATGATCTTTCTTCCTATGATCTCAAGATCACACTGGTTTAGGAATAAATTGCAAAATGTGAGAAATAACTTATATATGCAGTCCTTTAACACCATTTAGGCAACCTAATTAGTGGCCTGGAACTATTTGTCGATGAGGGAATCTGCACCATACTCCACCAGCTACCTGTTGAACTGCCATGAAGAGGATGCTAATATACTCACTCAATCACTCATCGTCTATACCGCTTTATCCTGTATTCAGGGTCGTGGGGGGCCTGGAGCCTATCCCAGGAGGCTTAGGGCACGATCCATCGCAGAGCACACACATAAACACACTCATTCTCACACTACGGGCAATTTGGGAATGCCAATTAGCCTAATCTGCATGTCTTTGGACTGTGGAAGGAAACCGGAGTACACGGAGGAAACCCACCAAGCACGAGGAGAACATGCAAACTCCATGCACACAGAGACTGGCCGGGAATCGAACCCGGACCCTGGAGGTGCAAGGCGACCGTGCTAACCACTACATCACCATGTCGATGCTAATATCAGTAGATATCATTTTCAGATATCATCTGAAAACATGACATATGGCACTGGGATGTTGAACAACTGGTATGTTAGTGTTTGTTTTGTTGCTATAAAATGATCTTTGTAGACTTTGCCATTAAAATGTGCACTGTATTAAATCTGCGATTTCAGTTGATTTCTCAAGAGTTTACTCTTCACTCAAAGGTGCGAATGACAGAAATAGAAATTAGGTGTAAAGCAAGGGGAGCGGGACTCGTCTGTAAAGCGTCTGGTGTGGATTAAAATGCTTGTTAAAATAAAATTGAATGAGTTCTTGACTTTAATGCATTAGACGTACTGTATCTTAAGGGTTTCTTAAACCGCGTGATTTTTTTGCAGGAAGAGATCCAAAACAGTTTAGAAATGAATTCCATGTCATTTCTGGTATCCTGGCTAATTTTAGGGGGAAAAAAATCCATAGAGATATTTGAGCGGGTTTCCCAAAACCACCACAAAAACATCACACCAATAGTAAACATCGGCTGAGCAGCTAGCTCATAATGCCTCCTTAGCATGTGGTCCTCTTTAACAGCACGTTATAAAAGCACACTACTACAGCCACATAATGGTCCTGTTACAAAAGTGTAGCTAGCTCTACTTAGAAGCTGTAATTTCGTCCAAGATCTCACGCTAATGCTTAGCTTGAAATGCTAAAAATCTTCATTTGTTTAAAAGGTTTCCCATTTTTAAATCTAATAAAGAACCTACAACTAACATGAGTTCAAAGTATACTCGCCCCAGCAGGCGCTTCTGTAACGCGCCGGCAGCACCAATGTAATTCCTAATCCGTTTGTTTCAGCAGGGAACTGAGGCTTCACACTACACTGCTTTACACTTAGCATTGTACTGTCATCAGAGCTCCAAGGTCCTTTCATCGACTGAATGCATCAACTCTGACTTCAAAGCATGTAGCATTAGCAAGCTATCTGGAATAGTAGCTTAAGCGTTAGCTCGGAGAGCGATAGAGCAGGAGGCGGTTTGGGACATACTGTACTGTACATGTGTGTTTGTTTTAACTCGCACTTAATCTCAGCTGTACACAGACAGAAATTGTGACACTGAAAACATTTAACATGAATCTGACAAAAAAAGTTCGAGTTTTGACGGGCGGCCAACGGGGTAAAGCAAGAAAAGAAAAGAAAAAAAAAAAAAGAAGAAAAGATCCATTTCCATGTCTATGACTGTGTTAAATACGGTTTCCAGCTTTCCACCTGTGACGAGACTCTTCCGGTCTCTTATGGCTCAAATAAAGTCGAATATAAGATGGAGATATTAACATTTCAGATGTTAACGTCTCCTCTGACTTCCTGATTTGCTTGTGGCTATTTACAGTCTTGCGTCTCCGTCTTCTCCTATGTGGACAGCTTTAGTCAGAATCCTCTTTTTCCTGAGCAGCGTCACGACTGGTTACCGTAGCAACAAAGCCCTGTGCATGAAACTGTACTGTGCGAGAGACCTTTTTGCGGATGGATGCCTGAGCCTTTAAGGTTCAAATTCATCACCATGGGAACCATGAAAGGCCATGAAGTATGTCCCTGATCCAGAAACCTCTTTCCTGTATGTGAGGGTCTCGTTACGTGTCTTTGTTTTGGCTCTCGTGGGCCAACTGAATGATGTATTACAGAAGGGGGGAGGGGTATGGCTCCTATGTGCTTCGGTAGGTCTTTATGATGTCTTTGATGGCCCTCCTGCAGATCGGACAGCAGGCGTTGGTCATCTTTTTGAGGCGCAGGCCACAGCTGTAGCACAGGCACATGTGGCCGCACGCATAGATAACCGTGTCCACCGCGTTCTCGTAGCAGATCGAGCACTCGTCCAGCCATGAGCCGGAGGATGATGGGAAGGTGGGGGACTTGGTGAGGTGGACGGGTGAGCTTGGGGTTGTTCCTTTAAAAATAAAGGGGGGAAAAAGAAAGGGAAATTACTTACAACTTACAACAAAAGCTCGAACAGTAGCTCAAGCTATAATTTTAAACAGAGGTTTATATTAATGTCTAATACGGTATTGAAACATCTTATCTACATGGTTTGAAACATATAGAATAAAAAGATAAAAATATGCTGTTATTTAACATTTATATAGTCGTTAGGGTCAGCATTTTCTTATAATAAATTTTTTCACCAAAGAAAAGACTTTAAAACAGAGGACTTGCTACAATGCGATAACAGGAGCCTGTCGCGCTGACTTTCTACAACACTATGTGACTATAGCCTAAATAAGAAATATAAAAACCTGACTTGCATTTATTCATAATGAAATGCAATTGTTGGGACGGTTTTCTGATGTAAACTGGATAAAACATTTTTCAGCATGAAACAGGACACTCATTAAGCACTTTCCTGTAATGGGGTACGCATCACCATGCTTCATCCTTTACCTGTGACGGAGGTGCAGAACGCTCCGGAGCAGCCGGCATTTAGGGTCGGTTCTGAGCTGCCACTGCAAAGGCCTGCTCCAAGAGCGTGAGGTGAGGACGAGGAGGGTGAGCTAGGACTGGATGGGCCTTGAGTATCGCTCGGGTGGATGGAGCCTGAAACGTTATAGGGAAAGATGTTAATTCTGGCATTTTCTTCGACTCACCAGATTCGGCAACTGACATCAATAATAAATAGCCTTCACAGCTTTAATCCCCAAATGGGGTCAAACAAAGGGGGGGAAAAAAAAAAAACCTTAACTGCACAGTCCCTGATCATTGGTTGATATTTAGTCGCTGCCCAAGGTGACCAAGATGGCATTTCATTGTGATTAAGTAAAGACATGCACTCACTGGAATGTGCTGAGCCCACATAACTCTTACAAGTTTTGTTTTGGCAGGGAGTGTCCAGTGCCTAGTGCGGGTTATAAATTGTCCTGGACTGAGGCTGGAATCTGAATATGACACCTCTGCGGGGAGGAGTGGTGTATCATTAACACTTTAGCCAGACAGGAGTGCCAACACTTTCCACTATTGAGGCAATATTTCAAGTAATGTGACTGAGCTGCTTGAGTAGCATTTAGCAGGTAAACAAAGCAGATAAGTGCCAATTATTTCTACTTTTTATCCAACTACTACTATTATTTCTACTACTGCTGCTGCAACTATTAATACGTCTAATGCAACCACTACTACTACTAGTACTAATAAAAATATAAGCCATTTAATATCAGAAAATCCCAGAATATTTTATATAGTGTAACAATACAACAAAAAAGTGACCATGAGGCTGTATGGAAATATATTTTTTTTATAGCCCTATCTATAAAAACAACAGGGTCACTGATATGCTTTTGCAAGTGTTCCCCTGTGATCAACCAGAATGAGATACCCAGAACGCTTGGTCCTGCAAGAATCTATATTAAGCGCAATGAAAGTGTGGGTTGAGCGTACACGTGCTGCAGACATCACGCAAGTCCTGCAGCTTATGTGAAGCTCGACATAGAGCTGGGTGTTACACAGGGTAGGACTGAGACAAACAGTGATCCACCATGACATCTGGACATCATGCCATTGCACTGTTTGATCGTTACACACAACCAGCCATTTCAAATCCTCTTCTGTGAGTCATCAGCAACTGCCTGGAGACTGCAGAGGCCTGGCCGTATCCACACCATCTCTATCAGATTAACAACAGGCATGGATGTTGACTGAAGAAGGAAATGAGAGAAACCTTTAAGGATATCTAAGAACCTTAAAAGTCCAGAGAACCTTTGTTATGTGCATAATCAGAACTCTGTGGCTCCGTGGTTGCAAAGCCGACCTCCATCCGAGGAATACGGCGTTCTTTTAAGGAACTCATAAAGTACTTCTGTATACTGTATATCTGGAGGATTTTAAAGGGTTTCAGTGCTCGCCCATCTGAAAGCTCCACATTGTTTTGCTGATATTAGATCTTAAACAACTTGAACTAAACATATAATTTGACACAAACATTACGACTGAAAGTTAAAGCACCTTTCTATATTCATAATTGTGAAGATATACTGTGAACATGTGGCATCTATTTTAGAAAACAGGTTGAAATGTCGATTGTAAGGTTTCTTAAATAATTGTTACCAAAACAATGTTTTGTTCATGTTTTTATCTTTCTTAGGATACAGTATCTGTCTGCAAAGAAATTGTTGGAAAGGAGACACTTTTGAAATAAATAAATAAATAAAAATAACTTTGCTAGCTTTGTGAAATTTCCTCACACGCTAAATGTCATGGATTGATCTGAGACAGGTTTGTAGCAGAGCTTTGTGTCGTAATGATGTAACCTAAATTAGGCCTGATCGGCTTAATTTGTAATTAGATCCTGGCTGTAGAAAATACCATAATGCTGCAGGACCAACCTTTATTTTTTCTCTTATGAAGCTAGACATTTATATGCAAAAAAAAACATTGACACAGCTTTTAATAATAAAAAAAGAAATTGATTGCATCTCCTGAATTCATTAATTGAGCGGTTTTACAGGAGGGAGTGCTTTTGAGGAACCGTTGTATAAAAGCAATATCGCACTTGAGATTGTGATTTTGTGCTGAATATCAGCACCGCCTACAATCAGAACGGAACTACGGCGAGTAACTGTAAGAAGAATAATTGTGGTGACGTCCCAGTGATGTTATGCTCTATTATCTCTGTTATATACCACTTATGCATTTCGTCCAATCAGATTACTCATTCGGAACTAACTGTTATATAATGTAGTTCTCTGCATCTACTGAAGATCTCATGTCTTTGTAAAACATATGCACGGAGGAGGAATTTCATGAAAGCATACTGATCGTTACAACTACACTTATCCAGCCTCATTTCCCTCTGACTTTTTCTTAGCTATGATATTGATATGCAGACGGAGGTGGAGACTTGGACATCTTGAGTAGATGATGCGTGAAGCTGTGAAGGTTGTGAAGAACTGAGCATGTGAAGAACATGAACAACTTGTGAGAATTCATCAAAAGACCAACGCAGCGATTGATTTGAAGTGAACGGTAGGGTGGTAGAACGGTGAACTGATCCGCGTCACTGTGCAGCTGCGCGTTTGACTGTCGTGAGTGGGTAGCACATGATGGACTTATTATCAAATAGAAAATGAAAGAGTGAAGGAAGACAGAGAGAGAGAGAGAGAGAGAGAGAGAAGGATGATGCTGAAGTGAACGTGGGTGGTAGAGGTGTTGATTTGAGCGTGAAAGCTCTGAGAACATGCATGAGACTCTGATTAGCATAATCCTTTCCTGATTTTTTGATCATTATTATGGTGGATGTATCAGTTACATTCGGCTCGTAGTTTAAAAAATTTAAACGCATGTTTATTTGAAGATTTAGATCTAAATATTACATTCGTTTCTATTGACAGAACCACGTTTTGCTCCAGTGTTAAACAAAACATTTTAGCCTTTTTAGGCATAATCCAGTTCTTTGCATTTTTCTATGATAACAGAGGTGGGCAAATTACACAAATCCTGTACTTAAGTAAAAGTAGAGACAAATATAAGGCTAAGAAAAGAAGAAAGTCCTTCATATACCATTCTCAGTAAGCAAAAGTACAAAAATCCTTCAATTTGACTTGAGTGTCAACTGTACTGGGCTTGTATTAGCTTACAGTAGCCTTAAAGTCATTGAAGTCCCTCTCCTATCTTCCTGACTGCGTAGAAGTACGTAGACGGCTCTACTTCTGATTTACACCTGCTACGCGATTAAAGAAGGCAAACGGTACAACTTTGAAGAAAAGTCTGCAGGGGGCAAAATTACTACTTCAAATACCATGTTCGAATTCAATGCCAAGTAGAAATTAAGTGAATGTAGTGGAGCGACAGCAAAAACTAATATCTACTATTACTTATATCTACTAATAAACCTACTCTAGCAATATGCGAAATATGTACTTAAGTAACAAAGTAAAAGTATTTAGTTACCTCCCACCTGTGGCTGAAATGTTAACTTTGTTATTACTTCAGATTAACTGTAATATATAGTATTAATTAATCTGTTGCTTTAAGTCTATCTCTATAAATAATGATCTAACAGAAGAAAAAAATTAATTAATATTTGTTAGTGGATTGATTATGGAAAAATCCAAAAAAGTCTGGATAATCTTGCTTTAATGCTTACACTCAGTACAGTCCAGTTTATGCCTATAAATAATCAAGCACATTTTATTACACCTCTGAGTCTGTGGAGGCCTCTCACCCCTTAATGCTAGGACATTCCTGCCATTATGTCATCCCTTCCTGTTTGCATGCTATATAAAGCACATGCGAGCATGCACACACTGTAAACTCTTGCCAGTAGATGTAAATTCCGAACACTTTCAGCTTCTCTTAGGATTTGATCTTTGATGTATCGCAGACAGTCATGTTGTCATGACCTTGGCCTGTTCCATTTTGGTCACCTGCTAATTTCCACTTAAGTTCTTCAATCTTCCTTCCAATACGTGATCGGAGAGGATGAAGGCTGCCATGTGCTTCCTCAGAAACATGTAAAGCCATCCAACTTTTTTAGGCCACGAGAAAGTCTCACCCTCTCTTCTCCATAAACACACGTTTAAAGATTCCTGTGATTGGCTAGTGTTACTGTGATCGACAGGGAAGACAGAGCATGTTATCTAGGGTTGAGAATGACCATGGAGCATCTGATAGGATATTATCACAATACCTAGATGTCAATTTGATTTGTATCGCAATTTTTTAAATATCCTGATTAAAAAAAAAAAAAAAAAAAACAGATTTGGTTACAAACCTACGACAGGATGCTGTGCTGCCTCTTAATGTGTGAATAACAAGACAAGACCAATATTGCTTCCCTTCCTTGAGAAAGCATTATAAATTTAAATTATGGCATTAAAATGTGTTGGTGTTGTTGGTCTTTCGGCTGCTCCCGGCAAGGGGTCGCCACAGCGGAATATCCAGTCTTGGCACAGGTTTTACGCCGGATGCCCTTCCTGACACAACCCTCCCATTTTATCCGGGCTTGGGACCGGCACTGCATCCAGTGGCTGGGGTTTGGGCACTGGCTGGGAATCGAACCCGGGTCTTCCGCATGGCAGGCGAAACACCTACCACTGAGGCACCAGTGCCCCCATGGCATTAAAATGTGTATAACACACTTTTTTTTAAAGACCACCAAAGCTGTTCGATTCAGTTGGTTAAATTCAGTCTTTTTCTAGATCTCTCTTGTATTACCATGGTCAGGACAGCCCGGCTGACAAGTCAGGGCTGCATAATGTCACTCTTTCACTTTTTAATTACAGGCTGCTGTAAGAAGACAGGTAAGACTGCCCATATTCAGGGCTATTGTGTTGCTGCAAGGCATTGTGGGTTGGCTGCTGACAAGATAATAAAAAAGAAGAGAAAAAAAAGTGTGTGTGATCGGTTGGAGGTCTTGACAGACAGGTCAGTCGTGCTCCTACACTCACCTGGATGATTAGGGAATGAAACATGACAGCAGTAGGGAGGAAGCCTGGCTGAAAGAAGCTTTTGGACTATAGGACTAGAGGAGAGGAGCGGAGGAAAAAGTGTGAGAAAGGGATGCAGGAGAAAGGAAGGCGCGAGATATTAGAGCTGGAGTGTGAAGTGCAAATCGCCCACTCTTATGCCACCTCATGAGACGAAGTGAGGGGATAGAGTCTAATGAGATGAGGGGATAGAGTCGGCGTACTTGTTAGGGGGCGTGCTGAGTGGAGTGTTAGGGAGAGGAATATGCTTCGAGTGACACAGACGTGTTGGAGAGCGATTGTGGCTCACAGAACGCCCACACACCCTCCTGTTGCACTTCCTGTTATTAAAGTTCTTCTCTTTTTCTCTCTCTCTGCTGTAACTAGCTCATTTACCTTGACTATGCAGACCTCTGTCCTCTGATTGAAGCAAGATATGTGGGTGATGCCAACGAGACATTAAAATGATCTTTTCAAAGGCAAACGGCATAAGAAGGGAATTACACCTATCTGAAAAGCCTGCTACTTTATCACAATGATTTAATCCAATTGCAGTGAAGAAATGATGTAGATCTATTTACAGAATCAGTAACAGAAGCTAAAAAGCATATTAACGGACATAGAACATTGTTTCTAATTCGCATATAAGCATTAAATAAGGTACAGAATTCAGATCTCTATATATGCAGTCATTGTATAAAAAAGCTGGACAATTTGAAGCTTCATGTCTTTGTCCTGTACATTTCCTTGCATTCCTATTCCATGGAATACAAATAATCTATAAATCAATCTTAACAATCTTTAGTGGTTGATTGATTCCGTTTATTTTCCGTAACTATCCTAAACATGTGCACAGTTTAAATTTTAAATGTCTTGTATATTTTAATATAGAATATTGAATACAAATATCAATTTTTAATCAATCTTCATGTGCATGCTGCTGGGCTGTAAATGCTTGTGAGAGGACGCTGGTTGCTCAGTCATACTTGGCTCTCAGTTCGGACTACTCTGGATATTTTTGTTCAAACGACCCATGTTTTATCTTAAAGGGGCGTTTAGCTACTTTTTGGCACATTACTGCTTTTTATTATCGACACAGTTTTGGAATGAGACAAACTGGCTTTAAATTTCCTGCAGGAAGAATAAACGTACGTTAATCTGTCCATTTATCTTTGAAGATTCAGTTTTGGATCACGTATGGTCACGCCCACCTCGAGGGGAAAAGCACTAGATTGCTGGTTAATTATTTATTCTCATTTATCAGAAAAAGTATCAGGGTCCGGCTAGAACTGCCGCTCGGTCCACTATTTAATTCTAAATTGGCAATTTAATCCAAAGATTAATAATATTACATCGATGAATGTAACCATGATAATAAAGAAAGGCATACTGTTTACTCACACTTTATGCATTCAGATACATTTTAAATAACGACAGGAATGAATTAAACACTACAAAATATCGGGTGACGTGAAATAATGTGTGAAAACTAATGATTTTGACAGTGAGAAATTGCAGCATGTTTGCCTACATGGGAAGGTATTGTAAATTGCTCTGAGATAATCTCATAAGGGTTTTAACACGCAAAAGGCGGCGGAGACAAACACATGCTGCATGTAACCTTGTTAATCTAGCTATAACTGTAGTTGAGAATTTATTCATTTAAATGAAATTTAAACTACATTTTAATTTTAGGCCTATTCCTAGCAGGGAAATGAGATCCAACTTGTCAGTGTTATATTTAAAACTGAAATTTACTCCACAAACTCCTCTTTTAGTGCTGGTGTAACTAAACAGAATGACTAAGGCAATGATGGAATAATTTGTAAAAAAAAAAAAAAAATGAATTGAGCTTAAACTGTACTCCCTTAATAAGCATAATAAATAACTTTTATTTTGATATTTCAATTTAAGATCAATATATTGAAATATGTTACTATTTTAACTACATATGCAGGTCGAAACAAGCACCTACCCAAAATCCTTAGCTGCGTGATGGCCCCATGCAAACCAAAGAACATCCAGAGCGGGCGGGAGTTATCGACACATGCCTGCATGCCTGCGCTGGTGCCGTTCTGGTTCAGGATCAGCTCTCCTTCCTGTGTAAGCAGGAAGCTCAAGACGTCTCCGGAGTGGAGTGGAGAGGGCACCTTGCACACAGCCCAGAATTCCTTGCGGTCCACCAGCTCCTCTGGGTTAGAGGGAAGCTCCATTGGGCGCAATGTGGCGGGGTCACACGAGGTCACGCCGTAGGAGAGCGAGCCTGAGCGAGCCAGGCTGGACTTGCTCACTGTGATGTAGATGGTTTCTGAGAGGCGCATCGGACGCTCAGTGAATACCAACGTGCCCTCTTCTTCGTGCCCATGACTGCAGCGTGCCACTGTCTGCTCATCCACAGCTTTGAGGTGGCTGCTGCGCAGCTGATGGAAACGCAGCTCGCATTCCAGGGTAGCGGGGAGGAAGGAGTTTAGAGAATTCTGTGGAATGGAGCGGGAGTTGGCGATGGGGGCGCACGGGAGGCGAAGTCTGGCCTCGTCTCGGGCCAGGTTGAGGTCGCAGAGGCTGACGGACAGGCGGGAGGACTCTGCCTCGCGTCGAAGGGACGAGGGGCCTCGTACTGCGGTGAAGGAGCGTGGACGAAGAGAGTCCGGAGGGATGATCTCACTATCTGCAAGAACAAAACAGAAAAGCAAGTGTTAAAGTTAAAGTTAAGGCCAAATCCATGCGTCCAAGACTGAGTTGTCCTCTGCAATGTATTCAAAGTTTGTGTTTAAATCAAAAGCTCTACAAAAGTTGCCTTGTTTGTTGATACTTTCTCTTACCTTTACAATATAGATTGCCATTAAATTATAAAGCAACATTACATTTGCAGCAAACGTAAAACATTCAAACTATTACTTGATACCTAAACTTGGAATCAAAATTTTTTTTTAATTATAGGCTATTAGACTACACCTAATGCAATTCAGTGAATAGTTTCTAATTCATTCATAGCTGAAATAAATGTATTTTTATGTCAGTGACATAATAAATAGAAGTTTTCCAAAACGGCTGCCAAAAGTATCTTTTTACTTTCTATTCTTTTTATAACTGTTGCTGCTCAGAATAGCAGGTCTACTACTGTTTGTGTGTGATGGTTGCTAATGGGCCATAGCTTTGCACTACACATACAGTAACCCTCTACCCTTGCATTCAGAAATACCAGCATGGCATTACGCTATCCAGCAGTATACTCAGACTTCCAGCTCCAGATTGAGATAGGCTCGCATGGGTGCTGTATTTAGCCTTCATCTGCACTGCACGTTCAAAGACTTTCAAACACCTGCCCAAAATAACAGCGCTAAATGTAGCTAGTTCATCATCTCGTTCCTATTGGCTCCATACGAGACGCGAGAGAAAGATTCTTGTACGTCGTCCTGCACTGGAGAAAACAGGGCCATGAAAGTCAACACTGATAAAATGAGTGGAAAACTACAAATAGGAAGTAGGAAAGAAAAGATGATTAATTACAACAGGAAAAGGAACACAATAGGCCCTTTAAATGAGAGAGACTCTGACATTGCCTTCTTGCTTTCCATCCTTCTATCAGTGGTAGCCAAGAAGCCTTTGACCATAGATAAACCCTCTCAGCCTCAATTAATACTTAATTGATGCAAAGACAAGAAGTAAAAGCATACAGAATAGGGACCATGTTGAAGGCATGACTGTGCAGACAAACCCATTAAATGACTGGATTTTGGAAAACTAAAAAATTTGATTTATTGCCAATAATATATCTTAACATCATTGTTGATCTCTGCTTTATTTAGTCGAGGTGCTTTATTTAGTAAAGATCAACACCTTCCAGCCTGTCTGCAGGTTACACAATAATCATTTAAAGTGGATTCAAAATCTACTTCCTTTGCTGGGGTCTCTGGTGGTGGCTCTTTTCCCACCCCTATTCCCAAGTTCCCCTTTCGGACGAAGAAGGTAATGGTGGTCTGGCCGGGCTCCCCTTTTACAGTCTTTGTTCTTGCAAAGATAGTTGTCGTTGCACCCGTCACCATCCTTGTGACATCCCAAGCACTTTTTACACGCACCAAGCTCCCTTACAATGGATTTCTTCTATGCTAGTTTTAGTTTTTTAAACTTTTTGCACAAGAAGATTTTGTCTCTATGCTTCTGTTCTCCACATACGATGCATCCACTTTCTGTAGAAACTTTCTTTGTCGTTCTGGTGAAGGTATACTTCTCAGACTTCTTTTTTGGCCTTTCTGCCTTTTCTGAGACTTGGAGCTGGTTGAGCCTTTCAAGAATTTCTTTTTCTTTCTTAAGGAACTCTAGCAGTGCATCAAAGTGTTGCTCTGGTGTGATGCCATTTGCAGAATCTGTCATATAGACTAACCATTTCCTTTTCACAAACTCAGGTAACTTGCTCTCAATGGATTTTATCACAAGTGGGTTCTTGATTGCACTGACATCTCCAAGGTCCGTGAAATCTGCCAGGGCTTTTTCTACCGTTTGGATTAACTTTATAGCCCTCCTTGGCTGATGATCTCTCACTGCAGGAATCCGTTCTAGCTCCTCGACAATTTCCATGGCGATTGTGGTCCTGTTTCCATAGCGGTTCTCCAACACTCTGAAGATGTCAGCAGCTATGTTGTAAGAGAAAAGCCTGAGCTCCTTGGCAATCTTGATGTCGATGCTGTCCCCCAGTTGAATCTTTTTAATCCCAGCCGACCCTGTGGGTTCTCCTTGTCTCTGAAGGATTTCCCAGTCCCTCTTCCAGTGGTAGAAGTCCTTCTTATTACCACTGAACGTAGGTAAGCTTGTAGGTTTGATTTTTACTACTGGCATAATCTGAGCTGCAGATGCTATCACATCCATCTTATTTTTCACATCGGTTTCTGATGCTTGTGCATTCTTCGTAATCTTTCGAGTACATGCAAATTGAATTTTTCTTGCTTCACTCTCATTGCTAAGCTCTTTCAGCTTGCATACGCGACCCCCTAACTCTGCTCTTACAGTTTTCGCGTTCCACCTTTCCCAGTCTACCAGAGCCTTGGTTGCCTCTTTCATCAGTTTCATCAAAAGTTCCAGTTGCATACTATAGCCGACGGTATCGACAGGCATGGTGATAGCGCGTTCACAAGCTGTCTTTGCCGCGGAGATAGTAGCTGATAGTATCTCGGTTTGTCCATATCTTTTCCAGAGGTTAGTTTGCACTAGCTTATCAATTTCCTCAAGCCTCGCATTACATTCTTCCTCTGTTTCGTTAAAATCAGCTTCTTGCTGTGCTGAAAGTGAAACCTCTGCACCGTCTTCTCGGTTAATTTTAATTTCTGCCAGTAACCCAGCCTTGTAATTCTCATTGGTTTCAAAAACTTTCCTTGCTCCAGTGGAGAGCTTTTTGAATTCCTTTTTGAGTTCTGTTTCTGGCAAATTACGTGCTTCTCTGTTGAGAAAGTTAGCTTGCTTGGTGAATCTACTTTTTGCAGAAGTTCTCTCCCTTTGCAGTTGCTCAACTGTTTTTCCAAAGGTTTCTTCTGCCATTTTGCTTGGATATTATCCTCCTAACCTGTGTCAGCAGTGCTTTGTCTGTGGACCTTACTGATCAGTTGATCTCTGTCCACACTGCTACACTTGGTTATCGACTGTCGAGTTATCTGGGAATTTGCACATCAGCCTCCGCTTCAAACTCGAAAAAAGCCATAGCCAACTACACCGGACATGGGGATCAACTCTGGAATCACTTTTAATTCTTGTGTCTGACAGCTTTGCAGGTTACAGAATAATCATCCAAAGTGGATTCAACTAAGTGAGAGCGCGAGGTCGGTGACCTTAAATGAAAAACCAGAAAAAGGGTACATCACTATTCCTGATAAATAACAGTTAAATAAAATTTAAACAAATGAAACAACAGAATTATTTAACTAAGCTTCCAACACAACTAACACATACTATTCTATTAACCCTTTAAAAGACATACAACATCATACTACATTTTTCGTGAATACATGGAAACGCATAAACAACAATCACAGCATAAGTTACTCTTTCTCTTGTAATGAGCACTATAGTGAATAAATTAAATATCAAGTAACTCAATCAAGATGCAAGTGATCAGTCCTTTGTATAAGTATTATCTTACCATCAGTGTCCCTGAGATGACCAGCAGCCGACGCGCTTCCCTGTCTCACATGTTACTGACTGCAGTCTCTTACACGCAAGTTTTTTATACACAGACTGTTACATCATAGTACGTGTGCGCTCCACCATTTCACTTATTTAACTTTACAGACATTACCGCCAGCATTACCAAATATACATCATCAACCTGGTGACAGGATCGTGTGCACCCAAGTCTCATGTCCATGGGGACCAAAGGCCATCCTGTCCTGTCTGATCTCAGAAAAGCCAATACAGCACAAACTGCAGAAAAAGGCAATGCTGGACACAACAGAAAGGCACCATGTGGACTACAGCCATGACACACGGGGCCCGGCAGGTAAAGAGCTCAAGGCTGCCGACCCGGCTTTAAAAACTCCAGAGATTTAAATCCAATTGATTACCTTATGGACAAACAAGTCCAATCCACAACCCACAACAGCAAAAAGTATCTGCTGCCAATGTCCGTGCCCAAGGGGCGAGAGTGGCACAAGGTAAACCCAAAACCTAGATAGATTTAATGTTAATGGTTTTAATGTTGTGGCTTAGTCAAAACTAAAAACTTTTGTATGCAAATGACTTCTGCATTTGTGTACTTCTTATATGCAAAATATAATCTTTGTGCAATCTACTATACTGTGCAATCTAATCTACTGTTGGAATAACTCCTAACGCCTAAGCTTGTATGTGTGTATTACTGCACTCTATTTACATAGCCGTCTTTTATTTTAAAAAATTATTTAGTTTAATTTCTTATAAAAACAAAAACTAGAAAATATAGACTTGCACATGTATCTGAACATAATTTCACTGTTTTCAAAAAACAGTTTTTCAGTTCAGGTTCGCTGTGTGAAGGTGTGAAAACGTATAATTTTGACAGTGGAAAAGTGCAGCAAGTTTGCCGGCATGGGAAGGGATTGTAAATTGCTCTGTGAAAATCTCATAAGGGTTTCAACATGAACAAAAACAACTTAGACATAAAATGTTCCGAATATAAACCTTTCATTTGAAACATATCTGGAATGCATGGCTTTTTTTTCTAAAGGTGCATTTTAAAATGTCCCAAAAGAACAATTTAAACAGCTACGTAATAATCTGTGCTATAGTTAGAGTTGGGTATAACGCGTTACTTTAATTACTTTTCCTGATAATGTAGTAATGTAACAGGTAAATGCATGTAATTTGGTTACAGTTACCAATGTCACTAACATTACGTTACTAGCGTTACAAAAGTAGAGTTTAAAAATGAATCAAAATGCATTTAATGCATTTAACATTGTTTTGTGCGGCAGCATCAGTTAACGAGCATGCGCTTTTAACAATCGTCTTTGTAGTTTTACATTTGATGATGTAATGGGTTCACACTTTGTGCAGGGACACACGGACACGAGGCCAAGTCCTATGGGAAAAGGGATTATTTTATTTAGAAAAGATGGGGAAGGAGAGGGTTAAAGGAGGGAATAAGGGGGAAAAAAGGGGAGGATTTTTAATATTAATTAATTAATTATCGCCACCTGGCTACGCAGGGAGCCTACGGAGTGAGCGAAGAGCGACACCAGGTTGAGGCGCCCATGACAGACGCAGGCCTTGACAGAAGTAACTTGAAAGTAACATAATTAGTAATCTGATTACTTTTTACATGTAATAATCAAATTACAATTTGAAAGTAGTAATTAGTAATTTGTAGTAGATTTTTTTTGAGTATCTTCCTAAACACTGACTATAGTCAGTGTTTAGGAAGATTTTTGTCCAGGGCATTAGTAGTGCAGTACATGATTTTTAATTAAAAATGTCATTTATTAAAATTATTAAATCATTGTTTTTTAATAGTTTGAGGACTTTTAGCACAGGCTCTAGACATCTTACATGATGCAAGTGCCAATAGAGCGGATCCCCTTTTGGCAATGCCGATATCCAGGAAACGATTCAGTCTTAAATCTTAATTTAGCCTCAATGTGTAGAACAAGTGGAGAGACGTGATGCATGGACATCATGTAATTCCACTCATATTTTTATCACCACACTTATTAAAAAAAAAAAAGTGTACTGTAAAGTTAAATAAGTGAAATGATGGCGCTGAAGTCACTCGACAAGTACCACTTGTGACACGATCAGAGTATGACATCACAGTATGCCTCACCTTACAGTCACTAATAGAGCAAAGGTACAGACTCAACATACAAGCTCCATGTGCAAGCATATGTAAGACAGGGAAGCGCATCGGCTGCTGGTCATCTCAGGGACACTAATGGTGTGATAATACCGCTCTTTACCTACACAAAGGACTGATTACTTGAACCTTGATTGAGTTACTTGATATTTTTTCGAGTTTGAAGCGGAGTCTGATTGAGTGCAAATTCCCAGATAACTCGACAGTACCCTCTTGAGACTTCTCTCCTTCATAATTAGTCACGGAGAAATTACACTGCAGCACTTGAAGGACATCATCATGCTAGTGCTGGTTTTGCTCACACAAAAGAATCCACTTACTATCTTGAGGGAAACATTTCAGAGCCCTGACACTACTGTCAAAACATCATTGATTAGAACACAATCCCCTAAATGATGAGAATGTTTAGTCTTCTTGTCAGGATCTGGACTTCACGATGTACAAACAAGCACCAGCTTTTGATTTCATATCATTAGTGTTTGTGCAGTCTTCTAAAATCTGCTCTCCATGCCATGCTTTCTCGCCTGTTCCTGCTGAGAAACAGCAAGTTCTGCCTGTTGCTGAGAAATTTCTTGGTAGGGATTCTATTCGAAATAAACAATAGGATAGGTTTTAAAACAGTAATAGGGATACTTGGCCAAGGATCCATAAGAAGACTTTAGTTGAAGACAAATGTGTTGCACATTAGAAACTGTAAGTCACACTATAGTGAAAGGTTGGTGAGGCTGGATAATTTTCAAAGCCTTTAAGATGAGCTACCCAGCCAGAGCAAGAGATTAAATAAAAATAAAATAAAATAAGAAAGGATTTGGATTCGATTATTACTTTTAAGCAGACAACTTTGTTGGAGCTTCATCAAGGTGACAGACATTCACATGTCTACTTTATAAATGTCTAACTGAACCACACAATAGTCTTCATTCGTTCAATCTGTTGAATTATAACTAAGACCTTCTGATCTAATCATAAAGACTCTGATACTCCTAATGAACATCCTCTCTTAGACTTATACTGTACAGTTTAAGATGATTTATAATCAGGAAACTCTTCATTTTAAGCCTGGATCCTTTTAAGGGTTCTTCCTTGACCCTGTCACCTTGCTCTTGCTCATTAGGGAACTAAATCTACATCCGGGTGTCAGTTAAGCTGCTTTGTGACAACTTATTGTTAAAAGAAAAAAAATTAATTGAATCGAGTATTTGACCCAGCCAGTACCCATCTGTAATACTGTAAGAACTGGCCAAATAGTTTCCGTTAACCGTTCTGCTCATTAGACGCTGGAGTAAAACTGACTGATATATAAACCATTAAGCTCATTTCCATCAGGAGTAAGAGCTCCGTTTCATTACGACCAGCTGTCACCTACTATCTCTCGGAGATCTTTCCAAACCCCTCTGAATGTAAACAGAAATAAAAGGCTTCTCCTGAATTCAGCATCAAAGTCCAGTGGGAAATCTAGCAGCTTCCTTGTGCCATGGTTCTCTGGTTGTCTTCACTCCTTTCAAAGAAATGGCTCCTGGGTGAGTCGTGAACCTAAACTTAAATCCTCCGCTCTCTATGCCTTCACAGAACTGATAATCCAGCACTAAGTTTACTCTACTGACTCTGAATTTAAACCCCCTTGTATCAGAGCTTTCATGCTTCAGAGAACCAGCTTTGGTTACTGGATACTGTGACTGGAAGGTGAGTCTAAAATATAAGCCCTGAAACTACAGAAGCACAGCTCTGGCAGTGTGGATATCCAGACAGACCTGAAGGGAAAGGTCTCTACAGGCCTATAAAAAGACCACAACAAGTAAAGGTTAATTACATGAAGTGAAACACAAGAAACACTAAAATATAAAGTAAAGTACTAAAGAAAATTTCTAATTGGGCAAAGTTTAAACTCAGTGGAGACACCTCAAACTTAATCAGTGTCTGCAAATGAAAAAGATGACCGTCTCTCCCTCTTTTAAGTTAATATGGTGGATGGATCTACAGTTTTAATAATAGTTGAATTGTTTTTAAGCAGAAACATGCAAAGTGAACACGTAGTGTGGCCCACACCCCTTTACAGTGAAACCTCGGATTGCGAGTAACGCGGTTTAAGACTGTTTCTTAAGACGAGCAAAGATTTTGATTTTTATACATTTTGACTTGAAGAAAGAGCAAGTCTTGGTTTATGAGTACCAAGTATCGCGCATGCGCTTCTTGTTTTGACGCTAAGCGCCATGTGATCACAACTGAGCCAACGTTTTTTTCTCTCTCTTGTGCTGTGGAATTGTGAGTATTCGTCTCCCCTGCTGGGTCTTAGTGCTCGTCTCTTACTGGTATAATCAAAGTGCAGGGTAATTTGTTTTATTTTTACTTTATATTTTGTATTCATTATTTTAATGTATTTATTTTTTTGGGCTGTAAAATGAAAAATTTGAGTTTCCATTATTTCTTATGGGAAAATTAAATTTGGTTTACGAGTGTTTTGGAATACAAGCCCGCTTCCGAACGGACGAATTATGCTCGTAATTCAAGGTTCCACTGTATTTCCCTACTCCAAGCCAGCCCTATATGTCTAAGAAATGGATTCTGAACAAATAAACTGTACATGTGCTTTTATCTGTATGTGCAAGGCTAGACACCTGAAATATTTAAATAATGAAAAAAAAAGAAAAGAGAAAGAAAAGGAAAAATTTTTTTACTATAGATTTATAAGTGTCATCCATAGATTTAAATAAAGGAGTATGACCAGGAGGGACGCAATGGACAATATTCTAGGGTTAATAAGATGGATTAAATTCTTACCCTCCTCTCTGATGATGCCAAAAAGGGTAACAGGGGGTTTGGTTCTAAATTCTAATTCATTATGTGAGACAGTGTTTGAAAGACATATCTCCAAAATGTTTCCAAATTAGGGCATGTCCAATACATATGACTGAGGGAAGTCTCTTCACTTGTACATTCACTGTACCACAGCAGGGATCAACATCTGGGTAGAAGTGGGAAAGCTGAACTTTAGAGAAACGAGCCCTTGAACAACCTGTAAATTGGTGAATTGACAAGCTTTAGAACTGAGTTCTATGTATCACCTGACAATGTCAGATTTAGGTATTTTTTTCCCAAGCAGTTTTAATTTGTGATTTGTGACGTGACTCGGATGGTACGCAGAGATGACAAACAGAGGAAAGTATCTGTAATATTCATATCAAAGATCAAATGAAGTATCTTACTTGCAGAAATCTGCAAAAAAAAAGTGAGATTGGTAATTTGGTTCAAATGATGCCAACGAATTAATGTACCCTGAGATTCCTCATTTGGGCTGACAGGAGTGGAGTTTGATATGTTGTTTGATTTTGTGCATTGTGGTTGTAAAGTACGGTTATTTGAGTTACAGTAGCAGTCCTGTCCAGCTGAACTTAATGGTTTTATGGTGTTTTTACCATTTAGTTGCTCGTCAATGGTTAACTGACCAATTAAGGTTAATTTAAGGTTAGGTTATGGTTAACTGGTTTCTGAGTTCAAGTCCCATCACCGCCAAGCTGCTACTGCTGGGTTCTTTATCAAAGGCCTTAACCCTTTATGCTCCAGTAGTGCTGTGTCATGGCTGACCTTGTGCTTTGACCCTATGCCTCCTTCACTGATGGGATATACAAACAAAATTTGTTAAAAAAATAAATAAATAAAAATATTTGTGACAAATGAAGATGATTTTTTTTTCCTCCTAGAACTATTTACACTAGCACCAAAAACCATCAAATTTTTAAGTAACATCACATTTTTTTATTATTGACCTGCTCTGACCTGTACTGTATGTGCATGATTTTTGTTTATGCACTGCCCTGCTGCCACATGTTTGACTGATTGTATAATTGCATGAATGAGCATGTATATATTCCATATGATTTGGTTACACTCAGGTATTATTATTAATTTTTTTTTTTAATCAAGACTTTATACACTTGTCAGGCGATACCCTTTAAAAGACCTAAACCATTGTCGTGAGAGACCAAAAAATTGCCCTTTGAAAAAAAAAAAAAAAAAAAAAGTCAAACCTTGTCTTGTCTCAGCTTAGCCACTGACTTCTTCCTTACAAACAAAGAATTCTAAACAGGGATCTGACGTGCAAAACAAGATAATTTTCACAAGTTGACCTTTAAAAAAAAAAAAACCAAAAGCTTGTTAGTCTATGGAAATGAGATGATCGAGGTCGAGGTAGTCTGCACTAATTATCTAAAAAGTGAGTGCTCCTAAAAAAGAGCATGGGGATAGCCCTCAGGCCTCGGCTCTTACAAGACTGCAGATAGTGCTTATTAAAGCCATGCAGCTTCAAACAGAACGAGAGAGACTAGAGAGAGAGAGAGAGAGAGAGAGAGAGAGAAAGAAAGAGAGAGAGAGGAAGATACTCTTCTGATAAGTGTACTGAAGTCATTCTCTGGCAGGAGTGCAGAGGGAAAGGCATTTTTAGATTAAGGAAATTAAAGAGATGATGATGTTACACAAAGGAGGGCTTATCAGAAATGATTTTTTTTTTCAGACGGGGCAGCAGCCCACACTCATCGCATGAATACATTTCCTCACCAAAGTCTCCTGCACAGAAAACTTAATACAAAATTGTTCCCCCTTTAAACCCATATTGTTAAATGTTTTTTAAAGAAGTTGAAATTAATGTCTAATGGAGGAAAATAATAGAGAGTGTTAATGCTACCAACCCAAAGCTGATTCTTTTCTGTGACGTTAATGTTTGGCTACGTTCACATCACCATCCCGAAGTGACTCACCGATTTTTATCCTAATGTGACGCAGATTAGATTTTCTACAGCTGTCTGAACGCAAAAATCTGATGACTTTCAGCTCGGATCTGAGTCTCTTTGTAGAGTATGTGGTCTTAGATCGGATATATATCCAACACGTGGTCATGAAACTTGGGTAGATTGGATAAACTTGGGTATCATGTGGCTTTCTGCCTCTGTGCATGTGTAACATCAGTCAGTACCAGCAGCTTGAAGATGCCTGGCCTCCCTTCCTTCTTCTGGACCTCAATGAATACAGCCAACTAACTGCGTGCCGTCATCCAGAACGAAACCCCAAGCATAATGAGCGGTTGCATAAATATGACGTGTTTAAACCAAGATGGTCCGAGCAAAGACGTATCGATGTGCGCATGTGCCGTTTCAGCAGACGGATGTGTCCACGTTAGAGGCAGATAAAAGTCACTTGTGATTATGAATGTGAACTGTCATGAGATGCAAATCCCATCAGATCAAATAAGGTGAATGCAGCCTAAATGAACATCAGTGAAAAAAGTTAGTTCCTGTTACCACTTATATATTAACAGCCGTTTTATCTCTACAAATCTATAAAACAAATAAGAAAATGCATTTTGTCATAAAAATGCTACATATATGCCACCAACAGAATTTCTTTTAAAGTGGTTAAAGTGGGACAGTAACCATATCCCAAGTCCCAGTGAGTCCGCTGTTCGCCAATCTGTAGTCCGCCGACACGCCTTTCGCTCTCATCAGATGTTCACTACACGGGCTATAAAAACATACTTCTATTCAGTACTCTATTTTTGACTCTTTTCTTTAGCTGGGTGCTTAAGGGATCCCAGAGGTGACATCATCAGAACAGTGTTGGCACATGAATGCTAGACCAGACCCATTACAGTAAAGCCCTGTTATAAATTGGATTACATCTTTGCCTGGAGACACCGCCTCGTCCTCCTGGGGACCACCACAGAGGAGAATCCAATTTGGGCAGAAAGGACATACGGGTGGAGGATTCAGACAGAGAGAGGATAGATAATTATAACGATCATTTTTTTTTTTTAACATAAATAATAATAATAAAAAGAGAAGACAGAGAGGAAAATGGGTGAAGAGGGTGATGAGGACGATTGCTACTTATATAACACAAATGATTTACGATTGATGTGGAACTTTTATTGCTGAATAATTGAACTGTGTTTTTGTGAGTCGAGATGTAAATCTAGACGACGGTGACGACCTTGCGGCTTTTCTTCCTCTGTACCTCGTCTGTATGGCCTCCTGCTTAATCAGGATCTAGGAACGGATCCGATTTCACGCATCGTGTCAGATGGAACTACAAGCAACCTAAAGGAGATGTTCTTACAACTTATACGTTCTGGTTACATGAATACTGTATTGTTTAGTGTAACAACCTGATTGTGTGCTTGTGTTCTGCATCACTCCATATACCTTCCTGGTTTAAAAATCTCTTTCATTGTCTGTGTCTGAACCGGCTTTGGGCGGTTTCATAGCGGAGAGTGTAGGGTGTCCACAGACGTGTGTGACCAACACCAGCTGCTGCCCCGCTAATTGTCCCGCACCTGCTCGGCCGCCGATTCGCATCCATCCCCTTTGTCTCATTGGCACTTTTCAGAAAAGAGCTGGTGCTGCTGCTGCGAGCTGATTGGCTGAGGCGAGATCCTAATCTCCTTCAAAGAAAGAGTGGACTTCAAATAGACAGAATGTTTGGCTGTTTTTTGAGGCGATATGAATCCAAGCTTGACCAAAAACACTGCAACTGATGGGGAGCAGCTGCACACACACACACACACACACACACACACACACACACAGAAGGCAACCTATTTTACGCTTATCTTCTTTTAAATTAAGAAAAACAAAAAAACAACAACAACTCGCAGCTTTTTTAACGACCCGACCCCCATCACCTGTTACGGTAAACACAAAAAGCAGGCAGAAAACAAGCAGATGTGCGAGTTTGATGAACAAAAGAATCTGCCGCCTAAATAATGACTCGAGCTGAACGTTGTTCGAGGCCGCTATGGAAAAAAAGCCAAATAAGGCAGTGGTGTGATGGATCGGCTTTGGTGCGCTAGTTTCAGCTGAAAAGCTGGCCGAGGTCATGACTCTCCTTCACTCACTTGTTATTGCTTTTTCCGCTTTATAGCTATTTTTCCCCTTTTCTTAAAGCCATCTCAATCTCTCTGTTTTCCATATTCTGTGAAGGAAAGATTTAGATGCTTAGTCCGGTTTTATCCTTCGCCCTCAGGACAGCATGAGCCGAAAGAAGGAACAATGAGAAAGAATGAAAGAGAGAGAGAGAGAGAAAAAAAAAGAGGCTTATATTGGCGCACCTGAGAGAAAAAAGAGGCGCGTGGAGGAAGACGGTGATCGAATGACAAGCAAGAAATCTAAAACTTTATGATGCATGCGTAGTGGGTGTGTACTGTACATACGAATGACGGAGAGAGACAGCAGACAAAAGGTTACTGGAGGTTTATATGGGGAACGTTGGCCGTCCGCCACCGCGTTGCTTTTGAAAAGAGCAGCAGCCTTCCAGGCAACACATGGCCACGACAATAAGACGCAACAAATGCTCAATAAATCACAAAAGCCCCTTCCTCCTGGGACATAATGCTCTCTCTCTTTCTCTCTTTTCTCCCTCTTTGTCCCAGAAGATCTGCTCAGAATACAGGCCTGGCCAGTGCAGCATGCTAATACATAAATTACTAATTAAATATGTGCAGCTCTGGAATAACGAACAAATCATGATCTAATAATATAAACCCTTGGTAGTTTTATACTCAATCACCGACTCCATATTTGTTAGCAGATCCTGGACTAAAGCCATAACTACAACTCTCATCTACAAACAAAAAAAAAAATTCTCAAAGTTCTACAAAGACTTGAAAGTTCTTGAGTGTTTAGCATCGACGTACAAGGTAAAGAACTTATCTGGGTTTTTCCTCTGTGAGTGCACGGGATCATTTACTATATTCTTTCTGGCTCGAGATTAAGCAGGGTGCAATACACTCCCAAAATAACAAATCTTAAACTCATTTGAGGAAGCCCATACAGCCGATGTAGGACCCCTAAAACAGAGTGTTTACCTGTCAGACATGGTTCCAAGTAGATCTCAAGCTTGTTATCTTTTATTAGACTGAGGCATGACTTTAAACTTTTCTCCTTTTTTTTCCATGCTTCAGGGGGGAAAGAAGTCCATCAAAGTTTCTTCCTAAAGAGATTATCCTTGGAGGCCACTCTGATAGGATGAAGAAAAAGTTCTACATAGAATCATTATGATTTGCTGCAGAGGAACAAGCTAAGGAACTCCTCGGAGACTGTTCCAAGTAGACATCAACCTTGCGGTGATTTATCAATCTGAAGCAAAAAAAAAAGTCAAACTCTAGCTCAAAAAAAAAAAAGTTCCCCAAAGGCTCTTTGGATAATTCCACATTCTCCTCAAAGGGATCATACTTGGAAAACTTCTTAATGGAATCGGAAAGTTTTTGTTTTTTACAAAGAACTTTCCCACAGTGGGACATGTGGAAAAAATGTTCTGATTGTTCTAGATTTTTTTAAATGCAAAACTTGTAGATTTAATATTTATTTCTATGAGCAGGTGAACAAAGGTAACCTCTAGAATCTTAGATGACTCTTGAGTTTGTCCCTTTAGGGGAAACATATGGGAAACCAGGTTCTGGGTAAAAACTTTAACAAAGTGTTCCACAACAAAAGATTAATGAAAAAAAAAGTAAAAAAGTAAAACTCCGCTCAATGAATTCTTTTTCTAAAAAAACAACAACAAACAAACAGCTTTTGGCATCATGGAGGATCTGACACGATTGCGTCTTTATTTGTATGTCAACGCAATGACGGTAAAGACGACAAATCACTCTCCGCTCCGGCCTTCGCACATCCGACATGGATGTTTATCTGATGTTCTATAAACTGCTGTTTGTCTTGGCTCTTTAACGAGCTCTGAAGTGCTTTTCTCTATATATCTGAGAAAGCCACACCTTATCTCAGCTGCAGAGCTCCATGTTTGGCCACCCAGAAGACTTGGCATGGCTCAAAAGGGAGGAAAAGCGAAGATCTAAGTTTGGGAAAGCAAACTGGAACGACGCATAAAGACAGGAAAAAGTTTGTGTTCTGATTTAGAACAGGTCACGCCATTTTTTCCCGGCACCTTGAAAACTCTTCATAGAATTTCCTGTCAACGCGTGAAGCTCGTGCAGGAAATATAATCAACCTTACTGACACTTGGTCCCCTTTTCCCCTCTCTTTCTTGGAGGACACAATAAGGATCCAGTGAAGAAATTCTGCTTCCCAGAGTTACCAAATCGCACAGCATCTGCTGTTATAATTTCCTGAATTCTCCAGCCCTGGAGCAGCCTGTCTTCTAAACAAATACAACTAGCAATGTTTATGCTAATAATGGGGCACAGAGACTGCGCGCAATGCAGATCCTCAGCGCAATGCTAATTCTGCTTAGCTAGGTTAAACCGGACCGTTTTAGTGTTTCATTTTTGAGAATCCTGCTTTCATTAAGAGCCTTTTAATTAAACTTGTCAGCCTGGAATTCCCTTCTTCAGCCATCTCAAACCTTAGCAGTGTTAAAATTCTTTATTGAGTCACAAAGTCGATGTTAAAATAATCCAACGATAAAAAGGGGACTGACCTGGTCTCTGTGAATTTCTTTTTTCTTTTAATTGCTTTGTCAATAGGAAAGTTTACAGTACAAAGCAGAACTGAAATAGTTTTTTTTGGCAGTAGGGTGAGAGGGTGTCGTACACAGAATTAAACCACTTATTTCTTGTGTTTTATTTCGACACAACAGCTAACGGCTATGCTCCAGCCTATACTATAAGACTTTCGTTACAGTCCCTCATAAACCAAAGAAGATGTACAGTATATACTCTAGATTTATGTCCAAATCTGTAGGAATAAAACTTAAAAGACAAACCTGAATTCAGGGATTGCACATTAGTGCATAAGTGCTTAATAAAACTATGCAACTCTGGAATCAATCAGAGTAGGTTTTGGGTTCCCTTTGTGCCACCAGGGTGGCTCTGGCCCCTCCGGGCATGACTCTGAAGGGTCTCTGGGAGTGTTCCGTGGTGTCTGGCACAAGAATACCCTGGCAACAGATGCTTTGAGTGCTGTGGGTTGAGCGGTTGAGCCAGCATTCTACTTCTTTCGGTAATTTCTGCTATATTGACTTTTCTGTAGGATCAACAATGCGGCCCGGCCTTTGATGATCCTGACATCAGTTTGCGGTGTAGAGTTGGTAATGAGTGTTACTCACTTTACCTGTCAGTAATCAGAACGTTATGGCTGATTGATGTAAATATATATATATATATATATATATATATATATATATATATATATATATATATATATATACACTGTATATCCGTATTTACTGCATGTGCTCTACATGCTCAGTCTCATGCCGCATGCATTTTCTTTTTATGCCAAATCAGCTCCTTGCGTGTGTCATATCATCTAATACAACGGTTATTCGCTCCTCATATTACTAACAGCACACATTCCGTCAGGTCAGGACTTACTACACTTATCAAAATGGCTGTTAAATTTAGTCCAGTTTTTCATACTGATTATGTGTATTATGCAGTAAACATTTGTAGGTGCCTATTTTTGTTTTTCTTGCTCTTTTAATTAATCCAGGTTTAGATTTTGAATTAGCTTTGAAATCCTAAGAAAGAAACTTTGTCTTAGCTTGCACTCAAAGCACAAAAGACAACCTCAGAGTCTGGCTAATAACCGATGATCTGGTTACAACCAGATTCACTATACTGTAGGTGCCATTTTGCTCGAGGTGTGATCCACTTTGAGAGTGATCTCAGGTCAGACATAAAGGAAACTATGTGTGATGGCTACAGTTTGACCAACCATTGTGTGTAAAATCTAATTTTGAGAATTGTTTTAATTTGTTCTTGTGTGAATTATGACACAATAAAGAAAAAGGTTAAGCCGCTGGCCTTTAAATATATCATGGACCATATTTGGAACGAAAAAGGTTTGATTAGTCGGATTTGTGGATTGTTTTTTATTGTAAGCTAACTACAGCTGGCCTCTTCTTCTTAAAGGCATGATAATGTACTGTATATGCTCAGCTTTATCAATCATGTTATCAACACTTGTTCTTTTGGGCCAAAACATTCACTTTTCTTACTTTCGGTCCCTCACATCACAGTCATACACAACTTTGGAATGCGTGCAGCAATCACGGCTCATTCTGTCCAGCAAAACACACAACCTTTAACCTTAAGAGAAAAAATGTGTAAGAATTTAAGCTGCCAAAACCACAACCACAATTCTATTCCGATAAGAACAGATATCCAGCTAAATGTAGTTTAGAGCATCATGTTTGCTTTTGTAAAATATAATGAGGTCTTAAAGATACTTAGGTTATATTTGAAGCTAGGGCTATAACTAAACACCAAACATACAATTATTTTATCACTGCTTTATTATTTTTTTTCAGCTTTAAACATCAGCCAACACAATTACCATGGAGGGAAAAAAGTGTTTCATCAGCGTGAACTATAGAGTTGATCCATCACTTTTTCTGATTGCACTTCAGACTGCCAAGTTCAACATTTCTAACTAATGGGCCCTGAATGTAGAATGCTTGTCTACACCTTTTAAAGGAAACAATATTTTACCAACAATATGGATGAACAGAATGAATAATTGCATGCAACAGGACCTCGAAGGAATCTTCAGGCAGCAATTAGCAGGGACGCAGTAACAGGGTTGACTATGTAAATGTCTCAGAAGTTAAATGATCTAGACCTTCTAAGTAAGCCATTGGACTGCAGAGTAACGGTTTACAAACACTGTGGAAAGGATAAAAATATTACTTCTAAAAATGAACAATTAAAATGTATTTTAATGTTTTTTTTTTATTCAGAATGCATTTTTACTTCCCTTAAGATATAATCTTGTGTTGTAGAGGGGCGGACATTGTTCCTCAGATAATGTACTGTAATGTACTTGAAAATAAGTGTTACACAATGGATTCACCAAGGTTGGATTAACTCTTACCGGATTGACAATGTACATTGTTCCTTAGATATTATATACAGTATTAAACTGTATACACGCCATTACATTATAATGGAAAACATTATTTCCAGTATTGTGGTGATTGCCTTGTGCCTTTCAAGCAGGCCCCTTTGCACATGCTTCCACAAGACCTCTGGGGGTATGCTGTGGTGTCTGGCATATGGGCATTGGCAGCAGATCCTCTGGGTGCTGTTGGTTGTGAGGCGGGGCCTCTGTGGATCAGACTTGCTTGTGCGGTGAATCCAATGGAATCCAAGCCGGGTTGGCAACCTGGTGCTTGTCGCCTGCAGGGTTCTCTGCATAGTTGCCTGTGGAGTGCTGGGTGTTCTGGTACTTCCCCATCATGTTCAGCATTTAGTTTTTTCAGCAGGTTGTGTTGCATTGGCTTCAGTGGGATCGGACACTAGTGGCCTTTGCTCCAGACAGGCATAGATGAACCTTGGGTGCCCATAATCCTGCCGCCAGTTCGCTGGTATATAAATGATTGGTCAATGTTGATGTGCTAATGTTTTCTGGTGTTAACGTTATGATTGTTTAGAAGTTGTCTGGTTTTAGAGTATCTGTGCCCATTGTAGCCTTCATTGTAACTGTATGTGCTCTTCTATTATTGAAACTCATCAGCATGTTGTGGACTCTGACATTCTTTTAAGTTTAACCCGGTTGTTAAAAAGTTGCTATTTTAGCCTTCAAACATGCAGAACTACCACTTACTGAATGCTTTTTTTTTCTGCACCATTCTAAATATAATCTAGAGATGCTATACATGGCAATCCCAGAAGATGAGCACTTACTTAAATATTCTAACCAGCCTGTCGGACCCCAACAACCATACTACATTTTAAGATTTCAGATTGAACAATAGACTGAGACTGTAAGGAATTAAAATGTTTAATCATTTTACAGTAATAAAAATGGTAATCCGTAACATGCACTACCAGCTGCTGATGCTCAACACTGAGTATACTGCTTGCCCAAAATACTGAGCGTTATCTCAACCCGGTAAGGGTTAATCCAACAGTGGTGAATCCATTGCGTAACACTTATTTTCAACATGTTTTAGGGTCTGCATCCAACTACAACTCCACACTAAAGTTTTTACATCTGAAGCCATTCAGGACCACTTAAAACAGCGCTGTATGTGAATGTCCGTGTGTGTGCGTGTGTGTGTGTATTTCTGACTGACAGGGCTATAAAGTAACCTCGGCTTAGGTATTTATTAAACAACATTCCTGCCTCTCTGCTGGTCCACAGCTTTATTTCTCTCTACTTATATTCATACACCCACAATGCAGTTCTGTGGCAACCTAGTTCACAAGGCCACTAATAGCACAGCATCGTCCCAAATGCTAGCATGGGGTCATCACAGAAATTCTTTGCTAAGCCTCTGGGCTTTAAGAATAGTGTAGGACTTGTTTATGACTAAATATTATGGCTATAAATGGTGGAGGGCTAAAGTGAAGTATAACCGTACTTATGAACAATGTTGGGTGTAACGCGTTAGAGTACTTAGATTACGTTTTTGATGTAACGAGTAATCTAACACGTTAGGTCCGCCATTTAATTACTCAGCTATATTTTTTAAAATGTAATCCATTATTCAGAGAATTTATGTAATCCTTGAGTCAGACAGTGGCGTTAGGCACCGTGAGCCGCCGCAAGTGAAACATAATCACAGCGCAGTGAATAACTCGCAGTGAATCATGATGAACCGTACTAACGGCCACCGCGCGAAACTGTGTAGGTGACATAGATGTATTAGTAGTGAACAGATTATGGGCCAAACTTCGCTGAGTGATGATGGTAGATCAAGGTCATGACTACATGCATGAGGAATCACTAGTTACTTGGGGACCTGGGGCAACAAAAAGTAACGCTGGGGGGCCTCCGAGTGGCACAGTGGTAAAGAGCTCGCCTAATCATCGGGAGATCGCGAGTTCGATTCCCGGGTGATGCTGTAACCTCTCGCAGCCGGAGGTCTAGAGAGAGCTAATTGGCCGAGCTCCCTCAGAGGGGAGGGATGAGAGGAACTTGGTGCTCCCACATTAATCACGACTCTACAGCCAATCAGGGGGGTCTGTGAGCTCACGCAAGCACTTGTCCTCCAAGTGTGTTACTCCGCCCTCAACGGTGTGTGGGCGAGCAGTTTGAATAGATGCGGTCGGTTGGCGTCATGTGGTTCTTCGGCCCCTCCGAGTGGTAGTAGTAGGAGCCCCCTAGTAATGCGGAGGAATTGGACATGACTAAATTAGGGAGAAAATCTGAGAAAAATCCAAAAAAATAAAAGTGAAATAGAGTTGAGTAGGAGAACAGTCATGATCGTGATTGTTGGCACCCCTGAAATTCTTCCTGAAAATTAAGCATTAACACGTGTTTTTCTATACACATGTTTATTCTCTTTGTGTTTATTGGAACAAAACAAAAAAAGGTAGGGAAAAAAAGCATTATAATGTATAATACATATAATTTGTTTTGTTCCAATAAACGTATAGAAAAACGTTTATCGCAAAACACGTGTTACTGCGATACTTTTCTGTAAGAAATACATGTACTTGATTTTCTGTGAAAATTTAGGGGTGCCGACAATTTTGGCCATGAATGTATATGTCATTACACAAAATAGTTCATTACTATACTATACTGTGCAGAAGTATTTCTTCATATTTTGCTGTAAGGATGTCTTGTAATTTCAAAGTAATCTTAAGAAAGTTTTCCATGGATCCTGATGGCCTTTTCTTTGCTCTCGCATTTTCAGTCCAGTTCCTGGTTTTAAAGGAATGTTTAACCCTAACCCTAACCCCTAGGAATGTTTTTTGTTTGTTAAGCCATAAAGTGACCTGTGAATCATTCAAGCATAAAAAAAAACAGCAGTTACTTGAGGCATGAACGAACCAGTGAGCAACAGGTGCAGATGGTGACTGGTGATTAGTGTCCTGGTGATGCTGAAGACTAAGTGGTTGGAATGGAGATGAGAGGGGAAATGAGGCTGCTGCTCCTGTCAATAGACACTTCCCAGCTTGTTGCAGCGAATCTAAAAACGTAGTTCCTTAATATAATCGCCATAATTGAATTGAATTTATTATGAAGAACCGAGGTGTGGCTATAGACGTTTGCACTGAGGTACAGTACAGTCTACTGTATAAGCGTCTAATAATTATAGAGTTAATCCTGGCTGTTTTTGAGCTTGAAATACTACTGCGTCGACACAAATTTACAGTTATAAACTCTTCCACAGAAGCCTTTGTCGAGGATGAAAAGAGGAGAGAATAAAGGAAGGTGGTGCGAGTGTACAGTATTTGCAGAGCTGCACCGGTTGGCGCGGCTCCAACAAACTTTCTGAATAAACTAAAACATTGACGCGTCAAACCATCCTAGCAAGATAAACCAGTCCGGAATTGCGTGCATTATATCGAGAGCCACTTCGGTTCAGGGAAACAAACACTGCACACACACGCACACACAGTTATTCAGGTGGATACACAGCCTCCTCTGAGGAAAGCTCGCATTTATGTCTGTGTGCGTAGGTGTATTTTCGAGTGCGTCTCAAATCCGCTAGTGTGTGTGTGTGTGTGTGTGTGTGGGGTGGGGGCTTTTTTTTTTTTTTTTTATGTTTTTTAGAATTTATTTATTTATATTCTGTCATGACCAGGCCTGTAGCATATGAGCTTATCTTTCTCTCTCTCTGCAGATAAGAGTCTGAAATCAAAAAGTGGAAAACAAGACAGAAGAAATTACATGTCATTATACAACAACGTGCACTTTGTAGGCATCGCAGCTTTATATAACAACAAAACCGACGCCAAAAACAAAACCAAAAAAAAAAAAAAAAAAATGATACACTTAAACGATACGTGTACAACCAAACCTTTGGATGCAAAAAAAAATAACTACAAAGGGTGGTCTGGGAATACTGGATTATTATTACATCATTTAGCACTAGAGTTTGCCAGATGATAAAAAGATAAAAAAGCTACTCCGAAATAACTCAAGCATAGACTTATATATCTACAGTCACATTGGTGCACTTGAATCTGTCCCTGGAAAGACTAAAAGCCTGAAGGCTCCTTCTATTGATAACTCTGTGTGGGCTACATCCCTTCCGCGCTTGGCTATACAGACTCTGGCACTGAAGGCTCTCGGCGCAGGGTTTGATGGCTCATGTGTCTGCTCAGGCACATGATGAGAAAAGAGAACGGTGTGCAATGCACCTAGATGGAGAACAGCACACACACCACATGCTGTTACTAAAATATGATTTTTTTATGTTAAGGCAGATTGATGAGAAAGGACTGGATAACGACATACATAGACACACCACTATAACCACCACCAGCAACAACAACAACAACAACAAAAACATGTGGCAGATATTTGACAGACAGCAGACAGGAACGTGGTGGTCAATTGGCACGATCCACAATTAGGAGAGATGGCATGTGACCTGCTTTTATAATTGTACCTCAGGCATGACAGCATTAAGGATGCTTTGGGAGTGTGTGTGTGTGTGTGTGTGTGTGTGTAGTCTTTGACACACACCAGTACATCAAAGCCTTGCCCTGCTATTTCCTGTGTGTGCCAGAGTGAGTGTGATTACACACCCCAGCTCGATGGGACCTGATCCTGAAAGCACACACACACACACAACACACACTCTAGGACAACAAAATAGCCGTCGGCGATATTTTAACTTTCGTTTCGCTCTTAAATCTCACGCAGCTTTGCCTCTAAGAGCTGGGTCTATATGTAAGGGTTGTTATGATTACACTGTGGATTAATTGCTTCTAATCATACTGGCCCGCAGTTTCCATTACATCATTACATCCTGCCTTGATATTGATGAACTGTACACACCCGGGTATAAAAAGCTATAAATCAAGAGCTAGGAATAAAAATTATCCTCGCTCACTAGTGCTTTACAGGAAAGCTTCTTTTTCACTCATGGGTAATACACATATTATTTCTCACGAAATACTATGCAACTGTTTATTACTTCATGTATAAGTATACTATAAGTATGTCTTACTTAATATATGTGTGGACCGTGGATATGAGTAAACCCTGAAGGTGATGAAACTGATCATTAGTGCCACTCTCATGTCCTACCCTGGGTGTCTGACCCAGTGTTCTATCTCTGTCTTTCCTTTGACGTAGGTGAGAAGCATAAGACTGTGTCCAGGCAGGAGGCAAGGCTTTAGTGAACACCTACAGTTTGCCGTGTGACTCACCGAGCAGCTGGACCCCTCGAGTCAGGCCGTAGACATCGATGAGTGCCCAGAGGGGTTCGGTGGTGCGTACGCCGCTGAAGAACAGCATGGGACTCGAGCCGTTGACGCGGTAAAAGACGCGGCCCTTTTTGTCCACCCAGAAGGCGACGAGGTTGCCCTCATTGGCGAGCTCCTCGGGCAGGGCCTTGGCCCAGAACCCGTTCTGAGACACCAGGTCTGGGCACGCGTACTTGGGCAGGCTGTCTGGGTTGATGCGCGATGGGTCTTTGGAGGTGAAGCCGAGGCGGAGAGCACCACTCCAACAGCACTGTTTCTTCGTGATCTGTACGAGATATGAGAGATAGACATGAGAGATGACAGATGTTCAACTTCCATTACATTTACATAATACATTTCAACTGCTGAACTAAACAGACATGTTAGCGGCTGAAGATAGCGCTGAAGTGGGGCTGAAGCTATCCAATATTTTAGTAATCGAGTGTTCTACCAAAAATGTAATCGAGTAATCGAGAGAAAAAGGTATTTTTGCTTAATTAAAATATATCAGAGAAACAACGATTAATTGGTTTTCTTTTTAGAAAAATCGACTTTTGAATGCATACATAATTTTAAACATTGTCATTAATTACAATACGTGGAATAGCTTAAAGTTGAATGAGATGAATTAAGTGCATTACAGTGCCATACATTCTTATTTTAAAACCTTTTCTTAGATTCAAAAACTGAAGAAAAAAGGTATTTTTACATGACTTTAAGTTTCAAAAATACACATTAAAATCAATTTTAATATAATTTTTTCGCTTCCTTCCATTCCTTCCAGCCTGCTCCCTTAAATTAATACACAGCTAACTGCTTCCGCTTTGTGGATGACGTAAGCGCTTCTTTTTCGTCTGTGTTTTCTGGAGGCTTGCATCTGGAAGCGCGGTAAAACATAACGCAAGCTTTTCAAATGAATTAAAAGTAGCTTCGAGGCAGAAGATTTTGCCTCCATCATTTTTTGTAATCGAATTACTCGAGGAATCGTTTCAGCCCTAAACTGAAGACAAAAGCTGCGCATTACTTAGCTTGTAATACAGTATTACTGTAAACTTTCACTAATTGTCAATAAAAACTGAAATGATAATCAATGTTATTGAATGATGTAATTGTTTTGTGGTTTTTATGTTATGGCTGCTATAGAGTGGACTACAAAGTCCATACTGAACTGATCACATATGGAAGTATACATTTTACAGAAGGATATTATTTTAGTATTACTGCATGTTTGTACGCTTATGAAAGAACAACATAAAAAAGGGTCGCGGCCCTGGCGGAATCTTTCAATGGACCGAACCAAATATTAAAACACATACTGTAGCAAGCCAGTAAACCTTAAAGACGGTCTGTAGTTCAGTGACTTCAGCTTTATAAACATGACCTGTTTCAACTTCTGTAGCAGATCCTCTGCTGAAGCTTATGTAAATTATTTGAAGGCATTTCATAAGAGGCTGGTTACCTACACAGAATGACCTGACGATATCTGGAAGGAAAAGCTCTTCTTTATTTCATTTAACTTTTCGTTTAACTGTTTATTGGTTCTTATTAGTTCAGAGTAGAGAAGTGAACTCAAACGATACAGTACGTTGCACGATAATATTAATAACTGCAGGAGCCGGCAAGTCAAAAAGCTGTTTACATGTACAGTAAGACATGAACACTTTAAATCGACACATTTCTAGCCATGATTTAATCAGACATTAAAAGGCTCGCCCGCTCAGTCATGGTAGTTGCTTATCCAGATCACTGTAAGTAAAGCCTGTAACGTAGCTCGCCATTAAGCATCCTTTCGTTTTGTTGCGGTGACGAGGCTCATGATGGAGGGGAAGAATGAAGGATGAAGGATCGTGATGCGTTATAGATATAAAATGCCAACCTGTCAGTCACTGGATATAATTCGACGAAGGATGCGTTAGTGTTTTTGGATAAAGCATTCCTTTAAAGGGAATTCTAAAAGGGAGTTTGGGGGCCGTGTGTAAGGGAGAAGTATGCTGTGTTTGGAGTAGAAGGGGTCTGTTTTATTTGACTTACAAGTAACCAGTGCCTTGGCTGAGGGGATAAATACTACAAACATGTCAAGAACATGGTGACTTACGCCACGGTGACCTGGGCTTTTGGAGAATCTCTGCATTGTAAAGTCTAGAAGTGTCTCTCTCTCTCTCTCTCTCTCTGTGCTTTACTGTAGTAGAGACTGGGTGGTGTGTGAGTGGGGTGGTGGTTGGGTTCATGTCTGTGTTCGAGCATTAACTGGTTGAGCCGGATTAAGTGCCAGACTAACGGTTCTGGCACAGGCTCCAGTGTTTACCTCTCTCTCTCGCTCTTTCGCTCTCTCACAAAACCTGTTGGCACCTGATGTGGAAACTAAGCATGACAGGAGAATAAAGTAAAAGTGAGATAAAAGAACCTGATGGGATTCACCTACAAAGCTCATTAGAGGCTCAGTTTTGTGTGTGTGTGTGTGTGTGTGTGTGTGTGTGTGTGTGTGCGTGCATTACTGTATATGTGTTCTTTGTGTTTAGATGATTGTGTGTAAGACAGTCACTGTTAATAGAATTCGCTCCGTGTGGGTGATATCAGATCTCGGAAATCAGAACTATTTTTTTTTCCCTCTGTCAGTTCATAAACATCCTCCAGAGGCAGGACGGCCCATATTCAGTTTATTTCCTGATCGATGAAACCAAAACCATGATTAAATCTGACGGCTTTATTATTGTTTCCGCTTATTAATCATTTCATTTAAACACAGTTTTCTAGCATTTTTTTTTTCTGTTTGACATGATTTACTTAAAAGGCACCAATTTAGAGGCAGAATCATAACTTTCCCACTTTTAGTTGTGTTGAAACATTCACGAGCCTAGAAATAAACACTACGCTGTAGCAATACATGGACATTATATGGACGTTGATGTTGCTGAATATCTCTGTGCTACAGGCTTGAATCACACATGCTCTCTGTTTCTAATTCATTTATTTTCCACAAGCCACTCGGGACTCAAATAAAAGGAATTTAGTTCTAACATACGGCTACTGTAGACATGTTCTCACCTTGAGCCGGACCTGTTCATACAGTGCGATGGGCCGGTTGCTAAAGGTGATGGCGTTGCAAAAGCTGGCATGTCTTTTGACTGTCCTCTGGGCCATGTCCATGATGATTTGTGAGCCCTTGGCGCTGGGGTGGAAGAGCAGTGGGCTGACTGGGATGCCCATGCAGGGCTGTAAGGGCAAGCAGCGCTTCGGCTTCTGGTGGCAGCGGTGAGACGACGCAGGGAACGGACCACCCAGGGAATCTGGAGGAGAAAGAGGAGAGTGTGAGGTTGTGGCGCAGAATGATGTTCAGATCGATGTCTCATCAGATGAGCTTGAAATGTACACTACGTTGGCTTTACCATTAAAGGTAAGATACATACTGTATTGTCTCTGTCTGATGATAAAAATCTACGTCAAACCTGCGTACCTTTTTTTTTTTCAGAAGAATGATAAAAAACCTCTTTTTATTCAGAAATCCATTTTCAAAATAAACTAAAATGATGTAATTAGACATACAAAACATCACAAACAAAAGATGTCTGTTTTACAAACTGTTTTAATACTTGAAATGGATTCATGTGGCGTGAAAGCAGACACGCGTTTTGTAATAAGGCGTTCCAACAGCACACGGTCAGTCACGAGCCTGAAGTCTCCTGTTTATGTCCCGCTCAGTAGACAAACTGTTTACCATACACGTTTCCATGTAAGTACATTAACTTAATCAAGGCTTCATCCTAGTATTTTAGATCGGAATTAAGATAACCCATGAGCTAATGGAAAGTACAGATGTTCGACACTGATGTGCATGCTCCAATTTGACTTTGATCAAGTTGAGGAAATCTTATCGTCACTCGACTCAAAACCCAATGTCGTTTATCCAAAGCTAGACTCTTGGCCTTATTTCTGTTTCTCCAGATGAACTACACACAAAAAACACACATTTTTAGGAATGTTCAGGAGAGCAGGCTTGGCAAGTCTAATGACTTTTGACTCTCTTCGGTGTTGTGCTTTTCAGCAGTCGAATTGACGTTCAAGAAAGAAAAATTTATGTGATAACCTGGGCACTCAGTACAGTCAGGTCATTAGCTGACTTCATTTTATTGTAACATAACGTTGCTGAGTCTAGGACATCCGAGTGGCGCAGTGGTAAGGTGCACGGCCTATCATCCGGAGATCGCAAGTTCGATTCTCAGATGATGTAACCTCTCGCAGCTGGAGGTCTAGAGAGAGCTGATTGGCCGAGCTCTCTCAGAGGGGCGGGATGAGAGGTACTTGGTGCTTCCACATATATCACGGCTCTACAGCCAATCAGGGGCGTCTGTGAGCGTAAGGAGCGGATAGCGCTGTCCTCCGAGTGTGTTACCCCTCCCCCAACGATGCGTGAGCGAGCATTTCAAAAAGATGCGGTTGGCTGGTGTCACGTGGTTAGCCTTAATATGGGAGCCCCCTAGTGATGGGGAAGAATTGGACATGATTAAATTAGGGAGAAAATTGGGAGAAAAATCCGCACCCCCCCAAAATAAAATAAAAATAATGTTGCTGAGTCTATACCTGCAAGCACACAAATAAGAAGAAAAGAAATGCAATAAGAGAAAAAAGAAAATGGGCTTGGTTACTTTGTATGCTCATCTGTCAGTATGGCTTTTTATCACAGTGTCTCTAGACGGAAGGCATTTGTCATGCCAGGTTTATAGGCATAAAGTCATTCATATAAAAAAACACTTTCAATATAGATTTTCGTGAACATTCCTCAAATTGAGAAGTGCCTGACTATAAGAGGAAGCTTTTCATTTTCACCAGCCTTTGAAAAAAAAAAAATCAAAGTACAAAATGCACCAGTGGACCCTAAAAAGCAGCGCTCCTGTGTTTCCTGGTATGAAGCAGAATCCCCGTCTTTGTTCCTTCATCACGATTCATCATAGTGTCATGTTGACATTATCGCTGGGCTCCGCTGGGTTTCTGCCGGCTCTCCTGTTCTCACCTCTGAACTGTTAAATGTTCGGTTGCTGTGCTACTTCTTCCTGGTCACCGCTGATAACATACATAACATACGCTGTCTCCAGACAATAGATCGTCGGGTCAATAAACACAAGTTCGCCTTTGTCTCTGACTGGCAACGCGCGGCACAAACGCTCTGTTAAAATATTACAGACACATCCGTTTGTCTGCGTGTTTGTGTCTGTGTCACTGTACGTGTGCGATAAGTGTGTGTGTGTGTGTGTGTGTGTTGATTCAACCATTTGCACTTGCGCGTTTGGAGCAGTCTCTGACACGGTGCTGATGTTTCGAAACGAAGGAGGAGTGTCTGGTATATATACTTGTGTCTTTTTGAGGACGATCGTTACAGACGGAGCGGGCTGAAATGAATGCATTAGCAAGCACGAGAGCCGCAGCTGTCAGGGAAAAAATAGAGGTTAAGTGGGAGCTCATGTTCCTTAGCAACTCTGCACTGACTACAACACACCCCATTCAGCTGAGCTGCGGCCGGACGTGCTGATTTTCTTATGAACGATGGTATTTATGACTCGAACAGAAAAAGGCTTCTATTCAAAAATCTCTCTAATCGAGTGGAGGCCAAATCTGCGAAAATAGATTTTGAGCTCGTTATTAATACCAATGATGTACGTCAGCAATACAGTAAAGTGGCATTGATTAGATTTTTATTATGTACATTACCAACAAATGATTTTAAAGCTTCATGGGAAGAAAACAAAAATCTAGAGATTCTGCTGCAATTAAAGGAGCTTTCCGAAATTATTACTCAATTATCATAAAATGGATTCGCACAAAAGAAGAGAGGCGCGCAATGATTTTCCGGTTGTGTGGTCTGAGGGTGTACCTGGTGCTGAAACAACAAGTGCTTGAAGAAAAATTAGATGATTCTCAGATGATGTAACCTCTCGCAGCTGGAGGTCTAGAGAGAGCTGATTCGCTGAGCTCTCTCAGAGGGGCGGGATGAGAGGTACTTGGTGCTCCCACATATATCACGGCTCTACAGCCAATCAGGGGCGTCTGTGAGCGTAAGGAGCGGATAGCGCTGTCCTCCGAGTGTGTTACCCCTCCCCCAACGATGCGTGAGCGAGCATTTCGAAAAGATGCGGTTGGCTGGTGTCACGTGGTTAGCCTTAATATGGGAGCCCCCTAGTGATGGGGAAGAATTGGACATGATTAAATTAGGGAGAAAATTGGGAGAAAAATCCGCACCCCCCCCAAAATAAAATAAAAATAATGTTGCTGAGTCTAGACCTGCAAGCACACAAATAAGAAGAAACGAAATGCAATAAGAGAAAAAAGGAAATGGGCTTGGTTACTTTGTATGCTCATCTGTCAGTATGGCTTTTTATCACAGTGTCTCTAGACGGAAGGCATTTGTCATGCCAGGTTTATAGGCATAAAGTCATTCATATAAAAAAACACTAATCGAGTGGAGGCCAAATCTGCGAAAATAGATTTTGAGCTCGTTATTAATACCAATGATGTACGTCAGCAATACAGTAAAGTGGCATTGATTAGATTTTTATTATGTACATTACCAACAAATGATTTTAAAGCTTCATGGGAAGAAAACAAAAATCTAGAGATTCTGCTGCAATTAAAGGAGCTTTCCGAAATTATTACTCAATTATCATAAAATGGATTCGCACAAAAGAAGAGAGGCGCGCAATGATTTTCCGGTTGTGTGGTCTGAGGGTGTACCTGGTGCTGAAACAACAAGTGCTTGAAGAAAAATTAGGACAGATACTTTAAGGAAGGTGAAAGTTTTATTACTGATGATGAGACATGGATACATCACTACGAGCCTGAGAGTAAACTGCAGAGTCTGGAAGGGAAACATTCTCATTTGGCAACAAAAAAAAAGTTCAAAAGTCAACCATACGCTGGAGAATTTATCAACACAGTTTTCTGGGATCCTCAAGCACCAATATTGGAACATTATCAGGTAAAAGGTTTAACAATCAACAGTGCTCGTTACAGTGAGACACTTTTTGAAGAGCTGAAGCCTAAACTTCGGATTAAACGCGGAGGACCGATATCCGAGAGCGTCGTGATCTCACGATGAACGTCCGCACACTTCTGCACAGATTGTCAACACTCTGCAAAAACTTTGTTTAGCGGTGTTAAGGCATCCTCCCTATAGTCCTGATCTCGCTCTATCAGACTTTCACCTGTTTGGACCCCTGAAAGCAGCCCTATCGGTGCATCTGTGGCTCTCAGCTCAGCCTAAAACATTTTGATGAGGGAATAAGAAAACTTGTTGACACATGGAAAGTGTATTAAAAAGCAAGTATTAAAAAATAGTGTGAAATGTATTTGTTCGTTGATGACACGGTGGTGCAGTGGTTAGCACTGTCGCCTTGCACCTCCAGGGTCCGGGTTCGATTCCCGGCCAGGTTCGATTCTCGTCTCTGTGTGCATGGAATTTGCATGTTCTCCCCGTGCTTGATGGGTTTCCTCCTGGTACTCCGGTTTCCTCCCACAGTCCAAAGATATGCAGGTTTGGCCAACTGGCGTTCCCAAATTGCCTGTAGTAAATAAGTGTGTGTGCCTTGCGTTGTATTGGCACCCTGTCCAGGGTGTACCCTGCCTCATGCCCTAAGCCTACTGGTATAGGCTCCAGGTCCCCGCGACCATGAATACAGGATAAAGCGGTATAGAAGTTGAGTGAGTATTTGTTTTTTGCTAAAAGTTAATTAAAAGTAAGTTCTACATGCAGAGTGCAGAGAGTTTTTTTTTTTCGCTCACCCTTGTAATTCTTTTGGATTGTGTATTCACACAAATATGCAATTTACAAAATGAACAGGCTGCTTTATTACGATTTTATTTATACTCACACATTTATTCAATTGTCCAGACACCCAGTCAAGTGATTGCAGGGCATGCAGACACAGGTCAAACAAATCAGAGCCTCAGTGACGATGACCGGGGCATGGTTTTTGACGTCAAAGAGCACTGGCAGTGTTTCCCCATAATAGTACAGACATGGTGTGCAACGCAGTGGCTGAGTTATAAAAAAATTTAATTGAAATTGCAGATCTGATGGGATTTTCACACCAAACAGTATCTACTGTTTATGCAAAATGCGGAAAAAGCTAAACACACGTCTTTCTGATTAGAGAGGTCCGAAAACAGAATAGCCAGACTGGCTTGAATTTTACAAAAAGACAACTACTCTCTCCAACCAGGTTGGGCAGAAAAGAATGTACACCAAACTTTGTGGCGTTATTTCCTGCGACAGTAGAAGGGGAAAGACTTATTCGGTCTCATCGCATGGTCTGGTGAACCTGGATCTGCTTTGACATGCGGGTGTCCCTGTACATTTTAAGCATGGTGCTTGTAATAAAGATTTCCTACAGGCTTTATACTTTAAGCCAGATATTATCTACTCATTACATTTGGTAAAAAAAAATAATAATCAGCCTGCATTGCATTTGCACTAGCAATTGGGAATTAGACAATCATTATAGATGCTATGTTCAGATTCTTATCCTTAAAAAAACGAGTTGTATTTCCTGCCAGGTGTCTAATCGAAAAAGTGCGCCAATACTTAAGGTAAACTGCAATGCAATCCCGAAGTCGATCCTGGATTTGGATAAATGTTGTAGCGAGGCTGCATGCTGATGATTACAAAAGGTGAGGTGGGAGTTGATCTAAAGCTCTCCACCTGCTTGACCTTTTCTGCTTTCAGCTGTGAACTCTCGGCTCGCGGCTCAACAGCTCTTTAGATGGCGAGATGTTCGATTCTGGAAAGCTCTACTCGTCCATTCCGTGTGTGCATTTTCCAGGCATTTTCTTTGAGTCGAAGTGGAAAAGTCGTTTTGTAATCCTGATTCGAGATGAGAACAGCGGCTGATTTGGTGGCCATGTATTCACAATGCCAACTACTCCCTCCATAGCTTACGATCATCAGCCAATAGTTATTAAGGGCAACTTCAGAGGCATGGTGCTCTGGACACGGGGGAACTAAAACTAAATAAATAAATAAGTGCTAAGTGTTTTTACATTTAAAAATGTAGCCAATATATTTATTTTATTTTATTAATCATAATTGAGATAAAATGCTTAATTAGTTGTGATATTGATTTGAGGTCACATCACCCAGCGCTACATCGAGCTCAGTTCATGTTGCTCCTTCTCCAAACACGCAGTTTCAGTGTCTACCTCAGAGCCATGCCCCTTCAAACAACTATATAGCTGAGCAACAATCCATGTGAGGGGATATATTTTTATATGATATCTGAATTGGCTGTTGACGAAAAGCAGGGAATGTTTTTTTCCCTTTTACTTTTCTTTTTTATATTGTATTCCTAAATGCTCTTTTGCACAATATTCATTACTTGATTATTTTTGCACTAACTTTTTTAATCCTTGCTGCTACTGTACTTATAAAAAAGTTTACAGTTTGTCATGTTTGTCGCACTTTCCCTTTGTCGCTCTTGTTTGCACATTTGCACGTGCACTTTATGTCGTCTCTGTTGTATAAAAACGTGGATAGTTCCCAGCTGGCTGGCGAATTAGGTCTCTAAGTTAGCTTGTTAGTTTTTTGTTCATTGATGTTGTTAATTTAATGTTGTCATGTCAATCTGTCTTGTCTTAGCTAGCCAGCTAATTAGGATTCTCAGTTAGCCAGTTAGCTTTTCTGTTCATTTATGTTGTAAATGTATGTTGCATGTAGCACCTTGGTGCTGGAGCAACGTTGTTTCGTTCCACTGTGTACTAACTGTATATGGTTGAAGTGACAATAAAGCCTACTTGAACTTGACTTGAATTGTTTAATTGTACATTTAAATTGGAGGGCCATCTGAATGGCTAAAAAGTAAAATTTGAATAGTATGGTCCTTTAAGTAATGACAAACAAATGTTAAGCCCTGCCTTTTTTTATGCATTCATGCTACCACCACCATGTTAGACTGTTGGCATGGCGTTCGTTTCATTGAATGCTCTGTTGGTTTTACACCAGATGGAACAGAACGGAACGCACACTTTTTTTCTCTCATCAGTGCACAGAATATTTTCCCAAAAAGTCTTAGGAATAATCAAGATGTTTTTTAACAAATGTGAGACGAGCCTTTGTATTTTTTTTGGTCAGCAGTGGCTTTCTCCTTCGAACTCGCCCGTGGATGCCATTTTTGCTCCCAGTCTTTTTCATATTGTTAGATCATGAACACTGACCTTAACTGGGACAAGTCAGGCCTGCAGTTCTTCCGATGTTGTTCTGGGTTCCTGTATGAGCTCCTGCTGAAAATTTGGTAGGCCAGCCACTTCTGGGAAGGTTCACCACTGTTCCAAGTTTTCTCTATCGGTTTCTCCTTTCTACTTCGTTTCTCTTTTGTTGAACTTCTTAAGATTGTGGCATGATGTGTTGCTTTTTGGGGTCTTTTAGTGTGCTTCACTTTGTCAGACAGGTTCTATTTAAGTGATATCTTGATTCAACAGGTCTGGCAGTAGTTACACCTGAGTGTGGCAAGTGAAATTCAACTCAACTTTCCAAAAAATGCGGTTATTCACAGTTCACTCAGGATTTAGCAAGGGGTGCTGGGGGCAACTGTTTTTTTTTTTTCACATAGTGCCAGTTAAGTTTTGGACAGCTTTTTTTCCACTTAATAAATATAATCATCATTTAAAACTGCATTTTTGAAACATTGGAATTAATTTGAAAATCTGAATTCACGTGTGAAAAATATGCAAACAGAAAGGGGGCAAATACTTTTTCACGGCATGTTACTGGTCTGCTACTGGTTTGTCTTTGAATATCCTGTTGTGTAAGATTATGGACTATTCTTGGTTGATTGTGCCTGCCAGTATTTTACCCCTACACTATCTATCTGTCTATCTATCTAAAATCAACCATACTCAGTGTGTCACACTGTGTACGAGCTTATAACAGAAACTTCTAAGCATTTATGATCAAGATTCAAATGGTGGTGCAGAGTAAAATGATACACACATCGTGGATTCATAAGTGTGAACACACTGCACAGCAGATTCCCACGAGTGCAGAATATAGAATACACTCCCCTTATAGCAGATATCACATAGCTTATCTTTGCTTCTAGTCATAAAGTATGTCATTGAGTGTTTCAACGTCATTGTAGACGTGCATGCACACACAGTACACACACACACAGAACACACACAAATATGCGCACACACTCTGTGCTTTCCTAGAGATGCATCCTGGTGCTGCTATTTCTATGGCAACCTATTATTTCGCCAAATAACTTGCACACAGCAGAAGGATCTTACGTAAGGATGCACAGATGAGCCTGTGGTACATCGCCATCATTCACTCCAACAGACTCGGTGTCTCTCTCTTTCTCTCTTTTTATCTAGTTTGCTACCAAGACAATGGGTGAGATCAAATCATTTTTTTTCTTCATTAGGAAGAATGAACAAATTACAATTACATTTTGTTTAAGGTTCCCTACTGCGGTTCTAATTATATTTAATAAAATTCTCTAGAGGTCTTGGTATCTGGTCCGTGCCAATCCACAATCATGGGAAACATGGACCTCGACTAATCAACTGAACTTATGCAATTAGCGCATAATTATTAGGTAATTAGCTTCCTAACAGCAAGTGCCAAGATGCAGGCTACTCATTAACCACAGCTGAACGGGACTGGAGCTGGAAGAAGAAACATTAGTGCTCCGTATGTTCCTGAAGAACAGACAGCATTATACGATTGTACACTTATCAGTATCATAATACATTTTGTCATAATACCAGGAGTATTTAAAACAACAAAATCAGATTGGAATCTCCCAATTATGTGTTAACATAATGTGTTTTATACGCTACAAACTTTATTATATTGTATTTTATATAACAGTTAGTTGTAACCGAGTCATCTGATTGGACGAGAGGCATTCCTGGTGATACAGAAGTGGCGTAACATTACTGAGACGTTTTATAGATCTATATCTAATTCTATAAAAGAACTATATCTATCACTTTGCCTGCGAGTGCGCAGTGGTAAAGTGCTTGCCCTATCCGGAGATCGCGAGTTCGATTCCCGGGTGATGCTGTAACCTCTCGCAGCCGAAGGTCTAGAGGGAGCTGATTGGCCGAGCTCTCTCAGGGGGGAGGGATGAGAGGTTCTTCGTGCTCCCACAATAATCACGGCTTTACAGCCAATCGGGGCGTCTGTAAGCTCACACAAGCGGAAGGAGCGAGCAACCAACGGTGCGTGAGCGAGCAGTTCGAAAAGATGCGGTCGGCTGCAGTCATGTGGTTCAGAGGAAACACGTGATGGTCTTCGGGCCTTCCGACTAAGTGGTAATAGTATCCTTAATGTGGGATCCCCCTAGTGACGGGGCGGATTTGGATACGACTAAATTAGGGAAAAAATTGGGAGATAATCCAAAAAAAATTTTTTTTTTTTTCACTCCATGTTACAGGTGCTCTAACAATCGGTAACTGTTGGTGAAAGTTGGACGATACGGTCCGCAGTACTGGCAAGAAGGAAGAGCAGCTGCCTGTGACTTTTCATTTAACACTATTTCTGATTCAAGCCTGGAGCCGGGTAAGTTAGCTGATATTCTAAAGCAGAATAAGTGGAAATATAAAGTGAATCTTAATACCGTCCACCACCTCACATTTCAGGTACATACAGTAGTACCGGTAAGAATTTAAAACTAATTCCCCCCTGTTAATTACACTAACTCTCTGTCGACAGCTCCACTTTACAAATCGTAAACAAATCGTAATCTTTTGATGATAAATGCTGTTTATATAAAAGCAAGATCACACTCAGGGCCGTATCACAGCCATCCTGATATTCAGTACAACAGAACTCCCTCTTGCGTTATTGTATCACAGAAATGTCTTCAAGCATCATGATATATTTTGTCTTATGGTCCACTACTAAATACTGATTGTGCCTGAATTAAAACATTCATGAAAAAAAAATCATGACTTTATTTAAATTCTCAATGTACAGTTGACTCAGTGTTTCTTTGGTATCAGTACTGTAGGGTAGATACCTGGGAAGCCACGTTTTTCTCTACACTTGCTTTGTGTTCTCTTTCCTTTATATTATGTTTAATATTTATGTCACAGAATTACTAAATTATAATATATATTAGTAGTTTAGCGCTAAAATGCATGAAAAATTACATATTGGCAGGAAAAAAAGCCATAATAAGATCATGGAGGATATTTGCAGTTCCAATGAAATTGCAGGGATTTCTAATGTTTTAATTAAACAATTATTAGTTATGTAGGTTGCAAAGGCGCGAACGACTGCAGCTGTGAACTCTGAACTGCGACTTTGCGGTCGACTGTAATTATATATATATATATATATATATATATATATATATATATATATATATATATATATATATATATATATATAGCTTTTAGGTCGAATTAATTTGTAGCACTTAGAGATTTTCTTCAAATATATAGTGCATTAGAAAAAAAAAAGAAATTGTTATTATTGAATGTATGGAAAATACATATATATATATATATATATATATATATATATATATATATATATATATATATATATATATTTATTTATTTATTAATTACAGTGGACCCCTGCAAAGTATATAAAAAGATAAAAAGGCATACAACAAAACATACAACAAAAGTACCACGATTCTTCCTCATATACTGTACAGTAGTACACCTCCTAACTTTAACTTTGCTAATCGATGAAAGGGATAAGCGGAGACGCGATGTCTGAATGAATTTTAAACCAAACCAAGTGCCTGCTTTCAGTGAAAAACAACTCATTTGTCCAGCCTGGCTAAATCTAAATATTTTAATATTATGTACTGAATTATAAATTCCCAATTACTAAACAATGACTACAAGAAATAAATACATGAGCTGAGTGAGTCATGGCTACACTCGCTGTCTCACTCCTAAGTCGCCATTGGCGGGTTGCATCTGCTTCGGGTATATAGGGATTAAATGTGAAAAATTACGAAATCAGATGTAAACTTGTATTAAAGCTTTAACTAACTATTACGTCAATTCTAAGCCAAAAAATGTGTTCTACATATTAAACCATTGAGTAACCATGAAAGCAAAACATGATCGTTTTCTTTGTTAAGGTCATATTAAAATGATGTGCTGGACTTGCAGAAACGTTTAAACTGAATTTACAGGCCAAATGTGTAAAACGTGCAGCGGAGGAGAGCAGCATTTAAAGCCTGCACAGCACCCCAAATCAAATAAACAACTTTGTTCTCATGTAAAACTGGAATCTGTAATGTTTTCTCGAATATGGCACCTTTCAGGAGAAAAAAAACTGTTACTAAAGAATTCTGGGTGATATGCAAATCACCTCTTTTAAAAGTTCAGTCAGTTGGCTATGCAAATCTTATCAAGATACATCAAACTGACTTCCCGATATCTCTTTGTTTACACAGTATCAAGTTTTTTTTTTTTAATTATTTTTCTTTGCCATTACTCATGACATGCAATCTTAAAACACGAATCATCGGGAAACGCTCCAGGAACCAGTTTAATTCTTCGCTATGTTTGAATGTTTGCAATGTATTTTTAAAAAGCCACATCAAAACCCAAATCTGTACTGACTTCTGCTCACTCAACGACTACCAAATAAAACATATGGCAATTTTATTAAATTATGGACAACATAATCCTGTTATTTATCATGGGCATGCAACAAATGAAAAGAAAATATACTCAGTGTGCATCATAACTTATTTAAAAAACAGCATGTGGTAGGAACACACAATAGATTAAAGCAGTACAGATGTGCACAGCTGTAATACAAGGTGGTTCCCATGGTAAATGTCAAGGTATGTATCACTATCAGTAGCACAGACGCCCCTTTTGAGGACTCCACTAAGCTTGATCCTAAACACGGCACAGCATTAATGCACATTCTTAGTAAAACACACACACACACACACACACACCTAGTGGAGACTTAAGAGTAATTGACTCAGTGTCTTGTTGAATTAGTGTCAGTTTCTGGTGTTGGACAGGGAATATAACACAGTGAAACAATGGAACTATAAGTGCCTGTAAATATTGCGCAATAGCGTGCACGTATTTACAGGTAACTATTATGTAAATGCTAAAAAGACATGTTTACATTTTTAGCCACCCATATTTCACCAGTGTGTAAATACAAATAAAAACACAAGAAAAAAAAAAAAAAAAAAACATTTCCTGATCCACACCCACCGCTACATTTTATTTTAGTTGGGGTTTAAACAAGCCAGTTAAATCCCCCCCACTTCAGCAAATAATAATAATAATAATAATAATAAAACATATTGTTTACTGTACCATTGTTTACCCCCCCCCCCGCATAATGTAAACAACAGCATTTTAGTCAGTTATTGGGCTTAAACAACAAGTTATTATAAATTTTGCAAAGTTTTATCTCATGACCAAACAAACTTCCATTAATACACTATGATGTATGCTTAAAGTCGACACTACAGTATAAACTTTATAAAACAACTTCTTAGGGATGCCCTTGAGAACAATAAGCAGACACAAAAGCAGCAGGAGATTCATTAGTATGTTCATATTTCCTTTTATTGTAAACATCCTCCAGCTGTATTCTCTCACACGGACACACTTCTAGCGTGTGATGTTCAATAAGGATCTGCCCTTTGCATTTTCTCTTAATGTTCATCTCTTTGGTGATGCGGCTCCGTTTTTATATATGTTGTGGGCTTTGCTCTTTTGTTTTAGTCTGTTTATGCGATTTAGACTTACAGTACAGGTCATTTCTACAGACATACAGTACTGATCATTTAAAAACGGTTAAACTTGAGGTCTTGTTCAGGTCTTGGCAAGGTACTTTGTGAGGTCACAACACAAACTCGGTGGTTTGCACCAATCTTGTCTAATATGCAAATTATTAGAAGATGCCAATGTGGTAACCATTTTCTACAGGATTTGCTAAGATTAGGATGTGCATGCGAAGCTAGTTAACTTGGACATGCAAAAAAAAAAAAAAAAAAAAAAAAAGTACCGCAGTCAAACTTGCCACATTTCAGGTAGTTTAGATAGCTTGACGACTAGAGTATGTCTTTAGGATTGAAGGATGATATCAGGATATTAACACCATATAACATTAACACATTAACACTGACTGGTAAGGGGATCATGGGCACACAAGGCTCAGCTATGCTCACAGAGACCAAAGGACAGCCTGTCTCGTTTAAGTCCAAAGGAAAGCCAGCTGAAAAAGAAAATGGTAGCCAAGACAGAAAGGCACCAGAACACCCCTTTGTACCAAAGCGAGTCTCCCACAGAGCCCAGATCGCTGACCAGCTTCCAAACTCACCAGATCCCAATCCCATGGAGCACCCAGGGCAAACAGGGCCTAGCCATGGAGACCCCACCCTACAGCACCCAAAGAATCTGCTGCCAACGTCCACAGCACACCCCTAGATGTCTTGTGGAGTCAGGACCCGCCCGAACCCGAATCCTACACATTTCTGGGCCAAGCTGTTTTTGCATTGTAATGCTATGACTGATCGGTACATAAAAACAGTGTGCTTTCTGACAGTAGCACACACCTAACTTTATAACTTTTTTTTTTTAAACACTGACAGGTGCCAGCTTAGCATGGGTGTGGAAATAAATAAACAAGCCTTAAGAACTGAGAAGCGGATTCAGATACACCTGGGTAATGTAAATGAAGCACCTGTTCCAAAATAACCTGCAGCGCTCAGTCCTGAACATTACCCATGTACAGCATCTGCTTTCCCATAATCACTTTTAATAACTGTTTCATAAATGCTCTGCTAGTGAAATAATTGCTCAAATGACTGATGTTGTTAGAACAGGACCCAGATGTTCCCAGGTCAGTTAAAAAAAAAAAAAAAAAAAAAAAAAAAGCACCCTGAATAAAAATGGCAAAAACAAATGGTGGAAAAGTGGCGCAATATACCGTACGTTAGTCAGCAAGCAGGGAGAATGGAGCTTTGTGAAGAAGGATCTAGATGTGAGAGATACACGTTATTTAAATGTGAATGAGAGTCAGATGCATATAAATAATTTAGACGTCCCTGCCATGTAAAAAAATTAAAACCTGCCGTGCATCACCGTGGCAACAGGAACCCTGTCAGTAATACATACAGGACTTCTTAAAATCTGTAATAATCTGATTTAATGTATATAATGACTGTTCCGACACACATACACCAAGGGATTTGTTATGTTTTAAGGTGGCGTAATGATAACCAGTGTCACTAGGGTTGTGGGTTTGAATCTCGCCTGTGGTCTTTCTGCTCGGTGAGATTGCTCCGGTCCAAAGACATTTGATATTTGCCGATTGGTCTTTTTTAAATTGCCTGTGGTGTATGATTAGTAGAACACACAACGAATGGATGGATAGTAATAATAACCTTAATAAAGCAAAATCAATTAACCAATGAATCAATCAATAAGAGCAATGAAATACTTCAGGATGTTCTGTTATTGCACCCAGTCACTCACTGATTATAATGACCACTTAAACACAAACATCATCTCTGTACATAATGTACCCAAGTTTTAAAACATATGGGTAGAAACATCTAACACTGTTAGTTACCCAAGAGAACAAACTCTGCTCTGCAGTAAAGTACACTGCTGCAGCTTGAGTCATGACCGACTGTCCTCCGCTGTAGATGATCCGTTGTCGGGGTGTCCTGTTGTCATATACACATTCGCGCTGCTAGACAAAGGCTTAAGTGAGTCATCGTAATGAAACCGAGAAAAGAGAGAGAACGCAGGCCTGGTTACCAAGCACTGGTGCCACCTGATCCACACACACAAACACACACACACATGTTTCTGTCACGCCATATGAACAGACGCTGCGTTGACACAGTAGGGGCCCAAGCGCTGCTACTTTATGTGTCTGTGCTGGACATGTTACATTCGTGAACAACTATAAACTGTGACGCTACTTTTAAATAAATCTTAGTGCTAACTAAGATTTGTCGCTTAAACAAAAGCTGATTTGACAATCATGATGAACCGTACTTACGGCCACCGCGCGAAACCGCGTAGGTGAGATAGGGGTATTAGTAGTTACCAGATTATGGGCCAAATATTCCATATGGGGTGATGATGGTAGAATAATTATAAAGGTCCTGACTAAAACAACATGCATGAGGAATCACAAAGGAGTTTTCATTTTCTGCAATGGAAAAGTACTCGAACTAGTTAGAAAGTTTGACTCAGAAAGTAACGCTGTAATGTAACTGATTACTTTTTAAAGACAGTAAATCTGGAGTTTGTGTTACAAGAGTTTGTGTTGCCGAACGGTCGATTTACTGTACGTTTTTCCGAACATCAGCGATGGGTTTTGTGACAGCGCTGTCCGTGAAAGGGGAAGTAAATTGTAAGCAGATCGCCTCAATCTAGTGAACATAAAAGAAAGAAAAATCAAAAATAGTTTATTGTTCTTGTTAAGACTTAGGGGTTATTTTAAGACTTATTAAGACTTATTTAATGGGTTAAATTCTGACATGCAATTTATCAATAAACGATTAATTATCCGTACTGTCCTCTCCTATATCTGCCTCTACTTATAGATTAATTACCCACAGGCCTCCTTGTCACTTCACAGCACTATACAAAGACAGCTCAGACGGCTGATTATAGTATGAAAACTAGTTATGCTGGTACTTTCAGTACAAAGGTGTACCGTGCTAACACTCCGGACGAAATGTTACTCCACGTTCTGTGGGTGAGGTACAGGCGTGTGCAAAATCAATTTATTTTTTGTCCAAATCGAATAAGTATATATAATCCTAATTTAAAAAGGAAGAAAACAAATGGCCAAATCCTACAGACAATATTATAATAGTAAGCATTGAATCACAGAAGTACTCTACGTTAAACGACTCGTTAAGAGTGTCGGGATCGAGTACATGACGTACGACTGGACATTATGTTCGTTTTATGTGACTTGCCTTAATTCATACTACCCCAGTTTCTTCGTGCAGGGGACATGGACTGTAACCCTTGGCTGTGGAATCTGCTGCGGATGTAAACACGTTTCACTGCTACAGTACCTCGGCTGACATTCTTAGCATGTTCGTGACTTTATCAGACACGGCAGCTATTAAACTTGCAGACTATCACGGCATTGCTGAGGCGCACTAAACACAACAACTATCTGTTTTGGGCTCGGAACGTGCCTTTCATCGAAGCGCAATCAATTTGATAAATGCAAGTGATTTTATGACAAAATCATCCTATAAACAGTCCAGGAAAAAAAGTTCCAGACAGGACAAATTATTAGCCTGCATCAAAAAATGTATTTAAAATTACTGATATTAAGAACTGTTTACCATATGATTATGATCGTGATTAGAATAAAAATAAATAAATAATGGAGATGACCGAAGAAAGCAAGAGTTTGTCCACACGCACACACACACACACACAATGTGATAAGATTGGAACTAAACAGATGTGTGTCCATAAGGAAACCACTTGCTAGTGAGACTATTTAAAAAAAAGGGAGCATAAAGATTAGTCTTCGGAACAAAAGAAAACGGTCATGTGGTCTGATGAGTCTGGATTGATCCTGTTCCAGAGTGATGTGTGTGTCAGGGCAAGAAGGGAGGCACGTGAAGCGATGCACCCATCATGCATAGTGTTAACTGTACAAGCCTCTGGAGACTGTGTTATGATCTGGGGTCGCTTCAGTTGGTCAGGTTTAGGCTAAGCAATGTTATGTGACAGTCAGCTGATGATCTGAAGGTATACAACTTGTCATATATATATATATATATATATATATATATATATATATATATATATATATATATATAGTCAGAATAAATTTCGACCTCCAAATGGCGCAGTGGTAAAGCGCTCACCCTATCGATCGCTGGTCGCTGGTTCGAACTCCGGGTGATGCTGTTTTCCTCTCACAGTCGGAGGCACAGAGAGAGCTGATTGGCCAAGCTTTCTCAGGGGGGAGGGATGAGAGGTACTTGCTTCTCCCACATTAATCACGGCTCTACAGCCAATAAGGGGCTCGCTCACCCCCCCCCCCCCCCCCCCAAAAAAAAATATATATTTATATATATTCAGTAAAATAATAAAAAAAAAGTGAATTTCATTTCGAATTAGTCTATGACCAAATCGCATAGCTGTAAATATGCGTGTAATACATATACACACACACAAATGTTGTAAAGAGACTTAATTCAGAATATTTTTACTTTTAATTTCCTTCACCGTACAATATCCTTGAAACCATGATAGATTTAGCCTAGGATGTCATACCCACACACAAAAAATAAAAAAGGCAATTCTAAAGGCATTAGAAGCGCTGGTGTCCTTTTTTTTTTTCAGCGTCACCACATTGAGCTAATCAATATTTCATTAAAACGATGTGATCACATGACATCGAGAAAGGTCAATACCTCAATACAGACGTTCGGAGACCTTTGCCTAACCCTTATCAACCAAAATTCTGTGATAAACTGAAAACACACACCCACACTCACACTACAATCCATTCAACCTGGAGTTCTGTTCCAGCTTGTATAGCCTACAAGGGTGTTGTAAAATCATCTCAAAAGCTCTTTAAGCCCGACATACACACACAAGCCAGTCAAAACAGAAAGCTAAAATACTACCTCAGTCAATGATATTGTCCAGCCATGTGCACTTATATCCCAAACCCTTGATCTCATTCTTGCACCTGCAGTACGCCTAGAGGATAGCTTAATAAAGATCAGGCATAATTGGATATCTTTTCATGGTGGACCCTGGAGCTAAGCGTGAAAAGATGATGTCTGTTTATACTGGACTGAGACCAGATACTTCGGGTACTAAATTAGAGCGAGACAGAGGAGGAACAGTGAAAATGAGCTGACTTCAGGGGAAAGAATAAACACATACATTTATCAACACCGAGAGCCCAGCTTATTGCGCTCAGGCCGTATTTGCCTAATTGGATATACGACAGTGTCTAAATTAGGGACGAATGATTGTGTGCTTTGTGTACTGGATTTAACCTGAGGCCAGACAGCTGCTCAGAGACATACAAACAAAAGCATGAGTGTAAATGTGTTTGAGTGTGCGAAAGGGAAAGTGACTCAAAGAGTGTGTAAAAAGCTCTCTATTGTGTCCTTTTCACTTACAAAGATCTACAAAATTAATATGTTAAGGTTATTACATTGTAAAATAATAATACAGGACATACATTCTAAACTATAGTGACATCATCTGAATCGTTCCGGCTTATAATGTTTACCAAAAAATAATTACATCTAAATCTAATACCAAGTTTTAAAACTGAGAGAATATACAATAGTTCTTGCCCCGAGTCTATATAATTTCAAGATGTGAATTCTACTGAGTGCATGTACAGTACTTTTACACTTCATGGCCAAAAAAAAAATACGTCGCACACACTGATAGTTCATTAGACCGCCTAGAGCTTTAATTACGGTGAACACTCAACATGGCATTGTTTCAACATCCTTATGCAACATCATACCATTTATTTCCACCCACTGCATTAATTTCTGGCCAAGGACTTGTATTAATGACAGGAAAGTCGAAGCACTCCATAAAGTCTTCTCCAGCACATCCCAAAGACTTTAAGTGGCGGCCAATTCATGTGTGAAAATGATTCATCGTGCATTTTTTTGGCACTGTCGTCCTGCAATACGCCTGTGCCATCAGGGGAAAAAAAAATCCACTGATGGAATAACCTGGTCACTCAGTGTATATGCATTCATACACACACTTCTAGCACTGAATTCCAATTCCAGTTCCAATACACTGACAGCAAGGTGGTCTGGTACACTCAATGTCTTTAGCTCTAGTACACTAACTCTAATATACTCAGTTTATATAGTTTTATTATACTTAGTGTCTATAGTTCTAGTACACTCAGTGTCCATAGTTCTAGTACACTGACAGCAAGTTTGTCTGGTACACTCAATGTCTTTAGCCATAATATAATGACAGCATGTACAGTAGTTCTAGTACACTCAGTGTCTACAACTCTAATACCAGCAAGTAGGTCTGGTACACTTATTGTCTGTAGCTCTAGTCTTCCATCAGCATTTATTTCTATATAGTTCTAGTACACTCAGTGTCCACAGTACTATTTCACTGACAGCAAGCCCATCTAGTACAATCAGGGTTTATAGTTCGAGTACCCGGACATGATCTAGTTCTAATATGCTCAGTGTTTATAGTTTTAGTACCCTGACAGCATGTAGTTCCAATATATTTAGTGTATATAGTTCTAGTACACTCAGTGCCCACGGTTCTAGTACACTCAGTGTCCACAGTTCTATTTCACTGACAGCAAGTACGTCTAGTACACTCAATGTATGTAGTTCTAGTACACTAACAGCTTCTAGTTCTAGTACACTCAGTGTCTTTAGTTACTGTATAGTACACTGACAGCAAGTAAGTAGTAGTTCTAGTACTCTGACATTACATACGTCTAGTACACTTATTGTCTACAGCTCTAGTACATTGACTTTATGTAATTTTATACACTCAGTGTCTACAGTTCTAGTACACAGACAGCATGATGTTCTAGTACGCTCATGGCCTACAGCTCTAGTACACTCATGGTCTACAGCTCTAGTACACTGACAGTATATAATGTTATACACTCAGTGTATATAGTTCTAGTACACTGACTGAATAGTTCTACTACACTCAGTCTATAGCTCTTGTACAATGACAGCAATTGATTTCCGCGAAAAGCCGTTAAATGATAAAATAACCCCCCCTCCCCCCGTCTCTCCCTCCTCACGCCGCGAGCCCCTGATGCTGTGCGCGAGCGGTTGTGAGGTTTGAAGGTGCGCGAGATAATAGGATGACGTTACAGGACATTATTACAGTATGCGTGTCTAAAGCAGGAGCAGCGCGAATGCATACAGCGCAAAAAAAAAAAAAACCTTTTACACATTCATTGGCACTTCTATAGCCAACAGCATTCGTCATGATAAACGCACAATGAAGCACTACAATAACCGCCTGGATGTACCGTACAGTCTGAGGTTTTAAACGGTCAGGTCCTCACCGTACAAGGCGTTACGGGTGATTTGGCCTCCCATGGCTGGACGCCGGTCGCTCCTCTCGGTCTTCGTATTTATCTCTTAGAGTGTCGCGCGGAAGCGGCAACAATCCCACAGCGACCGCATAGTGGCTTTCACATACACATAGGCACACGTACGCGCACGCACAATCACACGCGCACACACACAGAGAGGTCTGACTCGTGTAAACACTCGGACACTCCTCCTGGAGCGCCTCGCGCACCGACTCAATGAGCGCACGCATACGCGCAGGCTCCACGTTCGAATTTGCATAAAGGCGTAGACACAACGTGCCACGCCCCCGCACAGGGTGAGGGGGGGGGGGTGGTACTGCATGGACCCCAGGCAAGTCAAGTCAAGTAGCTTTTTATTGTCACAGATAGATAGATATCCATCAGTAATATTAATATTGACAGTAACACAAAGATAGGTTGTAGATTGCACACTGTATATCTTAAAGATAGTCAGTAGACACAGGGTAATGTGAGGAACTGACCAGAATTTACTAGTGCAATGCTAAGAACAAAAACTACAGAATATATAAGAAGCATGTAAACAAAGTATCTAAATCATAAGTTAGATAATATTTAAAAAAAACAATCATTTCCACAGTATACAGGTCAGTACACATTGAATCATAATGATACAGTACATCCATGCCTAAGGGTCTACATACAAACAAAAATTATCAAAAATAAATTGGCTGACTAGCTAATTAACACCACAAATTACCAAAACTATCTATGAACTATTCAAAAGACAAAAAAAAGACAACAAAAAGACAACATGTAGTGCGTGTGCAAAATGTGCAAACATGCGCAACATCATGACACAATGCAATGACATGAGTCAAAAGATACAATCACTCTACTGTACCTAAAAGTAGTTTTAGGTATAATTTTTTTTTTAGGTATGATTACTAAAAAGAAAAGAATTTCAACTGTCGACAAGATTAGTAGAAAGAAAAGATAAGCATAGATGGAAAATGCATTGTATGCAGTTATTATTTGTAAAGTATATTATTGTATGCAAATATGCCTTGTGTAATAAATATTTCTTATTATATCTTATAATAGTTTGACTGCACGCTTTCTATTATTAAATCACAACATTTTTTGCTTTTGAAATATTTTGATTTCATGAATTACATGAGTTATAGGTAAACCAATATGTCCTCCCTCTTTAAAACCCACTCATGTGCAAAAGAATGATACAGTACATGCAGCACTTTGACACACGAGACTTTCCCATAATGTAAAATAAACATCAAACACAACATGTAGACCAGGTGACACAATATTTAGTTTTGGATTTACTGTAGCTTTCCATATACACAACAGGCTTGCACAATAAATATTTTTGTTAATCAACAGCAGGATATAGTGTTCCCAACATTGATATTCTGATATCTAACAATGATAAAAATCTGCAGATCAGTCATTAACATGTACAAAATTATTATTATTATTTTTATTATTTCCAAGTAAATGTTTCTTTGTGGGCATGTTAAATAATTAGCATGACCCAAAAAAATAATGTGTAATCAATATTATTAATTATCTTCTATACCACTTTCGTAATGGTCGCAGGGGCCTGGAGCCTATTCCAGTAGACTTGGGGCGCGAGGCGTGGTACAACATGAACAGGGTGCCAATCCATCTCAGTGCACACTGTGGGAGAAAACCATAGTACCTGGAGGAAACCCACCATCCACGGGGAGAACATACAAACTTCATACACACAGACCAAAGGTGGGAATCGAACCCGAACCCTGGAGGTGCGAGGCCACAGAGCTAACCACTACTCCAGTATGCTGCCGTATATTCAGTTACACTGTAAGTATTTACATTTATAATATATAATAAATGTAAGGTGCAAATCAGGCAGATATAAATACTGCATGGTGGATTTCTTCTACAATGGAATACTACTGTGTATCTCCTACAATAATTTAATTATATATGGTATATTTAATACTGTATATTTAAGCACTGAGAACATGCCAGGAGCAACTGCTTTAAAACTTTAGCTGATGGTATGATCAAGTATTTAACAAAATAATCTTAAGGATGTGCTGCTCTAGCTGTTATTACAATATATCTATAGCACACATTAACATTCCGTCTCCTGTGGCATTTTGGGAAATCCGCCTCTCCCACATTTAAACACGCCTGTAGCTGATATGAGAAAGTAACCCTCCCGAGTCGGAGTCATGACCTAACCCGTCATCACCACTCTGGAATTGCTTTCCTTACTCGAAGTGCTGGGACAAGCTGTTTTGAGAGCGATAATGTCATGGTCATGCCGTCATTGATCAAGTCTCTATATTCACAGTATAATTATTTTCCTATAAGCAAGCTAGCTTTCCTGTAATTCGATTTCTGCTGTGGAAACTGCAAAATGTCGTGAAAGGATTTACCGTCCTCTGGAGAAAATTAAGCTAATTAAAGTCCCTCATCCTGCTATTCTCGATGACGCAGAAAGAACTGTGCGCCGAAATCAGGTTAGCAATAATATTTACCCCGTGTCCGTCTGTCCCTTTTAACAATTAGAGCCATGGTAGAAGCCATAACAAACCGCAGGGCTCCGGGCCAGAGCACGGCGACTTTGATCAAAATGAAATCACTGCTTTCTCCAGAACCACGGTGCGGTCGTAGGCATTCCACCTCACACATGGTGTGCAGATTGCACAGTTAGTGCATGTCATTAAGGACCGGGTTCGAAAGTGACGGGAAAGATGCTGGCTCAGGTTGCGGATCTACGTGTATAGCTATCGCAATTGTCTGGATCCATAGAAGAAAACGAGCCAAGTTTCGATGAACAGTACACACGAGGATCTCAAGGATCCATCTAACCATGCGGTCATGTGTAATGAATTGGCAAATCCCTGTCTGCATGTGCAGTCAAAAGTTCCCTGCTCTCTTAGTGTGACTCTGTGGTTTTGTGTGTGTCTGGGGTTTATTTTTATCAATTCCAAACATGTTCTGCCATTTTATACTGGCTTTAATGTGTTGCATGTGTGTTTCTAAGCATGTGCTCATTAGTACGAAGTGAAACCAGCGAACACGGTGTTCGAAATGGTCCGCTCTTAGTCACAGTCTGTCAGATAAAGACATGCTGTTCATAATTATTTTCCTGTATCAAACCCACAGTACAGTACACTAGGGGTTATTTTTGCAACTTAGCTGCAAGGGTTAACAGGTTTGATATCTAATATCTTTGTATTAGCTACAGTAGACATCATGCAGGCAACAACTTTTTTCCCAAATGCATAATGTATTTTGCGCTGTCAGCCTGTGTACTATAACTAATTTTATTTGAGCAGAACATTTCATTATATTTCATTACATTATATCAGTTATTTAAATATGAACTGACAGCCCTGCCTCTTTACTTAACCTTTCATGTTCTCTGTGCTCTTGGGACGTTGGGGCATTGCCAATTTATGCACAAGTAAATATAGAGAATAATTTATGCATATGGAACAAAACCTACTGTATGTACAGTATTTTTGACTTGGCTCATATTACATATTACGTATAAATATACGTATATTTAGCAGGTGCATATGCAAAAAAAAATGTTTGCTCCTGTGGTCTTTATACGACAGATCTGTGAAAGTTTTTTTTTTAAATGGTAATGTAAGTGAGAAGTTTTACTGCAAAAATTCCACTAATCAACTGAATTTTTTGCAATTGGCAGTGCCAGTAAGAATTTTTGGTCAGGGCTTCTTTTGCACCAATTACTGCATCAGCGGGGCAAGGCACGGAGGTGATCAGCCTGTGGCACTGCTGAGGTGTAACTCAGGGCCTGGTTGCTTTGATAGCAGCCTTTAGCCTGTCTGTATTGTTGGATTTGGTGTTTTTCACCTTCCTCTTGACAAAACCCCTTCAATTCTCTATGGGCCAGTCAAGCACAGCAATACCATGGTCAGCAGTCCAGTTCGGGCACTGAGGACAGGTGCTACTGTAAGTGCTGCTGGAAAAAGGAAATTGGCGTCTCCACAAAGCTTTTCTCAGCAGAAGGAAGCATGAAGTGCGCTGACAGTGGCGTTGACTTTGGACTTGATAAAAAACAGTAAACCAACACCAACAGATGACATGACATGGCATTCACCCTGGACTTCAAGCAACTTGGATTCTGTGCCTCTTCAATCTCTCTCCCTTTCAAGTAAAAAAAAAAAAAAAAAGGAACGTGGACCACTGAGCAACCATCCAGTTCATTTTCTCCTTAGCTCAGGTAACATGCTTCTGACGTTGTCTCTGGATTCAGGACTGGCTCGATACTAGGAATGTTACAGTTGTTCTCCATTTCCTGAAGTCATCTGTGTATGGTGGCTCTTAATTCACTGACTCTAGCCTCCACACCATATATGAACATTTTCTTAAACTGGAAATAAAATATTTATCTAAGATTATGCTCAGAATACAGTATTTAATCTCTAATGAATCTAGAATAAATCTAGTTTAAATTATACACCAAACATTTATAAAAAATGCCTAAACAATGAATTCAATCCTTTTATGTGTAATAAGTCCTAATAAAATATAAATATCTAATAAGTATAAAAAGGTATTGCCCCTTCTAGAATAGTAAGTTATTCATCAGTGACTTTACAAATGAAAAAGAAAAAAAGAAAAATGCAGCGGTTATCCTTCGACTGATGTCATTATCACTATGTTTACACTAGGTAATGTGGTACATAATAGGATTTTAAAAGTGGTCTACAAAAAATGCCAGCCCTGGGAATTAGTGCCCTAAGTGGTGATTAGAGCATAGCTGAAGCATGTACCGCATTTCATGCATTGCATACATGTCCTTGAGTGTTTTTTGTTTGTGTGTGTGTGTGTGTGTGTGTGTGTGTGCATACTTCGAAATCAGCTCTTTAAAGAGAGTCTGTTTTGTTCCATGACAATCCAATGATGATGTCCTTTACTCATTCTCTTCTTTGTATCTACCTGTCCATTTTTACATAATCCACTCTGATAAACACAACACTCTGCAGTGGGGTTGCTAATAGAGCAGCTCGTCATATTATTCATTCTGTTCTGAGCTACTTTGATTCACTGTTTATAAATAGAAGTATTAATTACACTAAACCCACTCGCTGGCTTCCTACACTTGTCTGCGTAACGTCACGCTCATATCCCTAACGCTAAAGAGGACCATGGAACGATTAATTAGACCACATTCTCCAGTGCTGAAAATGACAGAAACTGGGATTATTTCCAAATAGGATTGTGCAGGAGTGGCAGTATGATGATCTATTTTGGTACTTTATTTCATTAGGGCTAGTAGCTATATAAGAAAAAAATTTCTTCTTTGATAATTGTTAAATACCTGTATGCTGGATTAGTTAAGATGTCTCATTCTTGCTATAATTAGTTTTTTCCCTCGGCAGGTATCCAGAGTATTGTATCGCAATATAGCTCATTTATTGTACGTACATAAACACCAAAATGGCATGATCAGAGGAGGAGTGAAAAAGAGGGGGTTTAAGGTACAGTATGACCATATTGCATCATCTGAGGGATTTTTCAGCTGGAGCATTAACAGACAAAATATGGGACATAAATGGAAGAAGATCCTCTTAGATGCCCATTAAACATTTAGTCAATCACAGTCATCTGCCCCACTAGTATCCATAAGGTGAAGTGACCAAACCCTGAGCATTTTATTTCTTCTTACACCCTTTCTTTAGAACTTTCTGACTATAATGAAGCATTATCACTGGAGACTCCTTTCATACTACTGTACTGTTAGCACTGTGGTCTTACACCTCCAGGGTCAAGGGTTTAAGTTTGTGTATTTGGAGCCTTCCGTCTTGTGTGCATTACGCTTGCATGTTTTCCTCATTCTTGGTTGGTTTCCTCCAGGTACTTGGATTTCCTCCCACAGTCCTCCTACATGCGGGGTAGGCAAATTGACATTTCCAAAATTGGCAGTAGTACAGTATGTGGATGTGTGCATGATTGTGCTTTGTGATGGCTTGGCACCCCATCCAGGATGGGTATCATTGTTGATCAGCTCAAGTCCCCTGGGATAGACTCCAAGGCCTTCTGTGACCTTGTCCTGGTGGCTCTGCGGTAGATCTCTCGCATACGCAAAGGCCTGGGTTGGTTTCCCAGCCTATGTCCCTTAGCCAACTTGTGGTGTTGCTGGGCACCATTGGTGCAAATTCCAAGCCTGGTTAAAAGTGTGTGTGTTGGGTGTAAAAAACCTAAGCCAAAATCAAATGTGGCGATCAAGATGATCTTCTTGTGCAACCCAAAACGGTAAACCCCAGGTGAAAAAATAACATTGGCTTTAGGTAATTGGTGTAGATTACTGTATGTAGCTTAACCATTTATACCATGTAAATTAGATCACGATTTAATTATCTGTCAAATGTACCTTGCAGCACAGTGAAATGATTTTTGTCGCATACTGCATCCCTGTTACCAAACTGGAGTCATAGTGCAGCGTCAGATAGGATACAGCACCCCAGAGCAAATAGGGTTAACAACCTCACTCAAGTGCTGAACAATGGCAGCATTGGCAGTGCTGGGGCTTGAAGCCTTGACCTCCCGATCAGTAACCCTGAGCCTTCACAGTTTGATCCACCACGTTCCCATGTTACTATGGTAACATATTAGAAACGGTGCATTAAGATAAACCTTGCAGGTGGTATAGACAAACACCCTCTAACCAATCAGAATTGAGAACTGAGCAGTGCTGTGTTACATATTATTTTTCATGTCCATTTATAAATATAAAGTATATATGTTGGATAAACCATAACCACACGGTTAGAGAAGCTGAATGAACAGACAAACAAAAATTATAGTAGATCCTTAAAAAATGCTACGGCAGGACAGTTGATGCAAACTATCCCCGGCGTATGCGCTCCCATGTAACTGCACACTGCATTCACAGTACCTGATGAGATAATACTGTAGACGGCTGTTTGACTTAAATTGTCCAAATATCTTTTGTGTTGATTCTTTGTGAGGCCTAACAGCGCAGTGCATCTGCTGCCAGCTATAAAATTGTCCAGGGTGATTTACAGACCCACTTACTGTAAGACTGAATCTCCTGGCCAGGACTGGAGATGTGAATATACGGTGTGGTATTATCATTTTTGAGGCTTGTTTTTAGCACATTGTTTAATTTCGATGTATAAAAGTAAACACTTTCTCAGATTAATGAGGAATCTTCCGCGGTATGTTGAGTGCAGTATTGCGGCTTAACCTAAGAGCTCACAAACTATTAAAAACAACCCACGTCACACATTTTAGAAATCGTGAGAAGAAGTTTATTTAATGTAGAAAGAATGCAGCTTTTGCACTTATACAGTAACTAAGTTTAATTTATATTAATAGATGCTTCATGCACATGATAATATATTTACATGTTAGTAAGTTTTAGTAAACTTCTGTGAGTGCAACTGACATCTCAGGAATGGGGAGCGACCTATGAGAAAAACAAGAGTACTTTTCTTTTCTTCTCTTCTTTTTTTTTTCTTAGTGAAAGGCTGAATTAACATCTGCTGCGAGACACAGAAATGTCACAAAGGAAAAGGGAGGAGCCGAAGAGGTGGTGAGCTGCAACGACTTCATCATGTACCGTTGAGAAGAAGGGAGAAGAGAGAAACAGGAAAAACAGGAAGCTGTCTCGAAGGAAGAAGGAAGAGGTCTTTCTCTTGGATGTCCTTACCAGGTTGAGGGAAAAGCATGACCCTGAGACGAATATTTTCTGATCTAAATTTAACGCCGATTCGTGTCAAGCGGTCCCCTCCAGCTAGTGGGTGTCTGCAACGACATTTATGTTTACTGCCATCATCTGCTGTCAAGCAGCAGCTACTCGATGTTTCCACGACAACCGGTGATCATGGCTTGAGGGAGTTCAATGTGCAATTTGCATGTGCTGTCTCAACAGACACACAAACGCTGGCAAGAGCTACATATCTGAAAGCAAAATTTGCACCATCATGAAATAATAAAAAAAAGATTATCAGACAAAATCTTATTCTGCTTTCTAGGAGAGAACATTGAGACAAATTGTGCAAATTTACTGAATTAAACAAGATTTCTGCACTGTATTGAATATGAATTAAGCTGTTTCTATGGGTTTTACTGAGTCACTGTTATAATATATATATATATATATATATATATATATATATATATATATATATATATATATATATATATATATGCAGGAGCGCCTCCTCAGCGCTAAACAAAAAGTCTATTGAGCAGCAGCTTTGTGCCATAACGCAGCACCATGTGCAAAATATTACAAGGGATATTGGATACAGAAAGAGGCCGAATACAATAAGAAAGCAATAACCGAACCTCAATGAATTCATGAATTAAATATGTGGCAACAGCTTCTATATTGATGCCATGCGATATACACGCATCAATATCTCCACATGACTCATGACGCTCAGTGTTAAAGCAATAGTAAAGTTTTTTTTTTTTGTAAACTAATTTATATCCATTGTACCTCTGGAGTATGTACAATAATCGCATTCGTTCCCACACCTTTAGCTACCCTGAAAAAAAAGATAATTAGGTGTGTTAACACAAAACTCATTCATAATGAAAGTCCAAGGCCATGTCCACATGTAGCCGAGCATTTATATATATAGCCGAGCCGAGCATTTTCATATATATATATATATATATATATATATATATATATATAATTTTGTCCAAATGACCTACATGTTAAAAATATCTCTGTCCACAAGAAAATGTTAAATGCCCTGTTAAGTGCTGTTAGAAGCGCCCCCAATCAACCCAATCGGGCCAATCAGAAACAAACACCATTACTGGTGGTGCCTTGTAAAACTCCGACCGGTCCAAGCAATTGTCCATAAGTTCACCATTGCACAAAATATCCTCATAAACAAAGCTGACGTTAAAACGAGACTAGCACACAGACAAGGACATCATCAGCACACAAGGAAACGTTCCAACAATCCAAAATCTCCGTTCCCCCTGTCCACACAGGAGTTTTTCAAAAGCTCTGTTTTTAACAACCAAAACTGCGTTTGCATGTGGATGAAAGGCCAAAACAAAAAAATCACTACTTTAAAGAATACCCAGCTACGTGTGGACATGGCTTAAGGACAGCTGATGGTACTGTACATCTAATAATGTTCACACCAAAGATTCCTGTGATTTTCTCCCTAATTTAGTCATGGCCAATTCCCAGCTGTTATCAACAACTACAAACCAGAGAGGGCAAAGGTCATCATGTGCTTCCTCCGAGGCATGTTTTGTTTTTTTACTTAAATTCATTTATAGCAGCATATAGTATTATGTTTCCTTTAAAGATGCTAAAAGTCACGCCATCATTGATGCTACCATGTGACCTTAATTTTTTTTGTACATATATACTGTACATGCATACAGACATATCTTTTTCTTCTTCCCAACGTTGGCAATATAATGAATAAAATTTTATATCATTTTAACCAAACATGATTGTGCATAAAATGTAAACATTGGTCACATAATCAAATTATGGATAGATTTGTAACCAAAAGCCATAATAATAGAGTAATTTTGTGAGCTCAACAATGTCATTCCCATATAAAAGTAATGTATAATATAATGTCAAGTAGTTATCATTATGTTATACTTCACATTTTCACGAAACTAGTAGCTTAAGGAGGTGAAAATAAACGACCAACTGTCAGGATTCTTGTAGGAATTTAAGTCTATAGTATTGTATCATTAGATGGATAAGTACTCCATTATTATATTCAATTTTATTAGAACTCAAGTCTAGTTATTTACAGTATACCCTAAAAACATTAAAAGTACAGTATGGTGTGTTATTACTCATGCATTTCTCACTCCTACACATACACTACAGACACAGTATATAGAAATTAGGGTAAACATAATGAAGTGCTTATTTAATCCCATCTGCGTTATGCAATGTTGTTGCCATGGCAAATCCCGAAAGTGCATATCTACTGTAAATTCAGTCGGGTCTGAAAGTTCCCTGATATCATTCGTCTTAATTATTGGTAAGTGACAAGGAAATGGCACTTTGTCAGTCACACTAAGTGGCATGATGCAGGATGTGTGTCTCATTGCTCTATCAGGTACTCTAAGAGTCTTGAGCTGTTTTAGGTCTCCTGTATCACAGAGTTCAGCAAACAGGTCGAGGATAGTCTGGAGGTGATAACACAGACACGATCAGGATAGACTCAGACACACCAAGACAGTCCGGCTTATGATTAGACTTGTGTAATGACTTCTGCTTGTTTATGAACCTGTATAAGCTGTATGCACTGGACTTAAGAGGGTATCTTCCAGACAAACATAAAGCAGACCAGGTGGATGGATTAATGTCTCAAATTGAATTGTTATTTAAGTGAGAGGGCTTCGATTTGCATGAAGGTTGGACTTTGGAACAATGGAAAAAGGTCATGCAGTCTGATGAGTCCAACCATCATGATGGCAGTGTCATGATCTGTGGTTGCTTCAGTTGGTCAGGTCCAGCCTCAAAGGCACTATGTGGCATTAAGATGAATTTAGCTGATAACTGGAAAGTACTGTATATTCTGGCTATCACAACAATCTGTTTTATTCTTCCCTGATGGCACTCAGATAGTAAAAGAGTGGTTCTGGGAGCATGAGAATCATTTTCACACATGAATTTCCCTCTCGCACTGCATGCTATAATCAAAGATATCAAGGAACTTACTAAATATTAAATTGCGCAACTGGCAATCTGATCGTATTGTATCATATCATACTGTATTATGTGGAAACTGGCATTTAAACAGCAAATAATTCTCAGGGTTATTAAATTAAATTGGGTAACCATAATACAAATATATATATACAAACACATATATATGCAGTCATGTTTAAAAGTTTCTATTGATATATTTTTTGGGTAAAAACATAATAAGGCAAATACAACCTCAGATGTATAACAACATATAACTTTTTTCCCACTGTGCCATTATTTATTTTATGTACCCAACACTAAGTATTCAATAGCTTGTAGATCCACCTTTAGCAGCTATAACATATTAATCATTTACTGTATGACTATCATTCTTCTTTACAGCACTGTGAAGTTAAGCTTTTATTTGTCAGATATACAGTACATCACTGCACAGTAAATTTATTTTTTCACATATTCCCAGCGTAACTGGAGTCAAGATGCATCGTCAGCGACAGGGTTAAGGACCTTGATCAAGGGCCCAGCAATAGCAACCTGGAGTAGGTGGGGTTCGAACCGTCAACCTTCCAATCGGTAACTCAGTGCCTTAGCCCTCTGTACTACCACTGCTTCAGTTTATTAAGGTTTTTGGGCATTCGCTAACAATATGTACAGCTATTTGAAATTCCCACTACAGCATTTCAGTTGAGTTGAGGTCTGGACTTTGCTGAGGCCATTTCAAAACCTGGATGCGTTTATTTTCCAGCCGTTCTGATGCAGATTTTCTGGTGTGCTTCAGATCATTGTCCTGTTGCATGGCCCAATTTCAACCAAGCTTTAGCTGTTGGACAGATGGCCTCATATTTGCCTCTAGATTACTCTTGTATACAGAGGAGTTCATGGTCAACCTAATGACTGCAAAGTGCCAAGGTCCTGTGGCTAAAAACAAGCCCAAATCATCACAATGCTTGACAGTGGGTATTTCCTGCTGAAATGCTGTTTGCTTTTCACAGAACATGGTGCTGCACATTAAGGCCAACTGTGGTCTTATCTGTCCATAGAATATAGTTCCAGAAGTCTTTGTGGTAGTTTGTTCAGATACAGTTTCGTGAACCTCAGTCATGCTTCTGTGTTCTTTTAAGACTTGTTTTGCTCTTTTTATACTTCGGTCTTCTTCTAATTGTGCTGTCATGCCGGCTCCTCACCACTACGTACTGTATGGTATCAACATTTAACATGCTCAGTGAAGTCTGTAGGGGCTGAGATGTAGCTTATTCAGCAATAGATCCTTCAAGACCATTGCCTATGTCTTTCTCTCTTCGCATTGTGTTAACACACACCTGAATGCTCCTGCCTGGTAAACTGCCAAAACTTTTATATTTATAGAGGTCTGCACACCTTCTGATGATCAATTAATCAAGGGTTGATGATTAGCAGCACCTGGATACAACTTACCTTGTTAAATCCTGTACAAGCAATAAGGGGTAATGTTTGTTTTTTTCTTTTTGGGTTCCTTTTTTTTTTATGAATAATGGCACGGTGAAAGAAAAAAGTTATAGTGTTGTTCATTAGAGGTTGTATTTGCCTAATACTCAGACCCGGTATGATCAGATGATTTTTATGTTATAACCCCGAAACACATTTCATTAAACTTTTGAATATGACTTTAGCTTCTAGTAAGTGCAAAACATAAAACACAACAACACAAAAAAGAAGCAAACTGGATAGGAGAAGGAGGTTTATAGCGATATGAGCCTAAATAAATCTACTCTTACATCCATTTAAGCTTATTTGCATCAGCATCCATATAATTTATTTTATATATGCTGTCGAATTTGCATATTATAAATATGAGTATGTTAATATAAAAAATGTGCTTAAAAGAAGCCAGTTTATTATTTATAAAAGAAATGAACACTTTTTTTGCATTTTTTTATTTGTGTTGATTTTTCTTTGAGTTTGCTTTTGCATTTTTTTTTTTTTTTTTTTGCTTGGAAGCCACTGTGGTGAAAAGAAGTCATTTGCAACATCAAAATATCTTGATCTATGACTGAAAAAGACTCACAACATGTTGACTTGTCATGTCTCTTCTATCTCTTTTTCCAACTCAGAGCTGGAAATAAAAAACCTTTTAGTGCCGAACCAAACTGAAGCAACTGATGACAAACCACAACAAGTCCCAGATACCCTCCGACAACACAAGAGCGTCAGTTTCTCGACCGGCCCGTCGACGCAGCCAGTGATTAATGCGAAATCAAATGTGCTCCAACGAATTGTATGAAAATATGTCACAGCTGGGCCATATTACTGCAGACATTCAAAACAAGAAAACATGCCAGTGTGATTGGAAACGCTGTGTCTGTGAGTGGAGTGATGGATGAAACTACTACCATATGGAGCAGTAGGAGTCGAGATAAATTTCGCTGGGCGGAAACAGTGGAGCTATAAAATTCAATTACACCATCCGGACTATCTCACAGCGAGAGCAACGATCTAAAGTCAACTTACGCTTTTTAACATTTAAAGGTGATTAAAACGTGGTCTTTGTATCATTGTAATAAAAAATGCATAGTTGCAAATGAAATACAGCTTAAACCAGCGGAAGGTGGTCAGATCAGTGTGGTTTCATAACACACACCCACACTGTACATAAATGTAAATAAAGAGTCATATAACCAAATTATGGTGGTTAACCATATTAATCAGTGCAAATGTATAGAGAATAGAATGATGAAAAAAGACAACAACAGTGGAGAGCTTTCTGTATATAGACACCATTCTCTCCATTCAGAGTCTCACGTACTGTATATACTGTATAAACAAAAACGTAGTGGTGAGGAGCCGGCGAGGCTGGAGAGCGCGAAAAAAATGGTCAAGCAATGCAAAATGTGTCTAGTCCAAAATGTCTATTATTCAAAAAATAAAGAAAGGTATAAATATGCCTTTATAAATATAAGATATAAATATAAGAAATATATAAATATAATTTTATAAATTATAAATTATGTGTAAAAAACATTTCTCCTTCAAAAATCTCCCAAAAATAGGAGAAATTTTCACGTATGATTTAGTGGCCTTTGATTGTTCAGAATCTGGAGTATTCTCACTCACTCTACCGCTTTATTATGTATAAAGGGCACGAGGCAGGGTCCACCCTGAATGGGGCACCAAGTCATCCTCACACACTCATTCATACATTGTGGGCAATTTGGGAGGACCAATTAGGCTAATGTGCATGCCTTTGAACTGTGGGAGGAAACCAGAGGAAACGGAGGAAACCCACTAAGCACAGATAGAACATCCATGCAAACTCCATGCGCACGGACTTAAGGAGGGAATTGAACCCGGACTGTGAAGGTGCGAGGCGACATTGCTAAGCACTAAGCCAACATGCCACCTTCTGGAGTATGCCTTACTGTTAATTAACAAATAATAATACAACAATAATATAATAATGAAAACCATAATAATAATATACCGTTCCCACTGATCACCCAGCACTGCTCGGTTCGTCTCATGTCTCAGGGATCGAGGATTAGCAAGACTCTTTTCTATTCTGGATCCTAGGTGGTGAAATAGGTGGTGGAGGTAGCAGAGCTGGAGATGTTGAGGTTCTCTTCGGGAGTAACAAAGATAGATAGGATCGATAGAATGAGTTCATCAGAGAGACAACCCATGTGAGATGTTTTGGAGAGAAAGTCAAAGAGGACAGAATGAGGTGGTTCAGAGGAGAGATTGTGAGTATAATAATGGAAGGATGCTGAGGCTGGAACTGCCAGGCAGGAGGTCTAAAGGAAGACCAAAGAGGAGATTTATGGATGCAGTGAGAGAGGACATGAAGTTAGTTGGGGTGAGAGTAGAGGAAGCAGAGGACAGGGTTAGATTAAAGACAAAGAAGATGAAGAAGATCCTAGGTGGTGAAAAGACTTCCTCTAGATGTCCGTACAGCTGAGTCTTTGGCAATCTTTAAATGATGACTTAAAATGCATCTGTTTTCTCAGTACTTGGGCTAATCCCCCACCCCCCTCCCCCCCCCATTCCCCCCGCCCCAGTGTTTGACTGATGGTGCTTAGTTAGTAACCTAGTAACCCAGTGTAAGGATCTTTTCAATGACAGAACAACAAAGCACTTGTGTAAAGTTGGTCTGGATGAGAGCATCTGCCAAATGGAGAGTAATATGTAACATAGAGAAGGACAACATAGTGAATGCAGAACGTTTTGGACGAATCATTTAGCTATCCCTTACACACACACACACATACTGTATAAGTTCAAAAACATGAGAACTGTTTATTATATACAGTAACTGACTGTAAATCCCCAAATATGCTAACATATCCTGTAACAATTTCTTGATACGAATGCCTCGCCTCTCTCCGTAATCCAACAATTCAATCCGTTACCAGAAACCACAGAGCTGACGTTGCTTAACATTTTTTTTTCTTCTGTTCATATTTGCACAATGTATGTTTTTTTTACAATGTAAGGTTTACGTTCTCTTATTGTAAACAGCGCTGAAAGGAACCACAAAAATTAAAAACATGCTAAAACCATAAAATGTAATTCTCATTCTTTTTCGGCTAATTTACTGCTGCCCTGGTAGAGCCATGTGTTTCTGTCTGTGGAGCCGAGGCAGAATATCGAGATCCTGCCTGTTGTAAGAAAGAACGTAACCCAGACTTCCTCCACTGGGTCTGGTATTCAGCTGTGAGTTTGCACGACTTTTTAAATTTATTATTTTTTTCCTTTCTTCTAGTTTTAGGGCCATGTAAAAAAAAAAGTGAGTGCTAGTGCGTGGCACAGATTTTCTTCTCCTTTTTTTTCATCTTCCTTCATTTGAGCAGCTGTCAATAAAATATCCGTTCAGACAATGAAATCTGGTTTCTGTGGATTCCCAGACTGTACAAATTTGCCATGTCAAACAAATCAGAAGTTATTGGGGTGAAGTTTGGCTTATTGAACAGAAATGAACCCGAATGCAAATTTTACAAGAGCCAATCCTCAAACAAACTTTCATTTAACCAACAAGTCATGACCAGAGTTTGTTTTATTATCCCAGGCAGCACAGCTCACGGCTGAATAAGTGGCAAAGTCCAATACAAATAAAGCAAGGGTATTACGATTACTACTTTTTACTAGTAAAACATGTTGAAAATATGTGCCCTCTTTCATGGTTTATAGCCATAAATCACTTGCGGTTAAGGACAGAAAAGTAAAGAGTGAAGACGTCAAAGTGAATTAGTGCCACAGGTCTCGATGGTTCTGGGTTCATACTGTAATGTATGAGCCATACCCATACAGTATGTAACATTATGTTTAGAAATGCGAGAAGACGTATAGGGACAGACGTAGGGTTAACCTTGAAAGGATGTAAAAATCAATTACATTCACTTTGAATTCCTTTCATTTTTCCGATCATGGGAACCTGGTCGGAACCCCGCGGATCCGGTCACAACAGAATCAATCCGTTTCTACACTCACATCATTAGTCTTTCAACATTTTCCTTTACGGACGAATTTCTGTACGAAGCAGTTAAATCATTGCTTTTCTGGTTAGAGCGGATTTAAGGACACCTGGGATCTAAACCATCACAAGGAATTTATAGTTTATATACTTTAGAGGAGAGTCCCATAAGAACAATGCAAATGGTGCGTACTGAGTGATTCAGGGTAAACATTAACCATGGGTTTGAGCAGCTGGGAGATGTTTTGTCAGGGCCAAAACTCACTGGAGCATATCATGCTCAAAGATTCACGCTCTCACACACACACACACACTGGTGTACACACACTCCTGATACAAGTCGTTAAAAAGTAAATACAAAGTACACAGTTAAAAGATGAATTTAAAAACAGCATTGGGTGTGTGTTTCAGTATGGCTTTTACACTAAGTATCCTAAAGCCTATATTACTTGAGGCTGCCACATGCTGTTACTGAGTGTCGCCAACAGATACTAAAGCCGGGTTCAATTCCCACCCAATACCCAAACCCCAGCCAATGGATGTGGTGTCGTCCCCAAGCCTGGATTTAAAAAAAATGGGAGGGTTGCATCAGGACCCATGTGCCAAGTTGTGGATGGAAAATATGAATGGAAGGAAACTATTCATTTACAGGGAAAATATAGCACTCGTGTTAAATACTGTAGCATTGCCAAACTTTAATTTGATTGTGTATTAATAAATTCCCAAAATATAAATTTCAGTAATAAAAACCAACAACATATGGTTAATTTTGTATGCATTTAAAATCATAAACCGAATGCACAAAAAGGTTCACTTTAACTTAATTCATAACTTTGTCCTGGAAATAAGCACTATGTATTATAAGTATTATATCGGGGTAGACAGCATATAATTGTGGTGTTGTTCTGAATGATGTCTAACTGAGAATCCTTAAATCTTAAATCCCTACTATGCACAGAGTGATTAAAATATACACCGATCAGCCACAATGCCTTCAACACCACCAGATGAATTGATTAACATCTATATACCAATAAACTGGTGAGACGATCCTGTGCTCTCAAAGTTCATTTATACACATTTTGAGAGCAAAGGCGAGTCCGTCTGATCCGATCCCACATAAAAAGCCAATGTTCCACAAACTGCTGTAAAAAGTCAAGGATAGAAAGGTATCAGCACCAATTGGATCAAAGCCTGCCACTTAGAGGGCTTAAGCAGGCAAAGAGCCCAAGGTTGTTGATCCGGCCTCCAAATTCCCAGGATCTGATTGAACATCCATGGAATGCTTTGGACAAACAAGTCCGATCCACATCAGCCCCACCCTGCAACCCACGTCTCCCAGATGATCAGCCAGTAACATCCTGTTGCCAGACACCACAGAACAACCTCCGGAGGTCTGGTGTAGTCAAGACCACAATAATGGGTTTAATGTTCTGTGTGTTAATGTTTGTTCATCAAAACTTGATTAAAAAAGCAAAACATAAAAGGAGTCAAATAGACAAGCTTCAATGTGTTAATAAATGAAACTCAATAAATGAAATGGCCTAAATGAACTAAAAATAATGTTGACTTAAGCAGAACCATGCGATAAATTGGTAGTGTAGTGGGTATGTTGTGTGAAATCTGCCTCTACAACCTCAGCTTCATCTCTTGAGTTCGTAATTACTCTCTTTTTTTTTTTCCAGCTGCATAGTTATTACTTTTTTGTGGGCACTTAAAATTTAATTGCTTCTATTTTCTACTAGTAGCTTAAATTAGCCTAGAGTTGAATTAGAAGTGAATGAACACAGAAAGTACAGTACACACTGCTTCATATCTGACCACTCGTCTTAAACAAGCTTTTCAATCAAGCAAGCATGCGAACAAAAGCAGTCAAACAAATAAACAAAAAAATGATAATGATAATGTTCATATCTGTTTCTGTACCTGTTCATTCCAAATACTTCCTATTTCATTACATCCCTTATATCCTAATATACTGTATATTCATCTCTCTCTCTGCTAGGATAATCTAGTGTATAATGCAAGCCCATGTGCGGACAAGATTACCTTCTCATTCTGCGTTTTTATCCCCCTCAGCCATCTGCCAGTGTGGAGGATGTTGGGTGACAGCAGGGGATTATGGGACGACAGACCGATTGAAAAGAAATCAATGAGACACAAAGGTAGAGCAACAGACATGAAGTAAACAGTTTGGTTCAGAGCCAAGGATTGATGGTAGAGCGCTAAACTGTAGCACTGTGGCACATGAGAGACAAACTCTAAAGCACTTCTGTGAAAGTTTTATGCTTAATAAATGATGAATCGACCAAATGGTGCGCCCCAGGTACACGTCTCTGGGTACTGAAATATAATAATGCACATTATAATGTCCCAGTGGGATGGTTGTGTAACACTGACATGCTCGCAGCTGCTTATCCTGGCAAATGCGCTGAAAATCTAAAGTGATATTTATAGTCTCTCTCTTTCTCTCTCTCTCTCTCACGCACACACACACACAGACACACACAGTCTTTTTTACTGATTCCACATAGTCCTGTCTAGGCCTGAGGGCCTGAATGTGGAGGTGGAGAGATGAAATGAGAGAAAGAGAGAGAGAGAGGGTGTGAGGACGAGAGGGTGTGAAGCAGCCACAGTGATGGGGAGATGTTCAAAACGAGGACGAGGTCTGAAAAAGCAAAAGCAAAAAAGACAGCAAATAGAGGGTGTAATGGGAGCATCTGTTTCTCTGCTACACGGAGGGGGAAATCCCACCAGGGGAGCATGGTCCTGAATCGCATTAAAGCGCTGGCAGATTCCCCCCCTTGACATTACAGGGGGAAAAGTAGAATGAATTCCGTTCCAGCTCTCAGGGAACTTCCCCAAGCATCTGCTTCATCCAGAGAGAGCGATTACACAACGGAGACCAAGAGTCTGTTTATTCTAAGCTATGATGCATTCATAAGAAAAAGCTTCAAAAATGGCCTTGCTTAAGTCAAGTCAAGTATCACTGTCATCAAGTCGACAATCAGGAATGTAATGTGGCACAACGTTATGCCTCCATACACGTTACATGTAATCCAGTAAAGGACCCAGGAGAATAACCCCCATAATAGGCAGTTGAGCAAACTAACTATGTATGTCAATGTTTGATAAAAGAATAGAAAGAGATACAGTGGTACCCCAGCATATGTATTTATTTCGTTCCGGAGGCGAATTCTTAGGGTGAAAATTCGTATTGCGAAATGCTTTTTCCCATAGGAAATAATTCAAACCCTAAAATATTTCAAATATTTCCAATTTCCTACACTATAATCATATTTATTTTTGCATATTAAAAAAAAAAACTATCAAAACATTCAAAAAAGACATGCAAATGAAATAAAATATGAAATAAATAAACAATCAACCTTACTTAACCTTTAAACATTAAACTGAAAGGTGCTCCGTTTTCTTCTTGCTACCAGCCTTGCTAACATTCCTGCGACCCATGGCGCTGTGTCTTTACTAAACATTGCACAAAATGCAAAAACCCACAAAAAATATGCCAACGTACTTCGCTTGGCTTTCCAAAAAAGTTTGTTGTCACAGCTCCCGAATGTACGCACAACTAAGCTTAGCTTGGCGTTTATCCTGGCTTAGTTTGTTCGCTCGTATTCTTTGCATGCCGAGATAAATTTCTTACTACATTTCAGTTAAGATTAATATTTATGAGGCTGGCATTTATATGCCAAAGTACCACTGTATTTTAAAAAAGATGAAATGCCAGCATGCTGGCACAGACAAATATAAAACTAACAATAGCAAAATTAGTTAAACACTAACACTGAAAATAAATGTCACTTTCAGATGTCCATATTTTTTAGTTACAGCATTAAAAAATGTAAAGCAATGGTGTATAATTTTATAAGCAGTTTGTGCAATCTGTATTCTATTAGCTGATAAATGAACTCGGCAACCTAGTTAGATACACAGATTTAGACTAAACCTCCTAATCACATCCTTACTCATTGTGAACTGAACTATAAAGTATGGACTGAAGTGGGAAGCCTCCCAGTGGAAAGGGGGAGGTTAGGGTTAGGGTTAGGGTTAGGTAAGGTCCCATTAGGGGAACAATCAATGAGGTCCCTTTAGGAGGACAATCTATTTGGATTGTTTAAGCCCCAGGCGACACAAAAAACAAAATAAAAAAAAAGAAAGACAAAAAGCAGGGTAATTTTTATCCTTTTTTTGTACACACACAGGGGATCTGTCTGAACGTCTACAAATGACTAAAATGTGAATTATGTATAATAGGTCCTCTTTAATGTTTCCTAGTTAGCACTGAGTCACAGGAAACCAGCTTGTTTGTGCAGTTAGGGGTTGTCATAACAACTCGCACAAATGTTCATTTTTCTTAATGTGCTTTGACCATAAGCCACACGCCAGACATGAGTGTGAATGTGAGACGCCATACTCCAAGACAGATACAGAGCGGTGTTGAGGCTCTTCGGCGTTAATAAAAAGATTGGGATCTAATGAAAACACTGAAGTGTCCAACTTTTTACTTAGTAGACAGAAGATCTATGGAGCGGTACTATATCTCAAAATGTTTGGGCTCCAAAGCTATAACAAAAACTCAGGAGTGATGTCTCTCATGCAGGATAACAACACAATTTTTAGTTGAACTGCATTTGAATAAAGTTACATATTATGATTTTCTCTATTATGTACTATAGTATGATATTATAAAGCACCTATTATAGAAATACTGTTAAAAATATGCTATACATTATCCGATTATTATGTACTAATATGATAAAATATGTAAAAAAAAAAAAAAAAAAAAAAAAGTATAATACTGTAAATACCTGCTAAACTTTAGCACCCTTTGTGATACCCAATACGTACATGCCATAGGCCATAGTACTACCACGGAACACAGTGAAGTGCATTAGTATACCCTGGTACCCTATAAACTCCTACGCTGCCTAAAATGGCTTTCTAACAACAGTACCACAGTTCTCTTCTTTATATCAGGCCTTGTAATGGCAGAAGGGCTTGTGTGGTCTAGTGATCCTCAGGGCTATGTCGTCTTGAACTAAATGCTCCTGGAAGGGCCTCCCAAGGCGAACAGGTCTGAGGAGAAGATTCAGACAAACATGGTTCATAACAGACTCCCAGATACGGGCAAAATAGCATAGCTGCCTTCTGGTTGGCTCAGGAAGGGCAAAGCCTAAAGGGGTAACCCCAACAGAAAATCCAGAGTGGAGACCCATAAGCAACTGAACATTGTTTTCAACCGTTTTTTTTTTTTTTTTGGAAACTCCTGCAGCCAACCTCACAGATGGCAGTGTCCTTCTTATGAATGTGAATGGACTGGGATGTAAAGAGGTAACACGAAGTGAGCTTTGTGGTGAATACTGTACGTCCCTGCTGCTCATGATAGAACCACCAACCAACGGCACCGAACGTCTGTTGAGTCATCTCAGAACAGATCATAGAAAGCAGATGGACAGACGGGTGGAACACTGCGTGGAACTCTATACCATAGAGAATACAGTGTCTGAGGAAGCCATCAACTCCATCCAGCAGCTGCCAGTCCTGCAAGCGCTAGACAATGTGCCAACTACAGCCGAACTCTGTAAGGCGAACTAACATATCGGCTAATGGCAAAGCCCAGGGAAGTGACTCAATCCCTTCAAAGGTCATCAGAGAAGCCAATCCTACCCCACCATCTGCATGAGGTACTATGTCTCTGCTGGAAGTAGGTTGAAGTACCTCAGGGCATGTGCAATTCAAAGTTAGTCATTTGCCTTAAGAACAAAGGAGACCGGCGTGACTATAACATCTACTGTGGAATATCCATCCTTAGCACTGCTGGCTACATACTTGCCTGAGTCATTCACAACTGACTTCAAGTAGAAGCCAAGAGGATCTACCCTGAGGCTCAACGTGGCTTCTGATTACAATGTTCAATGTTCGATATGGACTTTCCTGTGAGGCAGCTCCAAGAAAAATGCACAGAACAAAGGCAACCACTGTACTCGCCTGTGTTGAGCTGACCAAGCCCTTTTACTTCAGGCCTTCTGTCAGCCCTACTGGCCTCTTCAAAATCTTACAAAGGATTGGAGGTCCACCAACTCACAGCACACAGCATTATAGAGTTCTTTCACAAAGGCATGAGATATAATGTTTTTGTTTTTTGAGACATCCAAGGATCCTTTGCAGCATGAAGCAACCTGTTCTTGCTTTGCCTTGTTTCGCTTTCTTCTTCTTTGTCCTCCTCATGTTTACCTGCAAGTCAGCAATACTGGAGATGGTGTCTTCATTTACAAGTGGCATGGAGGAAAACAAATGGGAAGGAGGGGGTAGATCAGGTCTAACTTTCCTCTATGGGCTTGTGGTCCTGCTGCAATAGGAACTTAAAAGGAACTCCAAAACCTTTTTTTTAACAAGTTTTGGTTGCTGCGACTGAGAACCAAAGAAAGATTTTCCACCATATGAATGTGTTGGTGAGAAATTTGGTGTTCTGTGGCCAAAGAATCAACCAGGTGATTTTGGTAAACAAAAGCAAATTAAGTAAAAAAAAAAAAAAGGGTTTCGTTCATTACGCTGAACAAATTCAATTCTAACTCCTTTGTTGTTTTACCCATCTTCCTAAATCCTATTTCCCACATTCAGGATTTTTTTTGCTATGGATGACTACGAATGTACAAATCATGTTGAGATATGGGTCTCATACAGTAAGATCATAGTTTGCAAGGGTGTGCCAGGGTGAAAAAAGTGATTTGCAGCTTGCAGGCAAGAGTTTTTGGAGCAAGTTCAAAAGATTCATGATGCAGCTTTGCCTTTTTATGACCTGTAAGTCAGCCTTTAAAAAGTGGCTTGGTATTTTCCTGAGCTCTACTGTAGCGTTTTAGTCAGGGCATTCACATTTTTAAAACTTTAGAGATCAGCAGCAGGCGGCTTGGTGGTATAATAGTTAGCAGTGTGTCCTTGTATCTCCAGGGTCAAGGGGTTGAATCCTGCCTTGGATCCGTGTGCATGGAGTTTGCATGTTCTCTCCGTGCTTGGTGGGTTTCCTTGGTGTGTGAGTATGTGCCCTATAATGGATTGGCACCCCGTTAAGCGCCTTGTGCCCTAAGTATCCAGGGATAGACTCCAGGGCCTTGCGACCCTGTAACAGGATAAGCGGTATAGAAGATGAATGAATGGTGAATGGGATCCGTAGCGAAAATTTTAAATGAGTGATTTATAATGATAAAATGATTTATACTTTGTCATTCAAGTAAACAACAACAACAACAAAAAAATGCTCCTTATGTTGTATGGGTAAAGGCAAAATTAAGACACAAATATATTTCTCCTTGAGTTTAAGGCTACAGCAAACAAAAATAAAAATGTGACTGTTTGCCTACCAACATTTTAAGATCAGCCTATTAGACCTTTCGATGAATGTAACTGAGAGTTGCGACATGTTATAAGGTCTTACTTTCCCACTCATGTCTTCAAATTGCCTGAGGGTGAGTATTAGAAGAAAATGCTGTTCATCTAGAGTGTTTAGTTCTTTCCCACACCTATTATATGATGTCTTTAAGACCGACCCAAGAGAACGTTTTCATTTATATAATTGAGCAGAATGTTGAGTTATGCTTAATGATGTAAGTGAACATGATAACCATGAATATGTAACTTGTAACAGTGTAATATGTAGTCCGGTGGTGAAACAAATGGAAACAACACTATCTTATGAGTAATGTGTTTGTTTCGTTGGAGCTCATTTCTTCTCCCGCAAACCTGCACTCTGACTGAATTCATTTGAACCCACTCTTTGTTTGGAGAGGTCCTTTGCTAGTGTCTCAGATGTGTTTGCCTCCACCGTACATGTGTGGGAGGTTATGGAAATAGCTGCATCTGGCCTGAATTTCGAGTTGTGTTTTTTTGGCAAAGAACACCTTTTATTTCCTTTAAATCTCCAATCAGGCCTGAACTAATTTCAGTCACTGAAAAATGTTGTCTTCAAAAGGTCAAAGCTGAACAATTAATTTCAACTCGAATCACCGGCCAACATCAGCAGAATCGCATCATCTTAAAGTCAATCAGGTTTCATGGTTTTTCTTATATCTTATTGATTGCAGACGTTTGGAAAATTGAATGCGAAAAATATGACAGCATCAATTTTCTTATTAAAACATTAATTTAAAAAAAATTTAGGATTATAAGGAAAATGAGAAAAATAACTCGCATAATCGTCCACCAATCATCCGGCTGTTGTAAATGTCCACAAAAAGTCCTGTCAGTTTTTAATTACTCTTTTAATTACTACCTAAGTTGGTGGAATAGATGTTAAAATTATGACTTTGTATGTCTCTGTAATTTGTTTTAACTGGACAGCTATTAGTTATTTAAAATAATCCTTAGCTTTTAAGTTTAACTATGTAAAGTCAATCATCTAAACGGCATAAATTACAGTGGCTTGGATAATATTCCTCCACTGTAAACACTTTCGCTTTGCTTTTTTACAAATTAAATTGTTTAAATTAAATTAAATTAAATTAAATTAAACCAACTACGCTTATATTATTACAATGAGCAAAGAAATATGGAAATTTACCAAATGGCCAATGACCAGGTAAAGGAGCTACTGGGCAAAGAAGTAACCAAGTGACTGAAGGTGACTCCTGAACTGATGTTACCACCACCATGCTTCATTGTGGAGATGGTTTTCTAAGCAAGGCTGCAGTCGAAGGTAAATGCATGGGTGTTTATGCACCTGCTGAATTTATGAAATATCATTTACCCCCTCTGTTTAGCAATTTACCCACCGCTGACTAGCATTTATCCTCCTCTTGTTTCCATTAATGTAACTTTAAAATTTGTTAATGTTGTTTCTAGTACAGCCTCTTACCAACTTGTGTTATTCATATTGTTTTGCCAGATCAAACCATAGTGTATTCTACATTGCGCTGCTTAATCAGCATTTACGATACCTTGACTGCCTACTGTGACCAATCAGCCTGTTGAAAGCCTCCTCTTGCAGATGCTGTCAAAAGACCTCAAACACAAAGTGGAAAAATACAATGATAAATTATATTTATTAAATAAATGATTATTAAATAACAAATATATTTTTATATTATTACAGGGCTAGCCAGTTACTGATGTGATTTATAGTTTTCATAATATTGGATTTCGTTTCTCATTAAAATGCATGATGGATTGTCCAGTTCTTTGAATAGTGGCTGATGTTAAAAATCATCCATAATTTCTTTCATTGTTTTATACTCTTACTGGTGATTAATACACTTCATGAACTTTTCATCTATGTTTATTCCTTTCATGCTGTTGCTAAACTTAATTTTTTTTTCCCCAAGAAAATTTCCTAATATTTTTTACTGGTATGTTCTGGTCTGTTTTATCTTGATTAAATGATCGAATTCTTTTTATTTCATTTTATGTTTTAAACTATGTCAGCCCTGGTTCTAGGCTTAATAAGCAGTGCTGAGTTTGCACTAAACATAGCAGAATAATGATTATAGTAGATTTTACTGTATATCTTCGTATTTGTCTTTCGGCTGTTACCTTTCACAGCGAACCATCTGCCTCCATCTAACCCTATCCTCTGCATCCTCTTCTCTCACACCAACTAACTTCATGTCCTCTCTCACTGCATCCATAAATCTCCTCTTTGATCTTCCTCTAGACCTCCTGCCTGGCAGTTCCAACCTCAGCATCCTTCTACTATTATATTCCACAATCTCTCCACCAAACATGTCCAAACCACCTCAATCTGGCCTCTCTGACTTTATCTCCAAAACATCTAACATGGGTTGTTCCTCTGATGAACTCTTTCTTGATCCTATCCATCCTTGTCACTCTCAAAGAGAACCTCAACAACTTCTAACTCTGCCTCCTGTCCATATCACTGCTCTTATTTTCAACAGCAAGAGATCGTTTGATCATTCTGCATCCCTAATGGCAATAAAGTGGGAGAATGAGTTATTTTGCCTGACAGTTAACTATATTCGAAATAAACTAATAAGAAAAAAAATGTTTCCTTTGTCCTCAAATTATTTTCTTGCAGCACTTCCCTTTTAGTCACACACCTGAATGAAAGGCTACAGTAATTATGCGGGTCTTTGTCCTCTCTGGTGTGAATTACAGCAGTATTTATGACCATCACGCCTCCTCGCATATGGCCCTTCTAAACAAAAAGTGTCTTAGGAAATTTCGATTAATGTATTATTTTCTGTGAACGACAGAGCAGGAGAATTGCAACATCATTTTAAAGCAAAAACACTAACCTACAAGATCCACTTTATGAAGGTCTGGTACACAAATGTTATGAATATGGTTTGTGGCCTTATTACAGTGATTTCTTTATTTAGTTAGCTCCCGGGGTTCCCTGGGATGGCCCCCAGGCTGTGCGACCCTGAAAAGGATAAGCATAAAAAGAAATTCAAGGCTATGATTTCTTTTTATATAATTAAACTGATAACACATAAATGTGTATTTCAAATAGGTAGCATTAGTCATAGTGGTGGTCTAGTCTAGTGGCTTAGCAGGATTTACCACTGCATGGAGGGACAGGCCTGATACTGTATTCAACCACAACATACAGTACACTACACTATGAGCTGTAGCTATAGCATGTAAATATTACTTTTATTACTCTTGTGTGAATTTATCATGCATGTAATTTGATTCAACTGCAGGATAAATAAATCAGTTGCCATTTTAAAGCATACCCATGATTATATAGTACACATGCAATCTGCCTCTCGATCGGCTAAACGTGTATAAACTTATGACAGCACAGATGATTGTATACACAAATCTTCTTAAAATGCATCCCAGGCGAGTCTTTTGCTTATGCATGTTGACATGGGCATATATGTGTAAGTTACTGTACACACGAGTGCTTTATACACTCAATGTATTGTAGATGGTGTAGAAGTGAAATTGATATATCGGTCTTTTTATATTCGGGTTTGAACTGCAGCCTGGTTATGGGGTAACAGCACTTTCGCACAGCGACAGGATGGACTGCATAATTGCGTAATAGGGAATGAGTGAGTGCTCCAACTAAAGATGGGAATGATAGAGTGCAGCCTCGGTGCCTGGCAGACATCGTTCTTTCATGCGTTTCACAACAGTCAGCAAATGTGATGTCTTTTCATCAGTGCTTTCTGGATACATTAAGATGTTTTATATTATATATTTTATTATATATTTTACAGAACGACATACACATACACACACTACAGGCAACTTGAAACCCAATTAGGCTAATATGCAGTCAGGTGCAAGTCCACAGTACTAACTACTACGTAAGCCACCATGCCGTCCCTATAAGTTACTCATATAAGTTGAAATAGAAAAATCTGTAAAATCTTGTATGAATCCAAAAGTACAAGATAGACTCTGTTACTCTCACTCACTAACTCATTGTTTACGCCGCTTTATCCTATATATATACATATTATATTTTCCTTGATGAATACATAATGGGTACTGAGTTGTTTTCTTGAAGTACACTGTCTGGCCAAAATGAAATGTCTGAGATTTGGTTTGATGACCTTTGGCTCTGATTACAGTCTAGTCACTAATTCATGTAAAAATCATTTATCATGGACCCAGAACTACCGTGTCCTAAAAATATGCCCATGCCATCAGGGATAAGAAAAAAATGCATAAATGCAGCTGACTTTATTTTATTGCCACACAAGGTTGCTTAGTCTAGACCTGATCAACTGAAACAACCCCAGATTCATGACAGTTCTTAACTCAGTTTCAGTAATTTCAAATCACCATAGTTTTATCTTTTCTTGATGCAAGCCAATAGTTTGACCCTTCCGATACAGCAACTTCCTGTCAAGTGCATAAAGCTGTATAAACATACTTTTTGATAAATGATTGGTGTTGTAAATGATGCTGTTGTGTACTTTTATCATATGCTTAATTTATATGTACTGTACACTCACTAGTCACATCAATAAGTGCACCTGTTGGTAGTCTTTTGGCTCCCGTCGAGTGGTACAAACCCACAGCAGACTATCCGACGCACCTAACTTGGCACTCAATTTGCATCCCGTCTATTTCATCCGGGGTTTGGACCCCTGCTTAATCATGCAATCATCCAATCAGCCAATGATGTGTAACAAGTATGGAAAAAATATGATCCTATTGGCTTTGTCTTTGACAAATGTTCGATGTTGGTGCAAGTTGGTCTGACATGGGTATCTCAAAAAAAAAAATGCAATTGTGTCTAGAGTCTCTAGAGCTGAATGTAAAAACAAAATCCGAAAAGCAGCAGATGAGATGGTGAAAACTTCTTCTGTATGAGAAAGATCAGAGAAGAATTGCCAGACTGGTTGGAGCAGACAGAAAGGCAACAGTGAATCACATAAACACTCTGAACAAACACGTTGAGCAGGAAAGTATACGAAAATATAAAAGCTGTTAAATTTTGAGAGTGTATGGGGTACTACAGCAGAAGACCACATGACACTCAACTGCTGTCAGGAAAGATCAATCATCTAAGGCTACAGTGGTCCGGACTCATCGAAACAGGGAAGCTGAAGATGCTTATGTGGCAAATTAGTGGTGTATTTGCATAATGCCAACTGCACCCTAACAGGTTTTTGCAATTATTTGCCAAATTTGCATTTCAGTGTAAATTATTTATACTTATTTACAATTATTTATTGTTAATAATAAAAAAGAAATTGCACTCAGGTTACTTTTTGTTCTGACTAGTTTTCTATATGGTGCACTTGTGTTCATTTGAAACCTATTATTTTGTCTATAATTTATGTACTTAGGCCATTTAATGGCTAAACAAACATTCCATCATTCTCTTCATAATAACAGCTGCACTTTTGAGACTTAAGGTTCTTCGTTGATTAGCTGAAATGTAGTCTTAATTGTGGTATTTGGACGGAGTTAGGCTGTTCGGTGCTCCTCAAAGCCAGTCAAGGCCAGGTTAACAATGCAGCTTGTGCAATAAAAATGCATAATGTTAATATCCTTGCTAATATTTTTTCCTCTTTTTCCTCCCTCTCACTGGCCCGATGCCTGGTTGTACTGATGTCGGCGAATCTAGCTCAGAGAGAATGGCTGACCCATACAAAGAGTTCAAGGTCAGTGATATCCATCTTTCCTCCAATAACAGAACTAAGCGGAGTAAGATCAGGGATAATGATGTCCATGCGCGGTCTCAGTTTGAGCCCTTTAATGACCAAGCGATGATGTATGAGCAGGCGCTCGCTCACGTCTCTCAGTCCCTCCGAGATTGAAGTGAGATATCTGATCTCCATCGAGATCCTGTAGAATTATTTGGAAATGTAAAAAAAAAAAAAAAAAAAATCTTTAATTTTTTTTTGTGAAGCTGCTTTGGGACAATGACCATTGTTAAAAGCGCTATATAAATAAAATTGAATTGAATTGAATTGAATTGAAATGTCCAGACATAGACGATACAGTCTTCTAGGGCTGAGATGGGAATATACATCTTAAAATGTATACCCAGTTAAGGACCAAACAAGCAACAACAGAACCATTCAGCAAACTCACATGATGATTTACTCATTTAATCATTTACTCAAGTTGCTGTCAAAACTTTACAATGCTGAGACTTTATATTGCTCCGAAAAGCTCATTGTAGCACTGTATATATAAGTTTTTAGATCTGTGGTGCATGAAAGTCAAACTTCCTACTGTAGCGTACAAATCTACTGTAATATACAAAAAAATAAAAATGCTGTGTTTATTGTAAACTTTTTTACCAGACATATTATGGGATGTCTCAAATAATTAGTCATTATGTCATTTCAAATTCAAATTTTATTTGTCACATACACAGTCATACACAGTACGAGATGCAGTGAAATGCTTATACGAGCGACCTTAAAATAAAAAACATAAATAAATTATGGAATAAAATAAGAAATTAAATATAGAGAAACTTAGCTATAGCTAAGCTGTTGAAAATAGAACAAATATATAAAAATATTAAATATTTAATATAATTTAAATAAAATATTTTTAATATATATTTTTTTTACAATATATTAAAAAATATTAAACATATTTTTTAATAATATTTAATATTACAAATATTTATTATAAAAATAATTTAATTTTTTAAAGTAAAAAAATCCAATGCTGAATAACAGCTATTATTAATCATTCAGGGTAAGAATTCCATTATTTCCTTCTTTTCATATCTTTTTGTTTGTATGTTACACAAGTTATTCATCAAGCTTCCATAAAAAAACAACAACAAAAAAAAACTAACATACTTGTTAAGGAAACAGACATCAAAAGACGTTGCCATATTACACACATGCCAGTTTTGTGAACACTGCAAACAAAGGAAACCGCAAAGTATGCAAGCTTTTAAGCTGGCAAAGGGGTTTTTAGAAAAGCCCTGCAGTTATTCCCTCTGTATCAAAAGCTTAATTCATTAATTGTTTTGTGGCTAAGGGGCATTTCCGACTTCCCCGTACGTTTTGTAAGAGCATAATGAACTGTTGTAGAACTAAAACTCTTGATGGTTCCTGGATATGCATTACCTAGGAAATATGAATCATCTGAACTGTCTATGTCTGAACTGTTTATGTACTTCAAGACGTGCTATGATTTCTCAGCTACTAACAGTAACCTGGATACACATGCTTAGATTTTAAAAAGTTGGCTCCACTCCATGTATCAAAGGGTTCCATGAGCGTTCCAGCAGTAAAACTTTAAAGCTATCTACTGTATGTCAACATTAAGCAAGGAATTCTGCATATTTTTGGCTTCCGTGATGCATTATGTGCATGGGTAGCACAGGGGTAGCTTAGGGGTTAAGCTCATTGGACTCAAGTCTGGAGGGTTCCAGGTTCAAACCTCAGCTGCAAGATACCAGCAACCATCAAGCTGCCCCTGTGGGGCCCTTGAGCAAGGCCCTTAAACCTCAATTGCTCAGATGTATAATAAGATAAAAATCTAATTGAAATTAAAATTTTCCTTGTCTCATACACACAGTACGGTATGCAGTGAAATGCTTATACAACCACTCGTGATTATCAATAGGAAATAAATATATAATAAAATGAGAAATAAAATTTAGAAAAACTTTAGCTATAGAAAATATAACTATAGAGGATAATAACAAAATATAAAATATAAAAAAAAAACTCAGCTGTACACTAGAAATTAAAAAAGATTTTGCTGTACGAATATAAAAAAATATAAAAAACTTTAGCTGTGAAAAAGAATTTAAATAGAGATGTCCAGTCGCTCTGGATGAGAGTATCTGCCAAATGCACCACTAAGTTGCTGCTGTTGGGCCCTTGAGCAAAACCCTCGACTGCTCTGATATGCAACGAAATAAAAACGTAAGTAATTCTGCTAAATGCTGTAAATGTTTGTGCTATACTGTATAAATAAAATCGAATTTAATTGAAAATTTTTTCTACCATTGAAATGATTTGTAAGGGTTTAGATTTGAGTTGTTGGCACAGTGGTGTAGTGGTTAGCACTGTAGCCTGGCATGTCTAGGGTCAAGGGTTTTATTCCCATGTGTGTAGAGTAGAGTATGCTTGGTGGGTTTCCTCCCGGCACTTCGGTTTCCTCCCACAGTCCAAAGACAGTGCAATGCAGATTAGGTTACCTGGCGTTTCCAAATTGCCCGTTGTGTGTGTGTCCTGGGCAATGGATTGGCACCCTGTCCAGGGTGTACCCCACTTCGTGCCATAGGTCATAAGTACAGTATGGGCTCCAGACTTCCCACAAGCTGTATAAAAGATGAAGGAATGAATAGATCTGAGATGTAATTGTAGGCCTTTTTATTTTGTCCCTAATTTAGATTATAACCTGCCAGGTTTAACAATACCAGGCCTCAGAGAGGCTTTTGTTCAGTTTACTACAGTAAATGTTGGCCTTTAATAAATCTTTTATGCCAATCCTGTAGTCCGAGCTGTCCATTAACTCCTCAGGTTTTTCATTTCAAATTTATGACATTAACGTCTTTTTATAAAAATTTCAACATTTTAGGGATTCTACTATAAATGTATTATGGATTTCAAGTATTTTACTATAAATAGAGACACATTCCAACAACATTATTACACAATAGACTCTACAATATCCACAGCACTCGTCCTAGTTACAGTAGCTTGCTTTTTCTCTCATCTTCCTCATCTGTCTGTAGCATCATTTTGCTTTTTAAAAAATGTTTTTTTTTATTATTTCATTTTCTAGAACTATCATGACACAAATAATATTCTCTAAGAAAATCTGATTTAAAAAAGTGTATGACAACCTTGCATTAAATGTGTTTATATCTGTATTATAGGCATCAGGCGAGCGTGTTAAAATTCGAACCCAGTGCAGCTCGCTTAATTTGGCAGAGCTGTCAGAAACAAGCTCGGAGCAATCATTCACTGCGGCGGATAATTACGGCTTTTCACTTTTTTTTTCTTCATGCATTTCCATAGCGAGAACAAACGGAGCTGAACTAAACTGTCACTTCCCAAAGTGAATTACTCAACATCTTTTAACATGTAACATGTGACTGAGAGAGTAAGTGAACGTCCTGTAAAATACGTTGTGTGTATGCTTTTGCGTGATTTAATGTAAGAAGTGTACGCTATCCAGGATATTCTCTTTTATGAGAGCACAACTTTGTTGGTTTGTACATTGTTCAGTCCAAAAAGCACCAAATGTTCTTAATAACCTCATTCACCTGATCTGAACGGATTTTTATTGGAAAAATGAAAGAGACGGAATATTTCCTTTAGATTGTTTAAGGTTTCTAGTTTCTTTTTAATGAGTATGCATATGTTTCTACATGTACAGTACGTGTGTATATGTGTGTATACGCGCATGCGTGGGCGCCCTCTGCTGAGCACCCAAAGCACATGTTTGTTATACGCCATCATCGCACCAATCAGCTGTCAGTTCAACCGTGAGCTGCTCAAACACACGTGTAGACGTTGGAAGTGGGGGGGAAGGTAGCCATCAGCTTCTTTTTACTGCACACGTTTTATTAAAATAAAGGATTTCAACTTATATATTCATATTGCATATAGAGGCTTTACAAAATCAATAATATGGCCTAACATTATTAGGGATGCAGTTATAAGGACAAAATGTGTTTGAAGGCACCAGACCGTGTTTTCCGATTTTATCTCTTCAATCTCCGCTCCAAAAACGTAGTTCATGGGTTAGATCAATCGTTGCATTGTATTTTATTTGTATTGTTGTTTGTGCCAGGATACACCACGGTCTTGCCCAATCAAAAATGAAGAAATAGTTCGACCAGACTTATATATAAAAGATATAATAACGGTAGATTCACTCACCCTCTATACTGCTTATCCTATACAGGGTTGCAAGGGAGCCAGGAGCCTATCCCAGGAGGAATACACCTTGGACAGGGTGCCAATCCATCACAGGGCATACATGCACACACCATGGAACATCAATTCACCTAAACTTTGGACTGTGGAAGGAAACCGGAGTACCCGGAGGAAACCCACCAAGCACTGATAGAACATTCAAACTCCATCCACACAGACCCGAGGGGGAATCGAACCCCTTACCATCGCTACACCACTGTGCCACTTTGTTTACTATAGATTATATAAATGTAAATTCTTACTATTATTACTCTCTCACTCTCGCTTATTCTTTACACCGCAGGGTTGCGGATAGCCTGTGCCTTTCTCAGGGGACTCGGGGTTCGAGGTGAGGTACAGTACATCCTGGTCAGGGTGCCAATCCATCACTGATCAAGCTAATCATCATTTCTTTTTATTCACTTAATTGTTGGCTTTTTATTTTCCTTAAAAAATATTAAAAGAAAAGAAAATGTTTAATAGTTATTTATGATGCACTTATTAAAAAAAAACAACGCACCCCCCTTTTTTAAGTGCTGTTTGATTCTTATAATATGTACTGTAGCAACTATAAATCATTTATTTACTCTACTTTATTTATCTTGTTAATATTTCTTTCATTCATGTCAGCACGGTTTAATTCCTACACCACATATTCTGTATTTTAGAAATGTCTTGTAAAATTCGACTCATCCCACTATAAAAAGCTCCAAATCTGATGCACACGCTCCATTGTGTGACTGATGTCTTGAGTTCTCTTTTCTTCTATCATGCTTCTCTCAGCTGACTGTCTGTGGCTTATGGAGCGTGTTCATTCACCCAGGAGCACTGCAGCGTGGGTAACGTCAGCTGGTCTGCTGATTCACACACTCATGAATGCACATGCTCGCACTCCCACAAATGGACATGCACGTGGGCTTACACATATACAAAAAAAAATGTGCACAGACACTCGAGCCATAGGTCTTCTCCTGGCCTGTTTCTTTTGAAGACACACACACACACACACACACACACACACACACACACACACACACACACACACACAATTCTGCCTGCATTATTTCTGAACCAGTTACAGTGCACCTCCTTCTTCCTCCATATGCGCCACATGGAAATTGCATAAATCAAATCCCTCGACATTCTACGGGCCAGAGAAGCACAGAATGGACACATATGGACACTTTGTGATCTATTTATACACATTGTTTTATGTCTGCGTTCATATTATCAGTGACAAATTACTTTCTCAAAATGCAAAACCTAATTATTTTGTTTACAATAGGAAAAAAATTGGACACAGACTTTAGTGTTTCTGGCAGAAATAGTCAAAAAATGGTGTCAGACCACTTTGCATAGCTCCTAATATAATTCATATAAAACATTTTCATATTTTTCAATTCTTATGCGTGAAATTATTTTCATTTTGGCTTTTGGCAAACAGGGATAAAATAACTTGAATGAATAATTTTTCACATATATTCAGGGTTGCCATACAAAAGTAGTCCAAGTGCTATCCAAGTGGTCCAAAAAGGCTAACGAAATTACACATAGGCACACACACACACACACACACACACACACACATAGATGGCATCGCAGTGGCTTAGTGGTTAGCATGAGTAAAGTATGTGTGTGTGTGTGTGTGTGTGTGTGTGTGTGTGTGTGTGAGTGCTTAAGTTGCCACCTCATCAATGATGTATCCCTACTAGTATCCTTATTTTCCCGGGATAGGCTCCAGGACCCAGGCGACCGTACATAGGATAAGCGGGACAGATAATGGATGAAGTGATGGATGTCTTAACATAACAAGAAATACAAGAACTTAGTGACTCAGAGTACTATACACACACATTCATCCGCATGTAGTCCCATTTTATTTTAGCATTCCTAATTCATTATTTATAATTAATTATACTTCCATTAAAAAAATATACTGTACGATTATTTTGCCACTTATTCTTATTTTGCGAGTGATTAAGTTGATCGGAGTCTGAATCATAAAAGCTGAGAACGTTGGTTGAATTGGCAAGAAAATAAAACGGTCCGGCACAAAATTAAGTCCTAATCTTGTCAAACAAGTCAAATTTTTTGGAAAAACATATTTGCGATTCTTTCCACCTACTGATAAAATAATTCAGCTTTTACTGTACTACAATATCACGCCAAGAACAACCTACTGTACATAATACATGATGTTAATTAAAATACTTATTGTAATATAAAAAAATAAAAAATAAGAATAATCTAAACTCAAGACAAAACTCTCAAGATGTGGGTTAGTGATTAGCGCTGTAGCCTTGCACCACTGGGGTTTGCATGCTCTTCCCGTGCTGGTTGGGTTTCCTCCGGGTGCTCTGGTTTCCTCCCACAATCCGAAGACATGCAGATTAGGATAATTGGTGTTCCCAAATTGTCCATAGTGTGTAAATGAGCATGTCATTTATGTGCGTGTCCTGCGATGGATTGGTCCAATGTCTATCCCGTCTCTTGCCCAAAGCCTCTAGGCTCCAGGCCCCCCGGTGTAGAAGATGAATGTATAAATGAGCAAACCTTAAGGGTGTAGACAGAATGCTGATGCGCTGATGAGAGACGTCAGATTAAAATGGCCAGACTGTCAGTTTAAGTTGACAGGAAAGTTTTACTAACTCAAATGTCAAACCTTAAGCTGGATGGTCTACAATAGCAATTGCATTACACTGGATTCCAGTTCTGCCAGCCAAGAAGAAGAATCTAAGGCTACAGTGGGTAGAGACCTGACAGTTGATTAATTGTAGAGCAGTTCCTGTTCCGATGAATCTTGACTCGTTTTATGGCCATTATGCAAACGGTTCTGTAGGTATCAACAGCATAAATCTATTGACCGAACCTGCCTTGTGTCAACAGTTTAGGCAGGTGGAAGGGGTATAATTATGTGTGCAATGTTTTCCTAGCACACACTGGAGCTCTTACAGTTCCAAAATAACCCCAAACCGGTTCCATGAACATGAACTTCATGAACTTTAATAGATCCGTATCGAACAGATCACCTTTGAGACGTAAAACAGGAACCACACTGTAAATGTGCATGATGTTCTGGGAACAACCTGCATTACACCTAGTGTTCTGCTGTGTTTGTAGTGCCTGGAACAGGTAAGTGGTCATTTGCACAAGGTAATAAAGGGAAAAAAACATGATATTTTGTTCGAGCAGGTAAAGCTCATAAAAAGCTCAGGCCTGAGGGGCTTTTTGTACTATTCTATTACGGTGCATTTAAAAGGGGCTGTTTCAGAGATTTTTTATTTATTTTTTGCCAGTGCTGAGGTCGATAGACTTTTACATGAGAGTGCTGTGAAATTTAGTGTTCCTCATTAACGTGCCGGTGTACAAACGAGCATATGGACACATTCACAGTACGCACGCCGCCACAAGTTACAATACAATCCTGTGTTATACACAAGGTGAGACATTAATCTCCTAGGATATAGATGCAAGTTTCAAAAGCCACCTGTTATAGATTATTTCCAGGAGATCTGTCCTGGAAAATATATGGCATTTGACAGTGTTCTGTTTTTATATGGATGATTTTATACATTTATATTGCAGAACTATTACACAAGCTATCCAAAACTGGTTGTTCCCATGACAATAAACACAACATAAATTCTCACAATTCTCAGCGTACCTTCTGTAAATGTACCTTGGAACGGAACATTTCTCACAATAATGCTTGACTAAAGGCTGTAAGCCACACCCACAGGTTTGTGCATGCTTCAGCTTCAGATTCACAAACTCTACAGCAGGTACCAAACAGCCCGACTACTGAAGCAACAGTATTCCATTCCATATATCTAATTTTATATGAATGAGTAATGCATGAGTGTTCGCACCTCAACTGCCAACTGTGTTAAGTGGATTTTTTTCCCTTTTTTGACAGTTGACAGTAATTTATCATTAGACATTTAAACAAAACACTGAGTTTTTATACGTGGATATTTATTTAGTCAAAACAGATCCAAGGCAATATCATTAATGCAAAATTCACAATCAATCAATCAATCAATCAATCAATTAATCCATCAATCAATCAATCAATTAATCAATCAATCAATAACATACAAAACTGTACATTTCTTTTTTTAATGTAACAGATTTTTAAATGTATTTATTAATGTATTTATTTATTTTTTTATTCTAAATTTAAGTATTCACAGTAAGGCGGCACAGTGGCGTAGTGGTTAGCACTGAGGCCTCGCACCTCCAGTGTCACAGATTGGATTCTCGAGTCTGTGTGCATGGAGTTTGCATGTTCTTCCCGAGCTTGGTGGGTTTCCTCCAGGTGCTTCGGTTTCCATTCACAGCTCATTAGGCTAACTGGCACTCCCAGATTGTCTGTAGTGTGTGTGTGTAAGTGTACAGTATGTTTGTGTGTATCCTGTGATGGATTCCAGGGTGTCCAGGGTGTACCCTGCTTCATTCCATAGATCTCCTAGGATAAGCTCCAGGACCCTCGCCAACCTTTACACAGGATTAAGCGCTATAGACGATGAGTAAGTGAGTGACTATTCACACATTAAAAATAAAAAAATTAATAAAATAAAATAAATAAATCCCAGAAATTCCTTGGACTGCCAGGGGGGCTATTCTATGGTTAACAAGGGCAACATAAAGCCCTACTGTAGTTCACAAGCCATGACTTTAAACAATGCAAATGTTTCTGATTGAAATTTAAGTCAAGGTAGGTAAGCTTTTATTGTCATATTTTACAACAATAAAAGCTTTTATATAGAACCATATACAGTTCAGTGCACAGTTAAACAAAACAGGTGCTACATACAGCATAAAATAATAACATAAATCAACTTTAGTCAAATTGCAGGACTACAACAACAGTGGACCATCGCAAATAACTTTAACAAGAAGATATTCAGTGGCTAATGCACATAATAATAATAATAATAATAATAATAATAATAATAATAATAATAATAGTACTATTATAATTATTAGTCACATATTTACAGATATTACTTGTACCTTACAGCACAGGGAAATTATTTTCATGTATATCCCAGTAAACAAACTGTGGTCAGAGCCTGATACACAGAATGGGTTAAGGTCCTTGCTCAATGTTGGTGATTATCTTCTCAAAACTGCAAATCACATATTCAGTCTTGTAGATTTAACCAAATAACTGCTGTAAAGTCATATACTGGTATAAACTATTGTACACAGTGTACAGTATAAGGACATGGTGATGTGATGTCATGCCGTAAACAGGAAGGGAACAAGTAGGTGAGAAAACCGTGCCAATTTGATGAGTTGAAATTTTAACTCGAGGGAGAATGATGAACAGGTTTTACTGATAGTAGACAGAGAACCATTTGTTGCAACTTCACCTCAAACACAGCAGTAGGATATTGTTCCTAATATCGTGCTCCATACTGCATGTGTAATCTGCATTTTATTTCTCTGCCTTTAAAAGCTCTAAGGAGAACATTTTAAACGTGACAGATCACAATTTCCAAGCGTACATGAATAACCTCACGATGCTATTATGTTCACTGCGATTACACACCGCTGTACTTCGGGATTGAGGAGTGTTTTGTATTTTCGTTCGTGCTGCAGGACACTAAACTGGATTGATAAAGAGAGAGATGATGAATGCAAAGCCCCGCCCACTAATAAAATCAATATGTTCATTTAGCTCAAACAAAGACAATCCAGTATATGTGCACTTTCTCTTTATCGCTCTCAACAGTATGTTTTCCCAAGATATTGTATATTGAATTAAATCTACTCACTTTTTGTATATACCGCTTTACCCTGTATACAGGGTCGCAAGGGGGCAAGGAGCTCATCACAGGGCAGACATGCATACAAAGATATTAGGAATATGCGGTAGGCTCCTGGAAGTTCCGGGAGAGGTGGGCAAAATACGGGCTTTTAATTTTCAACAACCAAATTTTATTATAACTCTACATCTAAACATGCAATGTTTCTGGGAGGTTTTAGTTGCCAGAGGCTATCTGTGTTTCCTGGAAAGCCTTCAGGGTTCTTGTCTTTTTTTTTAATTTTATTTCCCTAGGAGATTAAAAGGTCTTAAATTGAAAATAAAGTGAGCAAGCGTGCTTTGGTTCTGTTTAGTCTGTTCAGCTCTCTCTCTTACCTTCTCATCTGTATGCTCGGCTCAAACAAATCAGCTTCCCAAGCTTTTCATCTTGTAATCATTATCTAGCTGATCTCTTTCTCTGCTGTAACAACAGCAATAAAGTTGAAAATGTATGATCTTCATTATATTGCGATTTCTTATTAATATTGCATTGGCCATCCACAGAAAAATACGAATGAGAAAGGAAGGTATTGCTCATTTGTTTTCCAGGAGCTAAAGATGAAGATTGACCATTATCCATCTTAAGATCATTTTATATGAATTAGCTCTTTATTTTCCTACACTCCAGCAATCAACCTTTTTTTTTTAATGTAGTTTTAATATAAAAAAAAAACAGAAGGAGACAAAAGACAGTGATCTCTTTTCTCGGAATGAAACCTACTGTATAATTTGATGTAACACTATTATATTATGAGAGAAAGGCCAGAACAGATATACAAATTATAGATGGGAAAAGACACACAATGATCAGACTAAATAATAGGGTTTGTTATTTGGTGAATAAGCATGAGTGTGCTTCTGGAATCACAAACACATAGTTCTGTTCGTCTTCAGTCCACTGTTTCCTGTGATTATTGCTCTGCCATTACACTTAAAAGCAATTGCCATGGGAACTGTACATGTTATGTTGTGTTGTCAAAGAGAACCCGGCTGGGAGGATATAGCTGCCTCGCTCAGCACACAGACACCAAGAAAGTCTTTTAAACCATTAAAGGCTTTGGATAGAACACTACAACAGAGTGTTACCCTATCAGACAGGGGTGCAAGTTCAATCTCTTCATGAAGCTAGGCATTATCCATTAAAGAATCCTCTTTTCGTAAATAAAGGCTCCCACACTGATTCTCCAACAAGCACAAATACACATACAATGGGGGTCCCAAAGTTTGAGACCACTAGCATTCCTGTTTTCAAATTCAAGCCAATAATTTGCACTTCACATTTCAGTAGGGACCTACTGTAGGAATAGTGTAAAATCTTTAATATTATAAAGTCAGGTCAATACGTATTGGACAATACCTCCTTATCATTTACACAGGGTCACGGGGGCTTGGAGCCTATCCCAGAACACTTACTGTAGGGCAATTTGGGAACAGCAAATACCCTAATCTGGATGTCTCTGGATTGTGGGTGGAATCCCACGAAGCACAGGAAGAACATACAAACTTCATGCACACAGACCAGAGATGGGATCAAACCAGGACTCTAGAGGTGCAAGGCGACAGTGCTAGCATTTGACCTAATCTGGGTAGAAAGTAAAACTACTTCACACATCATCAATACCCAACTGTGACCAAGTTGGTAGCCACAAATGCTCATGCCATAATATGGCCTCTACCATGTTTTCAGATATGAGCCATTTGGGCCCTTTGGATGAGGAGCCCTTCCTTACCTTCTCCATAATCTCCTCCTCCAATCTTTCAGTTTGAACAAGGCAAGACTTAGGGAAGTATCTGTTATTGAGGGCTTGCATCTTCTGGCACTCTTGGGAGGTGGCTCTTGATTCTAGACTTTGACAATGATATTATTTATATACTTTGAAAAAAGCTTTGACTTGTTTATTTGCATTTGCACCATGTTATCTCATGGATATTTAGAGTTTCCATGAATAGCTATCAAATGCAAATTGAACTCAGAATTTCTTTATTTGTCATGAAATAACTAAGAAACAGGCTAAACTCACCATTAAATTGCCTATAAGTCAGCTCTGAAATTGTGAGCAGCCTGGAGCCTATCCCAAGAGATTTAAAGCACGAGGCGGGGTACACCCTGGACAGGGTGCGAATCCATTGCAGGGCACATGCATACACATACACTACAGGCAATTTGGGAACGCCAATTAGCCGGCCTAACTGGAGTACCCAGAGGAAACCCAAACAACATAAAAACTTAATGGTACTGTACAAAAATCCATTATAGAGGTGGCATTAAAACTAAAGTATAAAACCAACCTGTAAATTCTTTCACCATACTACATGTACTGTAGCTAAACGGTTCATAAATTTTGGGGGGTAAATTAACCAGCTATAGAGCCCCCAATTAATCCAGGCCATAGCCTGCTAAGTAAGTTCTAATTGCGTGTTCATTCACAAGTTTAGCATGCAGATCACTACCAGATCTTTAATTATCTGTCTAAATGAATTCCTGAAACTCTCTGTCGTCTGTAGCAGTGGGGTCAATAGACTTGAGTCTGTGCCCAGGATTACATTCACAGTGCATTTACATTCATACTATTGAGTGTAGGGTGCAGACACCCTTATGAACTTACAGTACATTTATCTCATTTTTATACAGCTAAACAGTTGAAGGTTAAGGACTTTGCTCAAGGACCCAGCAGTTGCAGAGTGGCAGTGCTGGGATTTGAAATCATGATCTCCTGATCAGAGGATCAAAACATCTCTGCAACAAAGTGGTGCAAAGATACACATTCAATAATTCAAAAGTGGAAAAAGTGGATGGTACTACCCACAGGCAGCTGAAATGCATCCATCGCAGCAAGATGAATGAGAACATCAAAGATATAAGTGCATCTGGGCTGTATGAGATGGATGCAAGAAAAAAGCCATTTCTCAATTTAAAAGGATCCATCTGGAATCCTGTTTGAAGTTTGCACAATGACACCTGAAGGATCCTACAGCACAGAAGGCAGTGGTGCAGGACATTTGGTGGTGGAAGCACAATGCTGTGGAGATGTTTCCCATTTGCAGGGACTGGAGAACTAGTCTCTAGATGCGTACAGTATTGTTGTATTGTACAAGATCCATAAATTTTTTTGCTAAATCTATAAATGTAAAGTCCAAATAAATCCTAACCCATATAAGCAAAGACCAAGACTGAGATTAGATTAGAAAAAGATTGAAGAAAATATTAGTATTAGAAAATCATTAACATATGTATAGATGTTGTCTCATTTTATTTTTTTTGAATAAATGAATTGTGTAGCTTCCTGCCTTTCTACATCAATAGAAACATCCAAAGTATTAACCTCTGAGAGACCTCTTTGGCCCTGACTCCATAAGCTAATAGAGTGATATATCAGAGTATCTCGTTGAAGCCTCTATCCATCAATCCTTCCTCTGTCATCCCTTCATTCGAAAATAATGACTTCATGCTAATGTAGGCCGCAATTATCATCACGTCTGCCAGCGGGACGATGTTCAGAATCAGACGTCCTGCTAATACATTATTCAGAACGGCTTCTCAAATCAGCAATGTGGTCTTCAATCTGCTATTAAAAACTCCCACGTATTTTTAAAGAATTAGTTAAAACACGTGACCATCTACTTAATTCCTACAAGACAGACTGAAAAGCATTTGTTTTAATTCATTTGTTTTAAATTATCAACATGAACAGTTATTACAGGTTATTACAGGAAAAAGTCTTTCAACTTAGTAGATACAGTATATATTATGGATGTGCACTTTAAAATAGCCAGCCGGCATACCTGCAGGTTTTTAGAAGACGGGGAGAACATATGAAACCGTATACAGGCAGAAACCCAAGATCAGGAACAAACCATAGGGATTCTGGAGCAGCTCAACAGGTTCAGTTCTACATGTAACTCAACAGTCTATGGTTAACACTCATTATTTTTTTGGTCCTGGTCAGGACAGTGATGGTTGTGAGGCAGGAATACACCTCATGGGGCATTGTGCATTCACTCACTACACATATTTTCAGGGGGGGTGGGATGAAACTGGGGAACATAAAAGGCAGCCCACTGTTCAGGATTGAATTAGCTGTCCATTGCTTCACCATTAAGTAGGACTGGTTTACAGATGTAAATGACCAAAGTATGGTTATGTTTAACAACACTACGGGCTATTTGGGAATGCCAGGCACCAATGCCATTGGTGGAGACAGCAATCAGCATACACTGCATGTGTTTGGACTGCAGGGACGAAACGTGCGAGAGAAAACCCATTAAGGGAAAAATCCACATACACAGACAAAACATGGAGCTTTGAAGCCACGGCACCATCTGAACCAGATCACTCACTCACTTATTTACTCACACTTATCCTCTATACCCAATTACTTAATCTGCATGTCTTTAGATTGTAGGAGGAAACCGGGCCACGTGGAGGAAACCCACCAAGCACAGGGGGAAAACTGCACACACACCTAGGCAGGAATCGTACCATTGCTATCCCACCGTGCAGCAGGACATCATAGAATATACCAAAATATGATTATGTTTGAAGTGATTCCAAAATGAATAAAGTATGACATCATTGCATCGCCTGCTGTGGCACATGGTAATGTGGGCACATGCAACCTTTGTCCCATTTGCCCCCCAGTGCGAGCGCTGTCCTTCAGCACCACAGGATTAACATAATCCACAAAGCATATGCAACAAGTTGCCAAGGTGAGGGAGTTAAGAAGCAGAGAAATGAAATAAATTAGGGCTATATATATATATATATATATATATATATATATATATATATAAATTATAATAAAAAAGCACCATCTATGAGATCTTTGGGATATTAGGGATAATGCAATTATACAAAAAAAAGAACAGAAGTCAGACATAATGTATGGAAACACTGCAGAGTTTAAACTGAAACATACTGTAAACTTGCATGAAACAAAAGCCAGTTTAAGGAGATGTGATACTGTAACTAAACCCAAAGTCACTGACCTTTATGAGAGTTGTGAAGTCTGTGAAATCTGTTGTGATGTCCTCTCTGGAGCGGAGGGATCCCGGACACGCTGTTTCCCATGACTGACAGGTGAAAAAAAAAAAGCAAGCTTCAGATCGTCAAGGAATTAAGCGCTAGATGTGCAGTACAGTAGTTCACGTCCTGCAGGAGTGTGGAAGAAACGTGACGATTCGGAAGCGCGCGATTAGCGGAGTGTCGGAGGCGCGCGGGACACACAGCCGAGCGCGCGCACTGAAGTCACGAAAGCTCGGTCATGAGAAATGGGAAGAAAAAAAAAGACGAAGGAGAAAAAGGAAAAAAATAGGCTGTTTCGCGAGATTTTCCTCCCGATCTGATGATGCTGTCTGCTAGTTTCCAAGCTAAAGATAATTTACAATTAGTCTTGCAGATGAACCAGTATATAGTGTCCAGAGGTTTTAGTGTCATTAAAAAAAAACTATATATATATATATATATATATATATATATAGTTTAAAATTTAATATAACAAATACAATAGTAAAGTAATTATTTTATGGGCACATTGATGTTCTTGGTATTTAAACTTTTCGCACCTCCAGGGTCCTGCCTCAGATCTGTGCCTGGAGTTCTTCTCCATGTGTTTGGTGGGGTCCCTCCGGTTTCCTCCCACAGTCCAAAGACATGCAGATTAGACTAATTCCCAAACTGCCCATATTATATGAATGAGCATGTGTGTGTGTGCCCTGCAATAATTTGGCACCCAATCCAGGGTCCTCGTATGAACCCAAGTCTGCAGGGATAGGCTCCAGAGCCCCCCCCCCCCCGAGACCCTGCATATAGGATAAAGCGGTTTATATACAGTATGTGACTGAACTTTCCAGCAACCAAGCACATTGTTATTAATCTCCAACTGTCATAAACACTTCAGAAGAGAAAACGCAGCACCACTTTAATAGAAACACCTAGACAGTTATTTAATTAGCCAATCACATGGCAGCAGGTGCAGGTCAAAAGCTTTAGGTGATGGTCGCATCAAACAAGTGAATAGGAAGAAGTGTGTTCTATGTGACTTTGTGACATGGTTGTTGATGTCAGAGGGTTCTCTATAAAGTTTGCAATCATATAAACATCAAGAAAAGCATTAAATAAATAAATCTATAACTATTTCAGATTTTTGCTGTTCCTCATCATGCATCGTTACTCTTTTGTCTAGCAATTCATGTATAGCACCGTTGACTTAACTTCATATATATATATATATATATATATATATATATATATATATATATATATAACATTCACATACAAAATATATAATAACTATAATAAACTATACTCCCCCCCAAAATAAATAAATAAATAAATAAATATACAAGTATACACTATCAACAAGTTTATATATTTATAAATATAAATCGGTTTCCTATTTTTAGCAATATTTTGTGACTTGCTTTTAATGTATGCTGCTAAAATACACAAATTTCCCCTTGTGATCAATATTTTTTTATATATATATATTTTGTCTTAGCTTATTATCTAGTGAGTGACAGTTCTGTGGGCTAAAACAACTAGAGAGAGACTAGAGAAAAATATTAAAACGTGTTTGAGTTGACAGGAAGGCTAAAGTACCTCAAATAACCACTTTTTACAACCAGGATGAACAGAAAAAGGACAAGATCAGGCGTTATGTCTGTCAGTCCAGAAGAACAACCTGAAGCTTCAGTCTCAACTGAAACAAGACAGATAATGACTGGACTTGTTGTTTAGTTGAACAGTGAGTGTGCATAGCCAGTTGCAATATAGTCATATATAGTTTATTCTAATTAATATATATATATATATATATATATATATATATATATATATATATATATATATATATATAATGCATAGCAATACATTTTGTATTAATACATTTATACAAGCTTTTCTTTTCTTTTTTTCTTGAAGTGTGTATACATTTTTGGCTGACTGTATTATTACATATTATTTTATAGTAACATTGTAATTTTTCAAACAGAAGTTTTAATTTTACTGTGTACTTTTTAAAGTAAAGATTTTTACCTTAAAATGTTATTATCTTGCTGTTAAACTACAATATGAATGTAGTACATGTTTTGCAGTACTAATATTTTAGTCACTAATATTGCCACATACTGTACTGTAAATCATCATACACTATCTAGAAACCAACTAGGAGCATGAAGGCCAATGCCTATTCCCATTTTACCACCGTCGTAAGACCTTTATTCAAACTGTAAACCATATACATTTAATATTTATTATTATTATTATTATTATTATTATTATTTTCATCTGTTGCCTTAGCGTTTTCCGACCCAGCTTCATGAGTGACCTAATCTTAAAGGGATTCTACTAATACTGTAATAAGCCTTTGCTTCTTGCTTAGTTTTCCATTCTCTGTGCATTTCGACGTAGGAGAGCGTTACAGAAACAGGTCAACTCATACTGTTCTGGTTGTCTTATAGAGTTGAGACTGGTTGAGGGCTGGTGTTCATTTGACCAATGATTTGTGTAAAGCTGCCACCTAGTGTAAAGATCAACAACAAAAAAAAAAACAAAAAACAAAATAACACAACTAATAGGACTTGAGTTAGTTTTTATTGGTTTTTGATGCTTTATGGAGCAGGTTTTGGTGTTGAGGAGAGGAAGTAATGATGTAATGTAGTTCAGAAGTAGACAAATTGCTGTTACTGATGATTCCTGTTCTCATTCTGCTGATAATAATAATAATAATAATAATACTACACTTCGCATTATGTTGAAAGGTTTATTTAGGAAATTAAAACCTAAAAACACGCAATGCAATGTAAAAGAGTGTGTGCAGAAGAGTGTATGGGGAAGTGCAGTGTGTAGGGGATTGCAGTGTGTAGGGTTTAGGGATTAGGGCCCGATTCCGGACGGAACCCCGCAGGAAGGGGCGGTGATTTCACGCAGTCGCATGGCAACAGGGAGACGCATTTCACAAACAACGAAGGAGCAAAAGACTGAGAGCTTTACTTTATCTTTTAGACCTGTGTAGTTGTATAAAATGCTGAAGCTCTCATGTGAGAGACGAATCTAAGTTCGGGACAGACGCTGGACACGTGCAGAATGGAGGTAAGATAAGAAAACTTGTGTTAGCCAGTCACACCGCGCTCCCTGACCGCTCACACACTCCTACTGATCCACACTCACACACACTCACACGAAACTCAGAACTGTTTAAGATTCCTGTGTGAGCAGGATGGAATCCTGGATTTATCAAAGGTAAGAACGTACTGTAAAGCATGCAGGGTTTCCTTTGAACTGCTTTGAAGTCACAAATGTGTAACTTTTACAGTAACTATTTATAACAAATAAAAAACCCGCAGAGGAGCAGAGATCATTTAGCATTAAATGATCTGTATATAGGTGAGCTAAAATACAGTCAGATAAACTGATGTGAAATTGATTGAAATTGAAATGATTGGTAAAAAGAATTACATTTCTCAGTAAAATCAATATACAGTATACCTTCCAAAAATGTATACAAAAGTACGTATACACACTTCAGGAAAAGAAAAACAGTATAAGTACAGTATAAATATTTTAATACTTAATTTATTGCTATACAAATATAAACAGTCATACACAGTACGATATCAGAGGCGGACTGGGACCAAAAAATGGCTCTGGACATCCTGGCCCACAGCAGCCCACATAATAATAATAATAATAATAATAATAATAATAATAATTCTTATTTATATAGCGCCTTTCCAGAGCTCAAGGACACTTTACAATTAGAATAATACATTGGCTCAATAATGTATAGATAAATTTTTAACACCAGTTACTAGTATAAAAATATAACACAATACAGAAATCAATGCTATTTAAACATATTATTTAAAGTATCACTGAACATATATTGGGTCATATCAGTAAAATAAAGAAACAAAGGAAATGATGTCAAGTCAAACAACATACTGTATAAAACTATAATATTTTAAAAAGAATGGCAATAAAACTGAACAGGTAAGCTGAAATAAAATCAGTAGCAGCATTTGCTCACTCTAGTAAACTAGATACTTATTTTAATTATTATGGTAGTCAATATTAATTCAAATAATGCGGAGAAATGTAATCTTAAATTCATATTGCCTACCATAATAATAATTACTAGCACGAGTTAATGCTGCTACTGATTTTATTCCAGCTTACCTGTTCAGTTTGATTGCCATTCTTCTCACTCAGCTTTGGTAGATAAGTGGGTTGGTGTTGGTCATCATCAGCAGGCACTGCTTCATCCTCACTGACCTGCTGCATTTGCCACTTACACTGATGAGTGGTATATCTTACACTGCATCTTGATGATACCCCCTGCGAAATGTTCATGATATCTCACAAACAAAAAGGCCAATCTGTCTTTTCCTCATAAAGTGTTTAGGTGAAATTCCATCCATACAAGTGTGACAAATATGCAAAGAAAAATAAATCAGGAAGGGGCAAATACTTTTTCATGACACAGCACATGTAGAATGAAACTGTGGCAGGTTTTAGCAGTCCCAAAATCATACTAACTTTACACTGAAGTGAATAGCTTTAAATGATGGATGCTTTTTAACACCCTTGTGACTCAATAAGAGACAATACGAAGAATATTTTCTAACAGCCTGTATATATTTGCGTACTGAATGGGCCGGCCCACATTGGCCAGCGGTCCACCGGGAGAACTCCAGGTGCTCCAGATGGCCAGTTCGCCGCTGTACGATATACAGTGAAATGCTTATACGCCTCGCCATGACCTTAAAAAAAGATTATCAATAAGAACTGAATTATGGAATGAAATGAGAAATAAAATATAGAAAATATAGCTGTACAAATATAGAAAATATAGAACACTTTGGTTGTGGAAATTAAAATAGAATTTGAATAGAGTGTCCAAATGTGCATGAATGTGTAACATTCATGCACATGTGCAATCATCTGTTGCCTTGGTAGCAACTTTGCAAACTTTTTCATCCTCAGCTTCATGAGTGACCTAATCTTAAAGGGATTCTTGCAATACTGTAATAAGCACTTGCTTCTTGTTTTGTCTTTGTTATTGTGACTGAGACTGAGGTCTGGTACAGCGAATTTCTCAGTAAAATTGAGTATATATCAGGCAAACAAAAAGATTACTGTATTTATACAAATGTAAAAATGTAAAATAAAAACTCATATAATATTTTAATACTAAATTTATTGCCATATGTTATACATTGATATATATGATAATGTTATGATCATCATATCAAGATAATATAGGTAAAACTTGCATGCAAAAGTTCATTTATTTCAGTATTGTTACTTAAAAGGTGAAACTAATATAACTAATAGAGATAGACTTATTACATGCAAAGCAAGATAGTTCAAGCCGTGATTTGTCATAATTGAGATGATTATGGCTTACAGCTCATGAAATCCAAATCCACAAATCCACAATCTCAGAAAATTAGAATATTACATTCAATCAATAAAACGTGGATTGTGCATCAAACACGATATTCTAATTTTTCGAGTTTCACCTGTATACATCATAGTATTTTTCTTTTTCTAAAGTGTGTATACTGTACATTTTTTGGATGACTCTGTAGACTGTACATAAATAGATAGATAGATAGATAGATAGATAGATAGATAGATAGATAGATAGATAGATAGATGTGCACATACTATATCAGAATCAGAAAGGGCTTTATTGCCAAGTTCTTTTGCACATACAAGGAATTTGTTTTAGTGACAGAAGCTTCCAGAGATCACAACGACACACACACACACACACACACACACACACATACACACACACGCACAAACACACACACGCACAAACACACACACACACACACACACACACACACACACACACACACACACACCCCCCACACACACACACACAAACATGTGGAAAAAAAAGAATAGGATGTGGAGTATTATCACACATGATTAACACCCATCTGTACATGATGGGTTTTTCAAATGCACTTGACAATACTGCTCTTGCAAGAGCTATCCCAGAACATCTGTGTCTTAAAATAACAAAAATATTATAGATTTAATTAAAAGGTGTGTCCAAACTTTTGACTGAAACTCTCTCTACTGTATCTCTCTCTCTCTCTCTCTCTCTCTCTCTCTCTCTGTGAACACTGTGTGTTTGAGAGTGTTGAGAGCTATCTATCTATCTATCTATCTATCTATCTATCTATCTATCTATCTATCTATCTATCTATCTATCTATCATCCATGTGTAGCATACCTATTAATAGCAGCAATAAATCTCTTTCCAATAAAAGTTTAAAAATGTATTTTATCATAAATATATTCCACTTAGGTCACCTGAGTAAAACTGAGCACACATTTAGACATTTTTTGAGAAACATCATATAATTCATTTGCAACAACAACAATTACAACATTCAGTCATTTATTTTACCTCCAACAATCACTATGAATTTATAATCATTTAAATGGCTGAATTAAAGCAATTCATAAACAGTAACATGGCAAACCACCTTAAATGAATGCATTGGAAATGAATGTTTTTTAATGTAAAATATTTTCACAAATATTTCTGAACATTTCCTAAAGGGGTCATTAGTCATTATAATATTTCAGGAAGAAACATGGCTAAGATAGAGCTGTAACGAAGGAAACAGTAACAGATTCTGTAAAGGCAGTTTTTAACTAAAGTACGTTAGAGCTTAGACAGGACAGCAGTCAGATAGATGACAAAGTAATGTTTGCCAACTTATAATCTTGCAAAAAAAGGTTTATCTTTTATACTGTATGTCTACATTGTATTTATTTGGTACCTTTATAGTCTCAGTGTGAAGATCTTATATATATATATGATGGATAAGATAACCTGATTACTTTTATAAAAGGTATAATAATAGGTTTATTATTTTTCTCTATGAAGATTAAGTAATTCCATCCTCCACTGTTGGGTGCTCCCTAATGTTCACATGATTTAGCCATTATTGAATTATCATATCTCCATAGTCAGGGTTATATGGTTTATAGTATATTAATCATGCTGCAGAGCCTTACACAAATTAATAAATCTAATAATCTAATAAATGATAAATTTAAAAGCCATTCCCCCGTACCTTATTCTCAAGCTCCAAGTTCATTCAGTTTTACGCCAATCATAAAATAAGCAAATCAACCTTAACCTTACAGGATTATATTGTAACTGTGTCCATACAGAAAAATTTAGAAGTAGCTCCCAATTCATTTCATGTGCTCATGTTGTAGGAGAAAGCCGAGAAGCCGTCGATGGAAGAAAGATCCTTTGATGCACTGGAGAAGGAGTTCCAGGATGTCCTGAATGAACTGGTGGGAGAGAAGAGTCTTGAGAAATTCACTGTGGAATATGAAAAGCTCCTCACATCCCTGAAAAAATCACATGAGAACGAGAAGAGGCTGATGACAAAATGCCGAGAGCTGAAAGCAGAGATAAGCAGCAATTCTGTCAAAGTGGAAGCGGCCCTGAAGCTCTCACACGAAGACCAAACCACCATTATGTCACTTAAAAAGGTATAGTATAAGAAAAAAAAGAGAAAAAAATAGAAACTTTATCATTGGCGGAAAAAGATTGTGGGTAAGAGATTACGATTTTAATAAATGTAAAATGATGAGAATTTTAATTTAAAAAGAGCAAATAAACAAATCCTTAATTAGATTTAAACTGTCTGATTTATTCATTGATGACGTGACTTTCATATTCAGTGAAAATATGTTGTTTTTTGCAACATTATCATCTTCTCCAAGGCTTAGCACTGTTTCACTGCACCTGCAGGGTCAGGGTTCGATTCCTAGCCAGGTTCGATTCCCGCCTCTGTGTGCATGAAGTTTGTATGTGCTCCCCATGCTTGGTGGGTTTCCTTCAGGTACTCTGGTTTCCTCCAACAGTCAAAATACATGCAGGTTAAGCTAATTGGCTTTCCAAAAAAGTGTGCATGTGTGTGTCCTGCAATGGATTGGGACCCCATCCAAGGCATATTCCGCCTTGTGACCTAAGGATCCTGGTATAGACTCCAGACCCTCCGCGACCCTGTATACAGGATATAGCAGTATAGAATATGAATGAGTGAGTGATCTGGTTCAGACGGCGCAGTGGCTTTAAACCTTCAGGTTTGGTCTGTGTATGTGGATTTTTCCCATGCTTAATGGTTTTCCTCCAGGTACTTCAGTTTCCTCCCATCGTCCAAACACATGCAGCGTAGTCTGATTGGTGTCTCCAAATTGCATTTGTGTATAAGCGATCTAAGATGTACCTTGGCTTTTGCCTGAGTTCCCTGGGGTAGGCCCCTGGGATAGGATAGGATACTGTATATGTCTTTTTAGTTTAAACTAAAGAGACACATAATTAAAACAGTGCTTAGAGCTATCATGTATTTTATTTAAATTGGTAATTTATTTAAAATAACTTCAATAAGTTCATAACATTTTCCCAACAAACTCTCCCATCTAACATGGTTCGGTTAAGAACGTAAACCCAGAAATATCTGTAGGCGAGTCTAATGCTTAACATAATGCTACCAGGGAATGTAAAAGGTTTTCCCAGAAGTCAATACAACGCTCTTTGACATCAGTGAGTTTAAATAGGTGCTAAAACATAAAAAAAAACAAAAAACACAAGTGAGCCAGTACTTTAGTACTAAGTAAACACAGAGAAAATACAGTATTTACTATATGCAGTAAATATAATATAATAAAAGTTATATGTTTAACTGTATTACATTAGATCTTGCATGCACTGCCAACATGAATAGGCGCCCACTGTGAATTAAGGGTAAATAATTCAAATAAAGTCATTTTTATTTTTACTAATACTAATATCACAGCTTTGCATTTATAAAAGCTTATTATGAAGACAAAAAGGACAGCACATCAACAAATACTGTACAACAACTAGAATGAACCTTGGCTTTATAGTGAGGGGAATAAATGCCTGCATACTCCAGTTGAAATATATCTGATTATAGTCCAAAGGAACCAATGGCATTCAGAGGACACCCAAAACACAACGTACTAAACTAACAAACAATTCAAAATGCACATCAAAGGGCGCAAAGACAGAGCATAAAAACAAATAAAATATACAGTAATGACCGCACCAGTGCTATTTTCTTTAAACCAAATCCATCCATCTTTTCTTCTGAATGAAAAGGGGAAATGATTTGATCATACAGGTGATCCTTGTCTTTAATAAATACAACAGAATGTCAGAAATGTTTATCTTTGGGGGAATCTCACCTCAGCTTAATAAATGCAAACCAGCAAAAAACAAAAACACAAGAAATGATGGAGAAAAAAATGTGTGAAAAAGTGTAACCTTAAGAACATTTAGGTAAAAATGCTTGCTTATTACTTAAGATAGCAATTAATGTCAAGATGACAGTATTTATAATCATAGTAAATTATACAGTATGCTTTAATGTAAACCTAATTTCTGTTTTTGTAGGAAATCGATAAGGCTTGGGAAATGCTGGATGCGGCTCATGAGAAGGAGAAGAGGGCTAAAGAAACTATTAAAACTCTACAGCAGGAAATCGACAGTCTTACTGCACTTGTTGAGCAAGGAGCTGTTTTATCCACAGCTGAAGCGCAGAGGTGAGTGTGTGGGGTAAAATAATTACAGTTAGTCCAAACATAACATTTACAGTTACAGTACAAATCATAAAATGTATTATTTGTTCTAAAATATGGAATGTGATACAAGGCACGATACTGAATATCAGCGAGAATGAGTACATTTATGTGAATTACAAAATGAATTAATTAATTTAATTACATTTTATTTGTATAGCAATTTTCACAATTGACATTGTCGCAAAGCAGCTTTACACAATCAAAGAAATTATCGAAGTTTGTAGAATTATTTTATATTTTCTATAAGTATTATTATATAACTTGTCAAATTTTTGAAGTTAATGTTTACCTGGTCATCAAAAAACCCCATCAATGTTATTTAACATATTCAGACATTCATTCAATGTTGTGAACTCTTTTTACCCCTAAAGATTTATCTCTTACGTTACACAAGGTTTCAGGTAAGAGTCACAGCATTGTCATTGGCCAGGTGCAGTAGACACTTGGCTGTGTGTTTGTTATCTTTTCATTATTGCGACTTCATGCCACTAAAATTTTTGCTGACTCACTTCTTCCGGAATAATCCGCCATAGCTACAGCACGCCTATGGCAAACAATACACATCTCAACCACTAGGTGGCCCAATACCCTAAAGATGTCAGGTTTAATATATTCAGACTTTCATTCAGTATTCTCAACTCCTATTGGTTTTTTTCTACTATATAAATTAAAAGATGTGGCAAATAAGATGAAACCATGAGGATACCATGAGATAGCTCAATAATACACAGAAAGGTGTAAAATACGGTTTGACAACTTTTAAGCAAACTTTCGCACTGAACTGTTTAATTCATAAAACTTTCTTGATCGTAATGCTCAGAACCGCAGGAAGAATACACACAGTACAAATCAGTATGAAACCAACTGTTAAATGGATTTTAGTCATGCTCATGTAAGCAGCTTGTACGCATGATTCTTAGAACCCAGTGCAGCATGTCGTCCAAGTGCTAATTGACGCTTCGGCTGTGCTAAAAAGCCATGTCTAAGTGCTCTGAATGGGCTTTTGTTTTGCAGCGTGGGCGATCTATTGAAAATCAAGGAGCGGTTGACGGTTGAGAGAGACGAGCTGCTCTCAGAGCTGGTGACTCTCCGAGACAATTTTGAAAAGGCCACGACCAAGCAGAACGAGGCAGAGGAGGCGAACATGAAGGCCCAGGAAACCATCTTACAGGTATTTTAACCCCCTTAAATGAATACAAGCCATCAGTGAGCCAAGACCAAGACCCTTACTTTCCTGGTTTCTTCATTGTAATTGCTGAATACATAATAGTGCAAAAAGAAATGTGAAAGTCAAATAACAAAGACTAAACTTGAAAATAAAGTCCAAGATTTAGTATCAAACCAGGAAGAAATAAGGTTCTAGTAATAAATAATAATAATAATAAAAAATGGGTCTTTGTAAACATTTTTCTGAACTTCAAATCTCTGTATGTTGGTGAATCCGTTCTCATTGTAGCCCCAGATGAAATCCTCCTGCTGCTTGGTGTGTGTAGTACCGTACTGTACATGCACTACCAGTCAAAAGTTTGGACACGCCTTCTAATTCCATGTCCTGATTGTTATTTCTTTCTACACTGTAAAACAATGCTGAATGCATCTAAAATATGCAATACTCTCATTTGAACAGTTGATATTAAAATGCATTTGCTACTTACGCTACTTATCTAAATCCTTTATAACGGCTCTAATCCGAGGTGCTGTTTGTTAATTGGTGATTTCTGAGACTGAGAACTCTAAAAGTTTTAGAGGTCTCACTTTCCTGGGATGGTCTTCATGAGAGGCTGTTTCATTATGGTACTTAATGGGTTTTGCAAATGCACTTGACAATACTGACAAGCCAGAACGGCTGACCCTGTGTGCATTATAATAATAACTCACTGTTGTTTTTGTTACATAATTATCGAATCCCATATATGTTATTTTATAGTTTTAAAATCTCTAGTATTGTTCGAGAATGTAGAAACATAAATCCAAACTTGAGGGCAGATTGGTACTCTATACCTCGAGCATTGGTGTGTTGTGTGTTCTGATCTGCTTTTCTGCTCACTATACAGTAGCTGTAAAGAGTGACCTTTCTAATGAATGGGGCATCTCCACTTTTTTCCTACTGTAGCAGCCCTTTAATCATTTAAAAACGGTTGTAAGTGAAACTAAACTGTATCTGCTTGATATTATATATTGTGCTGGTATACAGTATATTGTGCTTTCTATTGTAGTGGCTGGTGGATAGGACACCCCATCATTTCTTCATATGATGCTCCCAAAGAGCCATCGTATTTTGTATTTTTAATGTAGTCTTGTGGAATAGTTCTCCAGGCTCCCTGCAGGACTTTTTGACCCTCCAGTCCCAGTACCTGACCTTCTTAAATTTAAAATTTGTTCCCATTTTTTTATGTATATATTTAATAAACATAAAAATTAGAGGCACCTCAAGACTTTTGCAAATAATACTGTATAAGGACATTTGCATATACACACTGTAGACAAAATGTTCCTTTGCAAAACAAAGCCATCTTCTGAATAGAATACAAAAATTATAAATCATGGACACACTCGGATTAAGTGACCTCTGTGCCTTGGAAGCAAAAATATTCATGCAAGACTTCGATATGGGATTTGATTACAGTGACAGTAATGCTACTTATGTTTGCAATTACACAAACGCTTTTGTCTAATGCAGATAGAAAGGTTTTGATTTAGGTTTTAATTTCGGTGAGACTTTTTTATTTATTTATTTGCACTCCTTGTTCTTCTGGATAATATTCTACAGTGTTAGTTCAACGGCATTGGAGCTCATTGGATTTCCATAGAATTTTAATCATGCTTTATGGCCAGAAAGACTTATTTTGCCGCTCAGCAGTATTTAGTGTTTCATCTATAGCACCCTTATTTAGTTGGCAAATCAATAACGGAAATGTTTGCATGGTTCAGTAATCATTTAAATCCGAAACATTAGTTCTGAAAAGGAGATTTTATTTGCCATACATCATTTTTCTGGCTAAACAGAGACTGAAAAGCTAACAAAGGAAACACTTGGCCTTGGCATTATGATGAGATATGACTCCCTTGTTGGTAGGCTGGTAGGGGAGCAAAAAGTACTTTCTGTTTTGTTTACCAAGCACAACAGTGAGGGAGAATTGATTGGATGCTTGGCGTGGATGGTCACAGGATAGCAATATTACATTTCAAAGAGGATGGAGATCGCATGCATGAGAAAAAAAAAAGAAAAAAAAAAGAAGAAAAAAGTATGCACCGAAATCTAACCTCTGAATCTTACACTCCAGATTCAATTTCAGTGACATGCTTCCATTTTGGTGTCACTCTTCTGATCATTTCATCAGCTTGCTATCCTGCTACACAGTTTCTATTCAAATGCCTGAGAATAACCAGAGGTCACAATACACACCTGTTTCTATATTGTTTCTAAGAAACATCCACTTCGATAATTAGTTCAAGTGAGGGCGATGGTGTTTAGCTCTTCTCAGGAAGTCTAGCGTAGGAATCATTATCTCTTGCAAAGTGAGCATTTGTTTAACATCATTAGCATCTTGAGCAGAATGAAAAGGCCATCATGACAGACCTCGTTTCAATAACATTCATTATATACCGTAACACCATTGTTAAGTTCTCAATTCAGATTGGTCATGAGGTGTTGATTAGTTTTCTGTAACAGTAGCAGGAAAAGTTTACATGCATGCACTTTTTAAAATCCGTTATATATAAAATATTTGTGTGCAAGACACTTCTTGTGAATGTCACAACACTAGTAAAGGTGGTAAAGAAATGCAAGTGCAGATCAGCGTTGGTTTATTTAACAGACAATCCAAAACGTCACAGTTAAACAACAGCTTGGTAAAGTCAGGCTAGGCCTGAAATACTTCGCACTGAACTATGGCATAGAGTCTCTTTTAAATTGGGTGCTGTTGCCAGTAATCAGGTAGTCTGGTAAACTGAGTTACTAGATGGATGCCGTGAAAGTGTGACAGTGAATGGGCTGAAAATGTGCAGTGGTTGATTTTTGAGAAGTTCCCCTGTAAAGCCTTGACATCGTTTCAAGCCATTTCCACATGCTTGGGCCATTAAACTTTATAATGGAGTTCCTGGGAGGCCAGCATCTTAGACATGAAGCCGGCAGTCCGACAAGTATGTCTTAATGGTATTCAAGCAATACTGAAACACATGGAAGTGCATAAGTGAAGCAGGAGATTATATAGAGAAATACAGGTAAATTCTGTTTGTGGATTTGTTTACACATCATAAAGCTATAAACAAACAATATGTTCAATTATAGAAAAAGCTGAAAGTTTTGTTAATTTGCTCTAACTAAAAAAAAAATAGAGAGATTATTAGGATATTTGCAGAGATTAGGGAAATGCTATTAATATGCGGGACTCTCCCAGAACATCCGGGAGAGGTGGGTTGTCTATTATTAGAACATCAATATTATTATTCTTTACCTAATTTTTATTGCTTGGGTTGATGTAAAGGTGAAGGTGAATATAGTTAAAAAAAATATATAGGCTATATATATAGTAAGGAGTAAGAAAATTATATATATATCTATATATATCTATATATATATATATATATAGTAAGGAGTAAGGATTTTTCTGAATAGATCATACAAATGTTATTTCACTTACGGAGATCAATACTGTATGTTTTCGTTTATATCATTGGAAACGAATAATTCACAAACCGATATAAATAAGTTCATTTTAATCAAAACAGTTATCCTACAGATATGAATGCACTTTATTTCAGCTGCAGCAGGACATCCAGGTCCGTCAGAACGAGTGCTCGAGGGAGACCCGCCAGAAAGAGAAGCTGGAGAAGGAGCTGAAACAGCTTCGTGCAGATGTTGAAGTCCAGCAGCTGGAAATGAAAAGTTTAAATGCACAATGCCAGCGTGGGAGTGATGAACAGCAGAGGATGGAGCAGCAGCTTCATGAGCAAAAGGTAAAGCCCTGATTAAATTAATAAGACAAATAATGTGGTAACTGTTAATGGGGTGAATGTGAAGACATCTGATACTATTCTATCTTTATGAGGCCAATAAGGGCACATTCACTTTACAGGACACATTGTTCAGGTCAGATTTTTTCGGTCACATTGAATTGGATGTCATGACTTTTATTAGATTCTAATGTTGACCTCAAGCATGTGCACATCCATACGTCTCGGCTTGCACCATCGGGGTTAAAGCACGGCATATTTGTGTGAACGCTCGCTTATTTCAAATGATGGCTGATGTTTTAGCAAACATATGCTGGAGGTTTTAGTACAGTATGGAGGACAGCAAGCAGCTAGTCGGGTGTATATGTTGAGGTCCAGAAGGAGGAAGGAAGACACCACGCTATAACTGTTTTAGCAGCAGCTGTAGGCAAAAATGTTGCTTGTATTCCAATCTGCCCGTTCTTGTTTAAGGTCTCATGACCACCTGTCGAAAAATATATCCGATAAAAGGCCACATATGAAGAAAAATCTGAATCTACCTTTTAGATCTTTTTGGTTTTCACAAAGGGTTAAATGCAAACCACCAACATACCGAACCCCCCCCGGTACACCAATTACACACACATGCTTACAGACCGGCCTTCCACATAGACACGAACATGTTCCCAGAAACCCTGACACATTCTTACACTAACCTACACACTCGGCCTGTCCCACTGAGCCCTGTATTTAATTTGTGGTGCGTGTGCGTGTGTGTGTGTGTGTGACAGATTCTGAACGAGAGAGTCTCTAAGGAGCTGGAGCAGCTGCAAGTACGCAACACTAAACTCCAGCACGAGAATGAACAGAATTCGCTCGGCTTGGAGCAGCTTACCTACGAAAATAACCAACGAGCCTCTGAACTGAAGGTACCTGTACACACAAACACACGTGTGAGGATCGGTAGAATGAGCGACATGGTTCAAAACAATTAATTTCATATTTTATTGTTTAACATATTAAAATAATGGAGAACGGTGAAAAACTTGGAAATAGGAGCGTCCTGTTATCCACAACATCAACAACAACAACAATAACAACAACCAAATCCTGGCCTAGTACTATGGAATGCATTTTTATATTACAACACCCTATGTCCATCCATCCATCCATTCATCCAGGAACCTCCTGGGCCCAGATAGGGACCAGTGGTGAGCATTGTATTTATTCCTATTTATACCACCTTGGTAAAACCTCTGATCAACATGCACATACTAGGGGCAATTTGGAAACTAGAACATAAACTATTTTAACATAAAATAACAACTACAAGTACTTTGACTAAAAGAATATTCATACAGCTTAAATATTAATGATTGTGAAAACAAAATATAATAATAAAAAAAAAAAACATTGTCTAGATATCATGCTGCGGATTCCTGTTGTTCCAGTTTACATTGGTACTTTTATTAAAATCCATAGGGGCATTCTTGCATTTTGGGCAGAGCATAAAAGTGTGTGTGTACAATTTTATTGTAGAGTATAGCACTTAGGGTTGAATATCCCTGACGTCTTTTTTTTTTTTTCTTGCCATAGCTATTGAGAAATAAATGCACACACACACACGCACGCACGCACGCACGCACGCACGCACACACACACACACACACACCTTGTATGTTAAAGATCTCTGTTTTTACTTCTTTAGTTTTATGCAAAATGTAACAAACTGGTGTCCTATAATTGTCCATTTATTGTTCATTGAAAAATATATATATATATATTAAAAAAAAACCTACTACACTTTATAAGTGGAGTATTTTGAACTATTAACCCCTTTCGCCTTTGTTTGAAGCAAAGGGAAAAAAAAGTGCAGAGCACAAAAACCTCTCAAGCAGATATTAATATTTAATTCGTACCTAATTCATCCTGTGTGAAATCCTGACTGTACAGTAGGTGCTTAAGACAGTAAATGCTGTAATGTGCCACAAGGGGGCACTGCACAAACACATTCAACAACACACAAGCATGACCGAGCTGCATTCCTCTGCGCAGACTCTCTATATGGAAATGTTATGCAATTATGGCTTTTTCATAGTTATACCAGGCTCGGCTCAGTCACCCAGCCGTACGGAGAGAAGTGTATGACATAATAAGATGGGGGGGGGGGGGGGGGCGGGTCTGGTATCATGTGGAGACGTATTGTATAAGTGCAGATGATAAGAGCCAGCGGTTTATGCTTCTAAACATGATCTGACGTTATTACGTTCATAAAGTACTTATCTTCCTACAAGACGCATCTGCTGCCTGTTATAGATTCTTAAATCTGATTGGTTAGAAGGTGTTGACTTTTTCGTACATATATAACATAAGGCTTATTAAGGGGGAAATAAACCAGAGCGAGGTCGAATTCTTGATTTCTATGGTCCGGAGTTGTGCATTACTTTTATATAACCACGCAGCTCAGACAGAATTCCCAGCTGTAACATGAACATGATGTTTGTATTAGGTGCCTTATTCTTGTATGTTATTGTTTCTATAGTAACAGGGACTTACAGTATACCGTGGGCGCTTCACATAACCTATGTGGAGTCTCATCTCTGGAAGGAGTCTCATAGGTTAGTGCTTTGTAATGGCACAGACAGAGGAGGTTGCACTTTTTAACCAGCGTTTCAGTCTCAGGACTGCTGTATTTCTATCGTCTGATCCACTTTAAGAGGATGAACAAGAAGGAAGAACTGTTTATAACTACTGTAGTATGTACTGTATGAGAGAACAAGAGCTCTGGATGTTTCGCAACATTATCGGGCACATGGTATACATAAGGCACTTTTTAATCACTTTTAATCGAGAATAAAATCTAGATCCTTATATAAATATCAATTAAATTCCCACCAGTTTATGGGGAAGTCCAGTCTCCTGTGTTCGCATTTGCTAGGCAATTTGTGCACTCTATTTAGTCTAATCTACTTGTCTTTGGACTGTGGGATGAAACCGGAGAACCCGGAGGAAACTCACTGAAACTTCATGCAAACTCCATGGTGGAAATTGAACCCTCGACCCTGGAGGTGGAAGGTGACAGTGCTAACCGCTACGCCACCATGTGGCCTGGCTAAAATAATGCACTTAGCTTATTTGCATTTAAAGCAAATACAATAAATTAGCACAGTTGGAAGATTAGATCCTTAGAAACTGACGCATAACTTGAGCGCTGTTTAACACACACACTTTGGAAATCTCTAAGATTTATGCAATTAACTTGGTAACAAAAATAAGTAGTATAAGTCATAAAATAAATATAATATGGCATCCTTAAGTGTAACTTTAAACAGTGAAGATTTGCAATTTTTTGCTTGAATTGTTTTTTCCACAACATCGAATACAATATTGTAAAGTCTCGAGACATCTGTCCTTTCTTAATGTTAAATTTAAATTAAAGTCTCTTTAAAATTCTTCCATGAAATGAATACAATTGGAACAATAAAAAAATTGAACCCATTAAACTGAATGTTTATCATAAAGTATGGAGAAACATTTTTAATTTGTTAAGGATTAATAGAAAAACACAATTTAAAAATAAATCGTGTTACAGCGGTGCCTCCATTAGCTATTTAATTTAAATTAATATTGCTAAAAGATTCTCAGTAAAAAGAAATTATAGACAAAGCCTCTCAATTAAGCATGTGACACATAATCATGAAAAAAAGCAAAGTAAACATTTTCAATCATTAACAGTTAATATGATGATTACATTTGGGATTTATTTACATGTACGGCCAGACTGGTAAACTATCTGTCACAACAGAGTTAACGTCCATGATAATTCGACATCCGTTTAGTGTTCTGTTTTGTCATTTTGATGATGATTATTATTAATAAAAGGTGATGGGGATAAAACTAAAAAAAAACCTAACCAGGCACCATGGTTGGTCCAAATATAATTTAATATGCAGAGATAGTAATTATCCGCTAAAACACTTTTATATAAAATTTATATTTGTTTTGCGTTTATACTTTCATAAAGTAATAATGATTCAATGATTCAAACTGAGATGAAATTACTTTTTTTTTCTCATTTGTTCTTTCAATCTAAAACAAAGGAAAGCCATCTGCTGCAATTTGGACAACAATAAATTATTGCTACAGGGCGTCCCATATGTAACACTGTTTTGTAAAATGCAACTTTATTCACAAATAGTTAGAAATAATTATGGATGTAACTTCTTCGTCATGCTTATTTCCCCCATGTGTGAAGACTTTTCATATTAATATTATCATTTTAATATAATAATATTTAATTATATTATTAAATAATAACAATAATATTATTATTATTATTATTATTATTATAGAATCTCAGCAGACCTCGGCATGAGGCAGAGTTCTAAGGGCACACACACACACACACACACACACACACACACACACACACACACACACACACACCTGTACTGTACTTAAAGTCTTCTGTTAAAAAAGTCAATCTGCTTTTTACACCCTCATTCATGAGAAAAGTCCCGGTTTGACTTGAACGCCTCTTGTAATTATTTTAAACAAGATGACCATCAGAGTCTAAAATGTTCAGTAAAATGTTCAGACGTTGCCATTTATCCGGAATTTAACATAATTTCTCACTAAATGTTGGAATTTATTATTAATTCATTATTAATGTCAACCATTATAATTAGGAGTGTCAGAGTGTGCTGTGACGCAATGGGTGATGAGATAAGATGGATAAGAGCGTCCAAAAGTTAATACGGTAGTATGGATTGAGGAGTGCTTGAGGGTTTGAGTCACATTTGAAAAACAAAAAAAAAACCTGTCCTAAAAGCTTTGTCCAACTTACACACACAGAAGGCAGGAGTCGTACCCTTGTAACCACTACACCACCATGACATCTTTATAATAATAATAATAATAATAATAATAATAATCATCATCATTATCATCAGCATCAATTTCTAAAAGACAATGAAACTCTAAAGCTTACTTGTATACGTGTGTGTGTGTGTAGATGGAGAGAGAGGAGGTGAGTCAGATGAAGCAGGAGATTGCTAAGCTTACTAAGATAAGGGAGGCCACTCAGAAGAAGCTTCGCCTGATGGAGGAGCAGAAGCTGGAGGTGGAACAGCAGAGAGAAACCCTGAAGAACCAGATCACAGGCTTAGAGAAAGGCATGACTGACACACACACACACACACACACACACACACACACACACACACACACACACACACACACACACACACAATACACACAAACACACACACACATATAAGTTATGACTTATTCCCTTGGTCAGATCTTCTGAGCAGCACCGTGCCTCTCACACTCACCTCAGACTCCCCCAGTCTCCCCGGGTCTGGGTCGGGATTTTCTCTTTATCTTTTCTTCTCCCTCTCTGTTTTCCCTTTCTGTTGAATATTTCCTCTTTGTTCTTTTCTCATTCCATCTTCTCATGTCTCTATGTGTTTCTCTTCTTGCGCTTCTCAGTCTCTGTCCCTACGTATTATTTCACTATTTTCTTCTCATTCCTCCTCCCTTTAGCTTTCACTCTGTGTTGCCTTTATTTCTCCTATTGTATTTTCTTTCCTCCTTATTTTCCTTTTTTACATTTTGACCTCATGCTCATCTGTTTCTCTTTCATCCACTAACTGTGATTTCGTCTCCATGTTCATGTCTGTCTTTCATCCTTTCTTTGTCTCTTTTTTTGCTCTCTCTCTCTAATGCCTTGTTCCAGTTTGGACTTTCTTTAGATTTCTCATTTTTCACTTAATTTTCTCTCCTTTTCTTTTATTTCTTACTGTATTTTTCTCAACACTTTCTTTAATTCTCAAGGGTTCTTTATTCTATTTGTATTTCTTATGAATTCTTTTTCCTTATCCTCTTTCTCTTATTTCTCATCACTCAATTTCTCTCTTTTTTGTCTATATCTACGTTGTCTTTTTTAAATAATATTTCTTCTCCAGATTCTCTTGTACCTTACTGTTTCTTTTTCCTTCACATAGTTTTTTCCCTCCTGTTCATCTTGCTTTAACATTTTCCCTTTATTTCCCCTTTCTGTCTTTGCTTCTTTTATTTAACCTCCCCTATCTATGTATCTCTACCTTTTCCCTTTTCTGCAAGCCATTTTTCAAAATTCACCCAAGTCCATACAGTGACTATACAGCTAGATCAGAGGGCAGATCATATTTACATATTCTGTCTGATATTCTTTCAAACCATCACCTGGCATTATGTTCTTCTCCATATAGGAATCATTATTATCATTATCATTCTCTCTCTCTCTCTCTCTCGCTCTCTCTCTCTCTCTCTCGTTCTACCTTTTCTCTCCCTGAGCTGTAGAGAATTGCATTGATTAGATGATAGTCTGTTGTTCTTCTCTAGGCCTTCACCTCTCTGCCACTGCTCCCACTTGTTTGTTTTGCTTCGTTGCTCTTGTTTCTCCTCCCTTGAACCTTCTCTATTTTCACTTTATTTTCAGTCAATCTCTGAGATATATTGTGATTCTGTTTTGTGTATGCTCTCGTACACTCCTGTAAATTGTCCCCCGGAGGGACTCATCAATGCTGCTAGGAATCGAGAAGCATGCACTCCCGAGAAGAAGGAAAATTGGGAAAAAAACTGCTTTGAAGAGCTAATTTTTAAAGAAATTGCACTCATTATATTTACATTGGCCATAAAATATAAGCCATTGCAAAACAGCCCAAGTTTGGATTGAAGCGTTTAGATGTAAAGTGTCACTTACTTTTAGTATTTGTGCTTCTGCCCTCGGAAAGGTGGTGAGACAGTTACATATAATATATAACACTGAGGCTCAGAGAGCGAGAGCGAGAGCATATCACAGAAATATATGTCGGACAATAATGCTTAGGTCTGCCACATTATTATCTGTCTAGCTCAGTCTCACTAAAGACTGTAATGATTCCTTATAGATACTTTTATCCTTTTATTCTTTCAGCTATATGTGATTCTTCCCTAAACAAAAATTAAAGCACACTTTTGTCTAGAATGGGTTTGTATACTGTAGTATTGTTAGGTTTATAGGAAGAGTGTCCGAATTGTAAGGTTTTAAGATAAATAAACCATAACCTTAACCCAGACACCATTTCTTGAATTTCAAACTTAAAGTTAAGAAATGATAAAAAGCTGTACATCCATAAAGCCTTTTACGGGAACGGTTTGTAACTCCTCATCTATACCCCTTTCTCCTGTATACAGGGTCGTGGGGGGCCTGGAGCCTATCCCAGGAGACTTAGGGCACGAGGTGGGGTACACACTCATTCACACACCATGGGCAATTTGGCGATATCTATTAGTCTAGTCTAGTCTTTGGCCTGTGGGAGGAAACCCGGAGTACACAGAGGAAACCCACCAAAGCAACATGCAAACTCTATGCACACAGAGGCGGGAATTGAACCTGGCTGGGATTCAAGCCCGGATCCTGAAGGTGCAAGGTGATAGCACTAACCATTAAGCCGGGGTGCTTCCCATATGGTTCTTAATTGACGCCAGTTAGTCAAATATTTCTCATAGTAGGCTATATACGTAGTATTAGTGCATAGAAAGCACTTAGGAAATACTTTCAGTTACACTATGAACAGAATAATACATTAGAAAAAAATAACTTTTTTAATAACAAATGGCATTTCACCTTTTTCTGATTGTTTTATTATTTCCACTTTATTTTCAATCATAACCGTTTTCCTTTTCTTTAATTTATTACCAGCACTTGCATCAGGTTTATGCTTTGAAGGCATGGTTACCAGGTTAAGTGAGAGAACATTTAAGCCAAATACAAAGTTACAACCTCAACACTGTGTGAACATGTCCTGACTGATAATGGCAGATGCTCAAGATAATGAACCACTTAGGCTGTGCAATGTTGTTTCATCTAGTGAGTGAGTTTGTTATTACAAACCATTGTTTAAATCCAAATTGTAATATAATAGTTATTTTATGGCAGTCTAATTTATCTGTAAGTTGGACAAAGCTTTTAGGACAGGTTTTTTTTTTTTTTCCAATGTGACTTGGTTACCTTGTATTTAAACCCTCAAGCACTCCTCAATCCATACTACCGTATTAACTTTTGGACGCTCTTATCCATCTTATCTCATCACCCATTGCGTCACAGCACACTCTGACACTCCTAATTATAATGGTTGACATGAATAATGAATTAATAATGAATTCCAACATTCAGTGAGAAATTATTACGTTAAATTCCAGATAAATGGCAACGTCTGAACATTTTACTGAACATTTTAGACTCTGATGGTCATCTTGTTTAAAATAATTACAAGAGGCGTTCAAGTCAAACCGGGACTTTTCTCATGAATGAGGGTGTAAAAAGCAGATTGACTTTTTTAACAGAAGACTTTAAGTACAGTACAGTGATGAGAGTCATCACTGAATCGCTGAATCTTAAAAGAAAAGGCTGTACATCCATGAATAATAAGGCCAGCCATAATGGCTCTGCGCTACCGCAGTCATTCCCATGAACATTCATGGGATCCTGGGAGGCCAATATTTTAGACATGAAGCTGGCAGTGATCCGGCATACTAAAATAATGTAAAACCTTTTATGCCCTACTATTTAAACATTTGGATAAGTGTGTTATTGTAACAGGGGACTATATAGATGAGTAAAAGTAGTTATTAGTCATAACCGGGATCTGTTATTCTGCCGAATCAAAAGTCCTAGTTTGACTTGAACACCCCAGGTATTATCTTTTTTTTTATTAAAATAGCCAGTAACAGTTTGTCTCTTCCAACAAACCTTTTTTTAAAGTTTGTAGTTCTGCTTTAATGATATCGGCTGCGCATGCATAAACACACCATTTACAGTACAAGAATATATATGTCTATACTTATAGCTGGTCTTTATGGTAGGGCATTATAAAACAACTTTAGCCTTTTTGACACGCTAAATAATTTTAAAGCAAATAATAAAAAATAAAAAATATATATTTGGTCGGGCAAAACTTACTCCTGCCCACAGGTGATCATTTGATGTGGCTGGATTTGAGAAGGTCTTCTTTACTTACATGAATTGCAGCCTGCAGCCTTGTGTATAAAGCCTTGTGATCTGATATTAAAACGTGTTATTTATACATCCGTACAAGGGCAAAATTCAGACCTGTTAATATGTATTCAGGAATTATTGCCTAAACAAAACTGTTTTTTTTTTTTAGACTTACATAACTACAGACCTACAGGTTACTCAGACAGTTGCACACTCATCATGTATGCCAATATTAAGTAGATAGTTTATCTTCTATGACAATACATGTATAGATTTTAATGGACTAAATGAGTTGTAAGAGCAGCATAAGTGCTTGTTCAGTTTATATATTAAATAATCCAAACCACTGCCATTATTTTTTGCATTGGATAAAACATCAACATCAGTTGAAATAGTGATGAAGTGATGGGCCAAGTGCTATTCTATAAGCAGCCAGATAATACTGTAAGTAGTGAAGCCATATTGGTAAATTGGTTATTCCATCCATCTATTCATCTAGGAACCTATTCTGTAGTCCAACTAGGGACTGTGGAGGCCAATGGGTTTTTACAACTGTGGTAGGACCCCCTGGTCAACATTTACACATGGACTCCCACACTACAGGCAATCTGAGAACGCCAGTGAGTCTAATCATTTTGGACTATGGGAGGAAATCAGAGTACCTCAAGGAAACCCACCAAGCACAGGGAGAACATGTAAACTCCATGCACACAGGCCCCGAGGGGGATTTTTGCAGCAATATGTTAGAAACCATCTACAGTATTAGACTGTTTATTTAAGTTCTTGCCATCTTCTCATTCTTGCTGTTGTTGTTGTTGTTGTTTGTTTCATTGATTGCATGAAGATGTTGCTACAGTGGACACTTTGATCCACACATGGCACTGGTTTTATCCCATTACTATCTGGCCTTAGAACCAGCACTATTGATGTCCTGCATCCAGTGGTTCAGTTTGGAGCTGGGAATCAAACCCAAGCTGTTGGCACTACTACTGCTACATGGCAGTAGAAAAACGTACCACTGAGCGACCAATGCGCATTCTCAATCTTACTATGCAGCACATCACCGAAACATTTCTCTATACTATGAATAAATAAAGCAAGCAGTGGGCTTATACAATCTTCTTTATTCACACATGTTTTATAAGAAGCCCGCCATCATGATGTGAACTCTCCCAAAACCGTTTCTCAAAATGAATCAATCACAAGTTGATCGAGGCCATCACGCCACAACTTAGACACAGTTTCACATCACTTTTTATGTTTGCACATTGATATAAAGTGAAAATATTTTCCGCGGATATATCATAAATGTATTCTCAACCGGCCTCTTTATGACAGTGTGAATACAATTGATCACTTTAATTACATTTGGGGGGGAAAAATCAGCAAATTGCATTGGTAATGAAACCAGAGGGTAGCACATTATAGTAACAAATCTATACTCCTTTATTTTGTTTTTCATTGCGATTTTATTTTTCTGCCAAGTAATCCATACTGTACCCAAGTATCCATGATGAATTTGATTGCCGTTTTTGCCATGGTAGTAAAAATACTAAAAATAGACAAAGTACTAAAAAAGGACAAATGCTCATAATGGGTTGCGACAGAAGAAGTGCAGTTTCATAATTGGTCAAATGTAAAGTAGACTATATAACTAGAACCAGTGTACAGTATTTCTAACCAGCATAACATTTGGTTAAAAATACATTAGTTGGAAATATTAAATTATTATTACCATATAATAACTTTCATAGGATTTTTTCCAACATTTCTGGACAACATTATATAAAGAATAAAGAGCAACCAGGGTATGAAAGCTCCTTCGCTTTAATTGGTACATGGCTGGCGCCACACTGTCTGATGAATGATTTTTTTTATTCATTTATTTTTATTTTGACTTTCCCTGTTTTGCTGTTTAGGATGGCTAATAAACAAAAACCCAGCTGAAGCTGTACTATTTTTTCCAAAGTTTCATCTCCAACAGTGCAGCAAATTACTAAATAATGGCACTGATTTTGTTTTGTGGCTTTGTTCTCCAGTCTATTTTTGTGATTTCTGCTCTTTTTTTTTTACCACACCTGACTCAACTCCAAAATTCGTAACAAGATGAGTCAATGCATTAAAGCAGGAAAAACACATACACAAAAAATGTGCAATGCATGTGTGTAACTACAGTAAGTCTGCTTCAAGCCAAAAGTCCTTCCAAAAGAAGATCAAACACTCAAGCCTATCCCAGATGGGGACATTCTAATAATCTATGTCGCTTAAGACGATTTAATTGTCCAAGTCTCTCCAATAATGGACGGCTGACATCATATATTAAAAGTTTGGTCTTTTTCCTTTTTAATTTTGTTCTTTTTTTGTGGATAGTGATGTTAATTTCAGCCTTGGTTTTGATTTGCTTCCATGAACTGCAGGCATTTGTACCAAATGATGGATGAAGCTTCAGCCAGCTTCTCATCGTAATCAGGGCTTTCCATCGTGATGCATGTTGTCATTTTAATCAGAGTTGCCATAAGTGATTGATGCGACAGGCTGTGGCAGTTAGACCAGCAATGTGATTGGTTAGGGAGGGGAGGACTGGGTGGAGTTGTTGGCAGAGCAGACGGAACAAGTAATGGATATTTTGCATAACAGGAAAGAGAGAATAGGAGAGGGAGAGAGAGATGGTGCGAGAGAGCATGGTTTACATATCAAACCTTTCTATTCTTTTAGTTTTCTTAGACTGTTTTTGTTTCTTTTTGGCTAAAATTAGCTTCCTGAAAGACTTTTCAAGGCTCTCATTTTTAGTCCAGTTCCTGTACCTGAACAGTTTCACATGAATTTGTTGTTTGTTAAACCACAAAGTGACCTATGAATTAATCAAGCATAAAAAAACATCTAACTCAAGGCATGAGCCTGAGAGAAACAGGTGCAGATGATGACAGATGAACAGGCAGGTGATTAGTACTGTATACCGGTGATGCAGAATGCCGAGTGGTTGGAACAGACGAGAGGGGAAATGAGGTCGCTGCTGAGGGTGTTACATAAACAACCAATTTTTTTTTTCTATCTGTAGGGACTCTGCAGTCTGTCACAGTAAAACATTCGTTCTAATACTGTATCTTTAATTTATTCTACGTCATTACTATAAATAAACTTTAATTCAAGAATTGAAGGGTGGCTTAAGACTTTTGCTTAGCACTGTAGCATCATGTCTAAGATAAGACAAATTCCTTTTCCCAGTATACTTCTTGTTGATTGTTAAAAAAATGTGCTGGATCAAGTTCTAATTTCAGAGCGATGTGGGATGTGTTGAAGCTGTACCAATGAATAAAACAAAATGTGCATTGATTTTTTTGATATTACAAATATTAATGTTATCTTTGGATCCAAGTCGATAACTCTAAATAGTTGGTGATGTAAAATTGGATTTACTTTACCAACGCTCAATGCAACCACAGCGGGGCACAATCCAGTGTCTTCTTGTGCCAGTTTCAAGTCTAAATAAATGCAGAGGGTTGTGGCAGGTTGTGTATCCGACGTAAAACATTTGCCAAATCAATCATGTGAATCATTAACATGACTTCTATACTGGATCAGTTGTGGCCTGGGTTTACAATGACCACCATCAGTGCTGTTGACCTGTAAGGTGCCCATGGGAATTGGGCAACTGTTGGTCGAAGAAGGAGACGAGTAAGGCGTGTTCGTAGGCAGAGAGAAGAGAAACGGCAAGAGTTTAGGTGACGTAGGGACTTTGAAGGTTGGAACTATAATAGGGAAGGCAAAAGATTTGGTTGACAACTCTTTTGCGTGTCCAGGAGACTAGATGGAAAGGAAGAAAGGCTAAAAGCTAAGAAACAGGGTTAAAAAAGAAATAGAGTAGCAGTTATCCTGAAAGAGAATTTTGTAAGAAATGTTCTGGAGGTGAAAAGAGTATCAGATAGGGTGATGAATCTGAAGCTGGGAATTGAAAGTCTGATGTGAAATGTTGTTAGTGGTTGTGCCAATCAGGTAGGATGGGAATTAGAAAAGAAGGAGAGATTCTGGTGTGATTTAGATGAAGTAATGCAGAGCATCCCCTGAGGTGAGAGAGTGGTGATTGGTAATGGATTTTAATGGACATGTTGGGGAAGGGAACAGAGGTGATTAGAATGTGATGGGCTGGTTTGGTCTTCAGGACAGTAACAGAGAAGGACAGATGGTGGTGGACTTTGCAAAGAGGATGGAAATGGCAGTAGTAAATACCTTCTTTCAGAAGAGGCAGGAACATAGGGTGACAGAGAAAAGCAAAGTCAAATGCACTCAGGTGGACAACATCTTGTGTCGACATTGTAATCTGAAAGATATCAGTGACTGCAAAGTATTGTTAGGGAAGAGTGTAGCCAGACAACACAGAATGGTGGTGTATAAAATAACCTTGGTGGTAAGGAAGGTAAGGAGGACAAAGGCAGAGCAGAGGACAAAGTGGTCAAAGTTGAAAAAGGAGAAATGTTGTGTAGGTTTCAGGGGGGAGTTGAGACAGGCTCTGGGTGGTCAAGCAGTGCTTTGAGTTGACTGGACAACTACAGCTAAGGTGATCAGGAAGACCGGTAGGAGGGTACTTGCTGTATCATCAGGTAAGAGAAAAGTGGACGAGTAGACTTGGTGGTGGAACAAGGAAGTCCACGAGTGCATACAGAGAAAAAAAAAAATTCTAAAAAGAAGTGGGACACTGAGAGGACTGAAGAGAGTAGACAGGAGTACAGGGAGATGCAGCATAAGGTGAAGGTAGAGGTGGCAAAGGCCAAACAAAGAGCATATGAGTAGTTGTATGCTACTGTAGGTTGGACAGTAAGATCTTGGAGAATGAGAAGGTCCTAGCGGAATGGAAGAGAAGTGTATTAGTGCTGATCTTTTAGAACTAGGGAGATGTGCAAAGCTGTGGTAACTTCAGAGGAATAAAGCTGATGAGAAATACAATGAAGCTTTGGCAAAGAGTGGAAGCTAGGTTAAGGGCGGAGGCGAGCATTTGTGAGCAGCCTTATGGTTTCATGCTTAGAAAGAGTACATCAGATGCAGTATTTGCTTTGAGGATGCTGATGGAGAAGTACAAAAAAGGTAATAGGGAGTTGCATTTTATCTTTTTAGACTTAGAGATAGCGTAAGACAGGGTGCAGAGAGAGGAGCTGTGGTATTGTATAAGGAAGTCTGGAGTGGCAGAGAAGTACTGTATGTGAGAGAGGTGCAAGACATGCATGAGAGCTATAGGACAATGGTGAGATGCGCCGTAGGTATGACAGAAGAGTTCAAAGTGAAGGTGGGTCTGCATCAAGGATCGGTTCTGAGTCCCTTCTTGTTTGCTATGGTGATGGACAGGATAACAGATGAGGTTAGACAGGAGTCTCCATGAACTATGATGTTTGCAGATGACATTGTGCTTCGTAGCAAAAGCAGGAAACAGGTAGAGGGAAATCTAGAGAGGTGTAGATATGCTCTGGAAAGCAGAGGAATGAAGGTTACCTGCAGCAAGACTGAATATATGTGTGTGAATGATAAGGACCCTAGTGGAACAGAACTACATGGAGCAGAGGTAAAGAAGGTGCAGGACTTTAAGTACTTGGTAGAAGAATACTGAGGTTGGAACAGCCAGGCAGGAGGTCTAGAGAAAGACCTGAGAGAGGACATGAAGTTAGTTGTTGGGAGAGAAGAGGATGCGTAGGATAGGGTTAGATGGAGGCAGATGATTTGCTGTGGTGACCTCTGGAATGGAACAGCCGAAAGACAACTATATAAACCCTCAAGATCTTGTAATGTCTAAATAATATGTTACTTTGTAGTCCTGAAAAGGTCTGTTGTATTTCCTACAATCTCGTTTTAACATCTTCGTTATTTATGTCATTTCCCACCAATACGACTTTATATAATAATTGACTAAATGGAATGGAAGTACCTATTTTATCATCTAATAGCAATGATTCTGAAGTTCTCTGAGTTCTGAATCTGTGAATTAATCTACTGTAACAGTATAAAGAATGACCGAATCTACAAAATACCATAGAAATTTAGAGCAATTAACTTAAGGTCATGTGTTAGAGCAGCCACAAAAGTACTGTACATCAGAAAACACAAAACACCTAAACGTGTACTTGTCAGGCGGACAGGTTATTCGAACATCAAGGTGAGATCTGTAAGTGAAATATAATTGTATGTCATTATGAAAATGTCACTGCGATGAGCTGGAAGAGAAGATCTGGTCTGATAGGATACTTATTGCTTTCAATTACAGTGTTGTTCAACAGGTTTCTGCCTTCACTGATGGTAATAAAAATGCCATGAATATGCAACACCACCATCTTACGCCTTCATTCTGCATTTTGTTATAATCATGAAGATAGACTCTCTCTCTCTCTCCAGCCCTCTCAGCATCTCACTTGTTCTCTCTTTCACACTCTCTGTATTACCTTTAGTCAGACTCTCCCTATCTTTTTCTTTCTCTCAGTCCTTTCTCAGCTCAGTGATCGCTTTATTACCATGACTACAGTGCCAAGGAAATCGATAGTGGGATAACAGTAATAATATAGATAATGAGAGCAATGAAACAGCCATAATGGCGCTTTCTTTTTGTGTTTCTCAATATCATTATCACCCCAACCTTATGACGGTAGTACTGTCTCTCTCTCTCTCACACAAACATAAGCATACAAGCACACACAAACACACACACACACACTTATGCACACAGCCTCATTTAGGATGATGATGTAAGGTAGGAGTTGAGCGATTAATCTTGTTATTGCATGCAGGTACTGTATTTTTTCAGCCTGTGTGCGGTCTTCACTGTCCCTCAGGCGATCTCACACTGACATGCCTCTCACAACAATTACTGCTGTAGGTCTCTTTTGGGAAAAAAAAAAACAGTATTTTTCACCTTGTGGTATGCGACATTTTGTCCAAACAAATGCCTGCAGGGTTTAAAAGTTTCTTCTTCTCCTTTTTTCTTTTAGTTTTTGGCTTCTTGTGTGCGTGTGGGGGGAACGTTCCAGGCTTAGGTCTTCAGGATCCAGAACTGTCTCTTGCATGCTTACTCTCTCTCTTTCTCTCTCTCTTTTCTGAGGGCCTGCAAGTGATTTCTCTATAGTGATTGGAAGATGCCTTGATCTGTCACATATACATTAAAGAGCTGTGAAATTCTTACTTTACAAGTCCGAGGTAGAAAGCTGGGGACAGAGTGCAGGTCAGTCATCATACAGATGAAGCAGATGGGGTTAATGGCCTTGCTCAAGTGCCCAACTTGGTTTTAAGTGGTTAGGACCACTGACCTTCTCATCAGTAACCCAGCGGCCTAACCCCCTCCCAATGAGCTTCCAATGGCTCCCCACCACCAGTCTAAGATAAGACATGTGGCATTGTAAAACTGGAATAAACTGCATTGAAAGCGTCAATAATAGGTAAAAGAGATAGCGCTACAGTATTTATACACCATATAATGATTATATGGTTACAATACATGTTTGCTGCCATACAGGTGCATTTATAGGTAAACTAATGCATTGATTGGCTGTTAAGTGACACATACTGTATAGCCTTTTATAGCGCACTTTGAGCGCTAAAAAAAAAAAAGCTTGATTATTGGTATATTAATTGCTCTCAAATATCAGAAAAGCATTAGGGTCCGATTGGAACGGTCACTCGGTCCAGACCACCGTGTAGTGATGCCTGCCTAAAGGTGTCTTCTGTACCGTGGTAATATTATAAACATTAAAACTGCTTAAACAATCACTACTCATAGTTGTTCTGGCTCCTAAAGTAACTTTGTATTTCTTTTCATTCCCAAGATTTTCATAAAAACCTACAGCAAATCTAGGACACTGCCTTAAATAATGCATTGTTTTACTATTAATATTTGTTATATTTTATGCTGAATGCTATGGAAGAAATACAAGTCCAATTGTAGCCCAGTCGGAACATAAACTGCCCTATGATCAAGTTGACACCTACTGAAAAATGATCGGTTGCACCAGTTGACATATACTGTACTGTAGTTTATGAACCATTTTAATCTATTGTATATTATTTTCGCATCGTTTCTTTACATGGACAGTTATGAGCCCTGATCGCTGAAAGTGGGCTTGGTGCAGAAATGTTCCTGTGCTACAACATGTACTGTAAACTAAAAAAGATCATAAAGCCAAAAACAGGCTGTTGTATATTCCGAATATAAAATAATGGAGCTCTTGAACTGAGATACTTGCAAAGTACAGTAGTATACAGCACAAAACTATTTTAGTAGTACCATGTGTGTGATATTATTACAGTCATGCTGTTTAGTGTATTTAAATGCAAATCAAGTTTGCGAGCATTTGTTATTTTTTATGGTCCTGGTTTGTCACTCGAACAATGTTAAAGTTGTTGTACAAGAGCATAAGCAAAAAAATACAAATTACATTACAAAGAGATAGATAAATCGAATCGCCACGTTAATGCATCATTTTCTAAAATGTCCTGAATATCTCTATCCTGTATCTCTATATGTATATTACGCAAAAAAAAAAAAGATGAAGATTAACCAGGTTCCTGTCTATTTACTCATCTTTAACTACTAAAGGAAGTAATGTGTTTTAATGGTGGCACCGTGGCGTCATACCTTCAGAGTCGAGAGTTCGAGTTCTGCCTTCGGGTCGTCCCACAGTCAAGAAACATACAGATTAGGTTACTTGGTTTTTCCAAATTGCCCATAGTGTGTGAGTGAGTGTGTGTGATCTGCGATGGATACTCTCCTTGTCTAGTGCTCCAAGTTCCCTGTGTTCCCAAGTTCTACTGTGCTCTCAGTTTACACGGCCTTACCTTGTACTGCTGCGGAAATGTTCGCTCAAACAAACCCGTACTTTATCTCATTGTGGCGCTTCACATTACTGCTTTTTATTATAAAATTTGACCGATACTCCAAGACAAGTGACAGTTTCTTAAAGACTATCATTACTGGACACGAGACATGGACTCATCACTACAAGCCTGGAAGTAAACTGTAGAGTATGGAACCGAAACATCCTCAATCACCTCAATTGCCCTAGGAGGACAAGGATTCTCATCTGATGACAGCAGTGCATTTGTGGCTTGCAGCTTACATTTACGGCATTTGGCAGACACCCTTATTCAGAGTGACTTACATTTTTAATCAGATTATACATTTGAACAGTAGAGGGTTAAGAGCCTTGCTTAAGGGCCCAAAAGTGGCAACTTTGAACTTTGGAAGTGAGGTTTGAATCTGGAACCTTCTGAATCATAGTCCAATGCCTTATCCCCTGACCCGAGCCTTAAACAGTTTTAATGAGGAAATACGAAACTTCGTAACAGATTGGCAAAGGTATTGAAAAGTAAGAAGATCATGTCAACAATATATGTATTTGTCTTTTTTAAAAGTTAATTTAAATAAATTAAAAAGATAGAGTGTGGATAATTTTTGACTCCCCCTTATACATAAGTACTGTAGGATAACCACAGACAAGATTTATGATTTCCTTGTACAAAGAAAGAACAGAAAACCTGTTAACAGAAGCCTATGGGCAATTGTTGAGGCAATCGATAAACACTTATGTAAAACATATTCTTAAAAAGCTTTAATGAGTTCTTGCTTTGCTTTGATGATTCATGATATCATGGTGCTGTATATCAGCTATTTTGGTTTACATTTTCACACATTTTCAGTATTAAAGGCAAGTGCTGAAAGGGTTGGCCTGGACACATACTTATATAATTGTACCGTGTCCTTGGGTACCTTATAAATAAAAATGATAACAAAATCACACCCGGAGAGCTCTACTCAAGACAATGTTTATGTTGGACAGATTTAAATAATTTCAGTGAGTCACTAAAAACATTCCCTAAAGCACATATTTATATTAAAATGCCGGCTTGAATAATTTGACTTACGTATCTTTTAATGCTTTGTTAGAACATGAAAGTGATGATATCAGTGGAATTTATTCTTTCTCTGTAGGTCACTATGGAGATGAACATAAAGTTATATACTGTACTGTAAATCCTGGGCATTCACTTAAAATTTTCTTATTAACACTTATATTAATTCTGAATGCTGAATACTTCTTGGAACATAAACCCCGGCCTTTTTATTTGCAGAAATGGAGATGGCACAGAAAAAGACAGAAAGTGACAAGAAGAAAATAGACGAATTGATCCGGGAGAAAGACATGCTGAGTAAGGTAGGTGCATATGATTAGATTTACCATATGAATTTTTTATAAAGTGGCAATTGAAAATTAAATATTTAAGTCATTTATTTATATGTGGTGGAACCAAGGGTATCATTGCAGGCCTCACAGCTATGTGAAGTTTCATAGGATCTCCAAGTACGTCCTTTCCCTTCATATTTCACACCTAAAAACAAGCTAAAAAAATCATGGCAGTGGGTGGATCAGCTACATTAAACGCTGAATTACTCCTAGGTTTGAATGATTGTGAATGTGTGTGGGCATTGTTTTTTTTCTGAGAGATTGTGCTAGAAAACCAACTACAGTGATAACCTCGGATTGCGAGTAACGCGATTTGCGAGTGTTCTGCAAGACGAGCAAAGATTTTTAATAAATTTTTACTTGAAAAACGAGCAAGTCTTGGTTTACGAGCACCGAGGTTCATGTATCACGCAAGCGCTTCTAGTTTTGACGCCGAGCGTCATGTGATCACAACTGAGCCAATGGTATTTCTCGCTCTTGCGCTGCAGAATTGTGGGTAATCATCTTCTCTGCTGGGTCTTAGTGCTAGTCTCTTACTGGTACAGATGTGGCCTTTAAGACTGCGTGTGTTTTCCCGCGAGATGCCGCAATTTGCCGCGTGCCACGACTTGCCGTAAGCAACATTCAGGAATTTAAATAAATGTGTTGTGTTTCACTAAATATCCGTCAGATGGCGCATGGAAGGACTTGGAAGGACACACGGGTGCGTTAAAATAATATATATATAGTCATAGTCTTACTTAATTTGTTATAGTTTAGTCATGAAACTTTTGCATGGGACTAATTGACTAAGTACCAAAAATATATTTATGTACATAAAAAAAAGACATAATAATGACTTGTTGAGGGACAACAAGTCCCTCAGCATTTCACTACATTTCGTTCTGTGTATGACTGTGTATGTGACGAATAAAATTTGAATTTAAATTTGACAAAAATAATTGGTTAAATGCTGTATCATCTTATATTAATGTACATAATATACGTTACATTTTTAATTTTGTTTCAGGTGCACATGAAACTGGTATTTCTAAAGGGTTTTTAATCCTAAATTGAAAAGAATTTTATAAACAAATAAAAAAATGCAGCTATATGTTAAAAGAAAGTATAGCATGCTCAGAAACAATAATATCAAGTTATCACATTGCAAATTCTCGATACTCTACCACCTTTGAGCTGTGATTTGCTCTATTAACATAGTTATAAAAATGAAGTGCAATTCACAATCGAGTAGCTTCCTGCGCCGCTGATCTCCAGAATATTGCGGTATTATTGTGGATATGGAGATGAGTGGCCATTCATATTTAATTGCATTGAAAAAACGCTGCCTTCTTCCACACACACACACACACACACACACACACACACACACGTGCAAAATACACACATTGTCATGCAGACTTAGCTTCTGAAATTGGCTGTACATGAGTCTCCTGCTCTTCATCTACTTTTCTCTAATGCATTTTAGATGAAAATATGTCCTTCACTCTAACCAATTGACCACTTCTTGCTGATCTTTAAAATGAAAATCACAAAAAAAAATGCTTCTTTTGTTTGAGCAAGGCAGCATTTTACATATAGGCATGGTTTGTGTGTGCTTAGAATATGATTAAGGCAGCCAACGCCACTGAGAAGCAGTTAAACTTGGTCAAGCTGCATGAGCAGACGAAGAAGACGCTGGATCAGGAAATTCTCAACTATCGAGACGAGGCACAGAAGCAGCGCAAGATCATTTTTCAGCTGGAAAAAGAGCGAGATCGCTACATCAACGAAGCCAGTGACCTCACTCAGAAGGTAACACACACAAATACACATTCACATACAGACCCAGGATTGAGCAAAGCCATACGTTCACATCCACACAGATGTCTAGTCACAAACCCCACCTTAATGACTTAGTCACTGCTTAGCAACTGTTGCTATCCACCATGACATCAGTGAAGCTTTCAGCCCATTAGAAGCCATTGTCTCTTTCCCAAAGACACATTTTTAATTAAACCTGCCACCCATTTTCTAGAGTTTTTTTTTTATTTATAGTTTTTTCTACCCATTTTCAAAGGGAAAACAAACAAACAAACAACCTGTTTTTTCTTTTTGATGTGCATCTCGCCAACAGCTAAACACAAACACCAAATCGTTATAATTCAAAGACCACCCAGTATATATGAACATAATTCAAACATCCTTTAGGTGGTCAACTGAGCAAATTTGACTGTGCAACATGTTAAATCAGCTGGTTTGACTAGACTTTGTATTGTGTTGAATAATGATGCAGTTTGTAACGATGCAGCCAAAGTCAGCTGGCATTCTTCATTTCAAATAAATACGAGGTGGTATCAAAAAGTTTTGAGATCAGCTCTGTTTACAAGAAAATACTATATTACTTATTACTTACTTAATAAAGATCTGTAAACGTTTGCTCTTTGCCATAACTTGTATCCATAATGAAGTTACAGACGTGGTAACGCACATGGTCAGAATAGCACCAGTTGCACAACTCTAGATGAACACAGGACGATGTCTTTTGCCACACTGACTTATGAAGATCGGTGCTCCCAGTGCCTGAGGGTGCAGCCTTGTGCATGATAAATAGAAAGAACTTTATTTTCGGTAAAAATATGTACAAAGTAGAAGCGATTGGGAATGACAGCAACATAGCCACAAAGTGCTAGGCCACGTAAAATCACAGAGCGGGATCAGTGGATGCTGGTACGTATAGTGCACAGAGGTAATCAAATTTCTGAAAAGTTAATAGCTACAGATCTCCAAACTTCCTGTGGCCTTCAGATTAGCTTAAGATCAGTGCATAGAGAGCATCATGGAATGGGTTTCCATGGCCGAGCAGCTGCGTCCAAGCCTTACATCACCATGTGCAATGCCAAACATCAGATGTAGTGGTGTAAAGCATGCCGCCACTGGACTTTAGAGCATTGGAGACGTGGTCTCTGGAATGATAAATAACGCTTCTCTGTCTGGCAATCTGAATCAGTTTATGCTCCCAACTTTGTAGAAACAGTTTGGTTAAGGCCCCTTGCTGTTCCAACATGACTGTGCACCAGTGCACAAAGCAACGTCCATAAAGACATAGATGAACGAGTTTGGTGTGGAAGAACTTGACTTGTGGCCTGCACAGAATCCTGACCTCAAGCCAATAGATCACCTTTGATATAAATTAGAGTGAAGACTGTGAGGCAGGCCTTCTTGTTCATCATCAGTGTCTGACCTCACAAACGCGGTCCTGGAAGAAAGGTCTAAAAATTCCCATAAACACACTCCTAAACCTTGTGAAGAAACTTTCTAAAAGAGTTAAAGCTGTTATACTGTAGGTGCAAAAGGTGAGCCATCATCATACTGTATTAAACCCTATGGATTATGAATCGGATGTTACTCAAGCTCATACGCATGTCATATTATGGAATACTTTTAGCCATATAGTAGTATAAATATAAAACTGTTAAAAGATCTATTACAGGTAATATGGTGTCAGTGCTTTAACTGGTTTTGTTGAGGAGGGTGATGGTTGATAGTCATTATCTTTGCTGAAGCAAAACCTAGCAGTTTTAAACTGTGTAAACACTGCAGTGATTGCTGGGTTGTTTTTGTAAGGCTAATGTAAAGTACTTGTATACAGTAGTTGCCCTATCAAATAGACAAAAACAGTCTATCCAAGTGCAATTACTATTACTATTACATGCAACTTATTTTGATTTACATTAATTGGAACCATCAATGTATAATTTGCAACATTTATAAAGAGTGTATACATATAAATGCACAAAAAAATGCATGCAAACACACACATACTGTTTCACCATGTGGAAATGACTGAAGATTACATTTCCCTGCACAGCATTGTCTTATGCCACAGTAAAGGCCATGACAGTTGGATAATGAATCAGACATAGGCATGATCAGTTACTTGTAAAAAGTCTTGCTGCAACAGATTGTCCTGGCATTATAAAGTCCTAATAGGTAATGCTAATGAATGTTAAATGTCTTACACCTCACCATGACTGCTCAGAGACTGCTTTTTTTCAGTGTTACTGTTTCGACAGTATTACAGAACCTTTATTGGAGCTTTCATGAATGACCTGAAGGGAAAAGAAAAAATAATAATAATAAACTGAGTTCATGGAACAAATTTCTACTTCATTTATTGCCTCATCCTTTTGCAGCATAAAAAGATGAAAACAAGAAATGAATGTTTAAAACATAAAAAGAGGTTAATATTAATGTGCTTATTTTAATATGTTATTTCTGAACAGTAACTATTCACAGGGGCTTGTATAATTAAACAGTCTTCAGCTTCTGCTTAATAATAAATGGATAAAGAAAAAAAATAGGATTTTTAACTGTCAACAAGTTTGTTTGTTTTTCTGTCATTTAATCTAATTCATCCCTGTCCCTATGCAAACATCTAGTTAAATATTTTAATGTAAAAAGCTACAAATAGCTAAAGGTTTTTATCAATAACCATAGAACGTGGCAGACCATCTGGTAAACTGTTTCTGAATTACAGCTAAGAATACCAAGGTGAATTTTTTTTTTATTTAATGAAAGTAACACAACACTCTACCAGCTGGAAAACAAACATTAAAATGTATTTACATAGTAAAAAAGAACATATTTTACCGGCTGGTAGAGTTTGCACAGCCCGGAAGCAAGCAGGTAGTTGATCAGATTAAAATGGATTTTTTTGCAAGGTTAAAAAAATAATGGTTATGCAACTGATTGTCCCAGGTACACATTATCAGTGATCATCTATAGAGGAACCGTAATGTATAGCAGCCAGTCAACAACAAGAAAATATTAATTTCTATCTTGTTGTAGTAACAATAAAAACAGACTTAAGCCAGTGTTCATTTGTTTTAAAACTGCTTCAAATATTTATCATTATTTGCTAAATTACACCATTACATTTTATCTTATTTAATTATCACAAAATTTGCAATTCCTTTTTTTTTTAACTGATCTTGAATCAACTTTTTTTATACAAAAGGACTTGTTTTTGAATAAAATAGGCACAATGTCTGTTTTATTTAGAGCAGTGGGAAATAATTACTGCCAAATGAATTCTGTTCCTACTCTGTCTGATCCTGTTGTTCGGTTGCCACAAAGGGTAATCTGATCTGCTTATTTGATTTGGCACACATTTTAAACTGAATGCCCTTCCTGATGCAACCCTCCTCATTTAATTCAGGCTTAGGACTGAGAGAGCCCTGATTTGTGCACCGCGTTTTCTGGGGTTCCCTCAAAGCCCAGTCTCGCCCCAGGTAGAGACAGGTGGAAACGTATACACTATAAAAAGGACATATAAAATTGAGTTGTCAGTCCTCAATCAAATTTCCAGATCACCTTTATCTATTAAAAAAGACAGATTTTTACAAATTCTTCTTCACTTTCTCAGCTCTTGCGTGGGAAACAAGCTCACCATCTGCAGTGTGCCTTTGTGTCATCGCCCAGAACAGACAGTAAACACTCCATAATCCCCCCTTTCTCCTTTTCCAATCTTTACAATACGACTTACAAGAGAAATCGTTCTGTACATTGTAGATACACTGTCAGCACTGTGTGTGTATGTGAGAGAGAGATAGAGACAGAGAGAGACTGAGACAGAGAGAGAGAGAGAATTTTACTCTTATAATCTTGCTGTTTCATTTTCTACGGCCATTCTAAACAGAACACCATAGAAATAGAAATACATTTAAACATTTAAACTAATGATATGTAAATGAAACCAGTTATTATTCATTTTGTGTGTTCAGATGCATAATCTAGAATTCAGCTAGGATGGCCTCCGAACACGTGTTTCCTCCGAACCGCATCTTTTGGAACTGCTTGCTCACGCACCGTTAGGGGCGGAGTAACACACTCGGAGGAAGGCGCTAGCCGATCCTTCCACGTGCGCGAGCTCACAGACGCCCCTGATTGGCTGATTAATGTGGGAGCGCTAAATGCCTCTCACCCCTTCCCTCTGAGAGAGCTCGGCCAATCAGCTCTCTCTAGGCCTCCGGCTGTGAGAGGTAACAGCATCACCCGGGGATCGAACCAGCGATCTCCGGATGATGGGGCGAGCACTTTACCACTGCGCCACTCGGAGGCCCCACAGAAACTTTTTTCTATATGACCAAACATTTGGTGACAAATGACCATCCCACCTATATGTGGCTCAAGGATGGCCACAAAGACAGAAGCCACGGAACACTTTTGGGATGATATGCAATGCTGTGCCCCAGGCATCCTTGTTGCAACATCAGTATCTGGCCTCAGTAATTCTTATGTGGCTGAATGAGCAAATCCCCACAGCCACACTCCGAAATCTAGTAAAGAGTGTTCCCCGCAAGACTGGAACGTATTATAACAGCAAAGTGTGACTCAGGAATGTGATGTTCAACAAGCATTTATGCCTAGTGCAGTCTGGAGTCTACATTCCTTTTGGTCTCGCAGCAGCTAAGAAAGGCAAGCGGTGATGTTTGAGTGGATAATGTCTGTACAGTACATCACAAAGGACTGTGCATTACAGTGACTTTGAAAAGGCTAAAAAAGATGTCTCACACATCATATGGCCGAATGTTTTGGACTACTTTTGGTCATCTGCATGTTTTGGAATTTTTTGCTGAAAGCTGGCAAACACATGCAAAGATATATTTCTCAATGTATGGACTCCTGTCTGGATCCAGATGGCACGCCATACAAAGTGTATGTTTCCTTTTAAAAAAAAAATTGTGATGTTTATCAATGACTTGCTAGTTTTGTGGTCTATTTAGAGATCGTTTCGTTTATTCTGGCCCGAGATTAAAGCTAAATTTAAAAGTTTCCCTATTTGACATAGTTCTCATGGCAACATCGTCAGCCAGCAAGCATTTGGTATTTAACGTCACGGAGTTCAAGGGTTGGCTAACAGATGTCCAGTCAAAATTAGCGAGTTACCTAACGGCTAACAGAATTGCACATGGAAAAACGAGACTTCACTGTCTTCTGTCAGTGTACATTATGTCCCCAATGCAGTGAGGATGTCACAGTGCAAATATGAAAAAAAAGGTCAGTTATCCATCTAGTGACCACACAATTTTGTGTCAAGATTTAGACTTCTTTTTGAATTCAGGCAGTGCCATTTCTCAGACTAGAATGCTGTGTATTTAGATTGTGTATATGAGTCGCATCTTTTGCTGTAGACAAAATGCTGCATGTGCATTGCCGGTCATGTGACAAGAGCCCACCAATCAGCTTCACTCTTTTTGCCATAATGGATCATCTGGTGAAATTCTTGGTGTTTTTTTCATGCTTGAAGAATGGAAAGCACCACAGCAGACACCAAGGAATCACAAGCTGGCAAAAAAAGGAGAAAGCAGAACAGCTTGCAGTTTCCACATGTTTTTAGACGTGAGAAGTAAATGTCCCCTTAGGCCATTCATTTTTTCTTTTCAAGTTCCACCAGAGGAAGCCCCCTTTTAGTGGATTAGACACGTCTTTTATACTTGCCGCCCAGAATACCTTTAATTGGCAAGTGACATCACCCAAAGATATTATACTGCCACCATGAGGCAGGGAGGAAAAAAAACAACAAAGGTCAGTTTAGTTAACAAAGGTCAGTTTAGTTAAGTGTTTTATTCGGTCACAACAACAACAAAAACAACAACAACAACAACAACACTTTGCTTATTTAGTTTAGTGAATTTTAGTGTAAATGCAATTGTTTAAGCTTTTTTCTGAACCACCTGTAAACTTTTTAATGTTGAAAGTTGGAGCTGTTTAGGTTCACAAGCAACAATTTGCAGGCAAACAGTGGCATTTTATTTGCACCAACTTTGCACAAATTTTTTTATCTTTCTGATTTTTGATCATTTGTTAAAGTTGCTTTAAGTGGTATTTTTTTCCCACTAGGTTTAAAAGTTTTTTGTCTCAAACTGCAGTAAACGCTAATGTACGTTGCTTGTAAGTTATAGACAAGTTTAATAAAAGTAGTTTACTTATCATTAATTGTTCTGGAATAGAAATCTTTTTTATTTATTGGCTGAGAACCCATGTGTTGGACCATGGATAAATGCTAATTGTGGATTCTGTATACTGTATATTACAGGATTATTGAAAAAATTTACAAGCAAGTCAAATGTAAAAGCCTCACATTTCTTTTCTGTCACTGTTAACATCATCATGTCTAATCAAAATATCTTGTAGCAGTGCTGCTCATTATTGTTTCTCCTTCTGTAAAACTCACTTTTTCTTCACTTTCACCACTTTGGAAGATATTGTAGTCATACCCTGGATAAAGGCAGATAATTGAGAGGATATGTTACTTCCTGCATACTGTAGGCAACAACATAGGGGTAACAAATTCAAACCCTCCTGCTTTTTAGCTCTTCTACAGGGAGTCTGCTAACCTTTCAGCTTGCTAATTTGCCACAGAACACCCAAGGGCTCACAGATCCAAGCCTGAAGTGTTGTAAAACCATTTCTTTTAGCTAATGAGGACGCCTCACTTCCAGTTTCCTCCCCTCTGAAACAAGCTTTTAAACATGTAGGACACATTTTACCAATGCCAAAAGAGAGCTGAAAAGGCAGACGTGATGGTCGATAAGTCAATAAGACTTGCAGCAGGCTTCAACAAAAAGCACTACAATTACTTTTTTAACTACCAACTTGTTCTGTAATTCTTTTAGAAAAAAAATAAAAGCCTGTGTAGAGGCTAAGGGGTCCGTTTCTGAGGAGGGTTTTTTGTCCCCCTCAGCAATAAAGTCATTAAGAAGAATTAACAGTTAGCAGAAGCGGCCATCCGACCCAGACCTCTTTTGCAATTTTTGAAATAACAGTTCTTCTAAATTTGACTTGCTCCAGGACTCAATTTTGTCTATTAAGTAATGACCTGACTTTATGACACTTCCCATTTATTTCAGAAAAATTGCTGGTAATAGCCTTCATGCAAAAGCCAGTCAAATAGCTTCAAACCCGATTCAACCATTTGGGAAACAGCAAAACCATAGTGAAATTTTAAACTCCAAGCCATTTACAAATAGCACTTTTTTATATATATATATATATATGTGCACGTTTTTACTAGTATAAGTTGATTTTGACTTGAAGCCTATTAGTAAGGCTAGAGATACCAGGTCTCAGACGCATGATGTGAACAAGACTTACCACTTACGTGCATTTAGTAAAAAAAAAAAAAAAAAAAGATGAAAGGTAGCACATAGTGATGGGTAAGCATTAATAAAAAAAATGTATAGGTAAATTAGTGTGTAAATATATGTATATAAAATCACAAGGGACCAAATCATATAATAACATATAATAATAATAATAATAATAATAATAATAATCATCATCATCATACGTGATTTTATGTGATTTTATATGAATAGATTTCATAATAATTAATTAGGGTGATACAGTATGGATAGTGTGATCATGAAGAAATCATGAAGAATAATGAAAATAATAATAAAAAAGCATGTAATTATTATTATCAATATTATTTATTTATTACTTAATTATTAATTATTATAATACTTTTTTATTATTATACTTTGTGCCAAATATGCAGGTGAATGCATGGATTTCTGCTGCCTCGTTTTATTTCTTTGCAGATATCTTAGCACAGTTTGGTGGCAGATCTGTTAGAGGTTAGACTGGGTGAGACGTGCTGCTTCCAGAGAATGAATTTCTCCTCTGAGTGGAGAATTGATGATGAATAGAGATTGGTAGCATCTGCCACTAATATGACAGCTAAATTGTGATAACTCTTTGATGGGAGGAAGATCAATTGCATTCAAACTGGTGTAATATGAAATAATGGCTATTATTCAGTTGGGGTTTGGACACTCGACACCGGACATGGCTGAAAAATATTAAACAGAGATTTGTTTTCGTCTGATGTCACCGACTTCGCACATTCTTTCTCCCACACACAGACACTCTCCCTCCCTCAGTCCCTCCCTCCCTCTCTGTCTCTCTCTTTCTCTTTCGCTCTCTCTCTTATTGCTCACTCTAGTATTTATGTCAGGGAATTATTTAAAGGGAGACAAGCTTTGATTCGCATTAGCAGATTAGTAGATTTAAATGGTCTAATTTTTATTCGACAAGTGCAAGTCCAGATTCCTAAACATACTACAGTATAAAGAGAAAACATTTATGTTAGAAGGGACAGTAATTTAAACTACATAAAGTAAATGTGGGTGATGTTACGACAGTGATGTAGTAAGTAAGGTAGGCAGACCATATGGCACTATCCTCAGCAGCAGTGAAGTAGGACATCAGGATGGATCAGGCGGGTCTGAAGAACAGAAAGGGGTCAGACTCAGGACTGCCATATGTAGCTTAACAGAAAAGAGTCAGATATATAGTATAATAAGGTAAGCTCATTGTTACATAATGAATAAGAATAACATACATTACATTTAGTTTGAATAGCGAGCAGGGACTTCAGCAAGACTAGCTGTGACAGCATTTCTAAAGGGGTCAGCATACCCAAATGAACACAGGAAGCAGAAATCAGTAAGCAGAAACTGGCGAGAGCCAGTCGATTGACGTACCACTTGTGGAATCAGGAATCTATAAAACAGAAGATGATAAACTGGGTAGTGAATCAGAATACACAGCTTAGCATGACTGTACAGAACACCATGGTGAGTGAGAGGACCTAAAAGATATACTGTAAATGGGATAAGCTGAGAGCATGCAGTTGTGTACTGTACAGGTGGAAGTCAGAAATTAGGTGAGCTACTCCGAGCCCCTACACAAAGAAAATATATTTCTTTTTTTATATATGAACTGTCAATGTATTAAATGATTAAGTGTTTTAATCTACTGGTAAATTGAGAAGATTTCGTAATGTTAATATTATATACCTACATACTAACTGATAATATAATCAAATATATTTTCACATACAATATAATACAATATAATAAAAATAAATAAGGAAGTGCTGCCCTTCATATATTGAGAAATATATTAATATATATTCGAATGTATATCTTAATGTATGTAATTTTATATAAATAAATATTTCATACTGATTAAATATATACTATATATTCCTATATATATATATATATATATATATATATATATATATATATATATATAAACAATATGCTTATATGTTAAAATAGTTTGAACAAAATAGGCTTTATAGGCATTATTTAGAGACCACAGATAAAGTAAAAGTGTTTGTATAATTTTTTAACATGCATAAAGTTTCAATAATGTTTCAACAGAACAATTATAAGTATAAATATAATGGTATCTGTTTTTATTGCATATTATATATATATATATATATATATATATATATATATATATATATGGTCATGGTCCATTCATACCGTGTACTGCAATATATTAATAAATATAAGCACTAGTTTTCTCCATATGGAAATGTTTTATTTATATACTTTATATACTTTTATTATATTTATATAATACAATTATTTTATAATATATTACATATATATTTATATATACAATACTGATAAGCATTTAAGGATTAAAACATTTTCTCAATCCCACTTTTTGTTAATAGAATTAATTCCTTTTTTTTCCCCTGGCTTTTCACATTTAAATCTGACCAGGCTCTCCGTGATTGGATTAGCCTGGGGTACCACAGCACTCTAATAAGGCAAATCCATGTAATTCGGTTCCAATTCAGATTTTAATTTGACATATAATGTCTTGCATTGACAGAGACAGTGCAGTGCAGGCAGAGCTGCTGAGGGGGATAATAATAACAACACCCATCTGATGTTTCAATCAGGCTCCAATGAAATAGTCTGGGCCTCTGACTGTCAAATAAGCGAACAGGTTTCTCCTGGATCTGTCAGGCACTACCGACATAAATCAACTCTGTTAAGGCCACGTGGCTCTCTCAGGGGCATGTAATGACAGTTTGAGGAAAGACGAATGGAAGGAATCATGATTAGAAGTGAAGGATGTCAATCTCATATTTCTGACATATCAGACACTGATCTTTTTCTCTTTCTGTTCCCGCATTTCTCGTCCAAGGTTTTATCGCATATGGAGGAACTGAAGGTGCGAGAGATGGAGATCTTTGAATACAAGAAGAAGATCGCAGAGGCAGAGACAAAGCTTAAGCAGCAACAGAATCTTTACGAGGCAGTCAGGGCTGAACGCAACAATTACAGCAAGAATCTGCTTGATACTCAGGTATACAGTATATACACATACAGATCTTTTATTTATTGTGCTGTTTTGCACTTTTACCTGTTTTACTTTATTACACTATTTATCATAGTCATGTTTGTCTTGTACTTGTTTTTTCACAGTTTGTCACAGAATCATATAAAATCATATAGTGACAGTATAATTTTTTTAAGTTAAGTATTTGTCATCTAAATTTGTTTATAGTACAGCAACAGAGCAGTACAAGGCAACACACCTCACCATAGTCAGGTGCACTTCTTTGTGGTTTTCAGATGGTGTGCCTAATAGTCCTTGAAACATCTGATATCTTTTGTCCACTTTTTCTGGCCACATGCTTTAAAAAGTATTTACAAATGCTGTCACTAAAGCATTCACGGAAACACTTTTTTAAAAACGAAATTATGCATTATGCATGCATAAACATGCACAATCTATGCTAAAGTTGTTAGTGGTCATTAAACACAGACTAACTAAATGATCTCTTATTTGTTGATCATCTATACCACTTTACCCTGGACAGGGTGCCAATCTATCACAGGACACATACTGTACATACACACTCGTTCACACACTAAGGAGAATTTGGAAACACCAGTCAGCCTAACCTGTATGTCTTTGGAGTGTTGGAGGAAACCAGAGTACCTGGAGGAAACCTATCAAGCACAGGGAGAACAGGTTAACTCTGTGCACGTTAGGTGCTCATGCATGTGCTAAATGCCTGCTTTGGCTTACAAGCAGGTTACATGGGGTTTAACATAAACACATAGCTATTCCTTATATCTTCATATTAATTTTAAGTAAATAAAATGATGTAGATTCAATTAATTTAAATGATGTAGATTAAATTAAAGTGGCACAGTGGCATAACAATTAGCACTGTCGCCTTGCAGGTTCTGGGTTTGATTCCTGCCTCGGGTCTCTGTGCATGGAGTCTGCATGTTTTCTCCATGCTTAATGGGTTTTCCTTTGAGTATCCCCTAGTCCAAAGAGCAGGTTTGGTTAATTGGTGTTTCCAAATTGCCGGTAGTGTGTGAATGAGCGTGTGTACGTGCTCTGTGATTGATTAGCACCTTGTCCTGGGTGTACCCCGTCCTCCGCGATCCTATGACCGCTTTATCTTATGTACAGGATTAAATTAACAATTAAGATTACATTAAAGAAATGAGAACAAACAACCGTAGCAGCAACCTCATTTCCCCTCTCGTTCATTCCAGCCAACAGGCTTCCAACATAACCAGTATACTAATCTCCAGCCTAATCATTTTTTATTGCCTGCGCCATTTTCTCACTGGTTATTCATTAAGTTAGATGTTTTATTTATGCTTGAAAGATTAATAGGTCACGTAAAAAAAAAAAAAAAAAAACATTTCCTTGAAACTGAAGCAACTGGACTAGACTGAAAATGAGAACCAAAAAAGTCATTCAGAAATCCTGGAGAAGTATTCCTCAAGACAAAAGAAAGAAAAGTATTTAAAAAAAAGCACAATTTTATTATTTTTAAACAGAATTATAAAACAAATTTGTTTCATAAATGTCATATGCTGTACGTATGTAATACAATATTAAAAGACACAGTAGAAGGCCCACACTTTTATTAAGAAATATAGATTATTAATATTAAAAAGAGATTCAAGGCAGGATACTGTATTTATCTAACACTAGTTAATCAGATGCATTTAATTAATGTAAACGTAATTTATCTGGCTAATACAAACTCAGCTGCCAGCAACTGATGCATCTTTTCAGCCTTTGATGTTTGTAGTGTAACATGATTTTTAACCGGTTATAACAAGTTCATTACATACTTACAGTAATTCAACTTCATATTTTATTTATTTATTTAAACTATCGAAACAGATTTGATATACCTTATTGATCTGTGTTTTGCTGTTGCAAAATTCTTCAGTGTATTAAACAAAAGCTAATAATCAACAAGAGAATACTTTATTCCCAAAACAGACTGGTTGGGCCCAATTTTCATAAACCATTCACCGTAGCTTTAGTTTGGTTTATATGCTGTGCATTTAGCGTGTATCCATGCAGGATGAAAGTGCATTACTGACTCGTGGGAAAAAAAGGCTCCTGCAGGTATGTAAGTTTGAAAGTCCTTACTTAACTTTCTCCTAATGAGTGACTCTCTCAGCAGCAGTCTTACTGAACTGCTGATTCTTTTGAGAGAGCTGAAGAGGAATCAGCAGCTGAGTTATACCGTGAGACGCCACAGGAAGAGATTTCTTTGCTGCGTTTTCAAAGGACAGTCCCTGCATTTTGTATTCCTTTTACTCTTCCACTTTCTTTTATTATAATACCTGAATTGCAAGGGTAAAAAATATACTCCTACGCTCCTGTCTAAAGTCCTGTCCTTGCCCTAGTTAAACACTGTAGTTGTCATCTGAAGCTACAGAAGAAAATGGGCTTTTTCCAGCTACTGTAGGTCTGTGTTTATAGTTGGTTGTGTGCTTTCGACTAAATACTGATACTGACACTTTGCTTTTAAGTGTGCGGGTTGTTTAATATTTATAACCTGTATGCTTCTGCTAGACTGTGTGCGTGCCTTGTCTTGTACCTACCCGAACGTAGGCACACACTAATGTTCAAATTTCATACTGTAAAAGAGCTTAAAAGTTTTGTCACATCTTTTATCATCATCCATCATCACTAGCAGTTCAATGTGCATATGGCATTTGTTTATTGCTTACTAGCTCAAGAGTGCGTAAATGTTGTCTATTTAGGCAGCTTTCTTCCAAATGCACAAGCAGTGACAGTAGTCTGTGCGTATTTCAGTGTAACAGTACTAGGAAGTGAATATCAATGATTGGACAGCACCGTGGTGCTGAATTCTTAAAATCTGATCAGTCGGAAGTTGTGGATTAATTTACATTTTCTTGCAATTCTAATGGCAGGTTTATAGTAATCTGATCTGATTATACCTATATGATTCATGTTAAATAGACACATTTTTATTATAACAGCTTAACACTTGTATGGTGGAAATTCCACATTGCTTATATTAAATTAAATAGCATATGTGTTGTTATGTAACAAAGAAAAACATATGGTTAGTGTTACATGCTATCTAGAAAAATATTTATTTAACATTTATGTTTATTATTGATTATTTTTCCTGCATATAGAACATTTAAACAACCCTGTTAAAATTTCAGGTTGTTAGTGTTAATAAAAAAAAAGAGAAGGTAATTAAGATAAATCTTTCAACCAGTAATGTGATATACTGTAGCAACCAAGAAATTCAAGTGAAGAACTCTTTCTTCAAGTTGTCACATTCAGGGAATAAAAGAAAAAAGAAAGAAAGTAAAAAAAAAAAAAAAACTTACAATAACCTGGTTCCAGAAGTATGCACACCCTTTTATAATAGGGCATGTGACTGTGTTTAGAATGAACTCAATTAACTCATGCAAATGTAATTATCATACTTGTGTCAATGAAGTGACTTTGATTAACCTCTAAATAAAGATCAGCTGTTTCTATAAGATTTCCTTGAAATTGTCTTGGTTTCATTCAACTACTGAAGCCAGAACTAAGAACGCATTAGATTTCATTGTTGAAAGGAAATAATCAAAAGAGGGGTGCAAAAGACTTTACAAAACATTAAATGTATCGAGAAACGCTGTGAATGCTTTCTTTACACTATTTCTGTTCTATGGCATATCATAAGGAATGGGCAAAGGAAACATCAAAGCCCAACCAAATGACCCCGACCATATGGTGTTATTGTTTGACGAGCCCAAGGTCAAATTGAAATAATATGTTTGGCTCAAAAACAAGACAACTTACTACTGACAGTAAACTAAAGCCCAGATGAATCATGGTGGTGGCGGCACCATCCAGCTGTTGGGCTCAAGTTTTGTATGTTGTGCATAGATCCTGCAGGCCTTTGCAGACAGTTGAATATGAAGAAAAATTGTCACCTTCCAGCACAACAATCACTCAGCTAGCAAATCCAAGTCAACTAAGGAATATCTTCAAATGGCCCCATCATTATAGCTTAGCTATAAAATCGTCTCGGAACCCTGGGGAATAACATAAAGAAGGCTGCACACAAGAGATCCCATTGCAATTTAATAGATTTGGAGCATTTTAGCAAGCATAAATGGCCTAATCAAAATGCTTTAAGCTGGGAGACGCTTACCTTAAATGACTGAGTGCTGCATTACAAGCAAATGGTGCTTTAATAAAGTCTTATTTAAATGTTTGTGCAAACAACAACCAAGTTATTGTAGGTATTATCCTTGCCTCTTTTCTATTTGTTTTTCCATTGAATTTTGTTGGTTGCGACAATCACTTTATTCTTGAAAATCCTTTTTAACATCATAAAACAACCTGCAATTTTAACAGGGACATGTAGACCTTTTGTATCCACTGCATATCAACATGCCATGACATTGTATTCTTTTTTTTTTAACAGCATGGTCACAGAAAATAGAATAAGCCTACAGTATTTTTTATTTTATATTTTTTTTATGAATTAAAAATGAACAGTCTTAGTAAACTTACGTAATAGGTCTTGTTCCCTGGCAGCCAAAGAAAACACATTTCAACATGCGAACGCTGCTACAACACAAATTAGAGAACAGAATGGTATGATGCATAAATCCTGCAACATACATAGGCAGCAGTGCAAATTTGGAAATGTAAAGAACACAGGCCAATGGCCAGAAAATAAAAAAAACCCTTTTTTAGCTCTAGTTCACTTTGAAAAATGTTTGTTTATGCAGTCCTATTTTCTGCACGAGCCAAGATCAGGGTGATTGATGATATAAGCAGAAAGTAGTCATTTTCTTTAATCGCATATCTTTTGTTAGGGAATCTTCATCATCTATATAATCTGACATGGAGAACAGACATTATCAAACAATCTGTTATAGGATTCAACTGAGATTTTATTAGGATCATCTCCCATACTGTGGCAGGTAATAATCCTAAAAGACTGCGGAAACTCGCAGAGAAAACCCGCTCAAGGGGACAAGTGAAGCCGAACTGAAATCTACAGCCTTCTACAGACAATTGTTTTTTTCCTTTATTCTGTGTGGGGATATGTGGTAGTGTGTAAGCACATACTGTATACTCGACCATGATTCGATCTGTTTCATAATGTAATTTGTGTGTATTTGTTCATAGAGTTGGTTGTACTTGTGTTTTGGTTGTCCTTCTGTTTATGTGTTAGGATATGTCTTTCTTTTTTTGTTGGTCAGCTTTGTATGTGGCACAGTGGCATAGTGAGTCGAGGGTTCGAGTCCCACCTGGGATCTACAGTTTGTACTTGGAGTTTGCAGGTTCTCCCTTGGTACTCTGGTTTCCTCCCACAGTCTAAAGACAAGCAAATTAGGTTGACTGGCGTTCCCAAACTTCCTGTAGGTGTATGTGTGTCTTACGATGATGTGGCACCCTGTATAGGATGTTCTCTGCCTTGTCTCCTAGGATATACACTAGGCTAGCGCAATACAGGATAAAAGGATGAATCTTATCTGTGTGTGTGTATGTATGTGTGTGTATACAGCATGACATCACAGATATGAAGCGCAAGATGAAGTCCATGAGCCAAGAGACCGGTCAGCTCACAGAAGAGATCAAGAGCAAGGAGGCAGCACTGGTCAAAGAGCATCTCGAGTTCCAGCGCATAGAGAAAGAAAAGGAAGGTCTTAAGGTACAATATCACCCCTAATCCTCTTTACTTTAAGTAAAATAAACACGGAAAATCCTTCACCTTGTTCTGTTTGGCTTTTCTATTTACTCTCGTCAAAGCGTTAACTTTTCTGTCTGTCTTTATTTTTTGTTCTTTACTCCTGCAAGTCACACACTGGCCCTGTCTATCTTCTTGACTTGGCACCATCTAGCAATCACTCATGGTACATTTGGGTTTTTTTTTTTTTTTTTACCTTTTCTAAGAGCTGTTCCATTTTTTTTTCTGTAGTGCACTTTAGAGGCCATTATAACAGCTGAGCGCAATATATCACTTCATGCTGGTCTGTTCTTTTAAATCCAACTCTTTCAGCTAATCAAATGTGTTTTTTCTTCTCCCTTAGACTGATCTGTGTTATATATATATGTATGTATTTCTTTTATTCTTTATCCTTGTAGACAAAAGGGTTCATATACTTTCATTTCAGGGTTAAAAAAAACATCTCGAATCAGGTGCTCTCATGCTGTTGTGTTCTTTAGGCTACAGTAGGACAAACAGAACACTGATCTTAGATCAGAACTTATCAATATGTGATGTAAAGTAGAGCTTAGCGTAAGTTTTCATATGGGTTATATATATTTTTACATCCATGAAATTGAATCATGGATTGAAAAGAAAAGTTTAATTCATCATTCATCATTTTATTAGTTTTCATATATCTTATATCTCTGTTAAATAGCATAGTTTACATTTAAAGGCTTTCAATATCAACTTGAGAAAGAACGATAGAAGAGAAAGAAAGCAAGTATCATATTAATGGAAGTAAAAGAAAGAAAAAAGCCATACAAAGAAGCACTTGATAGTTTTTCACCAGACAGACATATTGAAACATCGAAAGAGGCGCTTTCGGTACCTGTGACTTTCCAATTCAACAGCTGACACGGAAGGCTAAATGAATATGCATGGGCCCTTCTTTTCAGAGTCCTTATGAACAGTTTCAATAATTCATCTCCATGTCCATGGTATTGATGCACTGCTGGAAGTGGAAGGTAGGTCAGCCTTGATGAAGACTCCTGACTTCAAGCGCACTCCAACATTATTAGTCTCTATTATATCATCCAGTAATATAATTCAATACTATTATTAATCTTGATATACACAGATTTAACAAACTTGTACTTAATGGAACAGGAGCTATAGAGGACATCGAGGTCAACAGGTGTAACACTGTATTCCTGTACTTTGAAGTATAGAGTATAGCGTCTTTAAAAAAGTTCTGTCATCATTATAATTTTTGGCTGAGGGGAATGTTTTTCCATTATACCCTTTGTAGTTGTTAGCATTGTGGTATTATAAGTCCTCATAGCCACGTCTTTCAATTTGGCGGCCGTTTTGGCAATGCTCCCAGGCCATTATTTCAAGCCATACAGTACAGACCTAGGGTTTCTATCTACTCAAATCGAAAGAGAGAGCAATAAAGTTTAACATTACAGCTTAGCTGATACTTTAAAAATGGCTTTGATTTAAAAAATATATATTTTAACCATATTTCCTTCCAATTTGGTGGTTTGCCAATTCCCACCCACTAACTAGTTCTCATATATAACATCAGTCAGCGTCAAGGCTAGCGCATTTCCAAGTCACTAGACACTAGAAGATTCTTTTTTGGTTAAGCTACTGTATATCACAAAGCAGTTGAACACACGCTGGGAAAAATGTACTTTTAAGCATGCATGTTGCTTTTATCGAAAAAAAAAGGGAGAAAGTAATGGCACCCCTCCCATCTAGAAAACACTGCGACTTTTGCTTCTTGGACTCCAGGCCCACACATACTCTACTGTAGCCAATTCATTGTTTGGGATTTAATCTCACAATCTTTCTACCACAAAGATCTTCTTTTGTACCACAAATATTATTTCTTCTTTTAGCTACTAGTCTGTATGTGCATAACTCCATATCTCCATAGTGGCTCCTAAACCCCATGTACTGTAGCACCACATTACTTAGTTGTGTCTACATTTGCATTTAGATTAGTTACATATCAAGCTAAAAAGTATTCCCTAAATGTCTAGCTATCATGGCTTTTTATTTATTTTCATCACAAGGTAAATGATGGCAAATGATGTATTAGCTAATTCAATAAGCAAAATGCTGATGGACCATAGACTATGCCTTATGGAATACAGAACTCCCTGAGAATGCAAGTTGCTTATTTATATTAAAATAACCCCTCTTAAATATCATCTGGATTCTCTTTAAGAAAAATTGAGTTGACAGTATACGAGTTATGCATGAAATTTGGCTGCTGTTTTTGGCATGGACACAAAACTAAAGGATAATGTCTCAGGTATAAGGGCTTTTGTAGCATTAGTCAAAAACCAGCAAGGACTCTTTACTTAGCAGATAGTGGTGCTTTAGTAAAATCTTGCAGACTATAGTCTTGTGTTAAATATTTTATAGCTTCCAACAAATGAATGTCGCCCTTTTAAACTCTTATGTGATTCACTCTGCTGATTCAGATCGCAATTTAAATTTTCACACGTTAATTAAAAAAAAAAAATCCTGTTTTTATGGTTTCTTTTTAGTGCTTTTGTCTTCTGCTGTGGTCATTACATGATGTCTTCTGCAACTACAGTAAATTGCATTGCGAGAGAACACACTGACTTATCCAGCTATGACAATTGGTGGCACCAACTGCTTTCAATTGATGTAAAGCCACACTGAGTCCATAATCCACTATGAGGTTTTAGTTTTGTCGAATGCTCTACAACTGGTATCAAAGCTTCTATACATATGTAGTTGATTAAATTGGAGACCACATTGTCCTTGTAACTACATTTTAGAGAAAATGACGATCTTCTTGTTTTGTAATACACTTTGTCCATCTGGCAACAAGCATTCGTATTTCATCATTAAAAAATGTTTTAAGCTGAGCTGCGAGCCACGAATGCACCGCTGTCTTCATTTCTTTATCAGAAGTAAATCTTCATCCTCTAATGACTGCATTCAGGAACCAAACAGGTGGAATTGCACACAAGTAAACACAAAATGCAGTTTTTAAATGATGGTTTTTATTATTTAGGGAGAAAAAAAATCCAAATCTACATGGCCCTGTGTGAAAAAGTAATTGCCCCCTGAACCTAATAACTGGTTGGGCCACCCTTAGCAGCAATAACTGCAATCAAGCGTTTGCGATTACTTGCAACGAGTCTTTTACAGCGCTCTGGAGGAATTTTGGCCCACTCATCTTTGCAGAATTGTTGTAATTCAGCTTTATTTGAGGGTTTTCTAGCATGAACCGCCTTTTTAAGGTCATGCCACAACATCTCAATATGATTCAGGTCAGGACTTTGACTAGGCCACTCCAAAGTCTTCATTTTGTTTTTCTTCAGCCATTCAGAGGTGGATTTGCTGGTGTGTTTTGGGTGATTGTCCTGCTGCAGCACCCAAGATCGCTTCAGCTTGAGTTGACGAACAGATGGCCGGACATTCTCCTTCAGGATTTTTTGGTAAACAGTAGAATTCATGGTTCCATCCATCAAAGCAAGCCTTCCAGGTCCTGAAGCAGCAAAACAACCCCAGACCATCACACTACCACCACCATATTTTACTGTTGGTATGATGTTCTTTTTCTTAAATGCTGTGTTACTTTTACGCCAGATGTAACGGGACACGCACTTCCTCGTCGGTCCACAAGGTATTTTCCCAAAAGTCTTGGCAATTATTGAGATGTTTTTTAGCAAAATTGAGACGAGCCTTAATGTTCTTTTTGCTTAAAAGTGGTTTGCGCCTTGAAAATCTGCCGTGCAGGCCGTTTTGCCCAGTCTCTTTCTTATGGTGGAGTCGTGAACACTGACCTTAATTGAGGCAAGTGAGGCCTGCAGTTCTTTAGATGTTGTCCTGGGGTCTTTTGTGGCCTCTCGGATGAGTTGTCTCTGCGCTCTTGGGGTAATTTTGGTCGGCCGGCCACTCCTGGGAAGGTTCACCACTGTTCCATGTTTTTGCCATTTGTGGATAATGGCTCTCACTGTGGTTCGCTGGAGTCCCAAAGCTTTAGAAATGGCTTTATAACCTTTACCAGACTGATAGAGCTCAATTACTTTTGTTCTCATTTGTTCCTGAATTTCTTTGGATCTTGGCATGATGTCTAGCTTTTGAGGTGCTTTTGGTCTACTTCTCTGTGTCAGGTAGCTCCTATTTAAGTGATTTCTTGATTGAAACAGGTGTGGCAGTAATCAGGCCTGGGGGTAACTACATAAATTGAACTCAGGTGTGATAAACCACAGATAAGTTATTTTTTAACAAGGGGGGCAATTACTTTTTCACACAGGGCCATGTAGGTTTGGATTTTTTTTCTCCCTAAATAATAAAAACCATCATTTAAAAGCTGCATTTTGTGTTCAATTATGTTATCTTTGACTAATAGTTAAATGTGTTTGATGATCAGAAACATTTTGTGTGACAAACATGCAAAAGAATAAGAAATCAGGATGGGGGCAAATAGTTTTTCACACCACTGTAGTAGAAAGGGGTAAATTAATGTTTGTTCTGTGAGCCTGCGAAACACATACTAGCACAAACTGAGGCTGGGAGACCTGAACAGACGGCTGGGGCGGAGACGTCAGAATGCTCTTCTGCTTTAGATCAGGCACAGGTCTAATATTCATGGTTATGTTGCTTTAGCAATATGATAGTGGGTATGAAATACATTTCTGACACAGTTTAGAGTAACTATGTCTTCTGGTTTGATACTTTGATTTGCACTATTTATGATGGACAACCTAATCACAAGGATAACACTTTTCTTCGAGGTCCGTCTACGCCAAGCTTTTGATTATTTTGTGATATACTTCATGGGTGCCTCAGCAGATAATAGGGTGAATCAGCAGCTATCCTTTTCACTCGTTCCCAATTAGAGCAGATCTCTGTAATGATTACATGGACCTGCCTACTCTCAAAAGGAGTATCAGGCATCACTGGGCACCTGTCCAAGCCAAGCAGCTTACCCTGCATGCCTCAGGAATTACTTCTTGTTGTGTGATTGCAACTGCACTTGCACATACTGTACTGTATAACTGTGGAGGAAAAAAAAAAAAAAAACTAATTAGAACAGAAATCTGGGGAGAGACTAAGATGAAAGACAGATAGCAATGAGAGGACGGAGGAAGGTAGAATTAACTCTGTTGTTTTGCTGATGCTTAGTTCTTGTCCTGATTTCTCAACTAATGGACATTACTGTACTGTACATCCCCCAAGTGGCGCAGTGGTAAAGTGCTCGCCCTATCTTCGCTGATAGTTGGTTTGATCCACGGGTGATGCTGTAACATCTCGGAGCCAAGGGCTTAGAGAGAACAGATTGGCCGTGCTCTCTCAGAGGGAGGCATGAGAGGCATTTAGTGCACTGACATTATTTACTGTTCTACGGCCAATCAGGGGTGTTTCTGAACTCGAGGAAGTGGATGGAGTAGATAGCACTGTCCTCCGAGTGTGTAACGCCGCCCTCCACAAGAGTGTGAGCGATCAGTTCGTAAAGATGCGGTCGGTTGGCATCATGTGGTTCGGAGAAAACACGTGATAGTCTTTAGCCCTCCCTATTGAGAGATTGTAGTAGGCTTAATTTGGAGCCCCCTAGTGATGGGGGGAAATAGGACACGACTAAATTAGGGAGAAAATCTGGAAAAAAAATAATAATAATGAGACAATTCAATAAGATTATGCCTGAATATCTAATTAAAATAGAAAGTTCCTACAAATAATAAATTCATATTATATATTTCCTTCTTATACACAATTCTTACCTTTGTTTAACAAATTGCTAAGTGTTTTATCTTTGATTGATGCAGCTGCTTTGAAAGTTAGAATGTTTAGTGTGTATCTTTTTTTCTTGCTTTAATGTCTTTTCCTTTTCTTTTTCTTTTATTTCTGCTTAATTCCACATGTTCTTCATCCTGTCGGAATTGTAATTGTTATGGGATATAAGATGGTTCTGATATCGCTTTGATAATTGAATCACAAGTTCCTCCGCAATTTAAAAAGCATTATCAGAGGCGCCCTGGCCATTACGAAGGGCGCTGGTGTCATTAGCCCCCATATAACTCTCTATATAGCCTCCATGACTATAATATAATTAAAAATAGTAAACAAGACAGCAGACCCAAACAAGACGTTGATGCCATTGATTGCTTGACATGTGGCGCACAATAAAATTGGCTGGATTAATTACCGCGGCACATTGTTACGACTGCACGCTCAGTAACTGCATCAAGGCAGAACAGCTTGTTATGCCAATCACGTAATGGGAAATCTGCTTGACAAGAACTGAGAAAATGGACCAGGCTGAACAGGAGAGCAGGAGAACAGGTAATAAGGGCAAGGACAAATAAGCATTGTTCATGTTGTAGAACACAGCTTATTAATAGTATATGTACTACAATTCATCTTTTGTCAGTCAGCCTTTCGTTTTGTCTCCCCTTCAAAGTCTGTAGGCATTTTAGCTCTGAAATTCTTGTTTCTTTTTACACAAACCCACTTTTGCTATCATCAGCAGATTTTTTTTTCTTCCTGCCTTAGGTACTGAAAGATATTCGGTCTAAATTAAGAATGTCAGCCTCGTTGTAAAATGACTGCTAACTGCGCCTATACAAATTAATCATAAATTTCGTGGTGGACGCACCGAATAGACTAATCTAAAATGGGTTAATTGTTCCTATGCATGTGTTCTGCAGCAATACATAACGTACTGTAGATACACAGTAGGCTAGATTTATATTATGGGACCCAGTGTGTTTCAGGAAAAACATTTCCCACACCGTTATACCACCCCCAACCTTTCAAACATGGCAAGTTTGGTCCACAGAATTTGCTGTCCAAAATTCTGACCCACAAATTGACCTGCCAATGTTTTTCAGTTCATACTGTGCCCACTGTAGCCCCAAGTTCTTGGCATAGAGTGGAACCAGTTTCGTTGATGTAGAGTTCATTGTGTTATGCATTCTTTTTCTGCATGCTCATTATCGTTATAAAGACCGGCTATTTAACTTTCTATTATGACACCCTGGATGTTCTAGAGATGCTGTGAGTGAAAATCCCAAGATACCAGCAACAAGCAATACCGATTGGTACCAACAACCATTTAAAAATCAAATTGATTGGAAGTTTTTTTTTACCCCGCCCAGTCTGATCTTTGAAGTTAACATTAACCAAAGGTCTTTTCTGCCCAATGTTTTTTACTGGTGGCACGAGGGTAAAGTGGTTAGCACTGATGCCTTGCACCTCCAGGGTGGATTGCCAGGGTGTAGCCCGCATTGTGCCCGTCTCGTGGGATAGGCTCCATGCCCCCGGCGACCCTTAATACAGGATAAAGTGGTATAGGTGATGAGTGAGTGAGTGAGCGAGCAAGTGCACTACCACCATATGACTGACTGATTGCATAATACCATGAATGCGCAGGCCTAGAGGTGTTCCTAATAAAGCGTCTGGTAACTCTATTATACTGTAGGTCATACTGTAGCAAGCTCTGTGTTACTGTAGCAAGCTCTGTAATACACAGTAATGTCATTTAATAGGTGTGTGGGAGGTCTAAAAATGATTTGTGATGAATATGAAAACTTTTTCTTTTTAGTCATCAGTAACAGCACATTTTGAACTCCATATCTATATCTAGTTCCATTGCCTGTTTTTTTTAAAGCAAGTCCAAGCTTTTAGCAGTCGAAGGCCTTTCATTTCATCTTAATGCATCCCTTCATTTTTAACTGTTAGAAACTCGTTAAAAAAAAGGGTCGTGCGCGTTGCTGAGGAGTTGTCGGATTGATTATTCAGCACATTCTCTTTAGCCATCTAAATCTTGCTCCCTACGAAGGCAGTAAGCACAGAGATGCCATTTAGCCATTTGCTCATCAAATCATAATCCATCAAATTTAGTGCTATTGTGATGAGTTGCGGATGAGTAACCCATACTCTGGAACTTCACAAGATGAAAATCATTCAAGAATATCAATCATTATACATGTCTATGAATTAAATTCACAAGTCGGAACAAACCAGAGATTTTCACCCTGAACACACTATCAACACCAGAATCAGCTCATCAGCTTCTTATTAAGCGCCTTCGATAGATTTGCTTGTTTTGGCAGCAGGAGAATCAGTTCCCTACAGGAATAAAGCATTCATGATGCAGATACAGTAGAACCTGCTACATTTCAAGTTTAATTGGTCTTAAGAGAGTGAGTTACTGTTGCCTCAATTTTAAGTAGTACTATTTAAAGGACTTTGGGGGAACATGATGATGCAGGGGGGAGGAAAAAAAAGAAAAGCATCAGGTGTCGATATTTTATGTATGATTTTTGCCCTAAGAAGGTCACAACGTCGGAGGAAGGTGATTTGCACCTCTGCAACTCCTGTCCTATTAATTTGTCAGCTATAGTCTGCAAGCCACCCCTAGTGTTTAGCAACTGTCAGCGGTATTACACCTCTGACAGCAAGTCAATAGCAGCCTTTAGTGTAATTTCCTGTCTGCCTCTAAGCTGTAATGTCAAAATGCATCATCTTTCGGAGAGTGTGACTATTCTAATAATTCGCTTGTTTGCTAAACTACAGTGGCTTGGTCAGTTGTGAAAAGTTGTGGTAACGCCATACAATACGATCATGACTCTCTCTCTCGCTGTGGCTCTACGGTTATTCCAAAGACCAGTGTGAGTGTAAAATTTGATAGTTAGTTAAAGGTTAAGTGCTTACATATTCAACTGATACTACAGTATGCCTCAAATGCGTGTGTCTCTAAAGGTTAAATGATAATCAGTGGTGGAGATGCCACTTCACAATGATACCTGGCAAAGCTCAATAAATCAATAGTTATTTATTAAAGTAGCCAGCCAGCCTGCAAGCTACAAGAAACAATAGCTAACTAGCTAAGCTTCTTTTGTTGTTTTTCCATTTTGCAAAATTAAACAACAACAACAACAACAAAAGAATTACAGTACATGCTTTGCACAACCATAACAGTTTATTAAGATTAGGACAATAATCATCATAACACGACAAATGCAGCAAATCTATTATGGTTTATACTATGGTAAAATCAGAGACGTACATGTATTGTAATATGGTACACCATGTTCTGTAGTATAGTACTATGGAACACCAAAGTATTGGGGTACAGACCATAGTACTACCACAGTACACACAGAAATGACACAGAACCTACTCATCTATGGTTTTCGCCACAGTATTGGGGTACAGGCCATAGTACTACCACGTTACACAATGAAGTGCCAGAGCACTTATCCACATAGTGCCTCCATGGTAATGTCTGAATACCATTGTAACACTATAGCATATTACGGTTTTCTATTTCTTTATTTATATTGGTTGATGCTAGGTTTTAGGCTAAACCATACCTGAAAACAGTTATTTTGAAAATGAATTTTAACTGAATTTATTCAACAGGAGACCCTCACCAATGAATATCTTACTAACTCCCATACTACTAAAATTATACAGTAGGTAGGCTAGTCGCCTTGCTTCTTATAGATAACGTGTCCCTAATGCTAGTGAGGTTATTCCCAGTGCCTATCAGTATTATCTCAAAGTTTCTAACAATTTGGCTTAAAAGACAGGACTTTAGAAAAATCTTATTGATAGCCCAAAGATGACATTAATATGACTTTTTTAAAGATTTTATCATTGTTATCTCAAGCATCCGAAGATGCGTCTGGCAATACAGAAGACAGGGGGTTGGTTGCAAGTTTGTTGATGCAAATGGCAAAGCTGATAAATTCAAAAGGGCAGGTAGGCTAGGATATGCAAAACCTGAAAATCAAACTGGTTCAAATCCAGGCTCAGACGCACTTAAAAAGCAAAAGCTTCATCACACCTGTAATGAATGACTAATAGCAATATCTTGCTAGGAGCGGATGTTTGCAGCGTGTATTTTTTTAGGTAACCAGTAATTGGGAACAAGTGTGTATAATTACGAGGCTTTAGAATGACTCATGAGACAGACCAAGTGCTTGTAGTTTAATATTTAATGGATGATTTTGCGAATTCTTTTCATATATTGATAAAGGTCTGTTAGCATATGCCTACTGAAAAAAAGTATGTTGTGCTTAAAGTAAGTTTACATTTTGAAAAGATGACACCAGACAACCAGACAAAAATTTTATATATATATATATATATATATATATATATATATATATATATATATAATTTATTTATTTATTTATTTATTTATTTATTATTTTTTGTAAGTCTCTAGTTTCATGCTTACTTCTGCCTCACATTTCTGGTTTTCTGATATTGTTGCCCATGTTTCTTATGTGGTGAATTTAGAGATACCTTTTAAGTTACCATAGACTGCTGTTCGACCAGGTTTACCATTCTTATCTGACCTCTCTAACCGACAAGATTAGAATTATTATTCAATTTATTAGACTATTGTTTAGACTATTACAGGTACACTACTAAGCCATAACATTATGACCACCCACCTAATATTGAGTAGGTCGCCCTTTTGCTACCATAACATTAATGACTTGTGTGTTCTGGCACCTTTGTATTGGATCCAGCATCAACCTTTTCATCAATTTGAGCTACAGTAGCTCTTCTGCTGGATATGAACTACACATGCCAGCCTTACCTCCCCATGTGCATCAGTGAGCCTTGGCCACCCATGACCCTGTTGCTGGTTCACCTGTTTTACTTCCTTGGATCACTTTTGGTATGTCCTGACCACTGCAGCCTGGGAACGTCCAACATCACAATGGAGGGTGAGATACAGTATATTAGGCAGGAAGGGAACCTTTTTCCCTGAAGTTGATGTGTTTAAAGCAGAAAACAATGGCCAAGCGTAAGGATTTGAGTGACTTTGTCAAAAGCAAAGTGATGGCTAGAAGGCTGCACGTCAGTGGTCAGGACATACCAAAAGTGATTCAAGGAAGGAAAACTGTTGACTGGTTCATGGGTGCACTGATGCACATGTAGCTGGGGGTTAATGGTGAATGCTGGCCAGTGTAGTCCCGTTTCAATAGAAGCTCCAGTGTAGATCAACTTAATGAAAAGAATAATGCTAAATGTGATTAAAAACGTCAATGGCAGATGGTGGCAAATGGGGGAACTACTCTATATTAAGCAGTTATGGCTGAAACTCTAAAAACTGTTGTACATAAAAACATTCTGACGTTGGATATGAACATTACCTGATGTTCTTGACCTGTATCTGAACCATTTAATTATTTCCTATAATAAAAGTGAAAAAGCAAACAAACTCTTTTCCAAGTGACCAGTGGGTATATATACAGTATATATATATAATATTTTCCACCTTTAGCCTTGCTTCTGTAAACTTACTGTGGCCTCTCAGTGCTTTGCTCATTGCAAACCTTCAACCAGCGTGTGGGCCTGATCTTCCCTACGGCCCTGTCTGGTTAGCCTCCAATTAGGGCACTTCATAAGACTGTATTATCATTCTAATGAATAGTCTACACTTTCCAGTCATCTGGGAACACAGAGATGTGTAATAGGAGGAGAAGAGCTGCCCTTAGTCCGGGTCAGGTCCGGCTGATTGCTATGCAAAGAGTGCAAGGTGGACTGTGCAAAGGCTTGGCCTGGACGTCACTTCTTCTGAAATCTCAATACATCATTCAGCTAGTAGCTAAAAAGGTTTAGCCCTGTGTGGGAGGAATCAAAACTTCAGGATATAGCACAGGATAAACAACATGATCGGCGTGCACAGGTAACATTTGGAGCAGAATGAATGGCAGGAGTATTAACGAGCGTGTAGAATAGAATTGTTTCAGCATATGGAAAAGCAGTAGGTGTTTTAAACAAGCAACCATTCGCTATCTGTTGTATAGGTGAGAATAGATGGATTTGGTCTACTCTAAGGGTTGGTTAATATCTGGTGAAAAGGGGTTTGTGTCTCATGTCAGCTTTCTTGTTTATTCTTGGAAACAGTATCTGACAGTTTCTATGTTGGCTTAATCAGTGATGTGGCACACAAGATGTGTTTGCACTCATTTGGTTGAAACGTCAACATGGTTCTGGCAGCAGGGGGGAAAAGACGAGCTCTCCAGGAGGGAAGCCAGATGGAGCTACTGATCGAGGGTTTTACCTTTTTATGTGCTCCAATGATAAGTCCTGGATGCATGAACCCTTTTTCTCTTTGTCCCTTTTTTTTTTGTGTCCGCCTCAGTTCGCCTGCCTATTTTTTTCCCGGCTGGCAGATTGAGTACAAACTATTATCATACAATGCAAGGGACACTTACTTCCCATTTTATCCCATTCTCTCTTTCCTTTCATTGTTTATTTTGCTCCAGGAATGTCAACTTTACTACAATTCTCGTTGGCATTTTAAAATGTGTTTTATACGTAGTAAAAAAGTGCTTTTTTAAAAAAAAATAAATGCTGTTAAAAGAACTCTTTGTAAGTGGACATGTCCATTTTCTCCTCATGCTTCCTGTAGGCTGAGCTTCAGAAGATGAAGCAGCAGGCACAAGAGACCAAGCAGTACATAGAAAACCAGGAGTTAGAGGAGCAGAAGTTACTGAAAATCATAGCAGATGCTGATGCCGAGAAAGTGCGTCAGAAGAAAGAACTGGACCAGGTAAGGAAGAAAGAAAGGGATCTGTGTGGGTGTGTAGGTTTTTTTTTTTTTTTACTTCAGTAGACACCCATTTGCCCTGCTATAACAATGCCAAGCTGAATCTTTCCAGCAGGAAAGAATGGAGATGGGCGTATTCCATAAACTAATCAAAAGTGCTGTCTGTACAGTATGTGAGGCTACAGGTTCTCTTTAGTGAGAGAAAGATCCATTGCAAGACCTCGTGTCAAGTTCTCATTAATGAGAAAAAGAAAAAGGCAAAAAGCATATGCATGTGTGCAAAGGGAACGATCTGACTTGTCACTTTTAACGAGTGACAGTGGAGACATCACGTCAAGCATAGCATGGGTTAGTCAACCAATTACTGTATGGTCTAATCGGAAAATTAATATGTCCACTGACCAAACAAACAAATGACATTCATGAATTGTGCTTTGATACTATTGATGCTAAAATCTTTTAATCCAATCATATCCCATGCATTTTTTTATTTTTATTGCTTAAAAAGTGCAACTATGAGAAAGTCAAAGCAGTCAAAGTGGCAAAGAGAGCTGATGCAGATGCTTTTCATAAGGTCAGGGATATCCATATCCTGAGGGTACTTTAATTGAAGGGACCATGCTGACTCAAGCTTCTTATTTATATATCTATCAGACAACGACATGGTTTAGTATGTGCTTATGAAAGGTTTAAATCAGCAACACATAATCTTTTGGTTTAGCCTTTTCCTTGTTAAAATGTCTTTGAAAAGAACTTATGTTACTTTTGAAAAAAGTTGAAGACTACACTTACAAATATTATATTGTACATAGTAATGTTATTAACCAAACGTTAAACTGAAGAAATGCTTTCATATAAAAAAATGGTGTGAACTAAAAACTGAAGAAATTGCATTAGTTTTATTTAATTTTTTTAAAGGAAAAAAAAAAAATCACAAAACACATCAACACCAGTTATAAGAGAAACCAAGTCTAAGGACAAATTACATGATAAAAATAAACTACACAGCCTAAGGTTTTGTGAGGTCTGAATGAAAATGCTGGCAAATGATAAGCAAAGCTTTTCTGTTATCTGTGCTTGCTATTTGAAAAGAATTATGAATATGTTTATATGTCTTTTATTAACATGAGAGTTTATGCCTATGGTAATAATAATAATAATAATAATAATAATAATAAACAACTAGTACTACTACTTTTAATACTACTACTACAGTTCTAATAATAATGAAAAGTATTATTATTATTATTATCATTATTATTATTATTATTATTACCAGGGGCGTTCAAGTCAAACCAGGACTTTCTGGTAAACGAAGCCATAAAACTGATTCACATTTACAGAAGACTTCAAGCACAGCACATTGATGAGACCGAGCCGCAGTAGCACATTTAAATCGTGTGTATGTTTTGAAAAGGCTGTACGTTCATGGTGATCTCGGGTGAGGTGGCAAGTGGATCGGAAAAATCGAATGATGAAGACATGCATCTGTTTGTGGGAACTGTACACACACTTATTGACCAACACCACTTGCACATCACAGCAACTCGTACAGTCCTGACCATCAATCTGAGCCATTTCCACATGTTCGGGTTATTAAAGGAGTTCCTTGGAGGCCATGTGATGCAGGTAGTTTAATCATGGCTTAGTGTACTATGAAGATTAGTACCTTTAATGGTATCCAAGCGCTGGGATAAGTAAATTAGTACAGCAGGGGATTATATAAAGAAATAGTTTTTACTCTCATAACTGTGTTCTGCAATAGTGCATAACCAAAAGTCCTGGTTTAACTTAATCGCCCATATTCTTCTTCTTCTTGAAATATTATTATTATAATAATAATTATTATTATTATTAGTAGTACGACTTTGTTATTATTATTATTAATGTTCTTAAAAACATATAAATAAAGATACTGTACGTGCCTCCTGTAACAGACAGTGTTGCTGTTTAGGACCCAAAAATAAAAAGAAACCATTTCACAAGTCACCATATAGACGGCACATAAAGTGTGGGTTTGTGCTTTCTACATTTTTTTCGTTGTGCCTAAAATTAGATGCAAACACCTTACTGTATCTGGCCCTGTGTGTCAACAGCAATTAGTTTAAGTCTTAGTTATGTTTCTAAAATATTAGTTACAATTTGTGTGTATTGATTTTTGCTTTTTAACAGTCGTGCAGCCTTGTACTGAATCTGCATTACATTATGTAAAGGGAAAGATTCCGTCTTACGGTATAGACTGGTGCACTTACCACAGTTAGATAAGAGTTCAGTGGATGCTGGAAACAGACAAAGGTATTTGATCTTCAGAAGAAAAGGCTCTTTCTTGCTTTATGGACTGAAGTTTTTCCCAAACTAAAATTAGACCAGCGTTTGTGTCTCTCAGTAGGTGTGGGTCATATACCTTCCCACGTAAAGAAACTGCCATTGCACAAAAACCTGGGACCAAATAGAAGAGATGATGCAATGTGGCAAGATGAGTCATTTTTGTCTCCACATTTTGATAAAACCTGCGAAACTGTTTCCAAAAAGTAGCTGGCAAATATAAATATATTTATTTAAAGATATTTACATATTTATTATAAGTAATGAATAATTAAATTTTTGCATTTTGTCATTACCTCCTCTAGCGTTATGTGCAATTATTCAACATCTGCCAGAACAATTTTATAGTGCTACAGTAGTTGTATCCTATCTTATGTTCGCTTGTTTATCACTAAGGTAATTAGCGAGCGGGACATTCTCGGGACTCAGCTGGTGCGGCGGAATGACGAACTGGCACTGCTTTATGAGAAGATCAAAATCCAGCAGTCCATCCTGAACAAGGGCGAGATCCAGTACAACCAGAGGGTGGAGGACATCCGCTTACTTAAGCTGGAGATCAGAAGACTGCGGAGGGAAAAGACAGTCCTCAACAAGACTGTGTCCAATGTAGAAGACCTCAGGTAGGCTTGGTTTGGGTGTACAAGTGGCTGTGTCTATCAGGTGATCTTACTTAGTAATTTTATAGGAAACGCCCAAAGAAGCATGACTCTTAATCAGGTCTGTAAGGCCGACCTCTGCCTTAATGCCGAGGGCAACTGCTTCATCATATACCATTGTCCAAAACTGGTGATTATGGGTAAAATATAGAAAAAATCTTACTTAGGAAAATCTTAAAAAAAAACTTAACATTTTGAAATTTCAAAGATGTAGGAGTACCCTATAAAAGAATAAAAGTGGGTAACTTTGCAGCATGCCCCAAACAATAACAATTTTATGCATTTAGGGACAAAACATGGATTTTTTTTTTTTTTAGCTATTTATAGTTATGCTGTTTTTGAGACTGGTATTGTGAGGTTGAAGATTCAGACTGGCTGAGGGTTTTAAATGCGCTTTAGAATAGGTACATTTTAAATAATGATAAAAAGGTCCACCTTTTCATTATTAGAATAATGAAAAGTTAGAACTGGTCAAGATCAAGCCTAAAAAGCATCAAATTTTGTCTTTTGTCAAAATTTGTTTCTTTTTTTTTTAAGGGAAAGAAATCAGTACAAATAAGGCCTTTCTGTTAGTGGAAAATAATATTTTTTTTATTTCAAAAAGCTGATTTTGGAAAATGTTTTACAAATTTTTAAGAGATGTGTTTCGAGTAAAAATAAGAACAAAATCTAAAAGCATTGTTGAGAAGTTGTAACATATTCTAATTTGTTTTGGATTTTCATTGTCTGAAAACAAAAATGCAACGAAAGAGACCTTCTCTCTGGCCAGCAGAGGCACTTTCTCTGTAGTGTTATGTTTGCAGAAAGATACAGGCAAAAGAAGTAAAAAAAAATACAAATAAAATAAGATCAAATAAAATAATGTGTTGCCTGCACAAGTAATGCAATGCAAACTGCAATGCATGCTATGACATGCTATGCTACAGTATAGTTATTTCAGCACTATGAGCACTACAGTACATCTTGCTGTCCATCTCTCTCTCTCTCTCTCTCTCTCTCTCTCTCTGTGTGGCAAAAACATAATTGCTGAATTATGCTTGAATATTTCCAGCCTGTCCTCTTGTTTTTATATCAAACATCATGTCATTAATTCAGCTAGAAATGATTTGAGAATTTTCCCACATTGAAAGGGAAGGAGAAAGACAGACAGACAGAGAGAGAGAGAGAGAGAGAGAGAGAGAGAGCATAATTACAAAGTAAACTTGGCAGGATTACCTGAATATATAGATTATTGCAGCCCAGGTGGAGCAATCAGTGAATGATGTTCCTGATGTGAATATTCAATACATGCTAAATGATATACAGTGAGGTTGACCCTGTGAGATATCCAATAATATCCCACATTCATATATACGTCTGTGGGTTTAAATCAAACAGAGTATGCCAAGCCTTTATTCATCCTTAATCAAATTGCAAATTGTGTAAAACAAGTTTCACACCTACATGATTAGCAACGTCATAGCCTTGCTGTTTATATTCATAATATAAAGTTTGTGTCTAACTTAATCACATAAAAATGAATTTGCACAAGCAGTATTGGTGTGCTAGGACTTATGAATTAAGTTGTAAAAAAGTATCATACAAATTGTGTCATCGAGTTGCATGTGTGAGGCCTCATTTAAAGTTTTACAATTAGATTATAAGTTGGCTGAGATCATAAGAGATTATGAAAATATATAAACAGTTTGAAAGCAAAAAGGAATAAACAACTTCTTTGGCAAATTATTATTACTCTGGCACACAAAACTTTGACGCTTTGGATTTCCACATTTTAGACAAACCGTGCCACATTTTTTAATCAAACGCTGACACCTCCTGACAAACCAATTACATCACCCCTTTCTGCCACATGATAATTAAAAATGGAACTGAGCTACAGTAAGTACAGTATGAGCTGGCTAAAGGACTAAGCTGCAGTAACTGGATGATTTGAAAATGTTGAAGCCAAGAAAAAGCAAGCATTAATGAAGTATGTGTTACTTAAACATTATGGACATTTATTGATTTAGGTGTTGTGCGAACTTCATGCATTTATATAACCTAACAACACTACAATCACTGTGGTGAAGTTTGTTTGTCCTCTTGTTTCAACTTCTTTTTTTTCATCATGTTCCGATCACTTTATGTCTCTGGAGGTTACAGCATCTACAGTAGAAGGTGAAGAGGAACCATGGAGGGCAGCAAGCCGTTCGTTTTTTCCAATAGCAAAAGGGTGGCATGCTGTTTTCTTTTGCACTCAGGGCCAGCATGGCAATCACACATTTCAGGGTTTCTACCAGCGCCTGTGTCGTGGCAAGGACTAGCATGCCAATAGCTTTACTTTTATCCACATAAATCCTGAAATCCTGTGCATTCTGTGCACATAGAAACTGGTCAAGAACCACACGTTTGGTTACTTTCTGTGCTCCAGCTGCATCACTACACTCACCATGGGCCCACTCTTTTTTCTCGCCCATCCTTTTGATAGTCTGCAGATATGCCTGGAGGTCATCTTAAGCTTTAAGTGTGAGCTTTCGCAAAAAAAAAAAAAAAACAGGCGTAATACCGCTGTCAGTCCCCGTGAGCGCCTGCTGCTGGAGGTTGGCCTCCTTGGCTGCAGGTATTCCTCTCTACTCACACGATGGCCCATTTGGCATCCTTTTATATTTGGGCCGTGGGTCAAAGAGGGTTGACTGTGATACTCTGCCAGACGTGCTGAGTTTCGTAGTGTCACCCTGTGAGTGCGTGCTTCCTGGCTGTCCAAACACAGGAGGTGCTGAAGTGGCGCTGTCCTTTCAGCACTGCTTTGCTGCCTGAGTGAGGAGCAACGTTACAGTATGTTCGTGCTTGTGTTTGGTAGTAGATCCGCTGTCACGCTCTTTCTAGCTTTACTGCGCACATACAGTATGTGTTTTGTAAACAGTTGATGTGCAAGTGTGTCACCAAAGTTTTACAAACAAACCCATGGGATCAGCGTTTTTAATTATATTATTTGTTACAGGAACAAAAGCCAGCTAGGTCTGAATCAGCGCTCTTGCTCCTAATGCATGTGGGTCCAGATTTGTTTCCTGTGCATATAGAGTACAAATGTAAAGCTACATTCTGCAAGGTTCAATAATCCTCAGTGGTCGTCTGGTAGTTTTTGCCTCCTTCATTGTTTCGAACACTATTATATGCATATAAATAGCTGAATCTAGATGAGCTAGCTCTTATGCTGAGATTCCTAATGCAGATTCATTCTCCATCTGCTTTTAGAATACAGTTGTAAAGTTTTATTCAGCATGTTTTAATGATCCTTCACTTCTTCCTGAGCACTGCATAATTTTGCATCTGTTAGCGCGTACTGCTAACAGCGAGCTGCTGTATTCCGCACAAACCCATTTAAAGGTGTGCTTCTGATCACATGTTGAGCCAATTAGCATCCGTCCAGATGTGTAATAGCTAAGGTGTTTGTGAGTGAGGTGTTACTCTGAATATACCAAAATAGTGTCAACGATTGTTACAGAATGAAGCCCGAACAAAAGCTGGGACTGGTGCAGAGACTGTGAACATGTTCGCTTGCTCTTGGACCTTTTAAACCTGACGGAGCTTGATGATAAATCACCGGAGCAAGCTTTTTTGTGCTTTTACTCTCAGCATGGTGTGCATTCCCCTATTGCGGCATAGCTTGTAAAAGAACTGCTGACCTGGTTGGGTTTTCCGACACTCGAAAAATTAGGGAGGAATCTGATCCGAGACCAGCACCCTAGAGTTTTTATGAACACAATGAGCTTTTTAGATGTTTCACACTGGCAGTGCTTTAGTGTTCTGCATGGGTTGCCAGGTTTAAGTCATTTTAAAAATGGACAGCTCGCCCAGTAGACTGAAAAGAGCCGCACAGGGTATTGCCAGCCTTGGCTTTTATATTTTAAATGCGCTAAAGCAAGGGTATTTAACTAGAAGTTCTAAAAGGTCTGGCTACATTAAATTTATTGCTTCAAGGGGTACTGACACATGAACTAACAAACCGAACTGGAAACATCAGTTACATTTAATGCTTAACTATCAGTGATTAGATCATGCCTGTAAATAAAACATAAATTTTGAGACTTTCCTGCTTTTAAATAATGTCATGGTAAGAGAACAATTACAACAATTGCTGTGAAGAATAAATGCTATTCAGTCTAGTGTAAAAGATTAAAATAAACTAATTTTGGGCAACCACTAACCCCAATCCTTGTTCCCCCTTTGTGTCATAAATATTTAGCATAACAAATGCGCTGAGCCCATAAGTATCTGCCTTTTACAGAGAAATCATAATTAACTAATCAGATATAAGGAGAAATAAAAAAAACAAATAAAGAAAACATTGAAACACAATCTAGCTAAACTATCGTATCAGTCTGGCTCATAAAAGGTGTAATACCATGCGACACTTGTATAAACAACACAGTAAAAGCACAGATTTAAATTTAGGTAATTAATTAGTTTATTTTCTTCCTTATATACCTGTATTAGCTGTCTTTTTGTACCCCTGGAGCTATGACTTGATTGACTGATTAGCCAAAAATAGAGAAAAAAATCAGTGACATAAACTGTTAAAAAAATGTGGCTTAGGGGTAAGCACTGTTGCCTTGTACCTCCAAGGTCTGAGTTCGATTCCTGCCTCTGTGTGCATGGAGTTTGCATGTTCTCCCCGTGCTTGGTGGGTTTTCTCTCACAGTTTAAGACACACAGATGCCCGTGGTGTGTGTGTGTCTGTCCTGCGATTGATTGGCACACCATCCAGGGCGTACCCCGCCTTGTGCCCCAAGTCTCCTGGGATAGGCTCCAGGCCAATACCTACAGTAGTGTAAGTACAGCCTAAATAATTTACACTACTCAAAAAATTATTGGAGGAACAATTAGTCTACATGAACACCTTTAGTGTGTGTTAATTTTTTAGCAGTATATCGGCTGGAATGTTTCAACAGTATTAGGCAAAAATGACTTAGAAATTATTCATTCATTCATGCATTCATCTTCTATAAAGCTTATCCTGTGTACAGAGTTGCGGGGGAGTGCTGGGGGGGCGGTGCTAGAGACTGTGCAGGAGACTTACACCAGGAAATGGGGTACACCCTGGGTAAGGTGCCAGTCCATCACCATTGTCACCTTAACCACAAATACACAAACCATGCAACTTGGGAATGCCAGTCAGCCAAATCTACATTTCCTTGGACAGTGGGATGAAACTGGAGAAGAACATACAAACATACATGCACACTTAATGCAGGAATTGAACCCTCGATCGTGGAGATGCAAGGCTACAAGTATCTCTGTGTCCAGATGTTTTGTGATCGCCTACAGTATGTAAGGATATTTTACATCTCATCAAGCACAGTATGTCATTTCATCGCCTCCATTCAGCTACTCGACTAAATTCACTTTGTTGAATAAAATAGGGGCATATATTTACAGTGAGTGCATGCTGTAAAAAAAAAAAAAACATTAGGTACAAGTCTATACTCTTTGATGCCCAGCCATGTGCATGATGTGCATCCTCATACACATATGTAGGAGTGATTAACAGACATTAAATGCAAGTCTGTCTTTGATGAGAAGCATTTTTTGCCTTTGAAAAATCAGCTCACTGGGCATGAAAAAAGAAGGTTAAATTTATGTTGTTCAGTATATTCTTATAGTGTATGCGCTGGAAATAAATAAATAAATGATTAAATAAATGCGGAAAAACAAGCATTATCCTGCCAGTCCTACCCCAGTGCTTGTCTGCCAGCCTTAAAATGACACACTGCGTTTTTCCTCCATGTCCACCCCCTGCCGATCTCTTCTCTTTTATAATTACACTTACGTAATTGCATGGTCCTTGAAACAGGAATGGCAGAATTAATGATAAATATATGCATGTGTAATTTAAGGTTTTTATTCATCAGGCCAACTCTGTTGGACAACAACAACAACAACAACAACACAGATTTCAAATGTTATAACATTTTGAAGCCAAATATCCTGTACAAACCCTACATTCGAGTAACATGTAAAACCATTTTTAGCAACTTAAATTGTAGTCGTAGTACGTAAATGTTGTCAGATTCTCAAGTTTTTTTTTCTTAAGCATCCATCAGAGGATCTCAACAGAGTTGATGTCTGGATATAACCTGGCCATTCTAACACATTTATTTATTTATTTATTAATTTTTTTTTGCCATTGAAATGTTGACTTGCCAGTGTACTTGGGATTGTTGGGAAGATGGCCTTGAATTTATCCCATGAATATTCTAGTATAAAGTGGCGTTCATCATTGTCTCAATGACTGTGGCCGCAAAACAAGCTCAAATAATCACTTCTTTAGCAACATGCTTGATTTGTTTGTGATGATGTGCTGACAACCAATAGGCTGTGCACGAACATCTTCACCTTAGTTTCCTCATTCCAGAGAATAATGTTCCAGACGTTTTACCCCCCAAAAATGGCATCCTACCATATTTTTTTTGGTGTAATTATTTTGGTCTTTTTTTATGATTATTCCATCATGAATACAAATTCTTAATATGCTCACAAACGCCTGTTGTAAGTCTTGGCTTTTCTTTATATCAGTAAACATTGAAAGATCTGACCTTGTGACTGAATTTGCTGCGAAGCTCACCGCAGGGAAAACTGGCAGCTCCCTTCAAGGCTGAACAAATGTAAGCAATCTTTTTGACTTTATAATGGTAAATTTTGAATAGTTTGCAGATGGCCTTATAAGCCTTTTTTTTGTAATCGCTTGTCCGACATCATGGTTGATGTCTTTTGTTCTTGGCATAGTGTACGTAGATACACAGCTGAGTGTTTGAGATTACAAATCTGCCAAGAGTTCAGTTTTACAGAAGGATTCACACTTCTTAATGATGAACAAATCTTGTGAATTTCAATAGAAACACCTAGTGGCTAATTATGCTTAATGACTGGGAAGAGTTGGCTTTATTTTTTCCCATCTGGCTGACTTTTTTTTTGTAAAAGTATGACTACATATTCTTTTGTCTTTTTTCTTAATACTTTAAAGTTTTTGACACTTGAGGTTTTTTATTTTTTATTATTTTCAGCAGTTGGTAAGGACCACACAGTTGTTATTTAGACCCTGATTAATGAAAACCAGGAATCAATAGAGAGCAGAGTTTCTCCACCCCCTCGCCCAAGACTGTATATGTATTTCAATCTTATTCCATCTTGACTACCAGGTTGTCTCATCTCTTTATCCCTTCCTCAGTTCTCTTCCATTACTAGTTGGGCTAGGTGAACCATACAAAATACACCATATGTTACCCCAGTTCGTAGCTCATTAGGTGCCAAGCTACTGTACCTAAACTGGGACTGCCTTACAATCTGCAGGCAGCCAGATGGATCCCCAGCAAAACACTTAATTTTACTCATATTACCTTTATCGCTGAATATGCATTAGCTAAACTTTCACCTGGTGGTATGTCCTGGATGACAAAGAGTTTTTTTTTTAAAGGAAAGCTCCATGTGATGTTTTTAATGATTCCATTTCGAATTTGTTGGCTTGAGTTGATAAAAGTGCTGCTGCATAATAATAATGTTTAGATATCTTCAGCAACAGTAGTTTGTACCGATGCAATTATTATTTGGTATTTGATTGGGATTGTGGGTAATGTACTATAGGAAACCGTTAACCACAAATTAATCAACACATCAATTCCTTTAATAGGAGTTTTCAGGATACTTATATGATTAAAATCCATGTTGCATTTGACAAGTTAAAACAATCGCTATGCCTCATGAGACCTCAGTGGGACTACAGCTTCACACATGTTCCCACATATATACTATTTTAAGCAGCAGCTGGTTAAATTATTTGAGTAGAATTAATGAGAAAAGATTCAGCACATCCAGTTTTTGCGCACAAATTGTTTAAGTGCTTTATTATACAGTTACATAGTTTCAATTACACTTCCTTGTTTTTTCTTGTTTTCCATCTTTTTTAATAAAGCATGACTTAATAAAGAAATTCAAGCTGCAGAGTACTTTCACTTTTTGTTTATTTTATCTCAACCTTGCTTCAGTGAATAATCATTTTACCTGGATATTGTAAATTTGTACTTTCTCTAATTTCTTTTAGGGATTATGTTTCAGTTAATGTGAACTCAGTTTTTCATTTCTTTAATTAAACAATATCACATAGGAGGGAGTGCTGTTGTACTGAATATCAACACAGCTGTGAAATTTAGGATTCAGTTATTTTTCTCTGCCTAGGGTTAGGTTGTACTATGTGGCCAAAAGAAAGAAAAAAAATAAAACATTCAGATGAGGGAAAATGTCATTAGTTTCTTTTTACATTTCTGCTTTAAGATATGAGGTCACTACTGGGCCTCCTTAAGTGGGTTACGTATCCAAAACACTGTGTACAATCCCTTTTATGATTCAGAATGACTTAGAAGCAATTAAAAAAGTGTTGTTTAAGATGACGTGACATTATCAGATGTGGATTCTTAATCGAAGTGCGTCTATGACTGGTTTGGAATGTGGGTTTTGGCAGGCAGCTGCTCTCCCGTATTTCCAGTACTGCTAACCATACCAATCTATTTTCACCCATGCTGACAACCAACAGGTAGAGTATTTAATGACTCTTAAAACACTTGTGACAGAGAGTGATACATGTGAATGATACACATATATGTACTCACTCATATACAGTATTCACATATACTTATATACATACTGTATGTGGTATAATATATATATATATATATATTGTGGCGTGGGCGGGGTGGCGGCTGACGACCAGCATGCCTTGCGGGGATGTCGGTGTGTGTTCACCATGTTGGGGAAAGGTGTTTGGGTTGGTGGCTTCGGCCCTGTTTGTGTGAGGGGTGTGTGACGTGTGAAATGTGCTCCAGTTCAAGCTAGTGCTGAATTGGATGTAGGCTCCTGAGTGAAAGTGCTGCTCATGCCTTACATGCTGTGTGCTTAATAAAGTATTCCCAGCCATTGCATTGGGTAGCAAATAAGCTCACTCGTCTCTCCAGCATTTTTCCCGGCGTAAAAACGCTACAATATATATATATATATATATATATATATATATATATAGGCTCTATTATTTTGTGGGATCCTTCTCGTCAGATTACTCGGCCATGACTAACTTGTATAACTAATAATATTCCCTCTATACGATGACTTCAATAACCGGACAGAATAACGTTTATATCTGGTTCATTTCAGGTTTTCTCCTACATATCACATCAGCATGTTTTGCTATGTTTTACTACAATACTACAGTATTGGATGGTCCATTGTTAAAAGAGCTATACACATAAAATTTAATTGAGTTGAACTCATAATTGGGATCCGGTTATCAACAAGTGCCCGCTACTTACTCTTACTTACGTTGTCCAATAGAAAAGTCCGTCTCTCAATGCCACATATTTCTGCACTCATTTAATATACTGTATAATCAGATATTCCTATCAGCACTATCTTTTGCAAGTCTATTTTTCTATCTTAAATACTGTACTTAATTGCTTTGCTTCTTATCTACAAAATGGTTCATATTTCCTGGAAAAGTTCCACCTCATTTCCTCAGTGGTTTTGCCATTCTTCCACTATGCTAATGTTCTCTTATCAGTTAGCATTTTTTGTGGATTCTTATATTACCTTTTATTACATCTTCACGGGCAATATAAAATCATTATTTTGAATGTAAATCACCGCCTTTATTGGTGAATATTTTTATTACATATTATATAACTTAATTTCGCACCGACAGCACTTAATTAGTTATATACCCCATTTGTCAAGGCCAGATTTTAATGCTAAAATGTGCGTGCAGAGAATGTGCAGTGACCAAGACCTGAGGATACCAGTGGATGTTTGAGTTTAATTGGTTATTGATTGGTGTTAAGATGCATACAGTAGGACAGTTAACCATGAATCTACTTCAACTTATTCAAAGCATGTTCTATTTTTTGTGAAACAACAAAAATAGCAAAAGTTTGACTCTATTGCTGTCTCTATGTTTGAATATATGCACCCGACTCTAAAATCTAAACATGACAAGTGAGTTTAAAGTGAATTGTGTAACTTATGTAAGCATTAGGGGCTTTTTCCCTCTCGGTGAACTTTCCACCAAGTCGAAAAACAAAGTATTTAGTCCACTAATTTAGAAGGCCTTTAATTTTAATATTACAGTCAAATCTAGTGTAATGGATAATGATGCCTGTCCTACAGCGGAACCCTGGATCGCATTTGTTTGCCGAGCGTCTTGTGAGCGTCAATGAGCCAATGGTTCTTCTCTCTCGTGCCCTGTGGGTTTATGGGTAATCGTCTTCCATGTTATGTCTCAGTGCGTGTACCTGTATGTCACTCGTATAGCCAACATCCGTGCACGTGGATACTGTTTACAGTAATTAACAATGTGATCGCGTGTGTGCGCGCATAAAGCGAAAGCAAGTGTCATTAAAGAGGTTCCTTGTTAAAGGAAACTAATGTTTCTCTCTATCAGAAAGCAGAGATTCCGTTAGTGTGTGCACGCATGAGTGTCATTAGAGAGGTCCCTTGTTAAAAAAGTTTTCAGACTGAGCTGGCCGTTTCCGTTAGTGTGTGTGTGTGTGTGTGTGTGTGTGTGTGTGTGTGTGTGTGAGTGAGAGAGAGAGAGAGAGAGAGAGAGAGAGAGAGAAAGTCATCCTGCACGGTAGCCCCCTCCCTTCCTCCGGTCTTACTTCGACACACACACACACACACACATACAAACACACACACACACACTAATGGAAACACTGCTTTGTCGAGATTATTTTCAAAGGTAAATACAGGTTCATTTGTTTTATTTTTACTTTATAATTAGTTTTAATTACTTTTATATGATTATTTCTGGCCTGTGGAACAAATCATCAGAGTCTCCATTATTTCCTTACAGAGAAATTTGCTTTCATATACAATACAAGCATGCTTTCGGAACAAATTATGCTCGCAATTCAAGGTTTAGCTGTATTTCATAATTTACTGATCTGAGAGTTTTCAGCATAAAGAAAAATAATAATTAAAATTAAACATCCAGTGAACGGCATCTCCGCCAGCAGAAATTGATGAGAGATGCCAAATTTGTTAGAGCTGCCAGGAGCCCAATTTAATCACTCTTTACCACCATGGTAAGCAGAAAGGCCACTTAGAAAAAACAATACATTAAACCTTGTATGAGAACACAAAACTGAGCCTAAAGTTCATTCAAGCCCACAGGAGAGTAGACTGAACGTGAAGGATCCTAAACTTCCATTAACAGGTTTTCTAAAGGTGATTTGTGAATAATATATAACCAATTGTCTCCGGTCAGCCTGACCACACACACACACACACACACACACACTCCACCCCATGCATACACTGCTTGCAAACACTGATGTCGTCTGAGCGAGTGCATGATGTTTGTTAAATTAAGAAAGATGAGTAAGAGAGGGTTCAGCAAATGTGTTTTTCAGTATTTGCTCAGACTTGATTACTCTGTTTTCAATTGCTTTTATGTGCACTTAATTGTAAGTTGTTTTGGGGACGGGAGTTTGCTAAATGGCGTAATGGAATGGTTCTTTGCTTCTAATTGATGTTTCTGCAATATGCTAAAACATATTTTTTCTCACTTTTGCTTTTCTTCCTGCTTCTGTCGAAATAGGTCAGGACAAACACACACATGCACACCATTTTCCATGCCACTTAATTGATTTTATGTATGTGTGTAAGTAAGAGTAAGTACGTGCAAGCTTATGTTTCGCTGTTTGTAAAGGTGTTGATTGAAGTTTAAGGCAGTCATATGAACCCTGCCATTCTCAATGAATCAATCCACCCACACTTCTTCCTCTGTCGCACTTTATCCTTCATCGTTTCTCTGCATTTCAAGGTGAACACTAACCAAAAGAAACATAATGACAGATCGAAGGAGGGATAGAAAATGAAAGCTGAAATACCAGGAATACGAACGGAATACACTCCCGAACTCCCCAGCTCTCACCTACCCTCATTAATTTATAATATCAAAAGGAATAATGACACTGACAAGGAAAGATGGATGACTTCTCCTCTGTTAGGAGGCAGTGATGTATTTAGTAGGTTTTCGCCTTTGACACTGCAGTTGAGTTGATGGCTGGAAAGTGAGCACTTTGCCAGCATTGCAATTAAAATGCATCAATTATTTTTCATGATCAACAAACCAAAAGAGCAAAACAAATAAAACAAAACCCACTCGTCATGTTGTGAGCCAATCACATTTTTCTATCCTGGTGTTATGAAGAGTGTGGCATATGCTTATTACGGTCTATACACGGGCTGTATTATCACCAGTTTGTAGACTCTAAGCCTATTCATGTGTTACAGAAATAATTTAAGCTGTCTGGTAATTTACTCTTTGTTATTTATTTATTTTTTCTTTGTTGCATTATACTTTATTTTATTTTGTTTTATATGAATTGCAAAATAATTTGATGTAATTGGAGTTTTAACATATTTATAAAAGTGTTTTTGTCATTTTTTTTAAATATCTTATTTATGTCAGTGGGAAAAATAGCACTGGATTGTAGTATAAAATAATTAAAATAGTTTTCTAATCAACCATATTTTAATTATCATTTGCAATAGAATGCTCTTATACTTTTATTTCATATCAAAACTGTCAACAATTTCGATAAAGTTTGAGACAGGAATAAATTATATGATAAGGCTTTTTAATTATTTGAATGCTCATAAAATTAAACATTTAAAACATCATGCCCAGTATAGTTTGGGTTCCCCTTGTGCCAGTTCTGGCCCCTCGATGCATGACTCCAAAAGACCTCTGGGGAGATGCTGCGTCTGGCAATGGTAACTTCATTGATACTTCATTGGATGCTTGATTGGATTGAGATTTACAATAACATTTAGCCACTTGGCAGACAGAATTAAGAGATGGGGAATTTTGGAGGCCGGATCAACAGCCTTGACCTCTTTTCCTACTAAGGCCCATGCACAGCAGAGTGTGATGCATTAAGTGTTCTGGTGTCTTTCTATTATGACAGGTATATTGACGTTTCTGTGGGATCGGACAGGCATAGTTTAGCTTTGGGTGCCTATTATTCTGTCACCAGTTTACTGTAATAAAATTGACAAACAATATTTTTCAATTTACTGTACCTTCTGACACCGTTAATGTTATGGCTGATTGGTAAACATCTTTTACATTTTTGAGGAAATTTACAACATTTATAAAATCAAGATCATTTTCCAGGAAACTAGGAAGATCTACGTAGTGACCCCAAGCATTTATCAATAATTTATCAGGAGAAAAAAAAATCGTTTGTGTTATTTGTTTAGTTTACAAATTCAGATTATGAATATTACTCTATGATATAACACTGAAGTCGAAGTAGTTAGCGCAAAACTATATTGACATGTTCCTGTGTGTCGCATTCTGAAAAGCCACATTTAAATTAAAAGCCGTAGGTTATTTTAAATCCTGACACTCCACACTAGCGTAGGAGTTTGGCACAAGAAATAGACAAAGGCTAGTTCTAAGATACCACAAAGTGACTCTGACTCAATGGAACACCAAACTTCACGAAAAACCACCACCAAAATAGGTCAAAACCTTTATCAAATATTAATATATAAGTCCTGGAATAACTACAATAAACTTTACAAGACATGTAAATTTGGGGTCAGTTTTCAAGTTTGGGAATCCATGTTTTTTTAGCATATACAGTGGTGTGAAAAACTATTTGCCCCCTTCCTGATTTCTTATTCTTTTGCATGTTTGTCACACAAAATGTTTCTGATCATTAAACACATTTAACTATTAGTCAAAGATAACACAAGTAAACACAAAATGCAGTTTTTAAATAATGGTTTTTATAATTTAAGGAGAAAAAAAATCCAAACCTACATGGCCCTGTGTGAAAAAGTAATTGCCCCCTGAACCTAATAACTGGTTGGGCTACCCTTAGCAGCAATAACTGCAATCAAGCGTTTGCTATAACTTGCAACAAGTCTTTTACAGCGCTCTGGAGGAATTTTGGCCCACTCATCTTTGCAGAATTGTTGTAATTCAGCTTTATTTGAGGGTTTTCTAGCATGAACCACCTTTTTAAGGTCATGCCACAACATCTCAATAGGATTTAGGTCAGGACTTTGACTAGGTTACTCCAAAGTCTTTATTTTGTTATTCTTCAGCCATTCAAAGGTGGATTTGCTGGTGTGTTTTGGGTCATTGTCCTGCTGCAGCACCCAAGATCGCTTCAGATTGAGTTGACGAACAGATGGCCGGACATTCTCCTTTAGGATTTTTTGGTAGACAGTAGAATTCATGGTTCCCTTTCAAAGGCTACACTCGATGCTGCGTGAAAACGCTATGGGAACATCTTGTCATGTTGCTGGTTGTGAAGCATGTGTGTACCAAACACGCCAAATTTTTGGCTTTTATAACCTCGGTCAGGTGACGTCATCTGATAGGACGCACCTGCAGGTTATAAATACGAGTGAACCGGAAACATTCATCAGATTCTTGTCTTCACCTAGTGTGTCTAACCAGCAAAAATAAGTGTTTAACTCACCGATAATCGCAGAGTTTAAACGAGATGTCCCTCCGTGTGCATAATCCATATCTCTACACTTTACTGCTTCGATTAAGTGCTACGCACGCCTCGCATTCCTTGAGAAGCCTCGAGCCGCCGCGCATTCCTGGGGCTTAAACTCGTGCATCCGGCAGAGCAGTAAGAGACGGATTTAAAACTCCTTTCTTTCGCGTTCTTATTGGATCGGAAAATCCCTCTGTCCGCTCTCAAGCGCGCTGCGCTTCTTGTGAATGGGCAAGAATAAACATCCTCTCTTGCTTCCGCGAAGATTGTAATAGCCTCTAAGCACTTAAAAATAAATAAATAAAAACATAGACGGGAGGTTCTGTCGGGTGGCCGGGGGCGGAGCCTCAACGACGCTCTCTCCCCTTTTCTTAGCAATCTCCATATGAGTTAACCCTTTCATGGAGTAAGCTGTATTCATCCCGTGTTTTCCTGCCATCAACTTATTTATTTATTTAAATATAGTTGAGGTAGAAACGCAGAGTTATATGATGACACCCAGATAGAAGAGACGCTTCCAGGCTATCTCTCTTCTGGGACATCATCCTTCCTGAAAAGCTATTACTTCCTTTCAAGCTGTGTAGACTTTTTATCTTCCCTGGAGGGAAAAGCTTTTCAGGCAGCAGGTCAGGTTGGCGCATTGCACACCATGGCGGTTTTGCATGCCTACCAGGCTGACCTGCTGAGAGACTTGAGTACTGGCGGGGCTCCGCAAGGTAGGCGTATTGGACTTACGCCGGGCCACAGACTTGTCTCTTCGTGCAACAAAGCAGACGGCTCGTGCTATCGGCCGTTTTATGGCTGCTATGGTCTCCGCGGAGAGGCACTTGTGGTTGAATTTCAGGTGGTTGAAGCTCGTGCTATCGGCCGTTTTATGGCTGCTATGGTCTCCGCGGAGAGGCACTTGTGGTTGAATCTCAGGGGCATTAAGGAGAAGGATCGTTTATTCCTCCTCGATGCCCCATCTCGCCTCCCGGCCTACTTGGCGATGTCGTTAACTCGGTCGCCACTAGGTTCATGAGGCGAAGTTATATAACAAGCCTTCGGGAAATTCCTTCCCTGCCTTGCTCAAGAGTCGGGACTGTCGGCCACCCAGTCTCGACCGGGTCTGACAGTTGCGAGGCGTGAAACACACAAGGAGAGTGTTTTTGAGCTAGGCACCCCCTCGCAAGATTGGGGTGCGTCACGCAATCCGCCTCAAAGGAGGTCAGACTGGCATATTGTCTTCACAAAGAAGCCCTAAGGTTCATGTGCCCAGGACCGTGGGGGGTGGCCCCCCAATGGGGAGAGGCACGCAGAATTAGTTTTAAAGAATGAAGTGTTCTCCCTGGCACCCCCAGGAGGTTGGTGTTCTTGCTCCGCCACCACTGGTGTTTCGGGCAACTCCAGTCTCCAATAAAATGTTAGTTCTTCAGGTTTTTCCTGCCGTGTTTCAGGATGCCGAACATCTAACATTACCCCGTTTAACCAAGCCGCTGAGCTTTGCCCCTTTCTGAGAAACTGGCAGCGTGGAAGCTACTGCCAAGTATATCTTCTTGGGTACTAAGCACTGTACAGAGAAACTACAGGATTCAGTTCTCACATCACCCTCCGCGTTTCAATGGCTTGGTCTCCACTTTCATGAAACCGGAAAGTGCAAGAGGAACGGGGGGCTGCGTCCAATTTTTTAGATTTTGCGGGCTTTACCGCTATCTAAAAATAAATTAATGGAAATATTGCCACAACACAGGAGGTTCCTGAGGTTCGCTTTCGGAGGCGAAGCTTACCAGTATCAGGTCCTTCCATTTGGTCTAGCTTTTTCACCCACACATACACAAAATACATGGATGTAGTTCTGGCTCTTACGACTCCAGAGCATCCGTATTGAATTACATGACTGGCTGGCCCAGTCTCACTAGCTAGCGCTTCGTTCTAGCTAATCTTTGTTTCCTAGGATTAAGATCCAATGCCATGAAAGCATGCTCTTTTCTGTCTAGAGGACAACATTTTTGGGTGTCACATGGAATTTGAGCGTAAGTGGGCACAGCTGTCTCCCGCTCGTGTCGAATCCATTCTCAACACCGTCAAGGAAATCAAGCTAGACCAGAAAGTGACCATCACTTTCAGAGATCTTAGCTCTCATGGCAGCTGTATCCACGGTGACACCTTTGGACCTTCTGCACATGAGAGCATTTCAGTTGTGGCTAAGAACCAGGGGATTTTACTCTAGGGCCAATCCCCAATAAGGGCTACGCGCCAGGTGCTTCGTACCCTTCCTATGTGGTTCAGACCCCGGTTTCTGACTCTGGGTCCCACTCTAAATTCGTCTTGTCATCGCAGATGCTAACGACAGACGCTTCCCTCATGGGCTGGGGTGCGGTCTTAAATGACCGTCCAGCCCAAGGGAGCTAGAGAGGCCATCTTTTCGCGCGGCACATCAATTGCCTCGAAATCATGGCTCTATTTCAGGCCCTAAAGCACTTCCTCCAGCAGTTGAGACTACCATGTCCTAGTGCAGGTGGACAACACTATGGCAGTTTCATATATTAATCGCCAGAGCGGACTGTGCTCGCGCCACTAAATAGCTAGCGCACCAGATTCCTGTCCCTCAGGGCGATTTACATTCTGGGAAAATTTCATGTAGCGGAGGTGAACCTCTTTGCCTCGCAAGATCAGCAAATGTCCCCTTAACTACTCTCTGACTCTAAGTCAAGCTGGTCTTCCAGCCAATGTAATTAAGACTATTCTAAGTACTAGGGCTGCCTCCCCTCAAATAGAATGTATTTGAAAGTTGGTGCATGACGAAGCAGGTAGACCCAGTCCACTGCCGAATTGTTTCAGTGCTGGAGTTTCTGCAGAAAAAAATTGTCCTCTGGCTTGTGCCCCCTTGTTAAACCACTAGAGTCAGCGCCTCAGGTTTCTGACCCTTAAGATGGTTTTTCTAAATGGTGGTACCTCTCTAAGAGGATCGGACATCCCTATTGTTTTTGAAGCCTTCTGTCCTCCGCCTTTACAGCTTCGGAGCAGGGTAGAGACTTCACTTTCTGTGTCCAGTACGTGCTCTTCAGATTTACGTCCACCGCATTAGCCAGTGGCGTAAGTCAGAGCAGCTTTTACATGTTTCGGGGCCACAAGCTGCGTGAGAGATGCTATTGCCCTCTCCTATGAGGCGCGTGGGCTCACTTCGCCTCTAGGAATCAGGGTTCATTTAACCAGGGGAATCGCCTCATCAATTGCACTAGCAAGAGGTATTTCCTTGCAGCAAATCTGTGACGCGGAGGGTTGGTCCTCTCCGCACACATTTTCCAATATGCATCCTATTGTTTTGAAGCCTTTTGTCCTCCGCCTTTACAGCTTCGGAGCAGGAAAGACTTCACTTACTTTGTCCAGTACGTGCTCTTCAGATTTACGGCCACCCCATCAGCTAGTGGCATAAGTCAGAGCAGCTTTTGCATGGTCTGGGGCCGCAACGGCGGGTGGCCCCCACTACACTGGGCTATTGCCCTTTCCTATGAGGCGCGTGGGCTCACTTCGCCTCTAGGAATCAGGGCTCATTCAACCAGGGGGATCACCTGATCTATTGCACTAGCAAGAGGTATTCCCCTGCAGCAAGTGTGTGACACGGAGGGTTGTCCTCTCCGCACACATTTATTACATTTATAGTTTGGATGTTCATGCTACTCTGGGCCCACGTGTCCTCGAGTCAGCTACCCAGACATAGTTCTGAGACCTTTTCGGCCTTGTGCGCACACGCTACACAACCTTGGAGTCCAGACACTTGCAGTGCGGCGGCGTTGGTACTCTCGTTCCCATAGCGTTTTCACGCAGCATCGAGTGTAGCCTTTGAAAGGGAATGTCTCGGGTTACTTTGCTGTAACCCTGTTCCCTGAAAAGGCGGGAACGAGATGCTGCGTCCCAATGCCGCACTGCCTATGTGACCGGACGTCCGTTCAGACAAATCAATCTGAGGAATGTTTCCGGTTCACTCCTATTTATAACCTGCAGGTGCAGGTCCTTGGAAATTTGCGATGCAGGCCGTTTTTGCCCAGTCTCTTTCTTATGTTGGAGTCGTGAACACTGAGTTTAATTAAGGCAAGTGAGGCCTGCAGTTCTTTAGATGTTGTCCTGGGGTCTTTTGTGGCCTCTCGGATGAGTTGTCTCTGCGCTCTTGGGGTAATTTTGGTCGGCCGGCCACTCCTGGGAAGGTTCACCACTATTCCATGTTTTTGCCATTTGTGGATAATGGCTCTCACTGTGGTTCACTGGAGTCCCGAAGCTTTAGAAATGGCTTTATAACCTTTACCAGACTGATGGATCTCAATTACTTTTGTTCTCATTTTTTCCTAAATTTCTTTGGATCTTGGCATGATGTCTCGCTTTTGAGGTGCTTTTGGTCTACTTCTCTGTGTCAGGTAGCTCCTATTTAAGTGATTTCTTGATTGAAACAGGTGTGGCAGTAATCAGGCCTAGGGGGGACTACAGAAATTAAACTCAGGTGTGATAAACCACAGTTAAGTTATTTTTTTAACGAGGGGGGCAATCACTTTTTCACACAGGGCCATGTAGGTCTAGATTTTTTTTTCTCCCTAAATAATAAAAACCATCATCTAAAAACTGCATTTTGTGTTCAATTATGTTATCTTTGACTAATAGTTAACAGTTTTTGATGAGCAGAAACATTTAAGTGTGACAAACATGCAAAAGAATAAGAAATCAGGAAGGGGGCAAATAGTTTTTCACACCACTGTACTTCAAGTACAAAGTTTTTATTTGCTTGATTGTATGATTTTTTTAAAGAATTTAATTAGGATTAAAAAAATATGTCCAGTATGGATAAAAATGAAAAAAAAAAAAAAAATGACACCAAGCTATAGGTAATTGATAAGATATAAAACATTATGCTTTCGTTATGTCCTCAGTAGGAAGTGTTTCTTTCTTTCTTTTTTTTTTAAAGTTATAGGTTGTTCAGTGTTTTAAAAAAAGGGCATTAAAGTATGAAAGTGCAAAAAGTTCCTTGACACTCACATTAGTTTGTATAACCACCAGAACATGACACTGTAGATAATCATCAATGCAATTCAATAGAAAAGTACAAGAAATATGTGTATATGTGTGTGAAAGTCAGGTTGAGTATGGTATCAAATACATAAGACTGCTCATTTATTCAATATATAAAACCTTGAGTCCCCGTTTCATCATCACCCCTCCTTAACATCCTGCTTCCATCTAAGTGCTGCAATTAACTTCATTCATCTCTGAAGGTTATGCCACAATGAACCAAGAATTCTTCGCCGTAGGTAACAGTGCTCCTCCTGAATGTAATGCTTGTTTAATATTGACAGTGAAACAACCCAAATCACAGGGAAACCCCAATTCACTGAGCACGCCATGGCCGCTACTGTAGATATGCCAGCCACCGAGTGCAATCTCCAATCATGTTCACAATCGCCAGAGTTTTAATCAGTCACACCTGTTTGCAATCACTCTCATAGCTTACATAAACAGACACTAGGCTCACACTTTACAGAGCCAGATTTTCTCATGTTTGATTTCGCTGGGGTTTACCTATCGCCCTGCCAAGTTTATGCCTTTATTTTGCCCCGCTGTTTGATGGCTGCAAATCACCTTAGCCGTTTGCCTGTCTTTGCCGCCACAAGCTTTGATTTTTGTATTGGATTTGTCTCCCTTTATTGTTATCAAAAACTGCTTCAACTGCATTTTTATTCATCTGAGCTTCTGTCTTATGATAGTTTACTTTCATGTATGCAGCAGGGGAGTCAGAATGTCGGTAGTGGCAGACCAGCTCTCTCATCAATAGGCTAGATAAATACAATGGGAAGACAGCCATGTGTCAAGATTTCCTACAAAATACTCTTTCCACTTGGGGCCCTCTTAACAATAGCCTACTTGTTCAGTCTACCAGCTGGTGAAGCCCTCATCTGGGCTACAGCAGTTTGGCTGAAAGGCAGCAAACAACTTACTTTGTATGACCGCTTAATAGAACCATTTCAAGTCTTTTACTATGCTTTTGCAGTGCAACAAATCTTTGGAAATGCTCCAGAGGGCAAGGACAGAGCCCAAAAAAGGTGTGTATGCCTAGGGTGTAAAATGTGACTTTTTTTATGAACTTTACAATTACATGAATTGGTCTTCTGTTTTGGCACTGTTGATTGATCCTGATCAAGCCACCACTGAAGACCTGCAAGTCCCCACACAGCCTGTATGAACGATTATTGTTGGTGAGGGCCAGATCTCGCTGTGCACCAAGCCCTTTCCTTTTTTTCCCTCGTCACTGTCACAACCAAGCATTGCATCAGCCTATGTTTCCCATGGATACATGTGCACATTTCTGAAATACAGTAGTCAGACAAAGAAATCTGATCACTGTGTTTAATATTATTTCAAAGCCCCACCGCTAATACTGGTTTTCACTGTGGTTGAGAGTCCCAAATGTGTCACTTCAATCCACATCCTTGGGAACAGTGGAGGAGTTCAGTAAAGCCAAAGCCAGCAGTCTACTGTACCTCCACAGTGACCATATGATTTATCTATCTACTGTAACTCCAACACAACAGCCACTAAAACAAGATGTGGTGAATGTGTACACCAACAAAGCTCTACAGCAAAGCTACAGTACTTTAGGCCTAAAGTGTGACCCCTCATGGGGTTTTCTTTGTGGAAAAATATAAAACAGTGTTCTTTTTTGCATTGACTATAGAAAACTAATGTCAAATGCTGATATCTTCTCCCGCTTCTATATTGGAATAAATGGCGGGAGGGGTGCATATACACTAAAAAAAACATTGGCCTTCTTTTGCAAATTAAATTTTCGCCCCTAGTAAGCAGAATGTTAATGTTAGGGACAGAAAGTTACTGTCTCTCAAATTGGCCATGGATTCTCCAAACTGATTGGTTTAATACCCTGGCCCTGGTTACCCACTGTTTTAAGGTGGATAAGCTTATGTTCAGCCATGTCTTTTATTACTGTGGAGTTCCCCAAGACTTTGTAAGTGACTCAGGGGCCCAATTTACATCACAATTTTCACGATTTTTGTTACCCTTAATGGTGGAAAAAAACAAAAGTCAAATTAAAAGGTACACTGGACATTAAAAGGTACTGATCAAAATCACTTACTCACATTAACAGGTACCAATCAAAATCACTTATCACTTGGACTCACCCCATAACTGTGGACTTGCACCCTCATTTCATTTATCTTGCCTCAAACCTGTCATACCTGGAACTCTGGCAAATTACATTACTCCATTGATGACCAACTAAGAACCATTAGATCTTGAATGGCAACCTACATACTTACTCAGAGAGTTTCTTAGTTCATGACACAGGAATTAAGGATTGAATATTTTATTAACTAGGAATGCTATGGCCCAGAGCAACAATGTTGGGTCGCAGCCCATGACATTGTGGACCTCAACCCATGCCAGGAATTTCTCAACTATTAACCTGAGCTTCCAGATTCCCATCTCATGGGCAACCTAAAAGGAGAAGTGATTCCAAAGCAATTTCAATATATTTTATATATACTGTACAGTACATATAAGTCAGGCATCAGGCCCTAGGTTTTATTACTAAATATGCAAAAAAAAAATAGTTTAAACTAAAATCGAGATGATTACTACAGTATGTTTACATTATTTTGAACTAAAAGATAATGTGTTCTGTATAAATACAGATATGGACAGGAGCCCACAAGATAATGCATGTTGTTGTTGTTGTCGTTAAGAAAGCTTACCATAAAAAGTCATGAAACATCTGGTTAAGACTAAAGGCATGCACCGAAAAAGTCACAGGGTTTTTACTTTCGTGCAGGTTTCTGTCTAGTCAGGTTCATATTGGTCTGCACCTAATGATTTTTTCTATTGATTAATCTATTAGGTTTTTTTTTTATTTTTTATTAGTCAATCAGTCTGATGATTATTTTAATCTAGCAATAATTTTCCCACCTGGATGAATCTTTTTTATTAAAAAGAATTAATGAGACCTAAACAAATAAACAACAACAAAAAAAGCACACAAAATAAAATCAGTGACTAAACTAAACTCTAATACACACTTATACTATCTAAACAAAACTCACTCTAATCCACATGTAATACACACTGGTCTGTAATAATGAGGTCCGACTAAGGGAACCGTGATATTTCTTTTGAGATGCTCGTACTGTGTGCAATTCTGGTGTATGTCGGAAGGCATTATTAGCTTCTTTATAACTTACTTACTCACCTCACTTATCACTGATACCACCTTATAATGTATTCACCTTATAATGTATTCAGCTGACAGTGCTTACTGTATATAGTATTTCTACCTTTTTTTTTTCTATTCTGCTGTTTACCAGGGTGAAGTGGGAGTTTCCTATATGTTTTTAAGAAAAACAAATCCTGCTTGTTTGGGCTATGGCCACTACAGGTTTACCTCAAAATCAGATAGAGATATGGATATTTGGAACACTACACAGATAGTGTCACTGTCCTACACACCTCATTTATATTCCTGGCAATTTTGTTCTTGAACTCAACAACAGTGTCTCTAGCCCCCCTCCCCACTCCACCCCAACTCTACTTACTTTCCTAAATAAATGATGCCTGTTTAAAGACACTGCTAATAACATTTTCTATTGGGAATGTCTCTACTTGCTAATTTATCATGTTAGCCTCAAACATCCCCATTAATTCAACCTAAGATGTGCTCAGGTCATAAGCATGATTATCATTCCCATCCCGACTTGTGTAAACTCTTTCATACATAATGTTTGCCACACCTACAGTATTGCTGCCATTCATTGGGTTAACTTATGGCTCTTCAATGCTTGCTATTTGTCTACTGAAGATAGGGTGTTTATGTGCTTTAGTAACATATACTAAATGGGTTTAATAACTCAGCATGAAGGCCATTTTTATGTGTATTGGCTATGTCAGAGCAATATCATTTAGAACCAGTGAATGTTCTTTTTAGATGCCATTACAGTCAAGCTTATTTACTAAATGTGCTTCTTCTTTCTCTTTACCCAACATTAATGTAACAAATTCTCTCGCCACCTTCTTATCAAGACTAAGTAGACTATCTTTCAGTGTATAGGGAATTTATTTCTCCTTTTTGGCCTCAAAGGCATTTTCTTGATGCTAAAAAAATTGTTTTATTTTTTTTTTAGCAGCTATTACCAAGCCACTGATGCTAATAAGTTGGCAGATGAGCTTTCAAGTTGTTTATTTGCAGAGTGAATTACCACTGTAGCAGGTCAAAGGCATTTGCAGACATTGCATTGACATCAAGCGCCATCGGATTGTATGTACTCTATGCAAGTGTGGGTGCTGTATAGAGCATGCTGGCGAGGTTTAAAGTGCCATCAGATTCATGCAAATATTGTATCATTTTTTTTATAGGGTCCAGGTATAGTGTATTTGTTACATGTTGCATTTAAGAAAGATCATTGTGCTGTGTGGACCTTTGCGCAGTGCTGTGTTTCTTATAGGCTTGTGGTTTTGTCTAGGCGGGAGGTGTACCACATGCAAAGGGAGCTGATTAAGGAGCGTGCAAGATGTCAAAGCTTGCAAGAAGAACTTGAAAGTCCCATGAACGTTCATCGTTGGAGAAGACTTGAGGTATGTACGGTATTGTCCACTATGTGGGTATAAAGCCCTAATCTGTTTGGACTATTTTTATATGGGGTGCTGGGAACATGGATTATTACTGGAGTATATCTGGGAATGCAGTCTCTCCTTAATCAATCATGTCATTAATTTCTGTGGCCTGAGACAACATCATATTTTACAGTCTATAAAATCACCACAGGTAATAAATATCGTGTCCAAACTAACGGGTTCCTAAAGATTTAATTGAATCTTGTGGAAAAAGCCTTCCCCAGTATGGAGAGGCTTTAATTAACTGTCTTCTCCATCATCTCTTTCTTAAGCCAAGAAGTGAAGAAAACAATAAAAGAACAGTGGTGTTTTAAAAATACTTTTTATAGAATTACCACTTTGGAGAATTTTGGTTTATAGATTTCTTAGCGCAGACCAAACCAAAAATATAGTACATGTTGGAGCAATCAACAAACCCTGCTTGTGTTATTATTTAACAGACATATAGAATCATGCTTTGTCCATATAATAATTACCTTTTTACTAACTTTACTTAACTTTTATTAAATAACAATTTATTTTCAGTTATATTCTGATGTCACTGAACCATATGTACGAAAGGAGGTCATCACAATTAAATTGATAATGGTGTGTTTGCATTGGCTAACACTCATGCACTTACTCATTGTCTATATATAATATATGATATATCCTGATAGAAAGTAAACAAATCTTGTATTACTTTCTCAGTTTTGTTCTTTTTTTTTTTTTTTTTTTTTTTTTTTTACTACTATTTTCTCACAAACTCTCAGTTCCACTAAAGGGGGTATGACCTCCCACTCCCTAATTGCCTGGTTTACAGAAGAGAATAAATGTCTAATTTGTCCAGGGCTGATTCAATCCTTATCCCCCAAAAAATTGCATTAGTACTAGTTTGTGGTATTAAGAATAATACAACTTTTTTTTCATGGTGTCATTATTTATTCTAGTTATTGCTGGTTATGGTGGATCCACCGTGTGGTAATACAGTTACATAATTTCCTTTATAACTTTATTAGTCTCTCACATTGTTAAGGAGAATTTTTTGGACCATTCTTTTTTAAAACATTCTTAAAAAAATGTTCATTAAGGTTTTGGGGCATTTGCTTATGCATTGCTCTCTTAGTCCTGCCACAGCATTTCAGTTTAGTTGAGGTTTGGACTCTGACTAGGCCGTTTCAAAACCTGGATGCTTTTATTTTTCAGACATTCTGATACAGAGTTAGTGGTACACTCTCAATCATTGTCCTGCTGCGTGACCTAATTTCACCCAAGCTTTAGTTGGATTTTCAACTTTTGAACATTAGCTTTAGACTTTAATATACAGTACTATATTTTGATTTGAAATACTCTGATATACAGAAGAGTTCATGGACAACTCAATGACTGTAATTTGCGACGGTCACGTGGCTGCAAAATACAGTAAGCCCAAATGCCCATGCTTGACAATGAGTATGAGGTATTTTTTGCTAAAATGTTCTTTGTTTTTTGCCAAACATGGTGCTTGGCATTAAGGCCAAATGACTCCACTTTGGTCTCATCTATCCATTTGGTCTCATTGTTCAAGTCTTGTGGTTTGTTTGATGCATTTTTGCAAACCTCAGTTGTGCTTCCATGTCCTTTTTAGACAGAAGAGGCTTTCTCCATGCAGCCCTTCCAAACAAACTTTTTTAGTCTTTTGCTGTGCGGTCGTGTACATACGGTACTTAAACATGTAACATGCTCAGTGAGGCCTGTAGAGTGTGACATGTAGCTCTTGGGATTTTGGTATTTTTTTTAGTCTGATCTTTCATTCTTGGAATGTCCACTCATGGGAAGAATGGTAGCAGAATGCTTTCCACTTATGAATAATCTGTCTCACTGTAGAATGGTCAACTCCAAATTGTTTGGAAATGGTTTTATAACCCTTTTCAGATTGATGTCCAGCAACAATTGCTTCTCTAAGACTATTGCTAATGTCTTTCCCTCTTGGCATTGTGTTAACACACACCTGAATGCTTCAGACCAGCAAACTGCCAAAATGATTATGATTTTGGCTGATGATTAGCAGCACCTGGCTACAACTTACAGTACCTTCTTAAATCCTGTGGAAGCAGTAAGCTGGTATTTAGAATTGGCCACATTTTTTTTCCATCTGAGGTTGTATTTGCCTAATACTGTACTATGACCCACTATAATCAAGTGATTTTTATTATGTGTTTTTTTTTTTTTTTTTTTTTTTTTTTTTACAAAAACACAGAACTAAAAGAAGGGGTACTACTGTAACATTTGTATATGACTGAAGATACCACACTTAAAACCCTGATAGCTAGTATGTAAATCATAAGCGATCATGGAAAAAAAAATCTAAAGCCTATGAGGGCATTGATTTCTCCAGCTGGATTACTGCTTGCTTATACTTAAAAAAATATATACACTGATTAGCCATACCATTGACACGCTGAGCAATAAGCTCAACATTGTGTAGGTTCCCATTGTGCAGCTCGGCCAGGTCTGTCTCCTAGGATCATGATTTCACCAGACCTCTGGAGTGGTGTGCTGTGGTGCCTGGGATGTTAGCAGAAGATCATTTGGTGCGATGGGGAGTGGCGTGGGGTCTTCATGGATTGGACTTGTTTGCCTTGTGCATCGCCTGGACATTTATTATTATCAATTACCCTAAACCTGTTGGCTGCAAGCGGTGCCCTGTGGTGTACTGGGTGTTCTGATCACTTTCTATCAGGGTCAGCATTGACTTTCTTGGCAATTTGTGCTGCATTAGCTTTGCTGTGGGATCAGATGGGCTGGTCTTTCGTCCCCCTATGCATGGGTGAGCCTTGGGAGCCCATGATCCTGTCACCAGTTCGCTCGTGTACTGTATAGTTGGTTATTAGTGTTATTCACTCAAACTTTCTGGGGTCATAATGTTATAGCTAATCAGCTAAGCCACTTATCTTCTTCCACAAATGATGAGGACTAATGACTAAAAAATGTATCTACCGTAATGGCGTAGCCCAGACAGCAATTACCATTAATGTATAGTGACTTACTAAGTAATGAGAGAACTATTATTTATTAAATTATTAACTATGAATAAAGATGAGACCGTACAAACATATAGCATATGTTGCGATTAGTAGCAGTTATTCTAAATACATGTTCTCCTTTCTCTCCCGATAGTTAAAGACTGAATTTATGGAAAATTGCCTTAAAGTCTACACATTTAACAACAGGGGTTTAGGCTCTTTTATTCTCTTCATTGCCTCATTTCTGATTCCTTATTTTCTCTCTCTCTCTCTCTCTCTCTCTCTCTCTCTCTCTTTAAATGGTTTCCCTGCAGGCAAGTGACCCGAGCACCTTCGAGCTGATCCAGAAGATTCACTCTCTTCAGCGACGCCTGATAACCAAAACCGAGGAGGTAGTGGAGAAAGAGCTTCTGCTGCAGGTAAACACTCTGCTTTCATTCTCAACCTGCAACAATCTGTCACGTCCTATTGGCCACTGATGACTCATCAAGCACCTGTGGGGCCGGGTCATTCAGAGAATCGATTTGTGAAGGCATTGCAAAGAGAATCCCTCCATCACAAAGCTTTGAAAAGAACAGCTTTATTTATCATTCAGGTTCTCTGCAAGAGGTAGCAATGTCGTTTTACTATCACAAAAAGTACTATTTAAGCTTAAGTTAATTTTTATACATGGTTATAGTTGTTTGTGTTTGGACAAAGACATGATTTTTTATATTTTTAGCCTTAATTAAGTTAACAAATATATTTAATTAACTATTTAGGAATTACATATTATATCTTTATCTTGCATTTTGAATATATTACATCTTATTTTGTTCTTTAATGGGCTTTTATTTTTACATGACCAAAAATAATTGGATCTGTATTAGGTCTGGGTGATATGGCGATGCATATGATATGTTTTTTTCTCCTTATTGATCAATATTGACAGGCAACGCGGTGGCTTAGTGGTTGGCAATGTTGCCTTGCACCTCCTTGTGTTCTGGGTTTGATTCCTGCCTCGGGTCTGTGTGCATGGAGTTTGCATGTTCTCCCTGTGCTCAGTGGGTTTCCTCCGGGTACTTTGGTTTTCTCTTTCACAGTCCAAAGATATGCAGTTTAGGCTAATTGGTATTCACCATAGTCTGAGTATGTATACTGTATGTGTGTGTGTGCCCTGTGATGGATTGGACCCTGCGACCCTGTATACAGGATACAGCGGTATAGACAGTGAGGGAGTGATGAATATATAATATTACTAAAATAGCTATATGAAATCACTCAAGATCAAGATCTTGAATCTTTTAAAGCAAAATGTTTTCCTTTGAAAAGCTGATAGTAAGGTAGTATTTCAGCAACACACTGAACTGAACTGAACTAATTATTAACAAAAATAAATAAAAGGGAACAGAACAGTTTTTGGAAGAGCTTAAAATAGAAAAGAAAAAAAAACTTTTAGAGCATGTAATGCCAGTTACATAATAATAAAACCAGGCCCATGAACATCTCAGGCTAACTACCAGGTTGGTTTCTACCAGCTAGTTAACTAGCACTAATGTCAATGATAATGCATGTCCAGTTTCAGAAAAGAAAAAAAAAAACAGCATATTCACTGGTACAGTTTGGCCTGCTGCTGTGCAAAAAGTAACCGACTGCCAAAATGTAATTGGAATCCACAGGAACATGCATATTGATTACAGGGTCCATCTTTTAATGCCCGCAGCACCGTGTATCTCTGTTTGACCATGCGTAAACACAACACAAAGCTATGTCGCTTTGTTGGCAGGTATAGGTTGAACTTTTTTTTTACTCAGACAACTTCATGTTCTTCCAGTGACCCTTTTCTTGCTCTGGTCCTTTTCATTTGGTGATGACATCGATAGCATTAACATGCAGCTTTAGTTTGTTGCTGTTGTGCATAAATATTCACAAAGAACTTTTCTGAAACAGCGATGAGAAATGGTGTAGGTTTTACAGTATGGGTTTTTCACTCTTGCTAATGTTACTGATTTCAAATTCCTTCAAATGAATATAAAAAAATATTTCCATGGCTATAACAGCCACCCTCTAGCAACAGTCAAGTCACATTTAAACCAGCAGATGTACACATGCATACGTGTCAAACCATCTTAATCTGTGCTTGGTAGCATCAGTATATCTTAACCATTTATTCGTAATTTGTGCTTCTTTTTTTTTAACAATTTCCCTAGCTTTGGAATGAACATTACCATCCCCTTTGTGCCTTTCTATGATTCTACTGTTTTTGTACTGTATGTACACTAACAGTCAAAAAATTAGACATACTTTCTAATTCACTGGTCTTTCCTGATTTTTAATTTCCCATACTAATGGCATCCAAAATACACAATAATCTCTTTGAACAGTTGATACTCAATTATTACTAGGATGCTCTGTAAATCCTTAGTAATTACAGCCTTACCTAATGCCATATGTGTGTTATTTTAGAGTTAAAAAAAGCAGTTTTATTCTAAAAAGTAGAAAGTAAAAACCAAAAGTTTATCTGGTACTGTATGTACAGTTTGTATGTTTGTTTAGGGCCAAAATTGTACCTCTGTGGACACCTTTCTCATTATTTGGGTTCAGCTCCCAAAATAGCTTGATTGTGTTAAGTTTCAGGCTTGTTAAGTGTAGTTAGAAAGTGTGCATTGAGCAAATGGAAAATAAGCAAAATGGCTAGGGTAAAATTTACCATGAAGTTAAGTCTGTGAAAAGCATGATTTGTACAGGGCAACAGACGGGCAGTTTTCATCTGGCATCTTCTTACTGCCATGCTGTCTTTTCATTCCATCCTGTCCTGATTACCAGCCAAAGGAGGTTTAATCCTGTTTTGATTTGTAGATTTGTTTTTGCACTTGTCTATTGAGGGTCACTGGCCATGGTGCTGAACTGTTGTGCGTTGGTGGTACCACAATTAGAGACCAGACATACTATACAGCCTTTGCCTGTAGTGTTTATGTAATCAGTATTGTGGTGTTGGCTTCTTGCCCAATGCTTGAATACACATGATACAGTAACACTTGGTCTTTCATACAAGACGCGTACTGCAGTAGAGCCTATGAGTTTAAAATGACTACCTGCCTAGGTCATATCCAAAGTACTGTCAGGGTCTCAATCATCACTGTCACATTTTTTTTTTAAAGAAAATTCTAAATAAATAAATGGATAAAGGATTATATAAACAAACGAACAAACAAATAAATAAATGAATTAATAAAATAAGGTCTTTAAACCGAAAGTTCAAGTATCACCACGTAATCTAAATTCTGTTTTTTAATACACTGTCTACCCGTAGACAAGATGTTGTGCAGTGCAAATAACCAGGATATAGAGACCTTTTTTTCTCTCTCTTTTTTCCCCCTATTGCAGGTGAACGGGTCTATGGTAAAGAGCAAGTGTACCTAAGGATGTAATATCCAAAATCCTGAAAAGACATGTCCCTCTCCTCTTCTCTTCATTAAAGAGTACTACTGTATTGCACTTACATCCAATTCCCTCATGCAACACTCGGTTTGATGTGTATATTTCAAAAATTCTAAGGTGTACAGCTCCTGCTGCTGCTGCTATGGAGCCCAAAACACATATATGCAGGTAGTTTTCTAGATATTTCTCCTTCATTAAAGGTGAGGGCTAGTACATACTGCACTTCCTTTGAGACGGCACCACTTTTTGGACAGCTGCTCATGTTACAGGGCTTGAATGGAAGCACGAGTTCACGGCCAACCACGATTGGTTAGTGTCACTCTCATAGGGGAGAAAATATGCCAGCTCTCCCACCCACACAACATGGCCAGATTCACTTTCTGGATGGTTGTGGTATTAGGATTCAATCCCTAGATAATAGAGCCTACTCTTCTTGAGTGCCAGCCAGAGAGGTTTAAACGTGAACCTCCACCTTGATATTATGTGTCACTAGTTACTGTCAATAGGCCTGGTATATTACTGGCTATATTCTTGAACTTACATATATCTGAACCCCAGGGCAGGTGAAGTGATACTTACCATTCTAGTCTTTTTAGGGCTAAGCTGTGCTAAGTGCATATAAGAGCAAGAAAGACAGGGTGTTGTGTAAACCCACTTAGAAAAGTTATACATTGTGTACAACCACCTGGGTTACTGTATGTTCTTCACCCTACTTAAAAAGAAGTATCTGGGATAAGGGTAAACTGTTGCTTAGTGAGTTAATATCTGAGGTCCTTTACAGCTTATTTCCAGGGCCTTGACTGATGAGATGACTGATACATAATACCCTGTGTTTTTTAACCCTCACCATTTGTGCTGTGTTTCAATTACTGATGGAAGACCATGTCAATAAGAATTCAATTGTTCTAAAGAATCTTTTAGTGACAACCATTACACAAAAAGTAAAAATCGTAAATAAGTTTAAATTCAAATCCTTGACGCATATGTATAAAAACAACCCTAAAGCCTACATATATGGATAAATTTAGGTGCGCTTTTGCAGAATGTTTAAAAATGGAAAATGGAGTTGAGAAAGTGTGAGAGCATGTATGCCAGGAAGGAGTGTGACAAAGAACAGGATTTAAAAAGGTGTAGGAAACATGGTCATATGATGAAATCATTATCCCACTTTTCATAGCCAAATGACGCTGTTTGTTTTAAACCAAGACAACCAGAACCCATTCCAATGCGCTGTTACCCGTGTGGTCACGCCTAATTTGCTGTGGGCAAACAGTTTGTGCATATGTGTATGATTCAGTCTTGCGTGGAGGTTGTATGATAATAGCTGTCACTCTGATGCTGTTATATTTGACAAGCATGACAAGCAGTGTCTTTGATATGCCATTTTAGTCCAAATAATTGTCAGTACTCTAAAATTAGATATACAGATCCGGGGTGGGATTCCTTCGAAACTGGCAAACACAGAAATGCCATGTTTTCTGTCTATTCATAGAAATATGATGTCTTAATTCCTTTATTATATACTTGAATCCCAGCTGTCCTGTGCACCTGGAGATTTTCAGGACACATTTAGCTCAGTTATACAGTATGACAGGTGCTTGTCTCCGTGTCACTAGTATTGACAAGTGCTCACTATTGAACTCTGGGTTGGTAAGGCTGCATGTCAGTATTAAAGGCTCAAAAACTTTCTACTAGAGTGGCACTGTCATATCATAAGACAATTACAAACACTACTATCACTATGATTAATACTGTCAATCTCCAAACCATGCAACTAACTTACTGGCTTCCAGAGCGAAGAGTGCATACTTCCCCTCTTTAGTCCTTTACTGCATCCATTCGTATTTGGGAATTTTGTTAATCGTTTACTTCTCGCTGAAATCTTTTGTTTTTTGACAGTTGTATCTAATAATAGAATACTTTTCCAGTGTCCATAGAACACGTTTCTAAGTGTGCTAGATTGAGTACAACTGGAAAAAAAGAGAACTAGGAAGACACTCTTAGTATATACGAGGGGCTGTACACACAATCATTCATGAAAACCACTTGCAAATTACAAGACCTCAACAGGTAGTTATTGACACACCCCCATACAGTCCTGACCTGTTTGGGCCATTGAAGGAGTTCCTGGGAGGCCAGTGTTTTAGACATGAATAACTAAGCACTGGGATAGATGCATTAGTGCAGTATGAGGATAGAGGATTATATACATAATTGTGTTCCCGAATTCAGCATAGTCAAAAGTCCTGGTTTGTCTCGAACACCCCCCGTAATGTGCTCATTACATTTCGTTGTTTCTCTTTTGTCCCAAGGCTTTTCAGATAAAAAAGTACAGAAAAGAATAAGTAAGAATAAATACGTAGCCTATTTAGAGCCAAATAATTTCCTTGCTCTATCAATTAGAAATCCATGCCAGACTGTCTGCTTCACTAGCATTCCTCTGAAGTCTTCATTTAATGGAGTATGTTTGCACAGAACACACTCTCGAGCATACTTAATGAAAGAATAATCATGAGTGTTTTTATATCCATCTGATGGAGCTGGGGAGTGTTTAATGTGGATTTGTACCTTATTAATTCCAAATTATTTAAACACCCTGTGTGTAAATGTGCATCTGTATTATATCTTTTTTTTGTGTAGGAAAAGGAGAAGCTGTATGTGGAACTGAAGCATATATTAGCTCGTCAGCCTGGTCCAGAGGCAGCCGAACAACTTCAGATCTACCAGCAAACACTGAAGGAAAAGACCAAACAGCTCAAGGTTCTTTTGAGTCTCTCTTTCTTTCACTCCCGCACACATTTTTTTTCTTTGTCCCACTCCATGATTTACTCTTTCACTTCTGAAGGGACAGCCAATCCACTCTGAGCCGCACTCACCACCCCACCCCCCCACCTCCCTTACACCCCCGCCCCAAAATGCCATGCCGCAGTGAGGGCTTTTATCCGATCATAAATCATTTTCCCACTTATTTTCCTCTCTGTACTCACCCCTCACTCTCTCCATCATGGATATGAATAATTAGTTACCCTTCTGCCTAATTAAGAGCTCTTGTGCCTGGTCACAAATGGCTAGCACTAACATTGTCTGGGGTTTTCAGTCTTGCCTGTAGCTTTTTGTGTGCTTTAGATGGCCCAAATCCTTCAATATAAAAAAGACCCGCATGCAATAATGATGAGATCTACTTTGACTAATCTGCTTTAAGAAAAAAAAAAAGCCACCTGGACCGAACTGTGTTTAAAGAACATAGACGCTAAAGTCAAGATAGTCACAAACGTTCTGTCCAGGTTCAATGTTATGCGTTTTGTAAGGATCCTAAGAACAGTAGAACAGAAAGTTATGGCCTTAAGACAGAACTACCTGTATGTTCATGCACATAAGTATTGTTTTCTCCAGGTGTGCACATGAACAAGTTTTAATTTCCCTTCTTTATCTGCTGTAGTTAAAAAACAATCAGACATGCAGATCTACTGAAAACACAGTAATGTTACACTTACACTTTAGTTTTTTGACTAAAAACAAAGTGATATCAGAATTTTTGTCTGTCAAATGTTGTAGCATAAATGAAGATGACCAGAGATCAGATTTGTTATTTTGCCAGTAAATTAGCATTGTGTTTGAGGAATCCCCAAATAAATACATAAATAAAACAAGATTTCTATAATATCTATCCTGTCTGAAAAACAAAGAAAAAAAAAAAAAGAAATGTCTTGCCTTCCTCCTTATCTAATGTACCTGCACCATGTTCAGGCTGGTATCATCTGGTATTTAGAGAGTGTAACTTAATTATATGTGCATTCTATTGCCATATCTACAAAGGATCTCCAAAAAAAAAAGCTAAAATATGCGAGCTTGTAGCTTATGAACATGATTTATGGTGCTAGCCTAAAGCAGCAGTACACACAATTCAAGATCTGGCATGATACTGAAAATTGACAGAATACAAAAACTAGTGTACCATTGATTATATAAAGGTCAAATGTCATGTCCAGCATAATAAGAAGCAACATATAACTACAAATACAGTGCATTAGTTATTGCATATTTCAAATTAGTTACACACAAAGTGAAATATTTGAAAGCTTTTTTGTTTTAATTTCGACGATAAAGAAATGATTATTTCATGGTTTACAGCTCAATCAAAAAATCATATATTTATATTCATAAAAATATATAGATTCACAATACAAACATTGTATTATATTGTAGACCAGGTTGCTTTTATAGCAGCCTTCAGCTTGTCTGAATTGTTGGGTCAGATGTTTCTCATCTTCCTCTTGATAAATCCCCATAATTGTCTGTGGGGTTCAGGTTAGGTGGGTTGGCAAGCCAATCAAGCATAATAATATAATTACAACTTGTTAGTGGTAGTTTTGGCACTGGAGGCAGGTAAAAAAAAAAAAAAAACATCTTCTTTATAGATTTTTTTGGCAGACAGAAGCATGAAGTGCTATAACATCTCCTGGTAGATGTCTGAATTCACTTTGGACTTGAGAAAACAGCAGTGGCCTAACACCAGGAGATGACATGGCAACACAATTCATCACAGACTGTAGAAACTTCACACTGGACTCCAAGCAACCTGTATTCTGCGCCTCTCCAATCCCTTCCTCCAGACTCTGGGATCTAAACAACACACTCATAGGATTGTAAATTGATGCTTGTACTGTGACTGTGGGTTAAAACCCAGCTGTGGTCTAACTTCAGCAGGGTCCAGCAAGACAAATTTCTCTATCCATCAACAAAACCTGCCCTTCATCGTGAGAAATGAATCCAAAGAAGAGATAAATGAGACCAAAGAATAACTGGGTGTGCAACAACAGCAGCAACTTCAGTTGGACCCTCCATCACAGCACATACTTGCCAATATGAGGAAGAGAATGATGGATAAGCTTTGGGGTAACCAGGGCAATCTGAAAATAAGTGGCTGACTGGAATAAATCATTTTGTATACCATGCAAATCTACCACAATAGCAGACATAATTATTAGATGGTGTACAGTCATGTGTAAAAGGTAGTTCACTCCCTTTTTTTTTTTCTATGAACCTTAGCATTAGTCAAAATCCAACCTCAGACAACATACTGTATAGTGCCGTAAAAATATATCTGTCTCTTCTTTTTTTTTCATAGTTGTCCGCTTAAATTATTTAATTCAGATAAATAAAAATAATTAAAAATATTATTTTATTTATTAAAAGAAAAAAGCTGTCGAAATCTCGCTGGCCCCATGTGAAAAACTAATTCCCAATTAATTGTTCATATGTACTGTTCACTGAATAAATTGTGATCAACCACATTTGCAGGAAACCTGAGTTACATTTTACCTGCCACACCCAGGCCTGATTATTAAATGAAATAGACATAAATAGGACCTGCCTGACAAAGTAAAGCACACGAAAAGATCTCAAGCAACATGATTTAAAGAAATTCAGGAACAGAAAGAGTAACCAAGCCATTTCTAAGGGCTTGAGACTCCAGCAAACCATATCCACAAATAGTTAGAACAAAAGATTTGAGGGTTCACCGCTCTCCCAAGAGTGTCCCGACCTACCAAAATTACTTCTAGAGCACAACTACAACTCATCCAGGAGCTCATAAAACCCAGAACATAATTTAAAGAACTGCAGGCCATACTTACATCAGATATCAGATAAGTAAGAAAGAGACTGGGCAAAAATGGCATCCATGGTAGAGTTCCAAGGTGAAATCCACTGCTGATCAAAAAAACCCACAAACCCACGTCTCACCTTTACCAAAAAATATCTTGATTGTTTTCAACACTTTTGAGCAAATATTCTGTGGACTGATGAGACAATGGTTTTGGAAAGTGTGCATCCTGTTACATCAGGTATAAAACCAACATAAAAAGCACTTCATACCAATAATCAAACATGGTGATGATCTGAAGCTGCAGAGCCCCAGACCTTCACAATACCACCACCATGTTTGACTGTTGGTCCGAAGCTGCAAAACAAAATGAAGCTGATGCTGCAAAAAACACTTTTGAAATCAATTTAGTTTTCATCATGACTAAAAAGCAATTAGTTACAAAAACACTTCAACATAGTAAAGAGAAAGCTACTCTCTTTACAACCAGGACCGAAGATGACTTAGAAGAACGACTGGATATGCAACCAACAATTAAAGTTGGACTCACTATCACCCCTCTATTCCAGAACACAGCTGCCAGTATGAGGCAGAGAATAACGGATAAGCTAGCCGTGTCAAATCCTAAGACTGATTACCAAGGCTTAGTGGGGAAGCTCCATTAGATAGTATTGTAGCAGATCAATAGAGGCCTTGCAACAATCCCTATTACCACTGTAACTCAAACCAATGAACTAGTATATGCTACAGCCACTGTATGCTTGACTACACCACCAAGAAAACAACAGCACATACCATCCCTGAAAATAGAGATAAGATCGAGACCAGAGGTCGCAATAGAACATCTTTTTGTCCATTATTTTGACTGACAGGATCATAAATTCCATCCTCATCATTCCATCATAGTCTATTATCATCTGTTAAAGTATTATTTTTTAATAATCCTTAGTCATTTTCATTTATTCGTTTTTTGTTGTAATAATTAAAATACCAAACATCCTTATAGATTATGCAGTTGTAGAGACATGAAAGATAGAAAGATGAACAGGGACATTGACCTTGTGGTCACCTTTCATGTCAACACCACACAAAGCAGATGTGGTGGGTTTTTTTCCCTTGTGGATTGACAGCAGAGGACACTAAAAACACTGCAGCCATTGTGGCTAAACATACAAATTTGAACAGAGCAATTTTGCAAGATTAGAATTAATGAAACAATTAATTGCAATTAGAATATAAACAAAACAATTACAGGAAATCAGCTGGATGTAAACTGGGTGCTCGCTTTAGTGTAAGCAAAAGCATCAAGGCAAATGCAGATGGTGCAGAGGCAATTGTCATTAGGTGTGTGTCTTTGCCTTGTTACGACACAGAATAGGGTTAGAGCTACCAGGAGAGGAGGGAAAACAAGGAAGTGAACCTTCATGCTATGCCTAATATGTATATTAATTTTTTTTGTTTTTTTCAAGTCAAACGCAATAGTGATGTCATCTTAGGCAACATGGGGCAAGACACATAGCGGCTGCAGACTGGAATCTGTCACACACACACACACACGTTTTGTGGATTGTAACAGATGACTTCGTGTGACTGTTTTAATTTACATCTGAAGGCTAAGCTTGCAGTCTGCTAAGGTTTTGAAATTGGGGAACATTTCTCCCAGAAAAGTGATCAGAAGTTGTCATGCACTCCTTACTGTACGTACCATTGGCACAGCTGCTCCTATCTGTGATGTACATGGTCCTGACATTTACATTTAGGTTTGTTAAATAACTTTTCACGAAGGCACCTTTTGTTTGAACCAACTATTTTTGAAGTTCTCAAATTTAGTTTAAAGTATTAAATTTAGTTATAGTAGGGGAGTGGTGGCTCAGGTGGCTAAAACTTTAGGTTGATGATTTGAGGATCCATTACCGAGCCCTGTCATCAGTGGGTTCCTACACCCCACACCACCCAGCCGCTGCCTGCAGTGCCAGGTCCAAGCCCGGTTAGAAAAGTGGGCGGGTTGCGTCTGGAAGGGCAAAATCTGTGTGCGCGGATCGGATGGTCCGCTAAGGCGATCCCTTGACGGAAACAGAAAGATCAGTCAGGGAAAACAAAGCAGTTGATTAGAAACACTATGAAGGGTCAGTGGCATCACCATAAACCTCCACAAGACAGAGGTGAAGGTACCAGATGACTTTGATCATAATCTGAAACATACGAGATCACTGGTCAAGCATGGTGCTCACTAATCCTTATATATAATATAACCAATTCCATTTGCATTTATTTATAGAGAAATACAGCAAAACACTAACCTTAAAGACACTGTTAATGAAATAAAGGAAATCAAGTGGGAAAGTCAACAAAGTCAACTGGCAGATATTAAAGCAAATTTCTATGCATTCATCTTCCCGAAGAGCTGACGGAATCCCTCAAAACAAACAATAACTAAAACAAAACAAAACAAAACAAAACAAAACAAAACAAAACAAAACAAAACAAAACAAAAAAGCTGCAGTACAGTGAGAGGGAAAAAAACAAGCATCACAAAAGAAAAATTCAGGCAGGCTTTTTTTATTTTTTTTTTACGCAGGGTCTGAATGTGGGCTGTGTGCTGCACTTGATGTAAATCACACTCGCTTCTAAAAGCCAGTCATGTGTTGTTCTGAGAGTGGCATATGCAGAATTACATTTAGAAGGATCAGGAATATATACCTAATATACTATATTATACACATACTGTATATACATACTGTATAATATATTACTAACCTGTTATTGTATGATTGATTTCATGGGCTGTGATTAAATTAGTAAGTGTGGCATGCTCGAGCATTTCAGGGCGACGTTGAAAACAATAGTAGAAAAATAATTATATAACTATTTTTAAATTAAAGTACACTTTATATTATAGATCCTGATATATGTTTTCTTTTGCAGTGAATTTCAACAGGTTTGATTATGTAAAGGAATTCTTCGTCAGATTGGTCAACAGTGTAACCGAATACTCACCCACATCCAGACTTGACTCTTTAGGTTCTTTAGGTTTGACACCCCACATTTAGTTTACTCAGCCATGCCTGCTTTCCTAAAGTCAGCCTTGAGCTCCACTTTGTAGCGTTCTTCATGGATCAGCTTACCTTCCAGTATGTGTAATTGGTCAAATTAATTCTGAATCAGCGAATCTGTTTAGAAAATGAGCCCAGGAGTCTCGTTCATTTCCATTTCGAAGTGCTACTGCAGGCTCAGCTTTACTCTTTGTGCAGGAAATTTTATGGCCACAGCTAAATCTGATCTTACATCAGCACTCCTGCTTTGAGCTCCATTATGAGTGCAGGCCTGTTTATTTACCAGCTGAATGCTGAGGCTTCTAAAGAAACCTGTTAAATGAGACTCGCTGAATTAATGCAACCTTTTTTTTTTTCTTTTCTCTTTAATCGGCAGAAGAGGCGCTTAGCATGACTGAAACCTATTCAATTCTACAAATGCCTGACAACCCCCCTTGGCAAGACAGCACATTTGGGACCTTTTCTGCTTCTTTCTTTTTATCCTCTTTTTGTCTCAAGCTTTAAACATTGCTGTGTACATGTGTGCACACACACTTTCCACTGTGTCTTACCCTTTTTCCTTCTTTCATGCTGTTTGAATTGGAGTTCTGGTAGAGAGAACAGACTTTATACGCATTTAGATACTTACCCAGTGATATGAGAAACAGAGACATTCAGGTGATTCCCAGTGTCCACTCAAATCAGCAGCTGAAAAATGATGAAATTATTTGGTGTGATTCGCTGTACTCATCTTCCATGTACCTCATCTGCAACGTCTCCTTTTACATTATAGCTTTATACTTCTGTAGCTGTACAGTATGTACTCATAATAAAAAGTCCTTAATATGAGTGTTTGCTCAAAGATGGACTAGTATAATAAAACTGAAGTGCAAATATTTAACAATATTTCTGAATATAGCACTGAGAAGACATAAGTATTCATAAACTTTAGCTTTTTATTATTTCATATATTTTCAGTGCATATACTGTATGCATTTCAACATTTTTATATCCTGGGCCTTGTTTATTAAGCTAGATATAAATGGATTTATGCCTAATTTATTTGTATGAGTGTTTTCACATACAATTTAAAAAAAAACAACAACCTTATATTCTGATCTGTTTTGTGTAACTTTATGCTTATTCAGGGTAACTAATGTAAATCTTGATTAGGAAATCAAAGCAGCTGATGACAAACACACTCTAGTTGTTCAGGTTAGGATGATAAGAGGATGTACAGTATAAATGATAGCGATATATATATTTAGGATGAAACTGATTTATAAGTCATTCTAGTTACCACATCATCTGGTCAAATTTCAAAAACGTTCTCATGGTTTGAGCTTCCCTTATACAGTAGGACAGAAACGCTGTAGATTAGGGGCAATGCCTTATTTAAACTGAGTTTTTTTTAAGGGTAAAACCATTGACCTCACTTTTATAGTGCTGAAAGGATGACACTTAATTTTACCTCGATAATTTCTCTGAATTTTAAGATTATATACCATGCTTATAAACATAAGCCTCAGAAAACCTCAGATGCATTCTTTATTTTTTGTCCAAATTGTAGCTATTTTGCTATTTTTATATAAACAATACACTTTCACTTACTCACTCAGTCATCTTCTATACCGCTTTATCCTGTATTAAGGGTCATGGGGACCTGGAGCCTATCTCAGGAGGCTTATGGCACAAGGCAGGATACACCCTGGACATGGTGCCAATCCATCGCAGGACACACACATACACACACTTATTCACACACTATGTGAAATTTTGGAGAACCAGTTACAGTAGCCTAATCTGTATGTCTTTGGACTGTGGGAGGAAACCGGAGTACCCAGAGGAAACCAACCAAGAACGGGGAGAACATGCAAACTCCTCCGACAGTGCTTAACCACTACACCACCCTGCCGCCTATAAAAATAAATACATTCATATCTAAATATAAATTCAGAAAAAAATATGTTCCAAGGCAAATTTCTCCAAACATAGACAGAGGTTGAAAACCATTTTGAAGGTGAAAACTTTCTGAAGTTCTCAGGGACAACATTATTAAACAACACTTAATAAGTAACAACTAAACAGCCATAAACTTAACCATACCTTTTAGTAAAATTGGTTTGCTAATATGCAGTTGGAAAGCTTTTGGAACAGCTAATTGTTCCCAGACAGGAGCACCTGGTGCTCTCAGACTAATAAGAAAGCTAAGAGAACAGCCAGATGCCAGTAGTCACTTTTTGCTAGTTGGCCTGAAAGCAGCAGTTATTTATCCAGACATATTGGATTTTTTTTTTTTTTACTGAATTTTGGGAAAGGGCATTCCAACAACTTTAAACAACTCACCAAAATAGCACTAGGAGGCCTTTTTAAGATTACAAAGTCTTTTAGATGCACCTACCACCATTTAACAAGAGGAACAGGCAAAATTAAACTTTAAAAAAGTACTAATATTGTTATTTTGTGACATTCAATTATTTATTAGAACATTTACTGATGCATCTTTCAGTCAAAAGTCATCCATTGTATTATGATGCAAAAACGTTAAGGTCTCAGGATTGAAAAATAACTGTGGTGATTAATATCTTTCAACTTAACAATGATGCAGAAAGTAGCATCTTTCTTTCTTTCTTTAATAGCCTTGTCAGAAAGGATGGTGTTAAAATGTTAAAATGCTTTAGGAAAGTGTCAAATTAATGGACTGCATCATGCAAAGAAAACACCTAAGGTGGCCGCTGAGATTACTATAATTGTCGTGAATAGGAACAGCAGGCAAGTGCAGAAAGTAACATTTATTAAGCAAACAAAATCAAACAGGAATCAGACACTGGGAATTTCCCTGAGATTTCTCTGGTAAACAACTAGACAAGACTAAACCGAAACTTAACTACCTAAGACCCTAATCAACAAGGTGAACTTACTACACCTGTGAACATGAAGCACCAGACAAGAGGACACTCTTTTTAACTTAAAAGTCCCCACCCCCCCCAAAAAAAAAAATTATACATCACAGTACATGTATAATAATAATAATAATAATAAAAATAATAATAATAATAATTATTATTATTATTAATAACCAATAAATTATTTAATATTAAATAAATAATTATATTTAATAAATTATTTAATATTTAATGCTTGTAGTGTGAAATATCCACAGCAACAGCGATAGGTATCCGAAGTCCTTATGTTACCATGGTAACGCACAGAGGAATGGACGTCTGCCCTGGTGACGTTGCAGGGTGTTCTGAATGGTGGAGTTCCCTTAAATCACATTGCCTGCAAATGAAGCAGGGAGTAGAGAGAACCCTGTGCTTATTTCTGACATAAAAAAACAACAAAAAACTTTGTCTCCATGCAAAGTGTCCACTGGACAAGTCTTTTGAGGCAGTATTATGATATGGGGTTCCCTATGTAGTTCAGATGTAGGCCATTGATTGCCTTTTCTGTAGCAATATAATTAATTTAGCTGACTACCTGAATGTACAGTACATTACAGAACGACCAGGCTACTTCATTAATGCATTTCTTCCCTGATGACACATTTTTATAAAGAAGCCATAAATAATAATATTAGTAAGTTTAAAGGGGAAAGAAAACATTAATTCCCCAGTTAACTGTCTTTATTTTCTTGTCAGGCGCTGTCGTCAGAACTCAACATGTGCGAGTCTCAGGCACAGGAGTACAAGTACGAGATTGAGAGATTGGCTGGTGAGCTACAGAACGTGAAAAAGAAATATTTCATGCAGAAACGCAAGGAGCAGGCATGCAGGTGAGAGCATAATAAAATAGGACCCTGACAGAAGGTATTAACTTAGGTTTAAATAAATTTTTTTTTTTATGTTTAAAATGCATGTGTTCTATAACTGATCTTAGTAAGAACTGGCAATTCCTTACATGATAATTAAAGACATAAAAAATTATGGATGTCACAGACTGAGTATGAGTATAAGTACTTTCATGTGGGTAGTTGGCTTTAGTATAGATAATCGTCAGTCTGGAATAATTTATTTGGAGTATTTATTCCAATAATTTACTTGATTAATTATTTGAAATATACTATTATTTACACAATTTCTTTTTTTACTAATTTTTTAAAGTAAGCACTTCTGGCCGATTGGTTTGTATTACTGACACCTTCCCTTTTATTCCTTAATTATTCATCAAGTTAACTACAACTATATCAGCTGTAGTTGTGAGTGGTTCAGTACTGTGCAAATGTCTTTAGCCACCCTTTATTTTTTTAATTTTAACATACGAAAAAAGTGCATAAAGATACATTTTATAATTTGGCTGTTTATGTAACAACCTCTGCAGCAACCTCATTTCCCCTCTCAACCTCTATGCATTCAGCATCACCAGTATACCTAAATATTACCTTCATTTTACTAAAATATATAGGAATAACTTTGTAATACATGTTTGAATTGAACACTTTAGCAGGGACGTACAGATAAAGGAATAGCTAAAGCAGATAAACTGTAAGGATTTATTGGCCCCATCTCATGATGAAACAGACACAAGGAATACAAGTTTGGGACAAGTTTGTATGTGTTGTAAAACACATACCTATAGTCATTGCTAAATAATGCAATAGCGAGGTAACCATATAAGTAACTGATCCTCAGCAGAAGGTGATACGATAAAAATTTTTCTTTTAAATAAACTAATAAAACCAGGTAATATGTACCTTAGTTACCATCTTTATTCAACGGTTATTATGTTTGTTTGTTTTTATCAGGAATTTTTATTAAGAATTAGTTATACATTATTAAATTAACATTACATTAACACAATTGTGTTTCTGTACATTCTTTATGAATTGATCAAGCTTTAAAAAAAAAAATCTGATCTCACCTTAGTAGAGGATTAAACTCAGAAGGATGAAAAACTAATTAAAATAATTAAAGAAAATTTACATTTCATGTTAAATACACATTATATAAAACAAGGAAAAACAAGAAATTAATTAAAAAAAAAACATGAAGCACCTTCAACTGAGGTTCCTAGCAGTAGTAATAAAGACTTCAGTAATGCAGTATAAAAAAATGACCATTCCAAATTTGATGTGTATAAATGCTTCGAAGGTTTTTAATTACGAGGTCATGCTGCCCTACAGCATCATTAATTGACTGTCTTTTCTGTACCTATGGCTCTCGGATTATTGCATACTGCTCCTAAATGAAAAGCTGGCACACCCACATTAGCGGCCACAGATTGCTTGGCTCTGATTAGCCAGTCTGTACCATCTGGTGTAGTAGTTTGACTGTGCTGTTTCCTGTTGCTTGGTTGGAGGTCCCACTGTTGGTTTATTGGAAGGATTTCAGACATGGCGGCCAACCAATGCAACCCCCGAGAGCATGTGTGCATCCTGACTGGCCTGTGTGTCCTATGAAAATTAATTTACAGGTAGATATTAGACATAGAGGAGTATCGGAATGTCTTTACTATATAAAAACCTCTATTTTAGAGGTTAGGAAACCTAAATAATTTTTTTTTTAATCTGCCCTTATTGTTAATATACATTAGCTTACTTGCTGTATTTTAGCGGTGTCTAGTAAAATGGCATAAAACAAAAATCTAATTAAACGTATAAATTAGCACAGTTTGCTCATTTTTTAAAATAAAATACATACTTTCATATATCTTAATAATTAATTTGATATTGACTAAATGACTATTAATCGTGAAGAATCAGCAGAAGTATTTTTTAAATGATCTAATTGCTAAAAAGTTTAAGAGAAATACAGCTGATAAAGCTACTGCAAAGTTTATCTAGTTTAAATATTGGTTTTAAGAAATAGTTAATATTTTATATATTTAGATATTTTCTAAATATTTGTCTACTGAAAGCTCACATATAGTATACTGTATACTGTTGGTATAAAGAAAATATACTGTAAGCTATTGTCAAAATAAAAGCTGTCAGTCTTTATACAGTATAATAGTATATTGCTTATAGACATTTATAGGATTTTTAGGATTTATGGATGTATCCGTTATCCCTTTTAAGACTAGTGCCTCTCAAGTGCTCTTCCTTTTGTAATCTCAGGGAGTTTTTCCTTCCCACTATCACATCCAGCTTGCTCATCAGGGACAGAGATATTTATAATTTATACTTATTTTTCTTTACTTTATTTTTGAAAAACTGCTTTAAGACAATCCCTATATAAATAAAATTAAATTCAAAGAAATGTGGAGAAGAGCAGTTTTAATTTGAACCATTATGAGCTCTTTAGCTTGTCCCTTAAATCTTTTATGCCAGTTTAGTTTATGTCCAAGACCCATTCCTGCTTCAGTAAATGATCCCACCTGGGTATTGTAAAATTGGGGCTAAGATTGTAATTACTACTGCTGTAATCAGAAATGATGTACTGTGCACTTCATGATTCTTACACACAATGCAATAGACGGATACTAAACATAATTTAAACACACTTAGTACTGTTTGTCTTGATTTATAATACAGTGCAATTATGCTGTGTTCCCAAGAAAACATCTCACCATATATTTTTTTTGTGTGTGTCAGGGAGTTTTTCCTTGCCAGTATCACCTCTGGCTGGTTTATTATGGATTTCAGCTCACATCCAAAGAAGCTTTGTGGCAATACCAATGATTAAAAATGTAATGAACATAAAATTACAGTGAAACCTCGGATTACGAGTAACACGGTTTGCGAGTGTTGTGCAAAACGAGCAGAGATTTTTAATACATTTTGACTTGGAAAACAAATCTTTGAAACAAAAGTCTTGGTTTACGAGTACCGAGTATCATGTATCATGCATACTGTACGCTTCTTGTTTTGACGCCAAGCATCACGTGATCGAATAATTTGAGTTTCTATTATTTCTTATCGAAAAATTCCCTTTGGTTTATGAGTGTTTATGCTCGTAACCCAAGGTTTCACTGTAAATGGAATTTAACTGTCCTACATGGTTTCGGTAAATATTGTACACATTGTAGTTTCCCCAGACACTTAAGGGTACTTAAGCTTGTTTATCTTTGGGCAAACATAAAAAAATTCTGTGTAGCACTTATGTGGTGCTCACACTCAATTGAAAAAATTGATCCCTCTGCCCTATTCATCCTGAGGGGGCCAAGTACCAAAGAAGAACCAAGAAGCTTTACATTCAATGAGGGGCCCAATAACCTATGCAGAAATCTAAGACTAGTTAAAGCCATAAAAGGACCATCCATTTTAAATGTAGGATCAATATTGGAGCACTTGGTTGATAGGGGAGGTCTCTTCTACAAATATCATCCTCAACCCACCCCCCCCCCCCCCCAAAAAAAAAAAAACAAAACACACACACAAAAACAAGAAAACAAATAAATAAATAAATAAATAGTAAAAGATAAATGCCCGTGTTACTGAGGAAGTTGTAGCTGTCATTCCATTCTTTTACCTGAAAATGTGGATAGAGATTTCATATACAGTACATAATCAGACCATCATACTTTAGTTCAAGTGTTCAGCAGTTTAGCAGTTGATTTGATTTAACAAGAGGCATTCCACGTGTTGAAAATAGAGCATAACAGCACTGGGACATTCAATTATATGTATCACTCTGTGTCACAGGTGTTCTAAACATGGTTTATGGTGATAGACAGACCAACACCACTCCCTCTCATGTGATACTGCTTAACTCGTCATAATAAAAGATGTTAAAGGTGGAATGGGTGTAGTGTCTCATTTCAGGGACCTCTACTGTTTTGATCACGCCTCTGATTATGTCATAGTGTTGTGACTAAGGCTGTCACGTTTTAAGGGTTTCCACATTCAAATGCAGCTGAAAAGGAAGGGTGGGATGGTGTAGGCTACATAGTCCAATCTATCCCAAGATTCTTTTGAAGCCAGTGAAGACACCAGAAGAGATGATGGCATACACAGTTTGAGAAGATATTAAAAAGAAATATATTAGAAATATAAAATTGATATATACATAAAAATAAAATATTTTAAAAACAATACAAAACAAGCTGGTTCATATGAAATCCACTCCAGGAGAGATAGGTTTTTTAAAACATAAAACATGGTTAAGTGTTGCATGATGTAAACCAGCTGCAGTTTGGCTCTTTAGACCAGGCTGTCGGTTCGGCCGTCATGGTCTGCGCAGTGAGCGGAGACCGTGTACTGTTCAGCCCCTGAAATGAGACACACCCAACAGAAGCAGTGTGGAATTTAAGGGAGGAGATGAGTGCAGAAAGCGAGGAATAAATTTTTCAATAAAAAAGGACAGGTTTGCTTGACAGTACAGCAGTGTTTGTGTTCTGACAGATTGTGTAGGAAAACAGTTCCGGCAAAAACAGGAATACAATAAACGAGTTTTAAAGTTTACTTATATTTCTAATATTTATTGCATCTTATGTTATATAAAAATATAATAAACTCTTTTCCATTGCTTTCTTTATTTAATGTGACTCAAAGTAAGATAATTCAGTTATTTTTTTTTATAATTGAGTAGCTCTCCATCCTTGTGCCTTAAAAATTGGTTTAATTAAATCTTTTTCTCCTGCTTCTTATTCAAAAATATAGTCTTGTAACAGTATTAACATATTATTAAATATGCTCAATAATTATCTATATTAAATTTTATTTAAAAAAAAGTAAAACATTGTGATTAGTTTTTTGCTAAACCTACAGTACAGTATCTGATAAAGCAGAATTTATCCCCCAATAAGCCTTACCAATTCATTAATCAATATCTGTTCATTTTCTTCCCACAGCCTTTTGCAGGAAATGTGCTTTAGGTAGCAGTTTGCATTGAACCAGAACTATAATTGAAATAAATTTCGCAGAAAAGCATGCTTGTGTTGTTAAAGTTATTATTGTTAAAGTTATTCGACAAGAGACGCTTTTGGAGTTTGACCCCAAATGTCCCGTGTAGTTTTAGCATCACTGATGTTTTGCTGCTGGAAATCTGCTGAGCGCATGGACAGCAGCTAAGCCGGGCTGACGAGCAGCAGATCGATTGCTTTTTCTCCTGCAGCTGCGAGTAATGGCTTGGAATTACACAAATCCCTAGCAGCAGCTTCTAAACATATGGCCTGGTTGTAAAGGGAGGCTGGTGTTAACAAAAAGCAGGCTGAATGAGACATAAAGCCATTTTATAGATTAAGATGTTAAAAGAAATGGTGTTTAAAGTGTGTTCAGGACAATGGCTGTAGCTCGGCGTATAGATTTTATTGCTACATACTGTAGTGAGGATGTAACCGAATATGAGTAAATTATATAGACTGAACGGATAATGTCATAATTAATATAAGGACATAAAAAAGGGGAAGATGAACATAGTCTTTTTTGGATAGGGTGTTTGCTGAACCAAAACAAAAACATGTGTAAAAGTACAGTAGGTTTTACCTTTTTTTTTGGAAATGAAAACTTTATTATTTTATTTGCCGGGTGTTCCTTAACTCAGACTAATACAATATACAATATGTGTTTGAAATGATCTGCAATTTATTCATATTTTATTCAGCATTTTCTAGTGTCATCAGGGTATAAACTCTACCGGTCACATCCACACCCACCCATGTAAATATAAATATTTTGAACACTAAACAAACAGCCATACAGATAATAGCCTCGCGCTTCAGATTCTTAAAGCATACACGATGGTGAGCTCCAATGACCTGAAGCACTGCTAAATCTGATTAGAATGCTAGCCAGTTTTCACTCTTGATTTAGTTTATTACTCATGTTGTCCTTTGTTTTTTTTTTTCTTTCTGTTTTTGTTTTCTTTTTCCTAATTCTCAATTCACCAGAAGTGTTTGCCCGTGCGGATCTCCCCACATTAGAACGAGATAACAGAATTACCATCTGTAATTTAAAATCTCTTTCCAGCAAGTCCATCTTAAGGATCATTAAAAGGCAATTCGCTGCTCCTCTTGCTAGTGGTAGGATTTAAAGTATCTGAGCCGCCAGCATCTTATCAGGATGTCGGCCCGTCGATGCCAGAGGACAGGGAAAATCCTGCTTGCGTAGAGGTTTTGTGCATGTAATTAGCATATGTTATCCGGCAAACGTCTAGATTTGTAATCACAAGGCGGAAAATCTTTGCGAGCTCGAAGCGGCAATTAAGGCAAAGTTAATCGATAATGGCAGGTTTCAGGTTTTCAACCAGTTGCAAAAGCAAGCATAAATAATACATGGTCTGGGAGTGTAATTATCATCGGCTAATTGATAACAGGTTAACAAAGTGCATGTGTGTGCAGTACTGTATCTGTGTGAGGCTTTAGGCAGTGGCATGAAAAGGCCATGTTAACAGTAGTTTTATTAAACACACACACACACACACACACACACACACACACACACACACACACACTTCTTTATCTTAGTATCTCTGTAAGGACCTTCCACTGACTCTTAATTTTTAAATAAGCAGAAGAAATGAATTAAATGCAATTAGTTTCACAAAGGTCTAAGGCTCCTGGTATGATGACACCAAGGCCATGAAATCATTCTGTTCTTCAACCACTACCCACTATGTATATATATTTTCGGTCATGACTTGGTAGCAACAAATTGACTTGTTCCACCATACCCCTAAAGTCTGTTTACATCTCGCAGCCCTGACCGTCAGACATGGTGGTGATCCCACGATACTCCACATCACAACTTACAAGGCATTTTCACTGACACTGTCCACATACACATCATATGAATCACTGTTTTACAATTCAGCGGTTCAACACCAACATCTCTGTGTGTAAACTTTCTTCTAACGCTGGGTTTAATGAACTTGTTTGTTGCCCTGTTGTTACACCTTTTGACTGTGTTGCATATTGTATGAGTTGCCCATATCTGACCATAAATTAATCTAATTCACTGTTAATGTTTCACTATTTAAATCTCCTTAGCAATGCTCAATGCCTTTCTGGAATTTAAAAAAGGCCAATCCTTCCACCTTGTCCACTGCAATTAACATCCTTCCATGCAGTGAGCATCTATCCACCCCTGATGTTCTGGTATCTTACTACAGTTCTGAACTACTGATCCTCCTGGGCATTCTTGCATGAACCATCTCTTTTGCTCAGTCTGCACTCTGGTTTACTCTTGAGCTTCTTCATCAGCTCAAATCCAGGGGCTGTGGCCTAGAATGCCTTTATGCAGTAAAATAACTTATTCTACACAGAGCAATGTGTAGTGAGCATGTGCTTCTTTATAAAGATGGTACTGTATGACCTCTGCTAAATCTGCATATTACCATGAGCTACTTACAGCTGGTGAAGGCAACATTAAAAACTTGTTTTCTACAGTAATCAGTATCCTAAAACCTTCTTACACACTTTCACCACATGTACTGTATATCGCACTGTTCAATGTGATGCTTTCATGCTTTTATGACCTTCTCAATGCCAAAATTATAAATATTCATCAACAACCTTTCTCATAACTGGTATTATTCACCCCTTTCTCATTTCAGGCATTGTTCATCATCTCTTAAAACAGCTGCAATAATTCCTATCCTTGAAAATCCCAGCACCAACCCTAAAAATCTCATACATTTTTCATTCAATATTAAATCTTTATTTTATTTAAAAAAATCTGGAAGAAGTAGTAGCAATACTCTACCACTCTTACCTTCATGACAATAATATTTTTGAATAATTTCCTTCAGAGTTCCATACTAAAGAATCTGCTTTGGTAAAAGTCACTCATGGCTGCTGATACTGGACTCTTAACCATATACACATACTATTTGTTTATCAAATGCTTTGCTTCAGTTGGCTTCACTGACATCTCTCTTGCCTGGTTTACTTTATACCTTTTTGACTACTCAAGTTGCTCAAAAAACAAAACAAAAAAAAAAAACTGTTTTTAGCCACTCCCTGTCAGCTATGGTGTTCCCCAAATCTTTGTCCTTGGGCCCCTTCTGTTCCTCATTTGTCTTCTTCCGTTGGCCACATTAGAAAATTCAGTATACATTTTCATTGGTATGCAGATGATACATAACTTTACATCTCCACAAAGCATGACTTATGACTCTTTTCTACCTTCCTGCCTAATTAATGAAATAAACACTTTTCCAACCATGTTAACAGTGTCTGCAGTTCATGTTACCTTCAGCTCCATAACATTACTCGTCTCCTCCATTTTTTACCCCTCAAAGTGGTGCCACTTACACACCTCCATGTGTGACGTCCCACATTGATTACAATATAATTCACAAAAGCTCCTCCATAAACGTCAACTCATTCAGAACTCACTGCCCGTATCATAACTCAAATACCTATCATGCATCACATCACCCTCAACTACACAGACTCCCTATGAATAAAATTCTTCTCCTCACTTTTAAAGCACTCCATAATGTCGCTCCTCCTTATCTATCAGAGCTTATGCAGATTTACAGCCCACTCACACTGTTTGTTCTTCCTCATCAAGTTTCCTCTTTACATCACCTGCCCGCTTGACGACCATGGGCCCCAGAGCCTTTAGCCGTGCTGATACTCGTTTCTGGAATTCCTTTCCAGAAAACATCTGTAATATAGGCATTTCAACCACATTCAAATCAAATCATTGATTCGGAAGCTCCTATTCCACATGATGTAGGGCTGCACTTAAATCTTACAGGTTTTACACTGTTTGTTGACTGTTTTAGGTGATACTTTGTCAACTGTTTTATCTAATATTAAATCCTGTTATTTTTTTGCTTAGTGTTAATTATGTGTTGCTTGTTTAAATTTTGGACTGTGACCTTGGGTGACTAGAAAGGCGCCTCCATCTATCTAAGAACCTGTGTAGTCCAACTAGGGACCGTGGAGGCCAATAGTGACCACTGTATTTATTCCCTTTTTTATGACTGCGGTAGGACCTCCAGTCAACATTTACACACTTACACACTATGGGCAATTTGGGAGCAACCATTAGCCTGGACTGTGGGACAAAACACCAAAATTCTGGAAGGAAACCCACCAAGCAGGGGGAGAACATGCAAACTAGAAATGTGAACCACCGGCATGAATAAAATGTATTATTATTATTATTATTATTATTGTTATTATTATTATTATTATAAGGCTCTCCCAACATTCAGAGTATAGTCCTGCTATACAGAGTAAAATGCTAATATTGCTTATAAAACCAATATACTGTAGGGAAGTGGAAGCTCAGATGGCTAAGGCTCTAGGTTGTTGGTTTGAGGATCTGAGGATTCAGGTTCAAGCCCTCCCATCGGTGGATTGCCGCACCCCATAATATCCAGCCACTGCATGCAGTGCCAATTCCAAGGCCAGATAAAATGGGAGGAGTTGTTGTGCAGTTTGATGGTCTGCTGTGGTGAGCCCGTAACATAAGCAGCTGATTAACAACAACTTATAGAACTAATACTTATTTCAAAAGGAATAAATAAAAGCATACAGTAAGAATAAATTATTCACAAAATAAAGTTTTCCCTCTGTGAATGTCTTCCATCTGCATCGTGGGTTTCTTTCATGTACTCCACTTTCCTCACACAGTCCAAAGACATGCAGATTGGGCTGATTGGTGTTTCCAAACTTCCTGTAGTGTACAAGTGTGTCTCCTTGCATGCCCTGTGATGGATTGGCACCCTGTTCAAGGTGTTCCCCGCCTAGTACCACTGGGAGAGTCTGCAGGCTGTACAGGATAAGTGGTAGAGAATGATTTAGTAAGAAAGTATTATCAACTCATAATGATTAAATTAGCATAGTCATTTAATTAATGTTCAAAATGGAATTAATGTTCTATTAGTGAACAGTGATATACAGTACTGTCTGATCTATAATTTATCCTAACTCAGGTCAAATAATTTGTTAAAGATCTTAATAAAATTATACGAAAATCCCAAAGATCTTTATTAGTAAAATTGTATGTAAATGTGTAAAAATGTTACAAGGCCAAGTCAAAATAATAAGATCTGCCGAGATTAAAATAAAATATCTTAACTCTCTACATTTTTTAAAGCAGTTTGGGCATTTGAAATGAATAAGCTATTAAAACATGTTTTGTCTGTAATCTGTATGTAAATGTGGGAGTAAATTATTGCCAATTAAACTATTTGCAGCTGATGTGAGACATTTCATATGTTAATTTAAACAAAGCCAGAAGCTTTTATTTGTGTTGTTCCAAACGAACAGGATATTTGTGAATATCATATTTCTCATGTAAATGTGCCTCCAAACAGTTTAGGATCGTATTAGAATAATTTAGAATAATTTTGTTTATCTTTCTCATGTTGAAATGCAGATGTTTGCGTGTATGTGCGTGTATACACACGTTTGTGGCAAAAAAAGTATTTAGTCAAGTTCCACTACTTAAAAAGATGAGAGAGGCCTGCAAATTTTTATCATAGGTATACCTCAACTATGAGAGACAAAATATATATATATATTTTTTTTTAATCACATTTTTTAAAGAATTCATTTGCAAATTATGGTGAAAAATAAGTATTTGGTCAATAACAAAATTTCATCTCAAATGTTTTCTGTAAGTCTTTACAAGATTCACACTGTTGCTGGTGTTTTGTCCCATTGCTTCATGCAGATCTCCTCTAGAGCAGTGATGTTTGGGGCTGTTGCTGGGCAACACGGACTTTCAACTCCCTCCAAAGATTTTCTGTGGGGTTAAGATCTGGAGACTGGCCACTCCACACGTGTACTGTTTACCTTATAACACACGTGTGTGCGCACGTGTAAAGCAAAAGAAAATCTTATTAGATGGTTAAAAATCCATTTTCTCCCTCAGCCCATTGGTATGTGTGTGCACGCGTGTAATTTGACACCGTGCCGGTTCACACACTCTCTCTCTCTCTCTCTCTCTCTCTCTCGCCTTTAGTGTGTGTGTGTGTGTGTGTGTGTTTGTGTTTGTGAACCGCACGGTGTCAAATTACGCGTGTGACACACACATAATGACAGACCCAAACACACACAGCGTCTGCGCGCATAAGCGGAAACACTTATCTGTCAGGATTTATTTTTAAAAGGTAAAGTGCAGGTTAATTTGTTTTATTTTTACTTTTTTTTTTTTGTTATTTTTTTGGGCTGTGTAACAAATAATTCAAGTTTTCATTATTTCTTATGGGAAAATTAAATTTGGTTTACGAGTGTTTTGGAATACGAGCCCACTTCTGGAATGAATTATGCTCGTAATCCAAGGCTTCACTGTATGGAGTTCTTTGGATGCAACTTAGCATTCTTTCTCCTCCAAACATGACAAGTTGAGTTTTTACCAAAAAGTTCTATTTTGGTTTCATCTCACCATGTGACATTCTCCCAATCCTCTTCTGGATCATCCAAATGCTCTCTAGAAACTTCAGACGGGCCTGGAAATGTACTGGCTTAAGCAGAGGGACACGTCTGGCACTTCAGGCTTTGAGTCCCTGGCGGCGCAGTGTGTTACTGATGGTAGCCTTTGTTACTTTAGTTCCAGCTCTCTGCAGTCATTCACCAGATTTTTGCTTACAGTTCTTGTGATCTTTTTGACCCCATGGGGTGAGATCTTGCATGGAGCCCCAGATCGGGGGAGCTCATCAGTGGTCTTGGATGTCCTCCTTTTTCTAATAATTGCTCCCACAGTTGATTTCTTCAGACCAAGCTGTTAACCTATTGCAGATTCAGTTTTTTCCAGCCTGGTACAGGTCTACAATTTTGTTTCTGGTGTCCTTTGACAGCTCTTTGGCTATAGAGGAGTTTGGAGTGTGACTGTTTAAGGTTGTGGACAGGTGTCTTTTATACTGATAACGAGTTCAAACAGATGCCATTAATACAGGTAACGAGTAAGGGACAGAGGAGCCTCTTAATGAGGAAGTTACAGGTCTGTGAGGTCATCTTTTTAAGTGGGAGAACTTGCACAATTGGTGGCTGACTAAATCCTTTTTTGCCCCACTGGATGAGAACTCCACTTAGATCTACACACATACAGTATAAAGACCGTTAACAAGGGAGTGGAACGAGTGTTCCACTTCTGTCCCTTTCAGTAAACTATCTGAGAGTGAGTGTCCTGCCTCCTTTATTTTCCCTGAGCTCCTACCTGAGCTCTCCGGCTATTTCTTTCCAGACTAGAGTGTGTGAAGCGTGAAAGGTGAGTGGCATTTAAAAGCGTGAGAGGGCCGGAATGAAACGGAAATGAAGTGCATGCTCTACTTTGTTCTCTTAATGGCAGTCTCTGGTGATCAAAGTGCTTGGCGTAACATAATTTTGCTGAAAGTTAATGGGCACATGCTTTCCTCGGCTGCCAAATGAAATCCCACTAATTAATTTCAGATTAAAAATAGTAGGCCTGCTGTATTCCCCTAGAATACAGCCAGTAACCTCACAATGCTGGAGCAGAAACAGCCCTGTGTATGTGTGCAAGCATGCATGCAACATTTAATTTGACATCTTTTTTTTCTTTTTTTGTTTTTCTGCTTGCTTCCTTCCTTCCTTTTTTTTTAAACTTCGATCTATTTACAGTACTCGATAATTTTTTTAAATCTGATTTATTTGTCTGGTTTTTGTTATTTTTCTTTTTTTTTTTCTTTAAACTTTTCATTTTTATGCTTTTCTGGTTGGCCTGTCTGGTTCTGGAATTTGCTGTCCCCCTTTTTGCGCTTCCTCCCTCCCTCCGTCCCTCCCTCCCTTCGTCCCTCATCTGCACCCCCCCTCCCCCAACCTTACACATTGCTTTAGAGTTGACACATGCTTTCAAGATTTCTGAGATTTATAGATTTGTTTATTAGACGTGACCCATGCTTTAAAATTTTTCACTGCCTTGACATTATAAAAATGTTGCGTGAGGCTACACTGTCCCCTGTTTTTGCATGCAGACATTTCTCAGCCTGCACTTCTAAGTGGCGAGACAGTGGCACTGTGCTGAGTCAGAGGTACTGTAGGATTAGCTCTGGCTCTCTTGATAATCTGAAATCACTCTTTAGGTTATGAGAGTGCTGCAATCCTCTCTGCCTCTTAGCTTAACAGTGCCGGTGGTTCACATTCGGACTCCGTGTCATGTGGGCGATAATGAATACAAATGTCAATCAAACATCAGCCAATACCGGCTGTTAGTTTTGTAGATGACAGCAATAATATGAGCTCAAAGTAATCCTGTCTTATTTCCAGCTGTCTATCAGCCTGTAGACCCACCAATGTACTGTAGCATCCTATTAGTTGGAAGTTGAGCATTTTAAACAGACTCTGAATTGACCCATTATGCTGCTGATGTGGATTTTAACCCTTTAATTTGGGTTGGCCATTTTACATTTTTTCCACTTCTCATCGGGGATGCATGAAGCACATTACCTTGTTTTGAGAGTGTTCATGTCTGAAGAAATAAATTACCAACAGAAATGAACGACTACAATACTGGGAAGTAATCAACATACACATACAGTACACAAGGAATCCTTCTTTCTTTTTTTCAACGGCTGCCTTTCGAGGTAATCTAACTGTTTTCTTAAGTGTGAATCTTGGACATTTTCCTGAAGCTCATTTGTTAAAAGCACTTGCTCGCCACTTTCCCATCTTTCAAATCCTGAAACAGAGTTAATCAGCTCTAGGCACTTTCTCCATCGATCGCCTGGAAGAGGTAGAGCCAAGAGCCTGTGCCTAATCACACATCTGAATAGACTTAACTTTTCCCCCCCCGCTCCTATACTTCTCTCTGTCTTCCTCAGTCAGGAAGGTCGTTTGAAATGACTGGAGATGGAAAAGCTTGACCCAGGGAATCAATGCACAATTAAGAACATTTAAACAATTCTTTTTGACATCAGATCGCCTTGGAACAACTTGTTTAAAGATTGGAGCCACCGAAGCACTGGTAAGCCCTTAGAAAGCGGTCAGATCCAACTCAATTTACGCATTACGTCACAACGGCAGCAAGAGTTGAGTATTCAACAGCGCTGGGATTCAACCATGAATATTTGGAGCTTATCTCCTTCTTTCCGAGGCGTATTATTAAGTCTTGCATGAGGAAGCTTTCTTTTGTTATTGTAGTGTTTTCTCACTCATGCTGTGAAATCCAGTCAGTTACGGCTGGCTTGTTTGTGTAAACTGTCAGCCTCAGAAGGTGTGAGACGAGCTATGCCATCTTGATTTCCTCACTCTCTGAGAGATGGAATAGATGACAAGGTAGCAACAAATTGTATGCAAATGAAGCTGGTAGATTATTGCACATAAGGGGGGCATATTTTGATTTAGGATTCATAAGTGAGAGTTTGATTTGAAGTGATCAGGCATGTAGAGTATGCACACACACACACACACACACACACATGCACACACGCACTTTCGATCTAATCCTACAGTCATGTTGCTTTCAGTTTGTTTCCTTTTTTGTGTAGCAACCAATGACGTATTTATTTCTTTTTGATGGTAAATGCTTCTAAAGCTACCTAGTTTTAAATTTATGTTTATCACAAAAATCAGGTGTTTGCTTCGTTTGTTATACAGTATGCCAGGCTTTGAACTTGCATGTTACCTGTACTAACTTTTTACATTCATCAGAGACAACAACGATCTTTGCTACTTCCTTGCAATATGTTTCATCATTTTATTACTGTATTATCTCTATCTACACCTTGCTACAGTAGAACTGGGTTGGACCCCGCTATGCCTTTACAACTGCCTTAATTGTTCATGGCATAGATTCACCAAGCTGCTGGAAACATTCCTTAGAAATCTTGATCCATATTGACATGAAGGCATCACGCAGTTGCTGCTTATTTGTCGGCTGAAGATCCATGATTCAAATTTCCCATTTCACCACACCCAAATGTCTATGTCTACTTCATTGGGATCTGGTGACTGTGGAGGTCATTTGAGTTTAGTGAATGTATTGTCATGTTCCAGAAACCAGTTTAAGTTCATTTTAGCTTTGTTGCATGGTTCAGTTTCCTGTGGTTAAAGCGGCCCAAAGTATCGCAAGAATACTGTATCTTACACCACCACCAGCCTGAACCACTGATACAAAGCAGCATGGATCCATGATTTTACGTTGTTTATGCCAAATTCTAAACACACCAGCAGAAATTGAAACTCAGCAGACCAGTCAACGTTTTTCCAATCTTCTTTTGTCCAATTTTGGAATTCTAACCTCAGTTTTTGTTTTTTAGCCGATAGTGGCACCTGGTATGGTCCTCTGCTGCTGTAGCCAAACTGCTTTAAAGTTTAACATATTGTATGTTCAAAGTTGCTCTTTGGCATGTCCTGGTTGTAACAAGATGCTATTTGAGCTACTATTGCCTTTCTATCACATTAAACCAGTCCAGTTATTGCCCTCTTGCCTCTGGCATCAATAAGGTGTTTTCAGCTAGAGAACTGCCGCTCACTGGATATTTTCTCAACTTGATGAGATGGTTGAGCGTGTAAATTCTCGTAGGTCAGCAGTTTTGGAAATACACAGATTAGCTCATCTGGCACCAACAACCATGCCAAGTTTAAAGTGACTCATTCACATTTTCCTTTTTCCCCATTTTTCCCCAATCTGATGCTCAACTTCTAATCATCTTGGCCATGTCTGCATGCCTAAATGCATTAAGTTGCTGCAATATAAATGACTTGTTAGACATTTCTGTTAACATGCAGATGAGCAGGTGTGCATAATGAAGTGCTTTTTTTTTTTAACATAAGCATTTTTTAGCAAATTGTAAATGGGAACTAATTGGAGGTAGTTACTGAATGGGGAGCTAAAGAAACATCTGACCCCGAGGGCTATATTAATAAGGCTGAGGATGATTTCAAGCTTTTGGATCTTTTGGATTTGTTGCAATAATGCATCATACCTAATATGCCTTATTTTTTGCAGTTGAAAAATCATCCACTTATGTTGTGAATGTGGATAGAAATTAATTGTTGATCGTTTTTGCTTTGTCATTTGCTAGTGTGAGCTTAAAGTTTGGTTTAATGTCTTGGGGAGTTTAGATTTAAGAGTTTCACTTAATAAATGCATTAACTGCAATCCTTCATTCCAAAGCATTCCATAGCAACACATACATACAATTACAAAAATAAATAAATAATAAATTCCACTACAATTGCCACCACTATACTTTTGACCTTCTTCTTCCACTTATACTTCTCTCTGTCCTTATGAGATCACTATCTTTCCCAGATGTCTATTTTCTGCTGTCTGCTGGACATCAATGCCTCTATCTCTTGCACACGCACTCTCTTTCCTCCACCAACTGTCTGATAATGTAATTAGGAGCTTAAAAGACTTTTGATCACGTCAGATGAGCCCGGGAGAGCAATCTGTCTACAGATCTGTTTCAGCTAAAGCTCTGATTTTCTCCATCTTTATAAATTGTGTGTCCACCAAAGACTTCACATCTGGTTTAAACGTGCTTCATTTGTCCTGTTATAATAGATGTAAATAATTCACAAGAAGTTAAATTACTTTTTTCTAAGAGAAAAGTGCTTTATTTTTTTTCAACCATAGCAATATTGTGGTTTTAACTCTCAAATGACCGTGTTTCTGTTATCATGTATATTATGGTATCTTCTTTTTTTTCCCCTAAAGTTAGAGACAAAAAAATAATAATCTTACAGTATATTGCAGAGAAACTAGTGAGTAGACTGTCCTCTGACCTGAAGACTTTTCTTATGGTCGAAATCTTTCTAATTGTTACCAAGTGATGACACTGGAGACTCATTCTATATATGTTAATGTAAATAGAAACATGTTTTTAGTGTTTTGTTCCAAGAAAAAAATAGTTAATGTAAGGTATCTATACTCATTGACAAACTGGTTCTCCAAGGTCCAGTATCAGTAGAACCCAACAAACTATCTCCTCAGTAGAGAAGATTCCACTGAGATCCATTTCAAATGCTTAAAACTAATTATAAAAATGCAAAGAACCATCAAAGAAAAAATGTATCTACTGCCAGGTCCAAAAAATTTTGGAACTGGTCATGTAACTGTTTGTTAGCCTTTGGCCCCCATTATTTACGACCTCCCCAAATGGGTGTGTAAATGTCCCAAAGTTTAATGCCACACTATTGTTTCAGCCCTTGTTAAAAGTATTGGCTTAGCTCACTTCTTGATGGTGTTTAATTTCAAATTTAATGTGGTGGTGTGGAGATTCCAAATTTCAAAAAAACTTATTCTTGTTCCAGAATGTATGGCCCCAACTGTACATATATTTTTTTTAAATAAGTATGTACTGTACAGGGAATTTTTATTCTTAGACAGATTCCTTAAGTGTCTAGAAGAACTATTTCAAATGTTTCAAGTCAAACCTTCTTTAGGAATTTTCAATAACTTAGAAAACCATAAAATGATTCCATACATGCAGAAGCTTATTAAATAGTTATGTTATCCAATAAGCTTTACACAGCTAAGGATATTTAGTATTTCAAAAAACCGTTAAATATCCTATTTATTTAAAAGTTTCACTTAGTGCCCAAAAAGTTTATATACTGTGGGTCTAGTTAAACACATATGAACTCTGAAAGTGTTAAATCAACAGTGGGGATGTTACTGAGGGCACTCTAAGGCAAATGAGTTTAAGTTCCTTAAAGGTTGTCCGAGCTATTGAAAAATCCATTGACTCATTCGTCCAAAAGTTTTCTAGTGTGCAAAAGAAATATATACACTTTGAAAGGAAGACTTTTAATGGTTCTTTGGATAATTATTATAGTTAAAATAGTTTATTGTTTAGTTTAAAACGTCAATATTATACAATTTTTTTTTCAAAACTTCAGTGCTGCTGAAAAGCCTCTCATTTGACATCTAATCTAACTTGACATTTTACTAAATTTCTTCAAATTGCATCTTGCCAAAAATTTACATTTTAATTTTGTAATTTCAGACATTTGTTGTTGTTGTTTATATAAACAAAACCTCAATTACAGAATCCATAATGGCATTGCATAAATGACATGGATTTATTAAATCAGTGGTTCCCAACGCTAGTCCTGGGGGAACCCAAGTCCTGCAACCAGTTCTATTCATAAAGAGATGTTAATTACCTGATTAGTTAAATCAGGTGTGCTGGGAACTGAGACAACACTAAATAATGCAGAGCAGGTACAGTAGTCCTCCAGGGCCAGGGTTGGAAACCACTGGACTAGATATTGCTAAGTGATAGGATCCTGTAGCCATTCCATAATGATCATCAGTTTAAGTAAACAACTATGTACACAGTACAATGCATCTTTGATGGCCATGTCTTTATATATATATATATATAAAGTAGTTTCATACAAAAATGTATTCCAAAGTTAAATTAGGTCTCAAACATCTACACTACAAAGCTAAACTTGGTATCTAAGTTGGTATCCTTCCACGTTTTGGTGTACTTAGTACAAATTCAACTCTTTTCTTCCATGGTTATTCAGCTATATGTCTATATAGCTGGTTCCATTTGCAGGCTATTGAATGTGGTTTTTAAATGATTAAAGTCAAGTGTCATTTTTTATTAATGGATTTACCAATTTTTTCTGCTCTGCATTTGAAGCAATTATCAACTAGAAACCATAATTGTCCCATTAATAAACTATAGTATTGTTTTTTTTTTTTTTTTATCAGTGTGAAGGGTATTACATGAATTATCATTATATAATTCAAATTAAATTAGACTTCACACTACCTCAAGGTCTCAGATCAGTAAATCAAGCTCTTTTAAATCTTTGCTAAGGTTATAGGATAACCGTACTTTCTCAGTTTATAGCAATTAATCAAATCTCTGCTCATTTAAGTCTCATTTAAAACCATCTTTTTAAATTTGCCCTTTGCCCAGGTGTGAGATTTATGTGTTGACGCATTAATGTGCATTTCGTCTCGTCTCCTTTAATTAATTTATTAAATACTTAAACCTTTTCTTTTCTATTTAAAATTCTATTAGCCCTTCATTCTTTACATTGCAAAACTCTCCTTTTACTGTACTGTATATCGACTTGTTACTGTAAGCCGAGCCTTTGTTAAAAGCACTTCTTTCAACATAGCTTGTTTTTCAGGGTGCTTTACAAATACACTTGTCTTGACTTACGTGTTGCTGACCAGCTATTAAGTATGAGATTGATCGCAATGTCCTGCTCATGACCTTTAAAGCTTTAAAGGGTTTAGCTCCAGTTCATCTTGCTGATATCTTGTGAAAAAGGATGCACTTCCACCTGCACTTCAAAATACATGTTCTTTCCTTCTAGAGAATATTTGTGCTACTGAAAGTATTTTTAACCGAATTCAATTAAATAAATATATACCGTGGCTGGGTGTGTGAAATTGAATTTGTATGATTTCTAGGCTTTTTTCGTAGATATTCATTTCACTTATTACTAATTCACATTGGCTCTACCCTCCATTCAGTGTATTGTGAATCTGCCTTAATCATCTATATATATATATATATATATATATATATATATATATATATATATATATATATATATATATATATATATATATATATATAAAATTTTTTTATATTATTATTATCGGCATGAGCACCTGTGGAGGTGGATGTCAGTCCTCTGCCAGGCAAAATTTCCATCAGACACGCTAATTCCACAGACAGGTGATCCAGAATAGGCATAAGAAGGGGTGGGTGATCTAATGATATGGGCTTTGAGGTCATTTCGCAGGTGCAGACAGCAGATTTACTTTGTGTGGACAAATAGAGATGGTGGGGTTTTGCTGTAACACTGACTTACACCAAGAAGTCCATGCACAGAGTTAACTAAATTCAACACCGAAACAGGGACTTGACACATACTGTACAGCTATGCTAATGCAATTTAGCCAGTAGTTTTTTTTTTATCCCTAAATAAATCAGATAGGATTTTTATGTTACTCTAATTATTCTCATTATTAAATAATATTTTTTTTTCAAAAATGACCAGAGTGTTCGTGCTGAATATGAGCATGATGCAATTTCAAATTATGAGATCTCATACGGAGCTGTTGCTGTACGCTATTGCATCATGCGATTGTACAGTGTGAAGCCGTCAGGAAAAATCTTTCTGATAGTCAGTATATTTGGATCCACCTGCCAAGTTTCCGAGTTTATGCTAGTGTTGTATTCAAAATCTATCAGAGTCAAACATTGAGTTTACTGTTTTTAACAAGGGCCTACTTTTTAAATTGACCAAGATTCTTACCTGAAAGCATGTTTGCGCTTATAACTTGTGACATATGAGGTTGTGTTAAAATAATAATAATGAAAAAAGAAAGACACATTTTGTTTTACTTGGTGTCTGGAATCCAATATAGTCTAATATTGTGAACTATGAAGTGTTTAGTGTCTGGTGTTTTATTAGCTCCTGTAATTTCCATTATTTGTACTGGCGCGTATCGACATGATGCACCGTGATGACTTCATCTGCATTTTCTGGTAGTATAATGGGAGCATTACATCCACATTAGGCCATCATTTGAATATGATTGCAACATGTATCACTGAGACTTCATGCTGCCTCACATAAAATATGGATCGTATTTTCTTTTTCGAAATTGGACCCTCTGCTTAAAATACCAACATGCCACAATGACAAATCCATCTTTCTGGGTAATTCAGACTGTTATTATGGATCAATAGGCACTGGCGTGATGAAGCTGTGCAGTTTTATAACACTTATTTTCGTTCTTGCCTATATCACTGTCTCTGTAGCATCTTTTGTATTTGTTCACTTGTTGATTGCGGAACTGCAGGGCTCTCAATATGACTGTGGGATGTGACTAATAAAAGTCGCCAAATGACAACAGTGCTCCATTATACTGTATCCTTACAGCAGAACAGGAAAACAATCGCATAAAAGGACATGCTCGGTATTCAGCATCATGCTGCTCTGCAGTATTCACCTTAACTCAAATATTCTCACCTTTGCCACAGAGTGTTTTACACACTTATGACATTCTTATATGTCCGTTAATTATGAAACAAACCCATGACATAGTACATGTTGAATGAAAATGCACACTACAGGGTGTGACACGGCACAAGGCAGAAGCAGAGTGCATTTTCATATTACAGCAGTCTGAAATGTGTTATTCCTCTTATTCCAGAGCGATTTGCTGATCATTACAATGTTTAATTTATTAATGAACCATGCATTGCACCTTTTTAATAGGTTATAATTGGACTTAATGTTCATGGAACATCCGAGAGACAAGTAGTTTTTTGTGCTTACCTTCATTACAGATTCAATAAACAGTCATTCCATCACCAGACACTCTCTCTCTCTCTCTCACACTCACACACACACACACACACACACACACACACACACACACACACACACACACACACACACACACACACACACACACACACTGCACAGCCTGTCATTTTAACAAGAGGACAGAAAGTGGAGCCAAGACCGAGAGTGCTTACAACCAGGAATCCTTCCATGAATTTTTAAATAAATCTCACATCTCAACATCACAGATTTTAAGAATTACTTTGTTAAATAACAACCCATATGGACTGTCCACTATATACCAATTAGTTATAACATTATGACCACTGACAGATGAGCTGAACAACATTGATCACCAACCGTGCACCAGTAACAGGATCAGTTGACAAGATCATGGACACCAAAGGCCCATGCCCTCTGGGACCAAAGCCCGGCCCGCCTTGTCCAATTCCACAGAAAAGCCAACGCAGCACAACTTGCTGAAAAAGCCAACCCTGGTCATGATACAAAGACACCAGACCATGCAGTGCACCACAGCCTGGAACACACATACCCACAAAGGTTTTAGACATGAGTGCATTAATGTTGACATACTGTTCTTGTTACAGCAGGAACTGCAAACACATTGTATCCAAATACGTACATTTTAATATAGAGTTGGTCACATTATTGCAGCTATAACAGCTTCCACTCTTTTTTGGAAGGCTGTATGCAAGATTTTGGAGTGTTTCTGTGGGAATTCGTGCCCATGCATTCTGTAGAGCATTTATGAGGTCAGACATTGATGTTGGATTAGAAGGCCTGGCTCACAATCTCTGTTTCAGTTCATCCCAAAGGTATTCGATGGGGTTGAGGTCAGGGCTCCGTGATAGGACCAGTCGAGTTCTTTCACACCGAACTATGTATTTATAGTGCTTGCTTTGTGCACTGGAGCACAGTCATGTTGGAATAGAAAAAGACCTTCCCCCCTTGTTAACTCTTGCCACAAGGTTGAAAGTATAGCATTGTCCAAGATGTCTTGCTACACTGAAGCATTATGATTGGTGTTCACTGGGGATAAGGGGCCTGATTGAAATGTTTGTTGATATGGTGTATCTTCCTTTAACAAATATGATTGTGGAAGTGTTTTGCTTGTGGGAAAAAGCATAATTTGGAAAAAGAAAACACTGGATGATGACAAGTTAGAGTTTCAAAAATGTACTGTATTGTATGCAAAAATAACCTGCCATGAATAGTAAAAAATCGATTTAAAACTAGCCAATACAAATTCCATGGTGGAAATTGAGATGGTTATGTGATGTATACTATAAAATGTTAAATTTCTTCTCTGCCCTGTCAGACCTACTAATGGTCTGGTATTACAGCTCCATCAAAGTTGCACCTTGCATTCTTTTTTTATCAAACATTCCAACTTTCTTTTCATGAAAAACTGGCTGCATTTCTTGCAGCATCACTGAGACCTCTAAGTGCCGTCTTGGAGAAATCAATAGTTATTTACAGACACCAAATTTGCAGCCATTTGTAAGAATGGAATTGAAAGGAAGGTGACTGAATTTCAATGTGTCTTAAGCCATTTTAAGACGATAGAAACGGTATTGACTGGACGGACAGAATGTTTTTTATTCTTCTGACTGATAAAACTGATGATGCCTCTAATGTAGATGAGCATTTAGCAGTAATGAAATTTGCATATATTAACTTTACACTTCATATCCAGCCTTAATGAACACGAGGTTTTTGTTTATTATATTTAATATTATTTTCTGCTCGGAGCGGGAGAACTGTTGATGTGTTTTTAATGGTTTGACGTCTCGTTTTGTTCCTTTAACGAAACAAGTGAGAGTTGAGAAATGTTCGCACCTTCCCTGTTGGCAGTTTGTTTGCAGCTTGCTTGCCTGGTTTGTAGCCAGACACAAATCAATCAGTTCTATTGACTCTCTCTCTGACTTTCTCGCTCTCTTTCTCTCTCTCTCTTTCTCTCTCTCTCTGTAATAAACCTATTCATTTATAAATCAGGAATAGTGTACCCATAAGTAGTTTTATAATAATAATAATAATAATAAAAAACTAGACGTCTCTAATATATGCTCAATATATTCTCAGCTGTATCTCCTGAAATACAGAGCTAATGAACTGGCCAGTTAATGGAACATGATTACAATCACAGTCATATGGATGTGTTAAATAAACACCCTTACGCGCATCAACATTACTTCAGCTATAATGGCATCTCACACGGCCATGTTCCGCATATTAATGCAGAAAGATGTAGCCTCTATTATCGCACCCTAATCATCACTCAGATTAATTTGGCCTCATGAATTAGTGAAGTAATTAATGAATGAAGCTTTAATGAATGAAGTTTGACTAAGATTAATCTGGGCCATAGAGTCATAGAGATGATGGTGGAGATTAGTGGTTTTTATTCCAATGCCAGTGTGTTCATTTTTTTTTCTTCCTTTCTCACACACCTGAACCAGCTTTCCACATTCTTTTAAACTTTACTACCTGACTAGAATAAAGCCAAATATGATGACAACCTGAGGCTTTGGGATTTAAAGCTCTGGTTTAAGGGATTAGGCAGTGAACGTTGGGTTCCCTTGTTAAAAAAAAAAAAGGCGTCAGGGGGAAGAAAACTCTAAAATGCATTTCTATTCTTTTTCTTTGCCTCATATACCACTTTAAACAATAGACATTGTCACAAAGCAGCTTTACAGAAATCTGGAAATAGATTTAAGGAAATACTTCGAAAGAAATAAAATGAAAAAAAATGAAGAAACCGTGAGATGAACCAAACTCAAAAGGGAACCCGTCCCAACTTACTTGACATCTGCTGTATAAGATATCATAGAAAAAGGCATGAATCCTGAACAAAGCAAGAATGATCATGTTAAACTGAACAACGAGTGCTAAGATTTTACAAAACAATTGAAAATCGTGCAGTATTTATATCCATGTATTCCATTTATCCATTTAGGAACCTCTGTAGTCCAACTAGAGACCGTGGAGGTGAATGGGGACCATTGTATTTATTCCCATTTTACAATCGTCACTCACATACTATGGGCAATTTGAAAAGGCCAATTGGCCTAATCTGCACGACTTTGGACTGTGGGAGGAAAGCGGAGAACCTGGAGGAAACCCACTGAAAACAACACTGCAACCTCCATGCACACAGACCCAATGCAGGAATCAAACTTGTGACCTGAAGGTTCAAGGCGACAGTGTAAACCAATAAGCCACCGTGCCGACATATATATTTATACCACACCAAATTATCAAATCTGATGAGAATAACACGACAGACTTTTTGGGTGTATAAAACAAATGCAGACTTTTTTACGTATTGCACAACTTTTAACCAATCAGAATCCTACTGCACTGTGGTACTGTATATGTTTCTTACACCACAACAGCATGTTCAATTCTTCAATCTAATTTGTTGGTCAGTTAAAGGTTGTAATCATTGCCAATTATAAGCCAGATATTATAAGAATTATAAGTATTATAAGGAGGATAACATACTTTGTTAACCCTGATGTTGTACAAAAATAATTGATCATCCATATTAGAGCTTGGGTCTTTACAGTATGTGTTATTCCAGCACATCTTGGACAGGAATATTAACACACTAAGTCGAAGATTTGATCCAGGAAAGTTGGGAGGACATGTCTTGTAATATCCATGAATAATGAATAATTAATGAATAAAAATAAATATTTTAAAGAACTTTGGTAGTAAATAATTGCTTAAGACATGCAAATCCTGTTTGTTTTAGAGCAGTTTATCGTTATGACAATTTCAATATTAACTTCAGTTATACTACAGACATGTGTATGGTGTGCGTAACTTTGCAAATGTAATGAAACGTTTGTTGAATATAAAGGAAATTATTAAAAAGATTATAAATTGGCAATTTAACAGTTTTCCAATGAAACATTATTCATTCTGGATGCGGGCCCTTGCATAAGTTTTTACTTCCTAGTTGTATTTGTTCACATTTTGTAGTGAACTTAAAAGGTGAACCATATTTTATTTTGATTGCGACCCAAAAATTGATAAATTAAAAAAATATGTCATTGGTTGCATATTAACCCCATCAGCTCAATACTTGGAATAATAAATCAACCTGATGAGCAAACTGGAAAACAAATCTGGATAACTATTTTTGCTAAATTTTTCTAAACCTTTTGGTAAAATTCCGAATCCTGCTGTTGTTTCCTATATTTAAACACGTGAATGCCTTAGGTATTAATTTCACTGGTATTTTGCATAGTATGCATGTTCTCTCTGTGCTTGGTGGGTTTCCTCAGGGTACCCTGGTTTCCTCCCACAGTCCAAAGATATGTTAATTGGTGTTTCCAAAATTACAAGTAGAGTAAGTGAGTGTGGCAGTGTGTGTGTGTGTGTGTGTGTGTGTGTGTGTGTGTGTGTGTGTGTGTGTGTGTGCCTGAGATGGATTGACACCCAGCCCAGGGTGTACCCTTCCTCAAGTCCCCTGGGATAGGGGCCTCGCCTCGTGTGACTCTGTACAGGATGAGTGGTATAGAGAATAAGTGAGTAAGACTGTGAGTTACTGTAGGTGGATGAGATGGTAATGTACAGTAATTGCTGCTCTACCATTACTACTAGACAGGATTTTGGCCGCATAACTGCTAGTGCTACAGTATGTTTGCTAGTTAGCCTGTTGTGCTGTTTGTATTGTTATTGTTGTGTCTAGTATTGCTTTTTTGTTTTGACTCGTTGCATGTTGACACAGCCTAATTTATAGTTTGGCCGCGCTGCTGTTATTTATTGTCCTTGTTGTGTCTGGTGTTGCTTGTGTTGTTTTTCACTTGTTGTGACTCAATCCATCTTTGCCAAAAGGATCAAACATGGCCACAGCCTAATTTCGACACATAGCTCGTCTTATTTCTGGAAGGCAAGGCAGCAAAACTCTTTCGAACTTCCTGGCTAAAATTATTCCACACATCTTATAAAACTCGTCAGCGTCCTTGAGCACTGGAAATGTAATTATGTGCCTTGATTTTGCGATTGTCAGGAGGAATTAGCTGCACATGATGCTGATTCTACAAGTCAAGCGAATGGCGCTTCGATCAAAGCATGTTTCACAGATGTCTGCTGTTCTGTCCAAAAGTCACTTTTGAAGCGCTTCTGCATAATATTCATTTAGCTGGGGATGTTTAGAAGGAGAAAAAAAAACAAAGGTGGTGTGTGTGTGTGTGTGTGTGTGTTTCAAGCTTGTTGCCAAATGTCTTCATCGTTCCCAGCGTGAAATCTCATTACACAGCCAGTGAATTTTAATTGATGGCGTTTGATATTGGACAAACACAGCAAGAGAGACAGAGCAGTAGAGAAATTAAGGTGGAGAGGGAGAGGAGAGAGAGAAGTTTGTGGCATCAAGAAGGAAAGCACTGAAGTGTGCACATTTGTGTGTGTGTGTGTGTGTGTGTGTGTGTGTTTATATGTCCTGCTGCTAGTTGTGTACTGAATGAGAAATGAGGGCGTTGCGTTCACTGGAGAACAGTTGAAAGGAATCTGGGTGGTGGCAGATGTTCTCTGCTGGGAGGGGTGCGCGCGTGTGCAGGAGGAAACCTGTGTGCGTCCGTGTCAGACTGAGACATCCGACGAAGAGCATGTGCATGTGCTTCAGCTTCAGCTTACAATGGATCATGACTGCATTATGACATGACTGACACTGAGTGACTCAGCCACAAAAATACAAACTATATAAACATGAGCATGACATTAATGTCGGATGGCGGTTTCTAAAGTTCTAGATTGATAGTCTTGCAATAATAGATAGATGGCTGACAGATGCACAGAGAAACTTGGTGTAAACAACCGAATCACATGCATACTTTGAATTATTCACATTGTTAAGTATGTAAAAGGTTAAGATAACACTTTACTTTCCGGGAGCCAAGGAAACAAAATCAGCCATCATTAGCCATCATTATATACTTTTTTATTATAGTTCTGTAGATTAATTCCCGGGTGATGCTGTAACCTCTCGCAGCCAGAGGCCTAGAGAGAGCTGATTGGCCGAGCACTCTTAGAGAGGAGGGATGAGAGGTACTTCGTGCTCCCACATTCATCACGGCTCTACAGCCAATCGTGGACGTCTGTGAGTGTACGCATGCGGAAGGAGCGGATAGCGCTGTCCTCCGAGTGTGTTACACCCTTCCCAACGGTGCGTAAGCGAGCAGTTTGAAAAGATGCAATCGGCTGGCGTCACACTGTTTGAAGTAAAACATGTGATAGTCTTCGGCCCTCCCGACTGAGTGGTAGTAGTAGCCTTAATGTGGAAGCCCCCTAGTGACGGGGAGGAATTGGACACGACTAAATCAGAAAGAAAAATTATATACTTTCTGCTAATAGTGATATGTTGTCCCGTAATGTACTTATTATGAGCAGCAGACATGATGTGATTGGCAGTTTGGCGGCATGGTGGCTTAACAGTTAGCACTGTCTCCCTACATCTCCAGGGTCTGGGTACAATTCATGCCTCAGTTCTGTGTGCAAGGAGTTTGCACGTTTTCCCTGCGCTTGGTGGGTTTTCTCCAGGTTGTCTGGTTTCTTCACAGTCCAAAGACATGCAGATTAGGCTATTTTGGCATTCCCAATTATATGTGTGTGAGTGCGAACCCTACAATGGATTGGCACCCTGTCCAGGGTGTACCCCACCTCTTGCATTAAGTCTCCTGTGTAGGCTCCAGGCCCCCCGTGACCCTGTATACAGGATAAAGCGGTATAGACGAAGAGTGAGTGAGTGGTTGGCATTTTTTTCACGAAGCACATATAATCCTTTTCTTTTCAAAGTGATGGGACCAAATTGGGATGAAAACTTGGAAAATACAGTACTCTCGAGTAATGCAAACATATGCTCTAAAAGCACACATGATGGACCAGCAGCATGAATTAAGGGTGACATTTCCAACAAGTACAGGGAATCAGCTCAACCATGATAGCACTTAAAGAGAAGGCTTAACCATAGACTTATGAATCAGTAAACCCACACCAGCTGAGAGACATTAGTGGGGTCCAGCTTTCTTAGCAGGCTTGCCGAGTGTGCACACCGTATTTGGCGGAGACTCACTTAACTATCAGCAGATATTCATAGAACAAAGATGTTTCCACTTGTTATTTTCTCGTATTGGAACATTACACACAGTGTTATAGTTTTATAATAAGGCGAACTACAGGCATTCTGTACTTTATAGGTAACTTTGTAGCGACCATTTAAGACTTATTACCAACCTTAAATGACATGTTGTTATGGTTGCAGTGCATTATTTGTAAGACACATTTGTCAATTCTATTAATTAAACATTTCTTTTTGCTATGGCCTGTAAATAATTCCTTTCTGCATGGTAATAATGCATTTATTTTTGTGTTTCAATATATCAAGTAAGTAATAAGTATATCCTATACTTGTTGTCATGGTTATTTTATTTTATTTCATTTATGTACATTTCATTTATATTCATATATATATTTATTTGTCAGGTAGCACAGAAAAATGTGGCCAGGGCTGAATAAATAAAAAAAAAATGTATGTATGACAGTGTGTATCAGTATCTTTTTATTGCACTTTTAACTTTTTTCTGTCATGTTCTGTCTCCGCCCCCGCAGAGAAAAGGAAAGGGGTTTGGCACAGACTGGGCAACCCCTGATTGTGCCTCAGCGCATCGATGGACCCCGTTTTACAGGGGGAGGTTTCAGCCTGAAGCAGGGCAACAAAATTGCTGCCTGAATACCTCCTAATATCTCTCTCTCTCTCTCTCTCTCTCTCTCTCTCTCTCTCTGTCTGTCCCAGGCTGGCTGTTCAGTCCATGAAAATAAATCGCAGTGCTCACAGTGTAACATTACGGTCGAGTGAAATTAAAACACAAAAAGCCATTGTTCTCATTTATCAATTGTACGTAAAGCAGATGTCTTTGCACTGGTGTTAATGGCTTTGGTTTGTTTCTATTGGTTTCATTAGCACGCTTGTTCTTTGCCATTGGTTAAAAGAGCAGAAGCACTCATGCTATTAATGATCTTTTTTTTCTCATTCCAATACTTTCTTTTGCTTTTCCTCCCTATTTTTTCATGTGATTATCCCCTGGCTTGTTTCTTACTCTCATTTTTATTTTCACCCTTTTATTTTAATTTTATTTATTATTATTATTATTAGATATATTTTTTATTTTTACAAATAAAGATTATAACACTTATTTCTGCCTCTATCAGAGCTTATGCTAACAGTAGGGTGAAAGGTGACCCTGTTGATTATGAGTTTAGTCTGCTTCCCCCATTCAACAGTTCTTACATACCTTTGTCAAGCATGATTAGCAGTCGTTCGCTCCCCTGATTCATCCTATACATACATATATGTCACTAAAGAAATAAGCCAGCCTTCCTTTTACCTATGCATTTATATTTTTCTTGTAACCTGGCCTTACTTTTTTTGTCATGCACTATTAATATGCTTATGGACTAGAAATGCATTACTTTTGACAAACCAAGGACTGTAGTCCATACAACATGAACAATCTTTAAATGCGATTCTCATTTTATAATCTTCCATATTTTTAACAATGTGTTGTGCATTTATTTTCAGTTCTTCAATGTACCTTACATGAATATACGTATTCATAAACATAATCTCAAGTGTATTATTACGACATCTGATTCAATGCTAGTTTATTTTGGCCCACAATGGTTTTCTACTTCAAGTTTCATTATATGATATGTTTAAGGGTCAATCATCTGTCTCTGGGAAATAAAATTTTATCCTGCTTGAAGCATTTACAACTTCATTTTTACTTCCTCATTAAGCATAGTTTTCTCATGCCTTTGGGTACTTTACATCTAGAAATGTTTAGCAAAAAAAAAAAAAAAAACCTGGGTTTTGGTACAGATTTCAACAGACATTATATATGCAAAAATTGGTTTTGTGTCACACTGTTTGATGCACAGTAATAATTTCAAGGTTGCATAAACTGATATACTTTTATTAGCATTTAAACTGATATTTTATATATGAGAGTGTGCACTGGTGTGGGAAATCCCTTTAGATATCACTGCATCCATTGGTGTGGCAGTAATGTAGTGCAATGACTTGACTCTTCCAGATACAGGTCAAGAAATGTTTAAAAACAAACACTAGGAAATGGAAAAAAATCATATATATCCAAGTGACTTCGATCATGACATGCTTGCTGGTGTCCGACCGACTGTTTGGAGTATTTGATGAGTAAATGCTTAACTTCTGGGATGTTCCCCACACTTCCCCTCAGTTTCAACAGTAAGAGTTAAGATAAACTGGTTTGTGTTGAACAGGAAAAAACCCCACAGATGATTTGATTGGATTACAGTAATAAGCAGTGAATTGGAACAAAGTGGTCAGTGAGCAGAGATCAACAATAACGATGTGGATATGTTTTTATTTACTTTTTCTTTTTTAATGTCATCCTACAAAGATCATGTTAAGAGAGAAAAATGTTAACAAGCAGGTAGATTAAAAAAAACAGTCGGTTTGTAAAATTTATAAAGATTGCACAAAAGTGAACATAGTTTTTAGGGTACACTGTCGGTATTGTCTTAAACCTACCATACTATTGTCTTTGTGTCAGATAAAGGCAGGCGAGGGACACCGTAAACACAGAAATAACATCCTATAAAACAAAACACAGAAAGAATAAAAAGAACCGAAAATGAAATGCAAGTACATAAAGAGTCAAGGGTTAAGAAGTAAAAAAAAAAAAAGTCTGGACACTGTGACTGCAGCTTATAGATGAAAATTAGAAAATTAGATTTTCAATTACCAAACAGCCAATTCATGTACAGTGGTGTGAAAAACTATTTGCCCCCTTCCTAATTTCTTATTCTTTTGCATGTTTGTCACACAAAATGTTTCTGATCATCAAACACATTTAACTATTAGTCAAAAATAACACAAGTAAACACGAAATGCAGTTTTTAAATGATTGTTTTAATTATTTAGGGAGAAAAAAATCCAAACCTACATGGCCCTGTGTGAAAAAGTAATTGCCCCCTGAACCTAATAACTGGTTGGGCCACCCTTAGCAGCAATAACTGCAATCAAGCGTTTGCGATAACTTGTAATGAGTCTTTTACAGCACTCTGGAGAAATTTTGGCCCACTCATCTTTGCAGAATTGTTGTAATTTAGCTTTATTTGAGGGTTTTCTAGCATGAACCGCCTTTTTAAGGTCATGCCACAACATCTCAATAGGATTCAGGTCAGGACTTTGACTAGGCCACTCCAAATTCTTCATTTTGTTTTTCTTCAGCCATTCAGAGGTGGATTTGCTGGTGTGTTTTGAGTCATTGTCCTGCTGCAGCACCCAAGATCGCTTCAGCTTGAGTTGACGAACAGATGGCCGGACATTCTCCTTCAGGATTTTTTGGTAGACAGTAGAATTCTTGGTTCCATCAAGCAGCAAAACAACCCCAGACCATCACACTACCACCACCATATTTTACTGTTTGTATGATGTTCTTTTGCTGAAATGCTGTGTTACTTTTACACCAGATGTAACGGCACACACACCTTCCAAAAAGTTCAACTTTTGTCTCGTCGGTCCACAAGGTATTTTCCCAAAAGTCTTGGCAATCATTGAGATGTTTTTTAGCAAAATTGAGACGAGCCTTCTCCGAGCCGTTCTTTTTGCTTAAAAGTGGTTTGCGCCTTGGAAATCTGCCATGCAGGCCATTTTTGCCCAGTCTCTTTCTTATTGTGGAGTCGTGAACACTGACCTTAATTGAGGCAAGTGAGGCCTGCAGTTCGTTAGATGTTGTCCTGGGGTCTTTTGTGGCCTCTCGGATGAGTTGTCTCTGCGCTCTTGGGGTAATTTTGGTCGGCCGGCCACTCCTGGGAAGGTTCACCACTGTTCCATGTTTTTGCCATTTGTGAATAATGGCTCTCACTGTGGTTCGCTGGAGTCCCAAAGCTTAAGAAATGGCTTTATAACCTTTACCAGACTGATAGATCTCAATTACTTTTGTCCTCATTTGTTCCTGAATTTCTTTGGATCTTGGCATGATGTCTAGCTTTTGAGGTGCTTTTGGTCTACTTCTCTGTGTCAGGTAGCTCCTATTTAATATTTTCCTATTTGATTGAAACAGGTGTGGCAGTAATCAGGCCTGGGGGTGACTACAGAAATTTAACTCAGGTGTGATAAACCACAGTTAAGTTATTTTTTAACAAGGGGGGCAATCACTTTTTCACACAGGGCCATGTAGGTTTGGATTTTTTTTTCTCCCTAAATAATAAAAACCATCATTTAAAAACTGCATTTTATGTTCAATTATGTTATCTTTGACTAATAGTTAAATGTGTTTGATGATCAGAAACATTTTGTGTGACAAACACGCAAAAGAATAAGAAATCAGGAAGGGGGCAAATATTTTTTTGCCCCAGCCCAAGGGATCTGGAGAGGTCATCTGCTCGTGTGGCACATCAATTGCCCCGAAATGATGACTATTTCTGGCCCTGAAATACTCCCTCCAGCAGTCAGGAGGTTAACATGTCCTAGCGTGGAAAAGTGCACAAGGACATGGCGAAACATGCAGACCCAGTCCACTGCCGAACCGCTTCAGTGCTGGAGCTTCTGCAAGGAAGTTGACCTCAGGCTTTTGCCCTAGTGCACTCAGAACATACGTAGCTGCTCCTCGCCTACGTCCTGACTGATGGGGCTGGTGGAAAGCACCCCTTAGTTGCAGGCTTATTCACGGGCCTCATCAGCCTTTCTATTGTGCTTAGGCATTGCCATTGGCTAGCTAGAGCTATTCTGCATTCTCACCCAACTATCTTCTGCAGTTGTCTTCGAAGCTTCTGTTCTCCGCCGTTTGCAATAAGACTTCATTAACTGTGTCTAGTTCATGCTCCTTAGGATTTACAGTACACCACTGCACTAGCCAGTGGCATAAATCAGAGCAGATTTCATATGTCTTGGGGCCACAGCCGAAGGGCAGCCGCCATTAGACGAGTCGGGTTAGAGATGCTAGTGCCTAGCCTAGGAGGACAGGAGAAATTCTGTCCCTCGGGATCTTTTACATTCCAGCCCAACTATCTTTCACAGTCGAAGCCTTCTGTCCTCCGCCATTAGCTCCGGAGCAGTTAAGACTTCAGTCGATGTGTCCAGCTCATGCTCTTTAATTTACAGCGCACCTCTGCATTAAGCCTGGGCCGTAAATTAGAGCAGGATTTCATACGTCTTGGGGCCGCGGCCGAAGGGCAGCCGCCATTAGATGAGTTGGGTTGGAGATGCTAGTGCCCTAGCCTAGAAGGACAGGACAAAATCTGTCCTTCAGGATCTTTTACATTGCAGGACATAAAACATGTAGACCCAGTCCACTGCCAAACTGTTACAGTGCTGGAAGTTTCTTAAAAAAAAAAAAAAAAAAAAAAGCCGTTCTGCATTCTTACCCAACTATCTACCACAGTCGAAGCCTTCTGTCCTCCGCCGTTAGCTCCGGAGCAGTAAGTCTTCATTTGCTGTGTCCAGCTCATGCTTTTCAATTTACAGCGCACCTCTGCATTAAGCCAGGGCCGTAAATTAGAGCAGGGTTTCATATGTCGAGGGGCCGCCGCCATTAGACGAGTTGAGTTAAAGATGCTAGTGCTCTAGCCTATGAGGCGCGTTGCATACTTTGCCTCTAGTGATTAGGGCCGTTCGACCAGGAAGCTTGCCTCACCTATTGCTCCGGCAAGAGGGGCTTCCAAGCATGGCATGCGGCAGGCTGCCTTTCCGCAAGACATCGGTCAGGCGTCATGGTTGGATGCCAGTCTCGCGGGGTCTAGGACTCCTTGGGGGTACTGTGCACACACGACACAACCCTGGGGGTCCAGACACTTGCAGTGCGGTGGAGTGGGTATTCTCGTTCCCATAGCGTTTCGCGCAGCATCGAGTGTAGCTTTTGAAAGGGAACGTCTCGGGTTACTTTGCTGTAACCCTGTTCCCTGAAAAAGCGGGAACGAGATGCTGCGCTCCAATGCCGTACTGCATGCATGACTGGACATCCTTCAGACAAAATTGACTTGAGGGTGTTTCCGGCTCATGCCTATTTATAACCTCCAGGTGCACCTCATCGGTTGACGTCACCTGCCTGAGGTTATACAAGCCAAAATATTTGCCGTGTTTGACACACACATGCTTTACAACCGCTCACGAGGAATCGTTTCCCATAGTGCTTTCGCGCAGCATCTCGTTCCCGCTTTTTCAGGGAACAGGGTTACAGCAAAGTAACCCAAGACGTTTTCCATCTAGGAACCTTTGTAGTCCAACAAGGGACCGTGGAGGCCAATAGTGTCCATTGTATTTCTTCCCATTTGTACAGCCATGGTAGGACCTCCAGTCAGCATTCACACACAATTACACTGGGGCAATTTGTAAATGCTAATAAGCCTAATTTGCATGTTTTTGGATTTTTGGAGGAAACCCACAGATGTGGGAATCGAACCCAAGACCTGTTCAAGGCAACAGTGCTAACCTTGGTGGCCACCATGCTATCAAAGTTAGTTTTAAGATACCTGAATAACTAGCAAGCCTGAGTAATTGGATTTCATAGCTGGCATTTTTTTATAGGAAGTGAACGGACTAAAAAAAAAATACCAGACAACTGCCTAATCAGCAAATGTCTTTTGAAATTGGAATTGAAAAATTGGAAGGAAAAAGGATTCCGTTGCCAAGTACTTTACTTTCCATGAAGCTGCATGTTTTAACAGGACATCCTTTTTATCCAGCATGTTAAATTTGTTACATCACTTCAGGTTATCCGACTCAAACAAGTAGCATGTAGTCAAATTCAGTGTAATAACCTGCTTATTATTTGCTTTATTATTTTCGGAAATGTACTGCAGTCTGACTCTGTCATTCCAAGGTGCATTGCTTTGGGCACTGTGCTATCTTATTACATCCCACTGCATATTGGTTGGAACATTTAATGAAAAAAATTGCTCCCATAACCTTGTTTGGAACGACTTTCAGAGCTGAAATGTGCCTCATCCCATAAACTTGTGTTTCCTCGGCGCCATTTTTTTGGCTGTCACACTCGGCAAATAATGATCCCACGTCTCCCTTGGGAATTGCTCTATATTTTCAGTTTCTATTTCCTCTTTTTTATCATTGCTGTTTCTGGAGTTTTTTGGAACGCTCTCCTAGGCGCCAGGCAGCAAGGGTCTTCGGTGCAAAATATAAAATGCTTTTATGAAATTTCTTTTCTTCTCATTTGAATAAAGTTGTTTATTTAAAATGTGCTTGGCGCCTACCTTGATTTCTTTGTTTATGCTTCAAACTATTTCCGTTTGCTGTACAGCTCCAGACGTTTGGCTATGTTTAGCAGCCGCGTGCAGAGGAGAAGGATGCTAAATTAAGTTTCCAAATTGTTAGTCACAACTCCGACTGTTCCCGCGTCTATGCTGTTCAGAGTCTGTTTGCTTCACAGTGAGCAATAAGAGTGTGAGAGAGGGGATAATGAATTTTGAATGGGAGTGGAAGTGGGTCATATTGAAGCCCTTTGTTCACAGATGGTGCACTGCTGAGTTGTTGATAACCTAGCTATAAACTTAGTTTGAGATATCTGCAGGTTGGGATATAATGAAGGGTAAATCTGCTCCCATAGATAAGAAACCTGGATACTTTTCTTGTGCTAAGATTGATGTGTCAAAGGCAGCACCCTCTTTGTGTGCCCATGAGCTGAAATGAAAATAAAAATTTGTATTTCTATGACTTCCCAAAATGCTATCATTGTAACATTTGGATGTAAAAATAATTGACAGTTCAAAACAAAAAACAATTAATCTTTTTTTTTTTTATATATAGAGGTACTCTGTGAAAATGTCTTTTTTTTCATGAAATTGCATAGTCTGTCTAATAATGTCCAGCTTTTCTTTGACTCAAACTCAGTTCTTTATGAACATTCTCAATATTTGTAATGCATTTGTTGTTTAGTAAAATTAGATTATGCTATCTAGTTGGATTTGCAACTGAGAATTGTAGACTTAGGTCTCAGGTATGCTGTGTTTATCTCAGTGAAACAAATCATCACAAGGCATCCGTCATGTTACATTTATCTTATCTTGTCTTGTCTTGATTTATCTCATCTTATCCTTCTTTTTCTTCTTTCAAAAATGAATTGTACAGACCTAGCTGCAAGCCCCAGAGCTATAAAATTCAGTCAATCGGTACAACATTGTTCTGTCACTAAACCAGAAACTGAGGAGCTGGATCAGCCTTATGGTGGCGCTATAGCACAGCATTTTAAGTTTTTGGCTCATAATGTGAAATTTTCTTTTTTTTCCCCCTAATTTGTTGGTGTCTTTCAAAAGAATCAAGGACACACTTATAGTTTGAGCTGATTGTCATAGCATGTGAAGCATACCTTTGGAAACTTTTTCTAGGATTTTGATCTTCACAAAAAACTTGGTAAATTAAGAGTAAACTTAGTAAATATTCTAATAGTCACGATTTGTAAATAAAAATGACCACCACATCATAATCAATTGCAGCAGGAGTTTAAGCACAAGAACTGGATAAAGTAAAGTTTATTCCTTCTTTTTCTTTTTATGAAATAAAATAATGTAGACAGAGAGACAGACAGACAGATAGATAGCTAGATAAATAGGTAGAGTACTTTATTGATCCAAAAGAGAAAAAGTATCAGATCTATTCAAATTCTGAGTTAAAATTCCAATTTGAATGTTTTTCCCTCCTATTTAAGGTCAGAATTTAATATTTTTGAGTTTTAGAACAGCATCATTAAAAGGCATGACTAACATTAATCAAGTAGCTTTGAGCAGACCAGACTATGACAGTGATTAACTTGATCAAAGAAATGTAATCGATTGACAGCACTGGTTGCTATACAGTATGATCTCTTTAGGGTTGGAACTTGGCAAAAACTCTGTAGTGAAAAAGCTGTTTCATAAGAAGTATTTGGACCTTGTAGGACATATGAGACTGCTCAGATTTATATTTAAAGACATTATTAATAAGACTTAAAAGTAAAAGTAAAAAGGACTTAATTTACTGTATCATCAATTTTGTCTCAGTGTGCATTTACAGTACATTAGTTTACATGTAAATACGGGTTAGATCATCAGTTAAATATTAAGCATAAAGCTGAACAACAATCAAGTCAACAATAATCACTTGTCAGCTAATTTAGTAAATGGGAAGTTGCATCTCTTACCTTATTAGAAATACTCAACCCTAGCAGCAACAGTTATCTACATTTCTGTTGCTACAAATATCACCCCGATCAGTATAACCTTTATTTCTTGAACATACATGTTTATTTAAACTTACAATAAGTGCGAACTGACAGAATTGATAGAACTAAGTGGATGATGGAATCTTGGGATAAAAGGGTGGGCGTCTAAACTAGGACAGAGTAATTCAACAAACACTAGCCATAAAGCAGTCGGTAAAAATGTAAATGATGTACTGTATATATATACTGAATCTGAAAAAAGGAAAATTACAACTACAGCCCTTTCATAGTCCTACCTTATGTTTAAGCCTCCTTGCAAGTCTTCAATGCCTGATCCATTTATCCTTCAATCCCTCTGATCTTGTAATTATGCAGTTTCATTCTGTCCTTGCAAAAAGCCGAAGTTGATATTGTTTTCTACTATTTTGATTCAGAGTGGTCCTCAAGTGCCTTATTGGGTAAAAGACCAGAAAAGAAGGTAGGAAAAAATTAGATGCCTATGGAAAGACCGAGAACAACCCAAAAACTAGACCTAACAAGAAGCTAATGTGAAATGGTTTGGATATTTATTGTGTTTTTATTGACTTATTTATTGTAGCTTTGCACTAGAAAAAAGGAGTTTAATGATGAGTTACAGTAGTAATTCCAAACAAAGTACACCTAAGCCCTGTTCCCCTTTCGATCTTTCTCTTTCTCTCTCTCTCTCTCTCTCAAGCAACAGAAATGGTGAGCGGGCTGAAAAACAGATGCTTTTTTGTTTGTTTTTGCTAAATTGAAGTTCACTTACTGCGCCAAGTCATGATAAACATATAAAAGCATGCATCTTTCCATAAATGGAAGAAAAAAAAAGAGAACAACTCCACCTCTTTTAAACTTTACTTTACTGTAATGATTTCAGAAATCAGCACTAGATCTTGGAGAGTGGCTGTGAGGATTTGTACTTTTTTGGCCTGGGTTGCACTTTTTTAGTTCAACTCAAAAGGTGTTGAATTAAAGTAAGGATGAGGTCAGTGGTCTGTGCACAACACTTGAGTTCTTCCATTCCAAACTTGCCAAATCAAGTCAGGTTGGGAATTTAAAAAGCCATTGTCATGCAACAAGATCTTTTAGTAATTTGGATAGCGAAGAAAAATTGTATTACTAGAACACACAAAGACATTCTAAACTATTTTGTACTTCCAACTCTGGGGCAAAAGTTTAGGGTAAATCACACATGGGTGTTCATTTAGTTATAAGTGTACTGTAGTAACAAATTACTGTATGTATGTGTACTGTTTTAAAATTTTTGTGGTATAAAATAAATTTAAGAGACCAACCTGTTTTATAAAATTCTTTTTTTTTGAGGGACATTCGAGTCAAATTGGGACTTTTGATTGTAAAAAATTACAATTATGAGACCTAAAATGACCTTATTTTTTTTATATAATCCCCTGCTACACTAATGCACTTACTGTATCTCAGCCTTACACTAGTGCTTGGATACCATCAAGGTAGAAAGTTTTCTCAGTATGCCGGAGTAATGACCATGACTTCAAGTTTCAAATCTTAAATACTGGCCTCCCAGAAACTTCAATGACCCAAACATGTGGAAATCACTTGGAGTAAGATCATGACTATACGGGCACGGGTATGTGGCAAAAACTCCTAGCCGAGTTCCTGCATGTGCAAGTGGTGTTGGTGAATAATGCTTTTCCTTGGCAGTGAGCGCCGAGCCACCTTGGCCGGAGCATCATTCATGGACATTTGGACTGCTTTTAATTGGACTGAAGTGTTTGCACCTTTTAACTGTTTTACTTTGAGTTTACACAGTAAAATAAAGGGCTCTGTCTTTTGCAAATATCAGCCGGTTTTACGCCTTGCTGATTTAATTTGGACATCTTAACTATTAAAACTACTACTGTACTATTAAAACACACCGACTATATTTTATTCCTTGAGTACAATTATAATAACTATCACAATTGTTAGACAAGCTGAATAACATTAGCCAACCTAAATCAATTGGGTTTATCTAAACTGTTCTGTACACTACACTACAGCATTTAAGCAATTACCCTCTGAGATTAATAAAGTAGGTATATGTGTGTGTGTATATATATATATATATATATATATATATATATATATATATATATATATATATATATATATATATACACATATATACACACACACACACACACACTACCGTTCAAAAGTTTTAGAACACTTTCTAACTCCATGATCGTTCCTTTTTTTTTTTATTAGGTATTTTTATTTCTTTCTACATTGTAAAGAAATGCTGTTGGCGTCCAAAAAATGCATTAATCTCCTTTAAACAGTTAATGGTGAGATGTTTCTGCTACTTATGCTCTGTAAAGACTTCATAACGCCTCTAATCTGAGGTGCTGTTAATTGGTCATTTTTCAGGCTGATAACTCTAAATGAACTTCTCGTCTGCGGCAGAGGTAGGTTTTGGTCCCGCCCTCCTGGGATGGCCTTCATGAGAGCCAGTTTCATTATGGTGCTTGACGGATTTTGCAAATGCACTTAACAATACTGTTCTTACAAGAACTATTACAGAAAGGCCTGACCTCTGTGTCTTAAAATAACAACTAACTGTTGTTTTTCTTGTTATGTAATTATCTAATCCCATATCTGTTATTTTATAGTTTTGAAATCCTCTGTATTGTTGTAGAATGTAGAAAATAAATCACTAAACAAAAACAAAGAAATTTGCAAGTGTTCTAAAACTTTTGAACGGTAGTGTATATATATAAACATTGCAACTTTAAAGTTATATAATCAGAACAATTTCTTATTTCTTATATAACCTGAAAAACCTAAAATAATCTAAAGCTCTCGTTAGGTTATCAGATTTTTTTCTCTTTCCAGTGACTTGCTTTCACACTATGTGATTCCGTCACATTCTCTTTCTACCATAACATCAATTAAATTTTTTGGCTGGTGCTTTTATTTCTTGTTGCAGCAATGAAAAAAACTGAATAAGAAATGTTCCTCCATTTTTTAAAATAATTTTTTTTGTAAATATCTTGAATCAGTTACACAAGACAAAGTTTCTACAGTAAATCTCAATTTTGGAAGAAATTACAGGACTTCTGATCAATATGAAACAGAGCTGTTTTAATGAGTTAGTGGAATTCCAGCCCACTTGGTCTGCAGTGTTGGCCATTTTTTCAGGGTGCTCACCGGAGAGATGAAGGTAGAGAAGTGTGTGCCATGTCCAACATTAAAAAACCTTGGTCACCAGTGATGCAAACTGAACTGTCATCTTTTATTCACAGATGGCTCCAAAAGCCATGTTAGAAACTATATTGCCATGAGGACAGACTATGTTATTGACATGAACAAACACTTAGGCAAATATAAATCTGAAAAACATTCATATTTTTGGTATTATGTATTTTTACTGCAGTAATGGGTTACTTGCACTTAGGGCTAAGATTACCTTCACTATGAAATAATATGAATCTTACCTCACTGGAAGCACACTCTATATTTGGCAGCATAGTGAGAAGGCAACCTCTGTTTTTTTTTTTTTTTGCTTGCTTGCTTTAAGTTATATTGTTGGGCTAAAATTAGTTTGGTGTTCCTTTATACTGAAAGGTTTATGTATAATGAAGCATACAGATGGATGCCTTTTTTCAGATTAATAAATGAAGCTTTAAAAGTTTCCTTAAATACTGTATATACAGTATTAAATATAGCTGAGCTTCTGCATGGAGTGGCTATAAAATACAGTAGCTGCACTGCTATTGGGGTAGATGGGCCAGAAACAAAAGCTTTTTCTTTCTCTAAAGAAGCAAGAAGTATGACAAGCTGTTGGAAAATATTTTGTTTATTGTTTCTTTGATTCACAAGGGTGATAAAAATCACAAATGCCAAAATGTTTTACTTCTTAATTGTTTTAGTTGTGAATTTTGGAATAAAATAACACTCCCAATGGACAAATAAGTCTACAATTGTGTTTGTGATCATGTTAAAACACAATTTAGCATCATTATTGGTGTTAGATTTTAATTAAGAAAAAAAAGTTTTGTTTGTCTTTGTATTGTGTCACTGGCAGGAAAAGAAATGTCGAGTTTGTTCAACACAGAGCCATTTTATTTACAAAGCTATTTAAAGATCATAAAAAATGGTCAAAAACTTTAGTTTACAGCATCATCAGCCTCTGGCTGATCTTTATATATATACAGAGAGAGAGAGAGAGTTCTTGATTCTTCTGCTGGAAAGCTTTTCATAAGGTTTAGGATTGTGTTTATGGGAAATTCTGACCATTCTTCCAGGAGCGCATTAGTGAGGTTGGACACTGATGTTGGACGAGAAGGCCTGGCTAATTCATCCCAAATGTGTTCTATCGGGTTGAGGTCAGGACTCAATCAAATTCTTCTGCCCCAAACTTGTTCATCCATGTGTTTATGGACTTTGCTTTGTGCACTGGTGCGCAGTCATGTTGGAACAGTAAGGGGCCATAACCAAACTGTTCCCACAAAGTTGGGAGCATGAAATTGTGCAAAATGTCTTAATACGGTGAAGCATTAAGAGTTCCTTTCAGTGAAAGTAAGAAGCTGAGCCCAGTGACTGAAAAAAAAACCCATCAGTTCCAACATGAATGCGGAAGATCCTCACAAACGCGCTTCTTAAAAAATGGTCAAAGATTTCCATAAACATGCATATGAACTTGAGTAGCGTCCCATTCTTAATTCATGGGGATGATGTTGGCTGCAGACCAGCGCAGTGCACAAAGCAAAGTCCATAAAGACAGGGATAAGCGATTTTGGTTTAGAATAACTTGACTGGCCTGACCTCAATTTGAAAGAACACTTTTGCGATACTGATTTGTTAGTTTAATGTTGCTGCAACTTTTATCATAATACAGAATTGATTTAAGTCTTGTGTTTATATGGAGCAACCTCTTCACACATGTGAAAAACACATAGCTAATATCTTACACTGTGTAGCAACCTTAGGACTACATTTCATTTAGGACAACAAGGAACATTTAATCTACTGCATTCATGCAGTAAGTAGTTATTTAAATTGCTAAATTGATATGATCAGTATATTGCTAGAAGCATTATAGAAAATTACCTACTGAACCTTGAAAAGGTCATGTTCACACATATTATAGTGTACTAAATGTGGTCACACTGACACCAGCACGTGTTAGACTAACTTTCTATGCATCCTATGTATACACTCAATAGTTTTTTGTGGTATTGACTTAGTGGCATATAGTAGTGAAGACCAAATCAGGACAAAGTGTAATTCCATTTTTAATCTTAACAAATCCTGATAACAGAAGTCTATCAATGTTTGTTCAAACTCTTCCTAATTTTCTAACTTAGTACTGTATCTATTCAGAAATTAGATATTTATTATTAGATATACAGTAAGGACTGACCTTTAACAATCAGCCGTCTTACTAAAAGTGAATTCATCAATCAATATAAAACTAAAGGACAACTATAATTGACAAAATCAATAAAATATATTTCTGTATTTATTCACCATACTAAGGCACAAAACATTACTGCATGAAATGTTTCATATCATCAGAACTCAATGGTTTATTATTTATCAATATGCTTTGAAATCATTTTAGGAAATACAAACTACATGCATACAGAAGGCCCACAGAGATTTAAATATAAGCACAACGAAGGCTATTATATTAGCATGTGTAGTCGAGGTGGTTGTCGTCTGTTACCAGAGTTGTAACGTTGGCAGCAGAGCCTGCTTTCATGATGGTATCAGTCATACTGTAATTGACTCTACTGTGACAACGATGTGGAGATCCTGTGCTTGGTGTTTAGACAGGCATTACATCACCAGCTGGAACTGGTACGGTAATGAGTAACAAGGATGCTTACGGGAAATAATGTACTGGAGTAAAAGTACAGTATACATTTTATTCAGGAAATGTAATAGAGTAAATGTAAAATTTGCAAGAAATCTTAATAATGAAGGACAGAAAGTATAAGTATTTGTACTCTGTTATATTACAACACTATTTTTTTTCTACACTAGATAAAGTATTGGTGATACGAGGATAAAATTGTTAAGTGATAAAGGAAATGTATTTATTATTTATTCGTTATTCATTATTGCATATATTATATTTTTAAGTTTTATAAGGAGAATATTCTGCATATATAAAAGGATTCTCCCATGTCTGCTTTGTGTATTTTGGCATTATGTTTCACACAACGGGAAAGTGTTCTTGACAAAGTTATTGTCGCATAATACTTGATCAAAGGAAGAAGCCTGTTATGGTGTGCTACAACAAGGTAATTGGGAATGCAGATATAAAAGGTTAAAAAATACAAAAGTATTTGTAGAAAAAATTTAAATGTAGTACATAAAAAGTACAAATTGATGTAATTATTTTACAAAATGTAAAAAGGAAACTGCATTAGACAAATGGTTGTGGAATAAAAAAAGAAATAAATCTGGTGGGGAAAAAAAAAACTAAAGTGGTAACAGCAACCTTTAAAAATACATTTAAAAACAGGGAACAATACATTAAAAAAAAACCTGACTTTGAGGAAACGATCGAGTTCTGTACTTGGCTACACTGCAATATCCACTTCATTAAAGGTGATGATCTTGTCTGCATTATCGTAAAAAAAAAAAGGCTGAGCTGTCCAATTATAGCAGCTGCAGTAAAGATTGAGGAATGGATACAGAGAGAGAGAGAGAGAGAGAGAGAGAGAGAAAGAGAAAGAGAGAGAAAGAAGGAGGAGGTGAATGAAGGTATGAAAGAGAGCCAAGGGATATGTGTCCTTGGACAGTGATCAAAAGGAAGAGAGGAGGAGACAACAGACACCTGCTACTGGGATTTTACACACACACACACACACACACACACACACACACACACACACACACACACACACACACACACACACACACACACACACACGTTCACATGCACACACAAGCACACATTTACTCACTAACTAGCAAGCCAGCAGCATGCGTCTGTAAAACTACCTCCCAAAAGGCCATGTCTTATCAAGAATCACAATCGATCTGCAGATCCAGAGCTGGAAACAGCACTCCATTTGGGAGAATTAACAACATCTTGCCGCACATACACAGTACATTACTAACCTAAAACACCTTCACAAAGTTGTTATGTTCTTCTAGGGTTGCAGGAGAGATTGTAGATAAGCTTCTGTGTGGAATAAAAAACTGCAATAATTGTATATATTGTAATAAAGAAATCTATACGCAGTTAAATATCCACTGTTGACTTTAATTCAGAGTACGAGTTGAAAGAAAGTCATACTGTACGAGTTGAACGGGACCTATAAACACTGAATATTAATTCAACCCAGGAGATGTTGCTGTGTAGTAACTACAACAAATAATATGGATTTTGTTATTATGACCTGTGGTGATTATTGGACGTTTATTCTTTTCACATTTAAACAAACATCAGCATTTTTGCATTCAAATTCCTTGTTGCTAATTAACTACAGTACAAGATTTAGTACTTTTATTTAGATTTAAAATATAAAAGAGCTAGAGGCACAATGGCACAATGATGAAACCAACCAACCAACCAACCAACTAAATCACTAATAATAATAATAATAATAATAATAATAATAATAATAATAATAATAAAAAAAATAATAATAATAATAATAATAATAATAATAATAATAATAATAATAATAATAAAAATAATAATAATAATAATAATAATAATAATAATAATAATAATAAAATACTGGAACATACCACAGAATATACATTGCTGATTAAATGTTTTAGACACTTTCAAGTTTTATAATTTTTTTAATGTATTTTCCTTTTCTCCCCCTTATGTAGTAAAAACAGGTCTTTAATTATTAGATTAAATTATTTTTAATTTTTAAGGTAATTCTTCTTCTTATTATTATTATTATTATTATGACAATATAACCTACTACTACTACACTACTACTACTACTTCTACTACTTCTACTACTACTACTACGAATAATAATAATAATAATAATAATAAAGACAGAATATCTGATTTACATATAATTAGATTTTTTTTTATTATTATTTATATATTCAGACTATTTCCAATTGAGCTCTGATGCATCCTATTCCTTTCAATGGTCCTTAAGATGCTTTTACAATTAGATTTTTTTTTTTTTGCGAATAAAAATCCACAGTCCGTCTGTGAATAACTATATTCATAAAGATTTAGGAAACCACACGCCGTCTATAAAAGTCTCCCAGTAGATGGCGTACCTGTAGACCTGCGAGACATGATATGTCAAGTGACAGGTCTGGGGAAGGATGTGAGAACATTTCTGCAGCATTAAAAGTGACCAAGAGCACAGGAGCCTCCATTGTTCTAAATGGAAGAGATTTGGAACTACCAACAGTCTTTTCAGATCTGACCATCAAGCCAAATTGAGCAATCGAGAATGTCAGACTGATAACCAAAAACCGAAGGGTCACTGTAAATGAGATCCTGAGTTTTCTTGTGGAGAAAGGACAGCCTTACTGAAGATCCATCACTCCAGCAGTCCACCAATCAGGCCTCCATGGTAGAGTGACCAGACAGAAGCCATTACTTTAGCCATTCCTTGACCATGAGAAACAAAATCCTATGGTCTAATGACAAAAGATTGAATTATTTGGATTTAGAAAATTAGGAACAGGCCATCACCTTAGTAATTTTTCCATTTTTTTAAGTTACAATCTACCTTGTTAAAAGTGATATATTGAAGATCCAGCATCTGTGATGACTGGTACTCACACACAATGCTCTTACCACCTGTATCAGACACCTATATCAGACACCCTACAACTCATTTTAGTCATTTGTTATTTTTTTTTTTTAACCATATATAGGGCTCAGGATGCGACACGGTGGTTTATAGGATAGCACTGTCACCTTGCACCTCCAGGGTCCAAGTTTAATTCCCGTCCTATTTCGATTCCCACCTCTGTTTGCATGGAGTTTGCATATTCCCCCTAGGCTTGGTGGGTTTTCACCAGGAACTTTAGTTTTCTGGCTCACATAAGCACAGATACACATGATCACATGTTTCTATTGTTGTTTTGGTTATTTCTATGGTCCGCCATATTAATAATAATAATAATAATGTTAATATTATTATTATTATTATTATTAATAATAATAATAATAATAATAATATTATTATTATTATTATTATTATTATTATTATTATTATTATTATTATTAATATTGGCTCATTTTAAGAGTTGTTTTTGCAACATCATTCCCATATTCCGGTAGTGATTAAATGATCCCTTTATAAAACTAAACATAACTTTTTTTCTATCTAACACAGTTTGATGTCTGAAGCCTTTCCGTTAACACACACTGGCAAGGCATGTTTTTTTTTTATATTGTCATTGACCTATGCTGTGTTGGAGACACAGATCTGTGCTGCTTAATTTTTTTTTTTTTCTCAATCATAAATTTTTAGAACTTACGGAGAGTGCTAAATGTTTCTGTCACATTTGCCAGTGCTTTGGATAAAAAAACTACAAGATACTAGATAAAAATATAGAGTTAGTACTATATAGTTGTGTTTCTCCATCCAATATTGACTTTACATAATCTGAGGAAAGCAGGAATGTGGAACGAGGGAGTGTGTGCAGGTTGTCAGCAAACACATTACCTGCAGATAAAAATGAAAGAGAGGAAAAAGTAGGGAATGGAAGATTTTGAAAGAATATTCCTAGATGGTTTGATATTATGATATTGTTTAATTGAGCTTTGATAAAAAAAAAAAAAAAAACATTTTAATCTGCATGGATAATTTTGGAGGGTACCAGACAAAAAAATCAATGATTGTTGCAAGTAAAGTGGCAAAGTGGACCTTTAGGGTTGAGGGTTTAATTCCCGTTCCATTCTGTGTGCTCTTGTTCTCCCAATGCTTGGTGGGTTTCCTCAAGGTACTCCTCCAAAAGTCAAATAACATGCAGAGTAGGCTAACTGGCATATTTGGATTCCCCATAATGTGTGAGCGCATGCATGCTCGTGTGCCCTGCATTGAATTGGCACTCTGTCCATGGTGTACGGTGCCTTTGTGCTCAGAGTTCCCTATAATAGGTTCCTGGCTTCCTGTGACCCAGGATAAACAGTATAGAGAATTAATGAGTAAGTGAGTGAGTGTGAAATGCTAAAATGTTTTATTGAAGCTGTCCCAAGTTCAATCCACCCTAGTACTGGAGGGTTCAGAGAACTGTGACCACAGACTTCTGGGTAATTTGTGTCATTGCTTGTCTTAGTCCTGCTGGAGCAGCAGCATTACCCAGGGCTGGCTTTAAAATCCCAGTATTGAGTTTGGACGTCTTTTGTTTGTAACTGGCTTTATTGTGACTAATAAACCATTTGTTCATACTTGCTTTAAGATTAGGGTTTGATACAGTAATCTATATTACCAGGATGTACTAGATCCGAATTTTTGGTGCCATTTAAAAGCCTGTGTGATTGATTAAATATCAGTTGTGGTTCTCTGAAACAAATGTAAAAACCATCATCAACTGCACATGAAAAATTATTTTGCATAAATGCTAGTTGGAAATCTTTAGTAATACAAATTCAACTAATATTTGTAGTAATGCAAGTTTGCATGTTGTTTTCATATTTTAACATTATTATTATTATTATTATTATTATTTACACTTTTTTAATTGGAAGCTATTCTTTAAAATGTTATCCAATATTTTTTGTGAAAGTATTGGTTCAGGCACCATTTAGGCCTGGTACCCAATCTTATTTAGGATCCCTTTTTTATGCTGCATCTAATTAAAGATGTTAAACTTGAGAAACATGTCAAAATTTTATAAATATTGGAGTTGGAAGCAAATGCTGAGGAAAAAAAAATCAGACATGGTTAAGTCAGTGTAACCCAAAATACAGAACCAGGCAACCATGAAAACACAAGAACATAAAGTGAACTTGAAAAACACAGGAAGTGCTACTAAAATTTGAATTTAATATAATTAGACCAGAATACTTAGCATTTGAACAAGTTGATTTCTTGACAAAATGATAATCAGAAATCGTTAATTAATCAGATTTTAAGGTCTAATATAGTATAAAACTATTTCCAGGTGCCTCTACTTTTTAAATTTAACTAATCTTTTAATTATTTTATGTTCTAGTAATGCTGCAAATTTTGTCCAGTCATTATTAATCTAGAATTTGAACTTTCCATAGACGCTTTGAACATTATTAACAATTTGGCAATGATGCATCATTTAAAGCTGATGTAAAGAGTATGGAATTATATCACCAAAGAATGCTATATTTAAATTTTAGGTAAAATATAACTAAAAACATTGAGTACAGCAAAATTCCATTTAAGAACCAAAATTATTATTACTATTATATTATAATTGTTTTTTCCTCTATTTATTTCTTCATAGGTTTTTTTTCTATTTATTTTTTTTTCTCTATTTATTTCTCCATTTTTGTGTGTGTGTGTGTGTGTTTTTTTTTTTTTTTTTTTTTTGGACTTCACATTATCTAGTTAACACTGTAACAGCAGTCAAGTCCAGATTTCCTAGGATTGGTTGTGAGCTTCAATTCCAGTACCTGAAAGCTGCCAATACCGGCCACTAGAGCAATGGCCCTGACTATGATTCTTTTAGGTTACTTTAGATGAAGATATCTGCTAATTGAGTACATTTTAAAACAAAATGCACTAAAACCAGTAGCAAATTAGTCAAATGGAAGAAAATTAAAGCAGGAATGTTGAAAAGACTATACAATTTACTTTATTTTATTTTATTTTATTTTATTTATTTAAATGAACAGCACAAATGACCACTATGAAGTTAATACACAGAAAATAAGGCAAACATAGCTGGTGCAAGAAGAGAGAGGACATTTGCATTTAAATTAGTGCAAGATCCAGAACTCCTATCGAACCAGAGATGTGGGGAAATGTTAAGTGGAGGAAGAGGAAAGAGACTGATGAAAGCTCTTTGAGGACAGAAACAAAGAACAAAGCAATGGATGAGACTCATTTTAATAGACAGGAATGAAAGGTTTACAGTCATTTTTCCTCCAGGTTCTTAGGCAAAAGGCATAGATCTATTATAAACCTTGTCCTCCCTCCTCTCATTCACTGTCTAGACAAGGTATAGCTCTCTTACACACAACTCTATCACCACCTCTTCGCCCTTGACATATTGATCTCACTGTATTTTTTTTTATTATTCCTTTAAATAGAACAGCAACACTGACAACTTGACTGCTCCTTTAAGGTGCCTCTCTATCTAATTCATTTCCGGCTGTAATAGTTCAGATTTGTAGCTTTTATGCCATGTGCTATATGTATCAAATACAGAAGCTAGCTAGAATTTCCATCTCTCCATTTAACCATGGCACCTACTGACCACTAGAAAGAAAGACATACTGTAAGTGACAGAGAGATACACCAACCCAGTGGTACTTAACCCAGGTCCTGGAGGACCACCTGCCATGTACATTTTAAATCAGGTGTGCTGGGAGTTGAGAACTGAAGAAAACTTTAAAATGTGCAGAGCAGGTGGTCCTCCAGGACAGGAGTTGGGAACCACAGTTCTACCCCAACAATATCACATTCCCATCATAAACTGACTATCTTCTCTTTCACTTTAAGAAAAAACAATGATTACAGCTGATGACATGAGAAAAATATTTCAAAAGTTCACTGCCCATAAAGGGCACACTATGATGTTTGTGGCTCCAAATAATTCTCCCAGAAGCTTCTATATGTGTACATCTAAATTTAACTAAGCAAAGACAGCCATATGTCAAAAGATGCATCTGTAAATGCATGATTACCCAAATTTGATCAGTTTCAGCAATCTCCTTGGTTGCTTTCTTTGCTAAATGCCAGCCAACAAATTGCAGCTAAAGCATATTAAATCACTGTAGTAATTATCCAATGGAAGGAAGGAATGTGGTTGGGAAAACATCCTGAATAAACGTGAAGGGATATCAAACGCCAAGTAAAATCAAACTGGAAAAAATATTTGATGGGAACTGAAGGGATTGGGACTAAACAGCTGTGTAGCCTGAAGAAAACCACTGATCAGTGAGGCTAGACATAAAAGCATTAAATTTTCTAGGGTGCATGAAGAATGGACTAGGGAATGTTGGGGGAAAAAGCCATGTTGTCTGAAAGGTCCAGATTTACCCTGTGTCAGAGCGATGGAAGCATCAGGGTAAAAAGAGAGATGGATGATGTGATCCACCTATCATTCCTTACCAAACTAGCCTGTTTGATAACATACAAGCCTGTGGGGCTCTGCTACTGTATGATCTGGAGTATCTTCTGCTGGTCAGCTCTAGGTTCAGCAATCTTACTGCATGTACCAAAAACTGAATAACTAACTAAATACACTGAAAGACCAAGTTTTTTCATCAGTTGATTTTTTTTCTTTTTATTATCTGTTGGTACCAATTGGTTATTTGAGAATCTTTGGGTTGTGTTTGGGACTGTTCATGCCACAGTTTACTCTCCCATACAGCAAGACCTTGGAGAAAAAATTAATTTGACTCTGGACAGAAATAAATGTTGTGACAATGAATAAGCTTATGGAAACAGTGCCATGGCTATAATCAAAGCAAAAGCTGGTCCGGTGATGTATTAGAATATTTGACTCTTTTTTGGCCAGGCAGTGTATAACATTTTGTGTGCTTCTCACAGCAAGTTCTCCAGTGTTGAGTTAACACCCAGCAGTGTTTCAATAACCTCTGAAAGTGTTAAATCAGGGGATTTTACTGTGCAGTAATTAAGGTGGGACAGGTTTCATGGCATGACATTATTACTGTATTACACTAACATTATTACAGCTACTAATTATTGTCTAAGCATTCTATAAGAACTGGGTAAATATTTTTCCAAACATAAATCTTGACCATGAGAAAATCTGAGTCTGTTGCAAACCTTTATGCTGTGTGAAATGCTATTTATTTCAGTTTTTTATTAACAATAAACTTTATTGATTTTAAACCATTAAAACTGTAGTGTACTGTATCATTTAAGTTCAGTTGGGTCTTTAAAATAAATGTCTTCCATCATCCCCTGCACTTCACAAATTCCAGCACTGAAAAACATCTAATGATGAATTGTCTAATGAGCATTTATTATTATTTAATGTGTGTGTATACACACACACATGCAGTGAAACCTCCGTTCACAAACTGAATTTGTTTCTAAGTTCTGGTTGAAACCGGATGTAGTTTTTTTCATAAAAGTACATATAAATCTGTTCCCCGTCACCAGAGGTGGGTAGTAACGAGTTACATTTACTCCGTTACATTTATTTGAGTAACTTTTTGTAAAACATTTACTTCTATGAGTAGTTTTACTGCACCATACTTTTCACTTTTACTTGAGTAGACTTGTGAAGAAGAAACGCTACTCTTACAACGCTACTCTTACTCCGCTACATTCGGCTACACTCGATTCGTTACTTTTCTAACCATTTATTCTACACATTAGATTTTTTTTGTTTTTGCCAGAGAAATGCAGCCAGTGGATCTACCATGTGACTGTGTTTCACCAATCAGACGTAGCAACAATAATCACATGACTCTGTTTAACAAATCAACCACAATAACAGTAACCGCATGGAGTCAAATGACCGAGCAGAAATGCTGCATATAGTGGGGAAATAAAAACAAAACTGTGGTAGACAGCAAAGGAAACATTTCACGGTTAGCTTAGCTAATTTATTAAATGTTCCATGGTTAAAATATATAATTAGCAAATAAGCTAGTGGCTAAAAAAATATGTTTCTTACATTTTTGTACACATGATCTAATGTTATTTTCTATCTGCTGAGCCGTTTGAAGGGCAAATAAATATACAGTAGATCTTACACTGGAAATAGTTTACACTGTTCAAACATACACATGTTACCTACAGTATCGTTTTTCAGCTTTATGTTGTGAAAAAAAGTGAGATTAGGAAATTTGTATTTCTTATTCTTTAATTTGGTATTTTGTAAATATATTCATTTTATTTATTGATTTCATTTATTTTATTATTTAGGAATGTCAGAAATTGTACATTATTTCATCATTTTCTCCGGATGCTTAGATAATTTCTAAAAATAATAATAAATCAGACATTATGATTGAAACAGGTAATCAGTACTTAAATATCTCTTACTTAAGTAATATTTTGGATGACTACTTTTTACTTGCAATTGAGTAATATTATTTTGAAGTACAGCTACTCTTACTTAAGTGAATTTTTTGGCTACTCTACCGACCACTGTCCATCACTATGAACTACAGTATATTTACCCTTTGATGTATTTTGTTTATATCACAAAATATAAAACAAAATATAAAAAAGCCTTAGTTATACAAAAATAATACAGCACTTAATATAAATATAAACTGTACAGGAGAAAGCGATACACAAAACTGTATTGTTTGCACATCTTTTTAGGGAGATGTGAAAGAATGAAGGACAGAAAGATGAGTGAGCAGGAGGTTAGTGTTTGGAAGCAGAGTCCCCTTTCTCAATAACACTGTGTAATTCTCCTTCAGGGGTTTTCTCTCTTTTTTGGCCTCAGGATCGTACCTGGCAGCCGCTTACACATTAAAAATCTATCCAGAGACATTTGTTTCATCTGCACTGCACAATTGTTTGGACGATACTTCTCTGCAAAGACTTGGACGTCACTCCACTTTGCAAGAAATCATTTTATCATGTGCACAAAATTATTCTATGTGCGCAACCCACGACTGAGCAAAACTGATGCTGCACGATGCGTCCATGCCTTTGTTCAGTTTATATATATATAAAGAAACGTCCTCTGACTTTCAACTGTTTTTACTTTCAGTAAACTTAATGTGTAAATATTTGTATGAACACTAAAAGAGTCAACACCATAAGACATAAACTAAAAATGTTTCACAATGTGTCCCTGAATGAAGGGAGGCTCAAAAGTACCAGTCAGTATCTGGTGTGGCCACCAGCTGCTTGAAGTACTGCAGTGCATCTCCTCCTCATGGACTGCCTATTGCGGACAGTCTGAGCACTGATGGAGGGATTGTGTGTTCCTGGTGTGACTCGGGCAGTTGTTGTGGCCATCCTGTACCTGTCACGCAGGTGTGATATTCGGATGTACCGATCCTGTGCCGGTGTTGTTACACGTGGTCTTCCACTGCGAGGATGATCAGCTGTCCTTCCTGTCTCCCTGTAGCGCTGTCTTAGGCGTCTCACAGTGCGGACATGGCAGTTTATTGCCCTAGCCACATCAGCAGTCCTCATGCCTCCCTGCAGCATGCCTAATGCACATTCACGCAGATGAGCAGGGACCCTGGGCATCTTTCTTTGGGTGTTTTTCACTGTCGGTAGACAAGTCTCTTTAGTGTCCTGCGTTTTAAGTTTAAAACTGTAAACTTAAATGCCTTCTTTTTGTAAGCTGTTAAGGTCTTAACGACCATTCCACAGGTGCATGTAAATTAATTGATTATGGTTAATTAAACATGCATGGAAAACATTGTTTAAACCCTTTACAATGAACAATTTTTACAACATTATTGTTGAAATACACAGTCCTGAAAAAGGCAAATAGTTCTGAATCATATAGTAAGGAACTTAATTTAGCTAGCAGCGCCTAATGGTTCAATATGCTGTTAGTTGTCAACAGACTGAATGCTGTACTTCCTGCTAGCCCACCCACATGGTTGGTGAGAACATCCTCCAGTACATTTATTGAAGCTGATCCCTCCTAATTTGCATATAGATAAGGCTTTCAGTTTAATGCATTTAAATGCTGGCACACACAATGTCGATCAGTGCAGTAAGTGTGAATCTGAGTTGAGTTCACAGAAGTGCATGAGATGCCCACAATTAGAATTGGTTGCACTGAGAAGGTCGACAACATGACAGGGAACAAGGTAATTAAATAGACCTAATACCAATATCTTGCAATAGATATGACTTAATTAATTATATTTTAAGGTTATAATATTGAAACAGAGACATGTTTTTTCATTGATATATACTCTGGAGTGATATGATTAGTAAACATTGCACTCACCAGCAGTGTGATATTGACGTTGATGCCTGCTTTCCAGAACACTTGGTTATTAGCCATATAATTTGAAGCCTGGGATCAAATGTTAGGAATTTTATACCTCGTTTTAATATGATGATAAAAATAATGATAAAAATGATTTTTAAAAATCTTTTAAATTAATTGTTTTGTTATTAATTTTTTTTTTACCATATTATTTATTTATGAAAATATGTTGACAATGCCTGTATATGAACATACTGCAAAAGGCTCCCTGGACACTGCAGTTAATTGAGCAGTCAATGCTCCACCTGGCGGGATTATACAGCATTGCAACCATCTTATTGGAAAGCGTGTGGGGGGTTTATGGGGCGGGGCATCGTTAACAGTGTCATTGCGTGGGATCACATTCAGCGCGCGAATTGTGTACGAATTTGTCATGATTTGCGATGGGACCCGCCATTGTCGAGGGGCTGTTTGACATAGCTCCTATTGTAGCAATGCGAAAATAAAACAGACAACCAAACAGGATTGACTCAAATCTTACAGCACAGAGATTTATTTCAAACATACAATCGAAATTTTATATACTTAACAAACCGGAGTGTCTTAAAAGCAAATGATTCAACAGTTATATATGCTCATATGGAAGGACGAAGACTATAGCACTAAGATTGCAGGAACACTTAAGTTTATCATTGTCACAATGGTTAGATTAAGACTTGGTAGAAGTGTGGTGAATCCGAAACACAGAAGGTTGTGATTCGATACTAGACAACCTGTCAGAACATTTTCCTTAACCTTTACAATCCTGTCCAACGTATCGGTGTCTGAGGAGGAATTCTTGACATTAATTTGGCAACATTATGGACATTTGGTCAACAATGGTTTTGGGTTGTTTTTGAAAGAATTGCTTTGATGAAATGACATTGGAACAACATTGACTACATGTCAATCAATGGACTAACATTAAACAAATGCCCTGTTGCAAAAACAACATCAATGCCGCCATCTAGGAACCTCTTGTAGTCTAACTAGAGATAGTAGACTCCAATGGTGATTACCATTATATGTATTCCTATTTTATGATTGTGGTAGGACCTCCAGTCAATATTCACACACAATTACACACTACAAGCAATTTGGGAATGCTGTTTAGCCTAATATGCATTACTTTTCACTGTAGGAAGAAACAGTTCATAGAATAAACATGCAAACTCAATTCACACAGACTCCAAGGTGGAAATCGAACCCAGACCCTGGAGGTGCAAGGTGACAGTGCTAACCTCTATGCCACCATGCAACATTAAAAGAAACAAAAAATACTAAACCAATTGTTTAACAGGATTTCTACTCAAGTCAGTGTGGTAAGAGCACTAAGTGCTTATGAATGGAACACCAGGGAAAATGCTATTACTCATGCTACGAAATGTGCATACAAAACATTTTACCGTACAGTTATTTTTAAGCTTTTGTGTGAGTTTGTGTGATCGATGACAGGCGAGTTGGTTAGAATTGTGAGCTAAATGGATGGTGCATTTGTAAATGTGATGTGGTTTGTACTTTAGAAAGCAGTCAGGAATTTGAGTCCCATTTGAAAGTGTTGCATTGAAGTGTAAATTCTTCTGAGTTCACTTTTCCACTGGACGAGGATGTGAGCTTGTGATACTGAGCTTTCCTTTAAAAAATGTAGCTCACATAAAAGATAAGTCTGCTTAGGTTATAGGGTCATGATATCAGTTGTTTGCCAGATAGTCTGGTAGTTTCAGGAGATCTCATGGCTGGTAAATTCTGATTCATAAAATCAATGCATTAGAAATCTTTTGTCCATGACTTTCCTCACCTGGTCTCTTTGTAAACTGTTCATAAAACAATAATATGTGTGCATTAAACAGTTCTTGAGAAATGCTAGAAATGGAAGTATCTTCCATCGAGTATTATTAAAAAAAAAACAAAAAAAAAACCTGTGTCTATTCTTAAAATACTCAAAGCATTATTGGCATGGTTACCAAAGGCACTGAGGTAGGAGGAACCATAAAAGACTAGTAAAAAAGCACTTTACAAACATGTACCCATATGGCAACAACTGCATCTGGCCGTAGTGTGTGAATGAGTGTGTGAGTGGGTGGATGTGTGTGTGCCCTGCAATGGATTGGCACCCTGTCCAGGGTGTATCCCGCCTTGTGCCCTAAGCCTCCTGGGCCCCTGTGACCCTGAATATAGGATAAAGCGGTATAGACGATGAGTGAGTGAGAGGGTGAGTGAGTGAGTGAGTGAGTGAGTGAGTGTATAACAGCCAAGACTGTTTAAGGATACATTGCCTCATTCAATTTAAATGACAATAAAGATCTGTCTTAAGGTTACCATAATAATAATAATAGTAATAGTAATAATAACACATCAGTAAACTGCTATAATGATCACAATCATATTGAGAGATACAATATAGTATGCGCTAAAAAAATAATCAAGTTGTTAAGAAAGTATTCAAACAGAATACATACCCATGATGAAATAGTATTGAACTGAACCGTTCAGTTTTCATCTTAGAATATAAAGCAGGAGAACATGCAGAGATAAGAGTAGAGATAAGGCAGGAAAGTGAGGGATCAGGTGAGAGAGAACAGATAACAGAGGATGAAGGATATTTATTAGGATTAGGCCTGTTCTTGATGTCGGCAAAAGTAAGGTCTTGAATATAAATGACTTTTCTCTCACTGATATCAGATCTGAATAAAGAAAGTTCATTATAATAGGAGAGCTACAAAAAATACTCATATGTGTCCTTGCAGAAGTGCCCTTACATTAAAACAAACCTCAAGTATCCTTTCAAACCCCTACCTTTGAAAAATTCCGTGCATGACACGTAAATCCGCGGTGCCTGGGCCAGTGTAATGATTAATAATTTTAATGATTATGTATTTGTAGCCATCAGCCAACCATGTAGCAGTGGCACAATGCACAAAAAACAAGAGAAGCAGGTAAAGAGCTTTAGTTGATGTTCACAAAATGCCTTGTTGATGAGGGAGACTAGTTTGAGCTGATCACACTTTATACCTGTGGTGAGTAGGAACATATCTCAGAAAGCTCAATACATCAAACCTTAAGATGAAGTGTTCATAAAGTGAAGAAGTCCACCTTCTGTCAGCCAACAACAAGACTCTAAAACTACAGAGAGCATTTTTTTTTTCTAACAACATGTACCTGGTGTGTTTAATTTTTAATTTGAAGACATTATTGCACTCATCGTTCTTCTTCTTTTTTTTTTTTGTATCTTGGGAACTGATTCTTTCTCAGAAAGAACCCACATCATTGGAAACAAAGGGATTAACCTTATTGTCTAGAAAGACACAGGAGATTTCAGTTTGTCTGCAGGAGAGACATGCAGAACACAGAAGAAGACAGAAATAGATAAAAGTGATATCTTTTCCAATGCTAAGAATATGAAATCACACCTAACAATATTAATAAATAAAGTGAAATTAACAATGCTTAATTTTATCCTTTCCATTTAAATTATTTCATATAGAAAGAAAATAAAGAACGTGAATTGCCTCTTAGCAAGGAGAAAAAAATATATTGTCAAAAGGCAATAACCATAAATTTCTATTTGTCATTAAAAAGGTAATGTGAAAAATAAAATGAAAAATGGTAGTAAAAAATCCTTTGGTATTTTTTAAATAATTATAACCCAGATTTTCTGACTTGGGAAGTTGAATTCCTTAGATAATAATAAAAGCAGGAATGTATAGAGGGAAAGGTATGACTTGTGTGTGGATTACATGACAATGGCCTTAAAATCAAATCCAATTAAAAGATGTTAAAAATAATCTAAGGTTCCAAGGTTAGCAGTAATTAACCACTATCTGTTTTCTGATATGCTCATTTTAGATATGAGAGTTTATCTTCACTGGAGCCATATAATAAACCCCTAAGAGTAACCCCATGTGTATTTTAAAGTGCCATTATTGCATTTTTCCCCAATACTTTTTCACTGGAAATATTTTCATCAAAAATGTAATAAGTAAGCTTTGGGTTCCTGTTGAAAAAGTGATTTGTTCCTATTGTGCTAAAATGTTAAATGTTGAAATTGCTGCTAATAAACTGCTAATATCAAACTCCAGTGTGAAATATTATGTGGCAAGTGGAATATTTCAAATGGCATGGCATTATCAGTGTACAGTACTTAGATTAAACAGTAACTTTAATTATTTTAAAAAGACGTATAATACAGTATAGTACCAATGTAGCAGGTAAGGAAAATTTAAAAGATGTGTGCAGTTCATTTACATTTAGGCATTTGGCAGACCCTCTTACCCAGAGCGACTTACATTTTTTTTCATCTTATTACACATCGGAGAAGTTGAGGGTTAAGGGCCTTGCTCAAGGGCCCAACAGTGGCAACTTGGTGGTTGTGGGGTTTGAACATGGGATCTTCCGATCCATAGTCCAATGCCGTAACCACTGAGCTACCCCTGGCAGTACAAACTTGGACTTTTCTCACCTTGGGTCTGTGTGCATGGTTTGCATGTTCTTCATGCTCTAAGTCTCCTGGGATGGGCTACAGGGCCCCTGTGACTCTGTATACATGTCAGGCATTGACCCAGGTTGGTAGGAGAGGTGATGAAGGGTTTGAGTTGGGGAGTGTGGAATACCGGATGGATTCGGAGGCAGCTGGAGCCAGTAGGTGACAGGATTGATCCGGAGGGTGATGCGATAGGGACCGATGAATCTGGGTGAAAGTTTCAGTGCTTCTGTATGGAGGTGAAGATTCTTTGTTGATAGCCATACCTTGTCACCTAAATTGTACAATTATCCCGGAGGATGTCAACGGCGATGTTGGCTGGTGTAGCGAGTATTGGCCTGCTGGATGGTGTGGTTAGCTTGGTGCCACAGCCACCGACATTGGGAGACCAACTGTTGGGCCGGTGGTACATCAATCTCCGGTTCTTGGTATTCTAACATAGTAGGCTGGAAACCATGGCATACCTCAAATGTTTCTTGACCGATGAGACGTGGAGATTGAGTAATAGTTCTGTCCAGATGAGGTAGCGGGCCCAGGAGCGCTGCCGATCGGCGACAAAGCATCTCAGGTAGCGCTCCAGTTGTTGGTTGGTCCGCTTCGTCTGACCTTTGGTCTGGGGGTGGTACCCGGATGATAAAAGGCCTTCCAGAACTGGGGCCCCATGTCCGAGATGATGTCCTTCGGTAACCATGCAGGCAGACTACGTGTTCTAGTATCAGCTCAGCTGTTTTCTTGGCTGACGGGAGTCCAGCGAGGGCCACCAGGTGCACGGCCAGGTGCACGGCCAGAATGGTGTTTTTTCCCTCGGAGACCAGCAGGCCCGTGATGAAGTCGACAGCTATGTGCGTCCAGGGCCGGCGAGGGAAAGGTAGTGGTTGAAGTTCCCCCGGCACTGGCTGGTTGTTATCTTTTGCCCTGGCACACACAGGGCACGGCTGGACGAACTTGTCAACATCCTTCCTCATGGATGGCCACCAGCAGGCGCGCTGAATGAATTAAAGGGTGTGGCGAGTGCCCTGATGTCCAGAGAGGGGAGACAAATGATCTCACTGGAAAACCTCCACTCTCATGATGTGGGGCACGTAGAGTCCAGGCGGCACACCTGCCGGTTCGGTCTCCGCGGCCTGCGTCTGGCGAACCCTCGTTTCCAAATTCCAGCAAAGTGGTGCAATGATTTTGGATGCTGGGAGGACAGACGCCCTTGCCTTGGTGTTCTTGGACCCTGGACGGTATACGAGATAGAAATTATAATGTTAAAAAAATAATGCCTACCATGCCTGTCTGGGATTAAGTTGTTTTATATTCCGGATCGTGATGAGGTTTTGGTAATCGATTCAGACGATGAAAATACACCCATGTAGTTTCTTCTTCAAAAAATTTGACCCCACTCTGCAGCGATAAGGAGTAGAGGACAGCGAGCTGCTGGCCATAAAATGGGCTTCGGAGGAATGTGACGCCATTCCTCCAAAGCCCACTTTATGGCCAGCAGCTTGTGGTCCCCTACTCCGTATTGCTGCTGAGTGGGGTCAAACTTTCTGGTGAAGAAACTACATGGGTGTATTTTCTGATCTGGACCTCGCTGGAAGAGAACGGCCCTGGCGCCCACATCCGAGGCATCCACCTCCACAACGAATGGTTTACTTGCATGCGGATTAGGGAGAATTGGTGCGGTCATGAATCAGTGACAGAGTTCGTGGTAGGCGGAGATGGCAGCAGGGTTGAGGGTGAAGTGGTGAGATGAAGGTGGGGTCAAGGCGGTCAAAGGTGATGCAACTGTACTGTAGTCCCGGATAAAGCGTCGATAGAAATTTACACTCCCGAGAAACCGTTGAAGCTGCTTGAGGGTCTTGGGTAGGGTCCTGAGATGAGATGACAAAACCCAGGAACGTGGTGGAGCGCTCGTGAAAAGCGCACTTCTCCAACTTACAATACAGCTGATGGGCGAGCAATCTCTTGAGGACCGCCCAGACATGTTAGACGTGTTCGTCAACTGTGCATGAATAAATCAGTATGTCGTCCAGATAAACAAACACCCAGCAGCCTATCATGTCTCGGAGGACATCGTTAATAAGTTGTTAAAAAGCAGGGGGGTGCGTCCAGGGCTGAGTTGGTAAGAGGCAGAGGGTGTCGATTCTTAATTGTGATGTTGCTGAGCCCCTGATAGTTGACACATGGACGAAGTTCAGCGTCTTTTTTCTTCACGAAGAAGAATCCTGCGGCGGCGGGCGAGGAGGAGAGCCGGATGGTGCCCTGACAAAGGGCATTTGCTACATACTCCTCCATCGCCTGCGTTTCTGTGGACTCCCTATAACACGTCCCAGCCGACGCCCGTAGACAGAGTCTGATGCAGAGTTCGTTTGTGGTCAAATTGCGTCTTAATTGCCTGGGGTTTTCCGGCTTTGGTGTCAACCACGGCAGGAGGTGGAGATCCAACATGTCCGGGAGTGGCGGTGGTGAAGGAAGTCGGTGGTCGAGGTGCTGTGTGGAAAATGTGGGCGATGGTGGCAGGGTTCTCGGTGCTGGCTTTGGACGAGAGAGAAGGCGCTGGTCGATCCGGAGGGCGAGTTGTATTAACTCTTCCAGTGTGGCGGGGAGCTCTCATCCGGCGAGTTCATCTTTAATCCGGGATGCCAGTCCCTTGTAGTAGGATGTCCGGAGCTCGGTGTCTCCCAGAAGGGCTGCACCGCGAAAGTGCGGAAATCGGCGGTATAGTGGCTCACGGACGATCCTCCCTGCCGCAGGTGGTACAGTTTAGTGTCGGTCTCCACCTCGCCCGCTGGGTGTTCAAAGGTGAGTTTAAGCTGGCGGGTGAATTTATTATATGAATAGGCAGTGTCTGAATCAGAATGAAGGACTGCCGCAGCCCACTTAGCTGCCTGCCCTGATAGCAACGAAACGGGAAGTGCAATGCGCAACTGATCGGTGGAGTATTTGGTGGAATTAAACTCAAACACCAGACTTAATGCAGTTAGAAGAACACTACACCTCCCGTCTGTACCATCCCATTTATTCGGTAAGTAAATGAAAAACATCAGAAGGTGGGGGTGCAGGGTTGTGGAGCTGCATCTGCCACGAGGGGAGGCCAACTAGCCATGCTAGCGACAGCCTCGCGGAGGACCACGTTCTCCTGCCGAAGCTCCGCCACTTACGGCGCAAGGCTTAAGCAAACTCAATGACTGAGCGATGTAAAGCGCCATCTTGTCTCCTTTTATACTTCCTGAATCGTGACCGTACTACTTCTGGGTCCTAGTGCCGGTCGCGGAGCGAGTGTGCGCGACAATACAGAATTAAGCAATATACATGATGAGTAAGAATGAGTGAGTGACCATAGTCTGTGAATGAGTGTGCCTATGTGCCCTATTATAGGTTGGCACCGCATCCTGGGTTTACCCTGTCTAGTGCCCTGAGTCCCTGTGATAGGCTTCAGGCATCCCTCGATCCTGAATAAAATAAGCAGTATGTACAGTACGACAAGTAAGTGAAAGTGAGTTTGTTTGTTTGTTTGTTTGTTTGTTTGTTTATTAGAAACCCAAAGACCATATGGTTGAGACTACAGACATGCATTTAGACTGGCCTTCTGCAGGGTGCAACAAAAAAGTCACATCAGAGGTTTTTCTTCTTTAGACTATTGTTTTTTTTAATGTGGTGCAAGCAAGCTTGCAGGATTAGGAAAGAGCAGCACTATGTGATTTAAAGCCTTGTTAGTAACTGCCCACTCAGGGTTGCTGTGGTAAAACAGACTTTACACTGCATTACACAATAAAATAATACAATGAAAAATACATTAATAACAGTTCTTAAATTTTGTTAAATGCCAAGAAGTATAAAGATGTAGTGTAAAATTAGGAAGTGTATGTAAAGTTAGGAAGTGTATGTAAAGGTTATTTAAATGTGCAGTTTCTCTATTTCACCAATAGTATGAAGGAAGGTAAGGAAGGTTAAGTATGTTTTTTTAGAGAGAGTATTGATTTCATAGCATCCTGCTATGTACTGTAATAAATAGTGTAAATAGATTTATTAAATGTCAGATTGCTAGGTAGAACAATTTGCCTAATTATAGGACATTTGAAAAGATTACAACGTTTAAGTTAAGGAAACCAAAAGATACTCTGAGGAGAAATAAAATAAAAGAAGCAAAATTAGAAACTAAACTCAAACAATGGAAAAAAAAAGCACTAAGTGCTTTCATAAAAAAGAAAAATCATAAAAAACGTTTTAAGTCACCAGCCAAGACAAATAGAAGAGTGTACAGACCATTTTGACTGTTTTTATGGAATTATCCTCTACACTGCATTTATGTCGCAGAATGGCAGTACAAATCAGTAAAACTTTTAAAAGCTGGCATTTATAGGACAATAAACTTATGCAAGTGCTAAAGTTTAGATCACATTGTACTTGTAATGAAACTGTGAAAGCATCTCTCTGCGCAGTTATGCAGTAATTAAGGACTGCGGTACTGAAATATCACTCTCACAATGCACACAGTTGGGAATATCAAATGATTTGGATTTAAATGCAGAACAACAGAAAATGTGTATTGAGATGCTTTACTCTTCATTTTATAATATATGCAGCTTCATGCCTACTCAGATTCAGTGATATGATACATTATGCGGACAAAGTAATCAGAGAGAAAATTGAATTTCAGAGGAGGAGGAAAAAACAAAGACTTCAATTTTAATTCCACTTAAAGATCAATGCCCTCATTTGTGTGACACTAATGTGTTTGTAAGGTCCTATGGGGAAGTTATGATATTGGAGTTATAATTACCGTTGTGCATATAGGCCACTTTCTGTACTATTAAAAAAAGATTGGCACTCATATTTCTAGCAAATATTATTTATATAATATTCTATATAATATTCTAGCATATTTCTTTTTTTGTCATCAAGTACAGTATATAAGAAAATGTTAGATACATGTTACTATATGTTGTTACATTATAATAACGTAGTTGTATACTGTATAATTTTTAGTGGTTTAGCAGTATGGTAGCACTGCTATCCCGAGCTTTGGTCACTGTCTCTTTAGAGTTTTTGTGCAAGATCTTGCTGCATGGGGTTTCTTCCCACACTGTAGTCTGTGTCCATTATGTATTCCCACCTCGTGCTTTGTGTTCCCAGGATAAGCTCTAAAATCCTCTCATTGGGATGAAGTTGTAACTGAAAATAATTGTATCACCATACAGTTCATATCACTAATACAATTTTTTATTCTTCTTATTATTTATTACTAATTAGTTTATATAGTAAAATAAGTATAGCAATGTGTGTCATGACTACCTAAAAGTGCTGAGAATTGTTGAAATGTTTTTGTGATTGGTGCCGTGATATACTTTATGACACAAACAGTATGTAAATAATGCAAAAGGTGGTACTTTTTATGTGCAATCTTAATATGACATTGCAAAGATGCGAGGATTTAAATAAAAATAAATAAATGTAAAAAAAAAAAATCATGATATCTGCCCAAAATCAGCTGCTATAGTATAAAGCATGGGAAAATGATTTCTTTAAATCCCAGTGTCCTTAACCTCACCATTGAATTCTAACACACAGTTAAACCAGTATATTCATAGTGAATCCTTGTAATCTGTTTGGCTTATACTGTTTTATCCAGCCAGCATTCTGAAAAAAAGGAGGTACTAAAAGATCATCAAACAGTCTCTGACCTGGCAGTTGAACTTACACCAATGGTATGTCATGATTGGATGAAGCTTATATATAAAATATAGCTCACAGGGCAAGCACTAGGGCAGTTGGGGCAATATTTACCGATAACACTATAAATCAATGAGGAAAGATGCTGCCGAGGTTCAGCATTAAAGTAAGGAAATAAATTAAACATGGCCGTGCACCTTTTGAGGCAGCACTATCCGTTTGAAAGGGTTATCAGGGCTAGCTGATTGAACAATTTGTGAGGGTCATATTTTTGTTAGCAGTTGAAGGTTTAGATGCTATAACTTTCAGTACTGGGTAATTGAAACAAGTTTATGGCAGAGGGTTAGATTGAGAGCTGAGAATCAAAATTGCACATGGTATTCAGACCTTAAAGGTAACTACTTGTACGTATACTGTACTACTGTAGGTGTCGAGGTGCCATAATGAGGGTAAGTAAGAATGTTTCCAAGAACCCCTGAGTGACTATAGTACAGTAGTTGAAAAGTATTGGCACAGTCAAGTTTGATGGCCTATTATATTATATTTATTAGTTTGAGTTAACCAAAGATGTGTCTATGCTAGTGGCAATTCTGACCCTAGACAATGTTATTCTTGTGCAATGTCACCTCAAGTGAGGAGGATACTGAGGGAGAGAGGGCATTTTAATTTAAGACATTACATATTTAATGACAGATGTTTTAATGGATAGACTTATGACATATAAAAAATTTAATAAAGCCAAATATTATTTTTCATGTAAATATTTTGGAGCCACTTACAGCTACTGACAACCAGGCTATAAAATCTGTGACAACCTATCACTCCTTTCATAAGAGTTAAAGATTTGAAGAAAGTGCACCTAGAGGAAAAGTAAAAAAAAAAAAAAAAAGGGAACTGTTTGCTATGAAGTTGTTTGCCTTTCATTTCCAAAGCATTCTGTGCTCTTCTCTGCAAACAGGAGGAGCTTCAGGCAGTAGTTTAAACTCTTGCTATTTCTAGTAATGCAGTGCTTTCTTTTTTGGAAAGCAACTGGCTACTACCCCAAACCAGCAAGTAAGTCTCAACCGGACGTCTGTAGTGTTAATGAGCCTATAGGGGTACCACAGGGCTCAACATTAGGTTCCGAAAGGTTAGGCTACTGCAATTAATTCTAGTAGTTAAAAAGGTCACGGCTTCGTGTAAAAGGCTAGGGAAATCCACCAGGCACATATAAGCCAAACTAGCTAATTTCCTAAGCGTGAGCAAGCCTCATTAAAAATGACCAGGCATTGTTTAAACATCAGACACTAGTTTATAGGACACTGAATGGCAAAGCGTGGTTTCCTGGATTAAGGAGTTTTGGACTTTAAGGATCAGAGGTCATAGAGTCTCATTAGTAAACACTACCACCATGCCTCCTGTTTCAACAAAAAGCCCAGGCTAAATCATAGATTATCCTGTTGATTCAGCCTAGTTGATGCAATAGCAAGACATCTGTATGTAGGAAATGTCCTAATCAAAATCAAACAAAAAAAAAATTATAAAATAAAAGAAGATAAAATTTTCTGCAAACAAGATGGTGATTTATCATGATCCAAATCAATGCCAAGTGTCACAGGGGTTTCATGTTTGATCTTATTCGTAATGTCTTTATATGCTAAATATCCCATGTCTGTTTCTCATTTGGGTACATCAGCTGAATATCCTTCGAAATGAGACCCTTACTTCAGCATAGGATGTGTGTCACTGTTTTCCTCCTCTAAATTATGCTCTTTAAATTGGGCACCTTGAGACCGACAGGGCGAGAAGCAAAGATCAAAGGCCAGCACCTCAGATAATTACACCCCAATCCACCGTCTGGCTTTGAAAATGAATCCATCACTTTCAGAGGATAAGTGCTCAGCCTTAAAGCCCTGCACGGTGACACTGAGCTTAAAGAATGACAGCGCTTTTACCTACCTGCTTTCAAAAGCACTGATGAAAATGAAGCAGGCAATTAATGATGAAAATGCTAATGAGAGAGTCAATTAACCTCTATTCATCTTTTATTAGCGATTTCTCTGTCATCCAAGCACACTTTAGTGAGCGGCTGTTTGTTACTTGTTAAGCTTTAATGGGGGTGATCTTAAGTAAATTTGATTTGTTTTTTTCAGTTTTTAACAAGCTAAGTGTAGCAGGTAAAAAAAAGAAGTATCCACATTAGGCAGAACAATGTCTGACTGGAATAACAAATTTCATGTTACAATTTATTCAGTTGAATTTTATAGAATTTTAATATGAATGAATTCACAAATAGCAAAACACACACACACACACACAAATGAAATACTCATGCAGTTAACTCTGATCTTAGGCTGTGTATGATTTTATTTAAATTCATTCAGACTTTAGAGATCATGTGTGTTGTTTTATGCAATTTCACATCAAACTCAACCTACACCTCAAAAGAATTTCACATACAGGATGCATTGGAATAATCCATGTGTGATGTTTTTTAAAACCACACTAGAAAGTATCAGAATTACCAAAAGCCTTACTGGTCAAGTGTGCTTGCACATATTTCCAGTGTCAATTTATGGCTGTCCAACAAGCAGTGTAATATAACATGAGACAAAATACTGTATACATTTAAAAAGATCAGGCCAAAGATCAGATCAAAGATCTGTAAGCCTTTCACCACCAGGGTTGAGAGTTTGATTTTTGCCTCGGCTTGGGGGTGTAGAGTTTGCATGTGTTCCCTGTGCTTGGTGGGTTTCCTTCAGGCACTCTGGTTTTCTCTCATCGTACAAAAACATGCAGATTTTTACAAATTAGCTCTAGTGTTTGTGTGTGTGTGTGTGTGTGTGTGTGTGTGTATTCGATAACACCAATTGCCCATACAAACCAATAAATGTTTGTTATAATGTAAAATTTGCATCAGTTGATGGCCTAGGAAAAACAAAAGTCATTTCCATTGTTATATTTCACATTTTATGTTCTTTTAATTTCCACAAATTGGTTTTATGTTTTTGATTTTCTTCTGATTCATTTATATCTTCAATAGAGTTTTTGTTTCCCCACATGATTGATTTATGTTAAAATGCCTGCATGTATTTATTTACCCATAATTTAATATCTCATTGTGAATTTATTTGCATTTTTATATAATTCTATTATTTTTGAACAATTTTTTTTATCCCACATGATTAAAATATTTTCAAAAAAGTTTATTTGTTTTCACAGACAATTTTTTACCTCTTTATGTTTCTCAGGATAAAAATAAAATAATTTATTTGCAGTGATTTTTCATTCCACTTTTTTAGTATTTACTTTCATAGGTTTTTACCCCAAACCCCAAATATAGATTCCAATGTGCACATGACTCAGATGTATTTTTTTGAAACCATATAATTTTTTTCTACATGATAAAATAATTTTTATATAATTTTCACAGGGTTTATATACTGTGGTACCTCGACATACAAATTTAATCCATTCAGGTGAGTTCTTAAGGTCTAATTTCGTATTGCAGAGTGCATTTTTCCGTAGGAAAAATATTACCGATTTCCAACACTATAATCAGATTTTTGTCTCTAAAAAGAATCAAAACATTCAAAAATAAATGTAAATAAATTAAAATATAAAATAAAGAGATATTAAACATCTGTAAAAATCTGTATGTTTAATAAATAGATATTAAACCTACTGTGACCTTAATTAATGATTCCTCTTGGCATCGGCTGCTTTAAAGATGAAAATAAAAGTGGCCCCTTTGTTCCTTCCTACAGTCCCTGATAACATTCTTGGGACCCAAAGTGCAATTGTATGTCTTTACTTAATCTTGTGCAACCAGATGTATGCACAAGTCGGTCGCTTGGACGTTGAAAATCCTTTAAAAAAATTTACATTTATACTTTTTTTTTTAATAATTGTTTTTGGGTAGGGTTTTTTACGAGATACATCTATTTTCACAATTTTTTATATAATTTATTTATTTAACTTCATTTAAATTTATTTTATATATAATGTTCCCCATGTAATCTCACACACATTATTTCCACAATATGCTTTATTTTCGCAGATGATATTCCCATAAGTATTTATTTATGCAATTTTTTTTATTATTATTAATTCATTTTTACATTTAAATTTTTTTTTTTATTTGCACGATATTTTTAATTCATTTATTTCAACATTCATAATTTTATACACCCTAAAAAATGCTGGGTTAAAAACAACCCAATCTGGGTTGTTTTTAACCCAGCTGCTGGGTAACTATTGGACTAACTAAATGCTGGGTTAATTTAACCCAGCAAAATGGGTTATTTTTTTAACCCAGCAAAATGGGTTAAATATTTAACCCAAATGCTGGGTCATATTTAACTATAATGCTGGGTTAATTCTACCACATAAATTGGTTAAATGTTCTACCCAGATGTTGGTTCATTTTAACTGGAATGTTGAGTTAATTCTACCTCACAAATAGGTTATTATTTTCATGTTAAAACTACCCACATCTATTAAACAGTTAAATTACTTTGATATACTGGTTTATTAAAAAAAAAACTTAAAAGTTTTGCAAACCATACATATATGCAATAAACAACATCCTATTAAATGTTCATAGAAAAAACGTTTATTTTTCAAAAGCACAAGAACAGATAATCAACAGCGACATCATTACTATACTATTACTCATAAGGGCAGAATGGAGTAATAACACAAATAGGCTGAGGCAGCTACTACAGAGCAGGATCTCTTTGTGACATTAGATATCTTTTCTGCAGAACAAAACTATCCAGCCCTGGTTCCGTTTTAACATACAAACACTGTCTATGACTTTTCAAGTAGGCCTTGCTATTTCATAGCAACATTACAAAAAGTCCTATACAGGTGCACACTACTTTAAATAGGTAATGTCAAAAATATAAAATGCCTTGAAGCACACATCAACCGCCCCAAGTAGTGTGCATTGCTCCAGAGCCTGTCCCACCAGAATGACACATGCCTAAGAGCAGCGCTGGTCATTATCTCCCAACGTCAGGATGTACAGTAGGGGTATGGCCTTAACCCTTCAGCCTGCTGGAGGTATTTCACCATGTTGGTGCCAACCTTAGAAAGAAAATTAAAAAAAAGTTAAAAATTTGTTGAATAACAAAGATTAAACTGAATAAGACTATCAATTTAATGTGTAATAGGATTTATACTAAATAAAAAAATTACAAAGCTAGGGTATAGGTAACCTGAAACAAAAACATGTAGACAGCTACTACCAAAAATAAAATAAGCAAAATAAGCATGGCTTTTGGGATAAAGCTCATATGAGCTTTATCAGACTAGTTGGTCTTGTGGTCTGCGTTGATTTTAAGCTAATTACCGAGGAGATGCATTGTCATAGCTGGGGTCATACTGGCACATTACAATCACCCAAATGTTAATACTTCCATCTAGTAGTTATCTGTACAGCTGACTGATAGTTAATTTAGTCTGAATCACAAGCAACTTTGGTTAAAGAGGGCTACCTGGTTATCTTACATGCAGCAGTCATATTTGCACACTACTTGCCAAAGGGGGAAAGGTGTAAAATATTGTTATAACTTGGGAGAAACTTTTTTTCGGGCGACTTTTGACCGCGGAGTAAATTACTAACTAGTGAAAAACGGGATGTTAGCAGGTGTGTATATTTGTGAGAGGGTCAGTGTTTTGTAACACTCCAGCATTTTATTGTCTCAAACAGTGAGATTAATAAAGTTCTTATGTTAATGTGGTTGCTAACACTAGCAACCTAACTAAATGCTAGCGTCATGCTAATACTACAGTTACAGTTTCTTCACCCTGCAAACATTCTACAGAGAAAGATAAAAAGCTCAGACATCTTATCCGTTTCCTTCATACACAGGTGGTGTTCTTTGGCTAACTATAGCAGCTATTGTCAGCTAAATTATCTTACCTCAGACCAGCGTGAAAGTTTGAGTGTAACCTTAACACGGTAACAGTAATAAATGTTATATATAGTAATAATTTTTCAGTCATATGTGACTTAGGTGAGTGAACATGTGTATACAGACCTTGTATTTAACGTCATTTTCCCTTAAATGAACCGTCATCAGCGGTGTGGGAGCTCAAGAGAGACACGAAGCTCTGACTGACAGCCGCTGAATCCACCGGTGACCTTTGGGGGAGGGGCCAATCAAACTTCAACCCAGCAGCTGGGTTACACAAAAACTACCCAACTCTCTGTAAATAACCCAGAAAAATGACCCAACAGAGGCAACCCAGCGCTTGGGTAGAAAAAACAACCCAGCGTTTTTTAGAGTGTATGATTTTGTAAAAAAAAATATTTTAAATATATTGTTTTCCCATAAGCTTTCACACATTTTTTATTAAACATTCAATTTCTTTTTAAACTTGGTAAAATATTCTTCAGATTTATTTTTTCACTAGAACTTTTTAATTGTATGATTTGTTTATGCATTATTTATTTTGCTCATTTCCAGGCTACTTATTTGTCTGCTAACACACAAGTTAAGATAAATGTGAAAAAATATGCGTGTTGACATAAAAATAAGTGCCATTGACATAAAAATGCTGCTGGTGCCCCTGTTTTTTTTTTTTTTTTTTTTTGTAAAGATCATGCCTAGGAATGACTTTTCCAAAATGTTCAGATTTTTTTTCCCATGACTTTTCCAGTTTTGCAAAAAGCATGCTCCATAATTCTTCCAGGATATTCATGACTGTGTGAGCCCACATTACACAGCAGATTTTTTTCTTCATGACAGGGATTCCGTTGCTATTTTTAAATATTCCAGGATACAGTATTACCACCCAACCCTAGGTTGAAGCATATTTGGTTGAAAAGCTTTTTTTTTTATTTTGTCCATTTTCTCTGAGCTAGCTGTTCCCAGCTGTGGGTGACGATAATAAAATTGTCTTGTCTTTCCCATCATCTTCATTGAGAAAGACAGTCACATACTGTAGGTTATCTTTTTTTATTTGAAGCACAGACAGAAACAAATAAAGAACTTGTACAACAAATAAAGAAGTCGTACAGTATATAGCAGTGGTTCTAAACTCTGGTCCTGGAGGCCCACCAGCCAGACACATTTAAGTGTTTTCTCAGCTTCTAACACAACTTATTGAACTAATCCGCTAATAAACAGCCTTTCCCTAATTGAAGTGGTTGTAAAAGGGCAGGATAAACATGAAAATATTCAGCGCAAGTGGTCATCCAGGATTAATATGTCGGATACATGAAAGGAAACTGATGACCCTAACAGAGCATTATTAAGGCGGTCTATGAAAGAACAAAATAAATATCAGAAACATCATAATTTCTCACATTGCCAGCGTAAAAAACTTGGGTATTTACAGTTAATATAAGTACAGTGCTATTTGCTTACAATATCTCTCCTGCTATGTAATTAAGAGCCACTAATTACTCAGATGTTTGCATGTAGTTATGCTCTATTCCAGATGTTTTACCTGTTTGCACAGATTTATCACTGTAATGAAGCTCTATTATTATACAGTAAACAAAGTGCTATTTGTAGTGGGTGGCATGTACTGTAGAGATGGAGCTCAGTAATAATGCTGGAAGTTTCAAAAGAAGCCCATAAATATTTATGGCTCAGCATGAATATCATGTACTTCTCTCTTCTCATTCATGCTCTGTTCCCCAGACCTATATTTCTGAGTGGATCAATTCTAACCCCACATTCGCAAACACATACAGCCTCTAAGCCAGGTCTATTATGAAAAGGGGAGTTGAAAAAAATATATTATCATATGGAAATGCTGAATAATCAGGGCATCTCCACTACTTCCTTTCGTTTGCTTTCAGTCCAAAGCCTCCTCCTATTGCACACAGATAGTATTAAAAAAATAAAGTTTTCACAATCTGTTTAAAAGATATCAAATAAAATTATTCAGGCATATTACAGTAAATGCGTGTTTGAAAATATTTCCTCTGGGTACTCTGGTTTACTCCCAAAATCTAAAGACATACAGATTAGACTAATTGGTTTTCCCAAATTTCCGGTAGTGTTAGTGAGTGTGTGTGCCTTGCAATGGATTGGCACCCCATGGGATAGGCTCCAGGCCCCCCGCTACCATGTATACAGGATTAAGTGGTATAGACAATGCATGAGTGATGCTTGAGGTCATAGAGTTGTGCTTTTTACCATCACAACTTGATAATTTCGGCACTCAGGCTGCCCCCTTGTGCCTACAACCACATCACAGCTCATGATATCCAGCACAACAACACAACCTCAAATGTTATATTACTTGTATACAACAGTTTCTCAAACATCATTTATGATGAACAGTTAATATTTTTTTTTTATTTAACTGGTTATTTGCCAACAAATATCCTTCTGTAACTAATGGAACTAACTAACCAAAACTGGCGAAATTGGCAAGCGACAGTTAGTGTAATTGACGCTAATGTATTTTTTACTAGTGTAATTTTTGAGTCATTTAATTCATTTCATGATTTTGTTCAAAAAGAAAATAAAATTTAACATTTTCAATAAACAGACCCCCTGCATATCTACGTACACAAATTTTGGCTATAATTTCGGTATTAAAATTTTTACAATGCAGCTAAGGAGATATTGTGAAAAACAGAGTAAGCAGCTCACCTCTCATATCTTCTGGTCCAAGTAATTTGTTCTTTTGAATCTATTGCACTGTCTAGCATCTATGGGAGTCATGTGACCAAAACACTCAACGGTAACAACTTATTTCTGTTTCCTGTACATAACCTACGGAGGTTTTGCAATGCTTTGCGCACCCAGTAGGAAATGAACAAATCTCTCTCTGAAACTACTCGTTATTCTGAGTCACAATAAAGACTTGTTCAAGTAGAATAAATCAATCGACCAATCACTACTGCTTTCCCCTCAGGACTGCGGACCGTACTAACATATACTGTACACCTGTGACACAGAGTGATACATATGGTTAAAGGTCTGAGTGTTGTTACTTTCTATTACCAGTTATAATACTCTGTTACTAATTGTTGTATAATGTACTATATTATAAAACTCAAAGGCTCATGCTTTTTTTATATACAGTAGGAGAACAATCAATTACATGGATGACAAGTTAGGGTTACCACAATGGAGATGGTTATTTACCTATAACAGTATGTTTAATTTCTCTTATACCACAATGACTTTTCAAGATTTATAATTGTTTATTTATTGATAATAAATAATAACATTTAGTTATAATTATTAATTAACATTCCATTATTTAATGTCTTGTAACACCCAGATAATGTTATTTTCTTAAGAATCTGGACAATTCTCTGTATTGTACACATTCCCATGGCAAGTGCAAAAGCTGGAGTCTTCATCCATAAATATTAAATTAAATCTTATTGCATTAAGTTTTATCATATACATAATTTTGCAGTGTTTCTTTTTTTAAATCACAAAAGCAAGAATCCTAGCACGATACTGAAATCGCAGAAATTTGTATCAGAGTTTATTTCTGATTGGTTAATGGAAAGAGATGTTCATTTATTTTATAGTCTGGGTTATAAAATGGATGTGCGTATGAAAATGGCTGTAATTCCTGAATGGTTAATGTCACGCTTTTGTCAAACCCCTTGAATTAAAGCTGATGATTGACTTCATCTTAAATCCACATTTTAAATGTGGTGGTGTACAGAGGCCAAATGTGGTAGAGTACAGAGGCCAACAGCCACATGGATAGAAATCATTAGAATTACTGCTCTATTGCTGGAAAAGTAAGTCACACCCTACGGTTGAAGAATTGCTTTTTTTTTGCCATTGTTAAGGTAAATGCATAAAAAATAATATTAAGAGTATGTATTTACAAGAGTATTAAAGCTGAAAAGGAAAAAAAAAACATGAATTTGCAAGCACACTTCATGTTTCTGGGGTGGAACTACTGCTTAAGATTACTCTCAAACACAAATTAAGTAAAACCCATGATACTGCATGGTGGAAGACTTGTTAGCTGTATACTGTACACTGCCCAGCCAACAAAACGTCATCACCTGCATTTAACCAAGCAAATTGATAAGAGCCTTCCCTACTGTAGGATATTAAAGTAAATAATATGGGTCAGCTGGCAAAAAGTTATTTAACACTAAGTGTGCAGTGAATACCTTATCATTTCTCAACAACCATGAGAGAAATCATATCCTGTGGTCATGACAACTCAGTTTCAGAAGGGTCAAATTATTGCCCTGTGTCAAGTAAAAAGAAATAACTAAGGAAATTGCTGAAACCACTAAAATTGGGTTAAAAAGTAAAAAAAAAAAAAACTTTAAAAGCTAAACTTTAACTTTGAATCGCATTATTAAAACCTAGAAGGATAGTAGTTCAAGAAATGAGATGGTTCACTGAAAATAAATAAATAAATAAATAAATAAATAAATAATGTTAATAGTGGTAATTAGAGATCACTTAAACATTTGGTAAAATTAAATAATAAAAATCAATAGAACAACTCAGTAAAATTAAGTGCATTTCCACATGCACTTAATGCAAAGAGAACTTACATCAAAATAACAGCTGTGTACCACGGATCAGTAAGGCTAATCTGAAAAAAGTTTTCAATTTTCTAGAAAGCATCGAAAAACAGCATGTGGTCTGACGAGCCTAGATTTACCTTGTTCCAGTGGAATGGGTATATCTGGGTAAAAAGGGCCTGATTAACCAATTTATACAAGCCTGTTTAATAACATACAGTACAGTTTAAGCCTTTGCAGCAGTGCCATGATCTGGCATATCTTCTGCCGGTCAGGTCCAAGTTTAGCAATGTTGTGTACCAAAAAAAAACAAGGTCAGCAAACTAACTAAATATACTGAATGACCAGTTATTTTCACCATCAGTTTTTTTTTTTTCTAATGCAAGGCTTCATCAGGTTCAGATTGTGAAAGAGCGGTTCAGGGAGCATGAGACATCATTTTCACACATGGTTTGGCCACCACACAGTCCAGACCTTAACCCCATATTGTCACATTTAGTCAGGTGGTAAGTCACAGGGTCATTTTGCGCTATTAAAATGGGTTGGTAATTACCTTATTTTTCTGATTCTTCAACAGAATTAGGAAATTTTAGTAATCAACATTGTTTAATATTATACTGTACATGCTGACAAGACCAGCTATAACAGTAGGCTGCTGGTGAAGTTATTTTTAGGGGTAGCAGGGAAATCAGGATGTCAAAATAATACAGTAACTTGAAGCTTATTGAATCAGCAAAATATGTATAATTTAAATCACAAAAATTAGATTTGATACTAAATACATTATTTGATGTCAAGTTATATTGTATCACAATTATGTAATTTAAGGATGCAAAGAACTAACCATTGGGGGGAAAATAAACTGTGTACAGTACATGTGGATGGGATCTACAGTATATTGTATATTGATAAACTTTATCATTGCTTATAAAACTTGTTCTTTTGTGCAATTTATTGTACAAATTTAAATAGTCTGAAATACTTGCACCTATTTATTTTAATTCAATACAAATAAATTCATAAGAAAAGGTATAAATTATAACATTGAATAATTTGAATTCTTACAAATCCTGACATCATGATAGTTTCAGGTTTCCCCACTACAAACAAGACTTTTTTTTAAATGGTCTTTTAAGCTACTGTATGTTACAGTATATCAAAATATTTATTTTTACACTATTTGTCTGGGATCTTGGAATAAATAGAACAGAGACAGACAGACAGTAAAAAAAAGTCGAGGTGAAGACAGAAGAGTAGCAAAGGGTACAAGAGAAAAACTTCACAACTGGCAGTTTGCACACTTTTCTATTGGGGTCACTTTTGTTTTTCTTTTCCTGCTGTTTCTCTCTCTCTCTCTCTCTCTCTCTCTCTCTCTCTCTCTCTCTCTCTTTCATCACTCTCTATTCCTTTCTGTCCCTCTCTGTTATGTTACTGGAGTTAGAGAGCAGCATGTCCTTCTCACAGAGGCAGCCACTGTAAAAGGGTTGCCTTGCTTTCGATGCTGCCGAAAAACGCATAATAAATAATTCAACGCTTCGAAATAACACCCTTCCACTCATCGCCTTCCATCCGTAAACTAAAGGTGGAGAGCAAAGACAAATGAACAATGAAAGGCAAGGATTATGAAAATTTATTTTTTATATGGATACAGAAATTACTTCTGAATGTTGCTGAGTGTGGATGATCTTTTTCGCATTTCAAAGACCAGAAAAAAAAACCTTTGGTATGCTGTTATGAGATATGAAAATAAAGGAGGTTGAGGTGTTTTTTCTTTTTTTTTCCCCATCTCCAAACTGCTATTTTTATCATTTAAATTTTCTATTCATGCCATTTGTAACATATATAAAATTACAGTATAAATGAAAGACATGCTTCTGGTTACACCTGCAAAGCAACACCTGATAGTTTGTCTTCAAAGATTCTTTAAGAGTGGGAACAATGGACACAAAGCTCCTTTATAAATACCTACTATAATAAGACCTCAAAGATGCAGACTTTGCAGTCTTTTTTACTAGTACAAGTATACCAGTAATTATCAATGATATTTTAAATATTCAAATGTTTAGGCAAAGACATCTAGAAAACCCTTTACAGAAATGGTGGTTCCTGGACTGCCTGTCTACTGTATGTATATGTGATTTTATAGAGACACCCAAAGCACTTTCACTTCACCCTATCTTAGTCTGGTTGGAAAGAAAAACATGGCAGAATCGGATAAGCACCCTGTGGAGCCAGATACCTTTATTCAAAGCAAAATCTATGTCATGCTTACAAATAACCTTTTTTTTTTAATTATTATTATTTTTTTAAGTCAGAAGCCATATACTGTAAACACACTGATCAGCTGTAACATTAAAACCTTGAACTCAAAACCTAATGTTACCCACCAGGGCAATTACTTTTTCACATCGATTCAAACTATTTTGTTTGTAAAAGACACATTCTTTCCCGGTATCAAAAAATCTGTTTATTATTAAATAGTTTTTAAATTGAAGCAATTGGCATAGTGAAACAAAAAAAGCATGTTAAAAAAATACAAACTTATAAAAGCAAATATAAATTGGAATACAGTAATTATATCAATGATAGTAATTTTCACTTTAAATACCTTTATACAGTCAGGTTATCAATTATTTTGGAGTTTATGATGTCACTACACTGAAAATGAAAAAAGGCAGATGGATCCTCAACTTTATGACATCACATTCTAAGCATTTACAATCACAAAATCAGGGTCTATTCTAGGAAATTAAAACCACACAATGATGACAAGAAACATGAAACTAAATACACCTACCAATTAGAAACCACCATTTTGACCTCAGGCGTATACTTGGTAGAAGGGGCTGCCAAGAACTTCTCATGGGAGGCCACTATGTTAGCATTCTGCTGTGAGGTTGCTGGGGAGGCCACCTTGTCAGCCTCTTGTGGGATCATGATGATGGTGGGGGCATGCCCAAATTGAAATTTCTTTTTAGAGCTTTGGTAGGTTGTGGTTAAAGAACCTGCCTCATAGGCCTCTGTCAGAATTAGGGTTGGAAAGGTTCATCATGAGACTGAAGCTCTGGATTCTGAATCAAGTTGAGTTCCACAGGGAACTGAGCTGCACAGGATGCCAAGTTCAATTCCACAGAGAGCAGATCTGTTTATTTTTTATTGTTTATTGCAAAAAACTGCCACATGAAGTTATAATTGATTTTTGTTCAGCAATATACTGTGAATAATAATATAATAATCACCTGTTGCCTGCTCCAGGTAAAAGGACCCCAGTGCCACATGCCAGTGAGTAGAGGGTCAAGCACAAAGTTCTTAAACTGCTTTTCTCTTTCTACAGTCTCTGACACCAGTAAGGGCTTTTACACATACACCCCACCGAGAAGAAGCCAGTGCTCCAGTGAACCTGCCTCCTCGGCGCGCATCACCTCCGCTCTGGCTTGCGTTGCTTGTCGCAGCTGCTCACCCGAGCACGGATCACCATCCAGAGGCTTGCCCTCTTCACCAAGCATGCAATAAAAGTAGATGCATGTATCTAAGAAGGAAGCAAAGATATCTATTAGCTAGTCTATTTTTATAGTGTTTGATACCAAATCAGTCAGTAACTGCTAATTCCAATAAAACACCTTGACACTGCTACATACAGTTCTATTACGTATGCATATCTAAAATGAATGTGGCCACACGGAATAAATGAACTAAATCTTTTATTGTATGCAAAAATTTGAGAATGTAATTTCACTCATTCACATATCTTCTATACCGCTTTATCCTGTATTCAGGGTTGCAGGGACCTGGAGCCTATCCCAGGAGGCTTAGGGCATGAGGCAGGGTACACCCTGGACAGGGTGCCAATCCATCACAAGGCACACACACATATACACACTTACACACCCATTAGAATGTAATCTCCAATGTGATAATTAGCTCATAAAGAGACAGTTCAGAAAATATTACAAGGTTTATATATAGACTAGGGGAATAGACAAATAGGAAAGCTTGTCATGTAAACTAAGGAAACCACAAACCTCAAAGGCATTCATTCTGAAGAATTTAACTTTTGACATTTACTAACAAATAACCTTAAGGCGTCTTTCCGGGAATGCTAACAAAACAATTACTAGAAAAAAAACCTTTTTTTTTTTCTTGTAGATATAGTCTCTTTAAAAGCCTCTACATTTAAAACATACCAATTTAATATACACTGCCTGGTACAAAAAAAAAAAAAGTTGCTTGGAGTCCAGTCTGACCCTATTCCAGAGTCCAAACTTAAGGTTTCCTAGGAAACTGAAGACCCTTTTTTTAATTCATAATGTTTTTTTGGTGTGACCACATTTCTTTTCCTTCCAGGTTTTAATAATGTTAATAATAATGGACAGTTTTAACCCAATTCCCATAATTTCAGTCTCCTTTGATGAAGAACAAAAAAATCTACCTATTCGAAACACTTTTACACTTGATCCCCATGCTCACGGGGACCAAAAAGCCAGCCTGTCCAGCCAGTCAATTCTGGTCACGATAGAAAGGCACCAGTACACATAATACAACACAGCACACTGTACATGGTTTTCAGTTTTTTTGGTTTTTCTTTTTTTTGTGGTTTTGGGGGGCAATTTTCCTAAGGCTTTAGGTAGGTCACATTTAAGGTCAACATGCTTCAGGCAGAGATCATTACTGCAGCCTTCTATGTTGTATTCCAGTCTGTTGACTCGCATATTCATTTGAGTCAGTAATAATTAAATCAGCACTATAAAAAATATTTGTCGTTGTTTTTGGTCTTTCCATGGTGGTGGTGCTCCCATCAAGGGGTCGTCACAGCGGACTATTCGCTCAGCACTCTTGGCACAGGTTTTATACTTCATTACGGTCTATTTAGAATAAAAAAAAAAAATTAAAACCTAGTTGTTAATTTATGAATGCAATGTAATTCTACTACTATTAAAATGATTGAAAAACAAAAGACATGGAAAAATGCTATTCATCCATTATTTATACCAATTATTCTGTGTAGGTTTGAGAGGATCCTGGAGCCTATTCCAGCATACTTGGGGGACAAATAATGGGTACACACTGTAGGAGGTGCCAACCCACAATAAACTGGATGTCTTTGGACTGTGGAAGGAAAGTGCAGTAAATGATGGAAGCCCACCAAGTACCAGAAAAACGTATAAACTCAAGAATTAAACCCCCAAACCGTGAGACAAAGTCAAGGCGACAACTATCTCCAGCAACTAACAGCTAACTCCTGAGCCACCATGCCCTGGAGACATTGCATGAATGAAGATTTTTTTCCGAGTCCACAATAACAGTTTATGCAACTAGGCCTTATTTGAGTTTCCTTTAGTCTGACCCTGGTATTAATGTGATAATCAATGGAGCAGATCATTGCTTTATCATGGCCCATTCTGCTAGTGTAAAACACCAGTGCAATTCCGCGAAACTTCAGATTACAATCTTACAGTGGATGAGCTTTGTGGGGTGTTAGCTTGGAGACTATCGTATAGTGCTAAAGAGGTGTGAACCACAGCTGCATTAATACCAAGGCTCTGTTGCAGTTATCATTTATTCCCTAGGGCATTTCATTATCTTTTGTTTTCTTCAAATGCTTGAGGTTTCCTTTAAAAAAAAAAAAAAAAAGCCACATGGATCAGAGTTAAGTGAGGGTTGAAAAGGTGATACTTATATTTTATAGAGCTTTCTGCATTGTAATTGGTGCTTAAGATTGCAGAGGTTTTCTTGCAGACTGTCTTTCACTAATAGATACCTATTTAAGTTGACCCACCAAAATAAGAGTTTTCGATCTAATAAGAGCAGATACAGGAGCTAATGGGCTGATGGGGAATTTTACACTTTCAGTTCTGCTAACTCAAGGTTTTCCAGTGGCATACATCAAAGTACACTGAAGCAGCAAAGACCCTTTTGTGACGGCAAAAGGAAATTTGAATAAAAACCAGTCGCAAGGCTGGCAGACTGCAGAAGATAAAACCATAAAAAAAGGCTCAACTTGTCTGAACGAAGCCTACTTTGCAGTTATTTTATTCATGAGCCTGTGAATCAGAATGATTAGAAATCATTACCCATCTGTCACTTAGAAGGGAACAGTTGGGGGTTACCTTTGGTACCAGCAATACACTGGCTGTCCAAGAAATTTATGGCCATTGTGAAGTGTTCATGTAATTCACTAAAGATTGTTTTCACCTCAAGGGCTGAAGTCACTTTACAGTGTCCCTCAAAAACCCCTCCAAATTATATTTGTCAGTTCAGATATATAGCCTGTTTAATGGCTACTTCTTTTTTAAAGTAAAAAGACCCCGGGATGTTCTTTGAGGTGTCTCTGACAGAATACAGTTTCAAATTTATTTTCCATTGTCTTTATATTTTTTTTTACTTCCCTTTGAGGAAAAAAAACAACAACCTTAATACCAATAGGAAGAAAAGAACCTTAAATGCAAATGCACAACTAAATTTTGGAGTGACTAATGACAGGAGCATGTCTGCTTTTAGGTGCAAGACGGAAATTACTGGTGGGACTTCATGCTGCTTAAAAAGCCTCACGGAGGGACTAAAAAAGAAAACTCACAAAGCAAAGAGCTTCATTTTAATAGAGAGAGTAACTTCCAGAGAGCGAATAAGCAGATGGTATGATTAGTTTCATCTGCATTTGAAAAGGCAAAGTTTCAGCTAAGGACAATTCTTGATCAATGACAGTGGGACGACAAAGAGACCAACATTGTCCATCACATTTGTTTGTCAATTCATTTAAACCTCGCTTTTCTTAACAATGAGAAACTGTCTCCTTTACGGTGCGCTTGGCAGGGCTTATCAAGGTCTTGATTGAGCTGTCAATACTATTACCATTAAAACTGATGGTTGGTGGCTTGTACCCATTTTGGTAGTGATCTAAATATTAAAGCTGCATAAAAAAGAAAATAGAATTTGGCTGTTCTCATTAAAGCTTTGTTTGTTTATTTGTTTGGCATAGATCCTGTTCTTCACCACCTTCTTTACATGTAACCGTTTAATCGAGCCATGTGTTTTACAGCTGTCACATCACAATCATTTCACGAAAGACCTTAAACATGAACATCAAGAAATTATCTTTTTTAGTATTTTACCATTACTGCTTGCAAAACGTATAACAGCATATTGCAGATGTGTGACTCACTTCATAGGTAATATACAGTAAATAGCAAATCCAGATGTTTACTTCATCAAATGCTCATTTTACAACATTACATGATATTTCTGTTCTTAAATAAACTGCTTTAACTCAAGTCAGAGAATTTCATTTTACTGAAAAATAAATAGGTAAAAACAAGGCAGCCTTAGTTAGATTTTTTTAAATAATATGAGATCAGTGCAATAGGTAATAAATAAACACAATGCGGTTGTACTGGATATAGCATGGTTGTGATGCGGTTGTAGGCACCACAGCTGTGATTATATTAAGCACAACAGCATGATCTAATTTAATATTGCTTTTATGCAACCCTTTCACAAACACCATCTATTATCAACAGATTATGATTTGTTTGTAAATTTAATCAGTTATTTTGCTCAACTAACACATATCCTTCCATGACTAGTGGAATTAACTAACTGCAACCGGAGGAGCTTGCTACTGACAGTGAGCAGCCAATGGTTGTTATAAGTACTAGGTTGCCAAAAGGTGAGGAGAATAAAACATGGAGGTTGTGGACAGTCCTAAAAATCTTGTAAGCTCCATTTTATATATCAGCTCCAATATCTTCAATATCTTTCAGCCCTTGATTAGGGTTTGGAAAGGGATTTAGCCTTTTGGCAAGCCTCAGGCAAGAAACCTACCACTGAACCACTACTGCCACATGCTATTATGAGGGGTGATATTATATAATAAGACCCAAAATTTAAGTATGGTTTTAATTGGTTTGCATTTATTAAATAAATGTAAGAATAAATAGTTACTAATTTATTTACTTATTTTGCCTTTGTTTATGGAATTTGCATGCCACGTTAGTCCCTAAGAGTTGCATTAGCCACTAAACGACAAATATTTAATCATCACTTCCACCTGTGTATCATTGTGTCCAGTTAAGCATCTTATTTAATCTAAAGATTTCATTTAAACCGCCAACATTAAGGTTCATGTTTTGCTTGTTGTTCAGTCTTGTTTGGTTACGCTGTATTATTTTTTATCTTTTTTTTTTTGGTTAGAATCTGCACTTCAAGAATGTGCCATGCCTGACATTTCATAAATGCAGTGATGTTGAAAATGCTCATATTTTACATAATTTTCTAATATAACAATCCGTATAACATTGTTTACCACAACTCAAGTGAAAAGTAAAATCTGTAAAATGAAATTAAAATTTCTTTTTATTTTTGTTTCTGTAGGCTGGCATGGAGTCCACACATATGAGCAAAAAACAAGTATGGTACAATTACATAATTTAGTAAATGAGAATAGGCATTGAGGAAGCTTCTGTACAAGGCAGTTAACATGGTCTATATTCATGATATTTGACATTTACTTTTTGTTTAGTATTTATAATTCATGTTTTTACACATTGTACAATGTGGTGTCCACTGTAGTTTTAATAAATGTGCAAATACGTTACAGATAAAAATGTACATCCACAGCTGTCCTTTTTTAGCAGAGATGAAATCCTGCAGTCCTGGCGTGCCGGATTCCAATATCTTCAATAACATTCGAACATTCATGGTCAGTAGGGTGGGAGCCTCAAGGGTAAATTCTTTGTAAGGTGAGAAAATAGATATCAAAAGCTACAAAAGATAAGAGTATCACTCTGCAGAAAGGTAAAGGTATAGTCGACTACAATTTATTCTTTTCTGAGAGGATTGTAAAATTACCAAACTTTCTTTGACTCACATTCTTCAATGACTAGACCTGTTCATCTGGTGCTCGAAAGGTTAAGCGATGCTCTCAACCCTCAAGTGATAAACTATATTCTTTTCTATTCTCATTTCTAGTCCGTTTGCGAATGAGCACCTACCAAAGAGATTAATGTTTGAGTGTGACAGACATGATTATACAAGCAAAAAACATTTCTAAAAATACTGGTTGTGCTTGGAAAATTTCAGGTTCTATTATTCTTAAAGCATTAGAGCATGTATCTATTTGTGAGTTCCGTTACTAACTTAAAGGCCAAACAAGACTGGAACAATACAGTTTACCAGTCTATGACCTTTAGAAGTACCAGGTTGAACTATATAAAGGCTGCCATAATGTCAATGTTCATATGTAGCTCGCCTTATTTTTATATTTCTTAAGTCTTGACTGCTCACATTTTGCAGACCCCTTTTGAGGATTTTTTTATTTGCACAGAACAATGAGCTTGTTGCTTTGAATTTTGTTGGCCTTCGATCTGAGTTGGGGATCAAAGAAAGTTTCTTCATGAGGCATCCGCTGCATAGAAGTGCACAAGACAGAGTAAAGAATAACTGTTAAGGATCTCCTACAGTTCAGATTTAGTTCTATATTGATGCATACAAAGGAACTCGAATAGCAGGGAATATTCTGTATGAACAGTGTGCAGCATTGGATGGGGTAGCTCAGTGGTTAAGATGTTGGACTGCTGATCAGAAGTCCAACTGGTGTGCCCTTGAGCAAGGTCCTTCAACCTCAACTGCTTAATCGTTGTCGAACTGGCAACCTAACCTGTAAGAACCTTCTACTAAAATGGCATATTTCTCTAAGGAAGAGAATATTTGTCACCCGATGTGCCTGATGATACAGTACGTGGGAGGCACAGTGGCATAGTGGTTAGCGTTGTGGCATTGCACCTCCAAGATACGCACCTTCAGGGCTTGAGTCCCACCTTAAGGTCTGTGTTACCTTCCTCTAAAGACATGCAGGCTAACTGACGTTTTAGAATTGCCTATAGTTTGTGGGCTTGTGCCCTTTGATGGATTAGAACTCCGTCCAGGGTGTAATTACAGTATAATATAATAAATGTATTATTATTTCTTTATATAGTAAGTTTATTATTTTTTATAATGGTCAGTGATGTTTTTTTGCAGTGGGAAAAATCTGTAACTAACTGCTGGAAATAATTTCAATCCTGCATCAGTATGTAACACTAGAAAGAGCTTTGGTCTTTCTCATTGTCTGGATTTTATTGTCCATGATAATACTCCCCTGGGTGTCATTGCTAAGCTCCAAATTCTTTCCTTTAGCTTTTTAAAATGGTAAGTATAATTGCAAAATATGGCACCAGACAGGTGATGTCGCAAATCAAGATTTAGGATAATGAGCCTTTGGTTTTTAACAAATCTTCAAGCTCTTTTTAAAGAAAAAAGTTTTTTAATGATTCTATGTAAAACAAAGTTCTTTTCTTTATATATTTTGGAATAAATTGAATCAAATGGAATTCTCTCTTTCTCTCTTCTAATATGCAAGCATACTGGTTTTACAGCTCTCTGTCATTAAGAATTTAGACCATAGATCAAAAGGTTATAAGTTTAAGCCCTGTCACCATAACGCTGCCTCTGTTCAGCCTTGGCTAAAGACCTCTGCTCTAGGTGGTGCATGTTATATCATGGCTGACCCTCTGCTCTGACCCAACTACTAACAAGCCAAAAAATATATGAAAGAAAGAATCTCACTCAAAAGTATTTTACTTGCAGACATCAGGGATTACATACGTCCCTGTGAATAAGTTGTTACTATAGTAACAATCCATCTGATTTGAGATTAAACAGCTCTTGTATGGGTTGGGTGACAATAGAGGTCTTTTCTGATGCCTGCTTTCTTTTAAATTGATTATTTTCTACTTCTACATGGACTATTTAAAAGATTCCCAAGATAGAGAATAATATATATATATATATATATATATATATATATATATTGTAGCGTTTTTACGCCGGAAGGAATGCTGGAGAGACGAGTGAGCTTATTTGCTACCCAATGCAATGGCTGGGAGTACTTTATTAAGCACACAGCATGTAAGGCATGAGCAGCACCTTCACTCAGGAGCCTACATCCAATTCAGCACTAGCTTGAACTGGAGCACATTTCACACGTCACTAAAACAGACATCAAACCCACACACACACACAACCTGGCCAAAGCCACTACCCCAAACACCTTTCCCCAACACGGTGAACACATCATAACCCCTCCCGCAAAGCATGATGGTCGTCTGTCAAACCCCACCCACGCCACACTGCCCCCACCCGAGCTGTGACCGTCCCCGGTCACCATGGCGAACTCAGTCCTGGAGGCGTGACGGTGGCTGGCGCTGGCGTTGTGAACGCCGGAGTCCTTCCGCGGGGGAAGGAGGGGTGCAGCCCCCCTCCCGAGGCGGACCGGCCTCCACAGAGTTCAATGTTTCACTGGCGTTGGGCCGATAGGGAGCGAGACGGTCTCGGTGGAGCACGACCACTCGCGACCGCCCCGTCAACCGCACCCGGTAGACTACATCGGAGAGCTGGGCAATGACCGTGCAGGGGCCCACCCAGTGAGACATGAGCTTAGGCGAGAGCCCCTTTTTCCTTCCAGGGGAATACACCCACACCTGCTCCCCAGCAGCAAAGTCTCGCCCCTGGCTGTGAGTGTCATACACACGGCGCTGTTTAGCACCGGCGCCTGCCAAGTGTCTACGTGCCAACTCGTGGACACGGAACAGTTTGTCTTTCAGTACAAAAAAATAATCGAACTCCGGCTTCGTGGGTAAATCCACTTGTGGGGGGGACCCGAACACAAGGTCCACGGGCGTGCGCAACTCGCAACCGAACATTAACGCAGCTGGCATCAGCTGTGAGGACTCCTGCACTGCTGTGCGATAAGCCCAAAGCACGAGAGGCAAATGTTCGTCCCAATCCTTTTGACGGTCGCTGGTAAGCACGGCGAGTTGGGTGGTGAGCGTGCGATTGAAGCGTTCCACGAGGCCGTCACTCTGCGGATGAAGGGGCATGGTGCGGGTCTTTTTCACCCCGAGGCGCTCGCACACCGCCGCAAACACCTCCGCCTCGAAGTTACGCCCCTGATCGCTGTGCAACTGCTCCGGGGCGCCGAATCGGCAGAACACCTCATCCACCAGCACTCGAGCCATGGTGGAAGCGCTCTGGTCAGGGACAGCAAACGCCTCCGGCCACTTGGTGAAATAATCCATAGCCACCAGCACATACCGGTTCCCGCGATCGGAGATAGGAAACGGCCCAAGAATGTCCACGCCCATACGCTCCATAGGTGCCCCCACCCGAAAGTCTTGCAGGGGTGCCCGCGAGGGCTGGGTAGGTCTCTTCTTTGCCGTGCAGATGTCGCATCTGTGCACAAAGAGTTCACTATCCGTGTGGCAACCCGGCCAGTAGAAGCGAGCGCGCAACCGCGGCAGCGTTTTAGTGACTCCGAAGTGTCCCGCACCCGCATGCCCGTGTACCATTCCCAACACTCGTGACCGCAGATTCCGTGGCACCAGCAGCTGAAAAGATTCGCCAGCGCCGCACGGTCGTTCCCAGTGACGGTAGAGTAAACCTCCCCGCAACACTAGTCCCCGCGTTAACCCACCCCAGCACCCGCTGCAGCGCCGGATCCTTCTCCTGCTCGGCAGTTAGCTGATCACAGTCCATCTGGAGCACAGGCGAAACGGCTACAGGCGATGGTTTACGTGACGCGATAACTCGGCTGCACACCGGATCGGACGGCTGATTACCGACGGGGGCTCCGGAGGACTGCGCAGGGAGAACATTCGGCTTCACGGGGGTCAGAGAGTGTTCGATGTCGCGATCACCCACGCGCTCCTCCACCCGCTCGCAGTGCCGACAACGGTCTTTGCTGCACGGCCGGCGGGATAAAGCATCGGCGTTGGCATGCAGTTTTCCCGCTCGGTGCTGAACGGTAAAATGGTAGTCCTGCAACCGCTCGAGCCATCGCGCTAACTGCCCCTCGGGCTCTTTTAAACTAAGCAGCCACATCAGCGAAGCGTGATCGGTCCGCAGCAGGAAGGATTGCCCGTATAAATACGGCCTAAAATGTTTAAGGGCCGCGACGACCGCTAGCAGCTCGCGCCGGGTGACACAGTAGTTCCTCTCCGGTCCTGACAACGCGCGGCTGAAGTAAGCTATAGCATGCTCTTTACCCTCGGAAACCTGAGACAGGACGGCCCCCAGCCCTACATCGCTTGCGTCCGTGTCGAGGATAAACATACGAGATGTATCAGGATATCCGAGAACGGGCAATGTGACCAAAGCTTTCCGTAACCGAGTAAAAGCACGCGCGTGCACCCTGTCCCAGCGCAACGGCTGATTATTTCTTGTGAGCCCGTGCAGCGGACTGGCGATCGTGGCAAAATCCTTCACAAACCGGCGATAGTAAGAGGCTAACCCGAGGAAGGTGCGCAGTTGTGACACATTTAGCGGTTCAGGCCAATTCTGCACTGCCGCAATTTTTGCTGGATCGGTGACAATACCTCTAGCACTAATTACGTGTCCTAGAAAACCCGTCTCCCGCCGCAACAGCTGGCACTTTTTGGGGTTGAGCCGCAAATTCGCCCGCCGGATAGCCGAAAATACTTCACGCAAGTTAGCTAGCGCGACCTCATACTCCTTGCCGTGCACCAATAAATCGTCCAGGTAAACGACACAACGGTTGCGAGGAATATCCGTCAACACTTTCTCCATCAACCGTTCGAACGTCGCTGGCGCGTTACAGAGGCCGAACGGCATGCGCCGAAATTGCCATAGCCCTTGGCCGATCGAGAACGCGGTTTTTGGTCGTGCTTCCGGGGCGAGCTCTACTTGCCAATACCCGCTACGCAAATCCAACGAGCTAAACCACGCCGAGCCCGCAACGTGCTCCAGCGCGTCATCTATCCGCGGTAACGGATAAGAATGTTTACGCGTTACCTCGTTTAACCGCCGGTAGTCCACACAAAACCGCCACGATTCGTCCTTTTTACGCACGAGCACAACGGGTGAAGACCACGGTCCGGACGCTGGCTCTATGACGCCCGAGTCGGCCATCTCGCGCAGCTTCTGCTCGGCGATAGCTCGTTTAGCTAATGGGAGGCGTCTCGGATGTAGCCGAACAGGCGCTGCGTTACCCGAATCAATCGTGTGCTGCACCGGATTGGTATGTGTGCACTCGCGCTCATCTACCGCGAAAATATCCGCGAACTCATGCAAAAGGGACTTCACGGTGTCGGCCTGTGACTGGCTAAGCCCTACACTGCTACGCTGCATTAGCTCGGCCATTATCCTAGCTCGGTCGGCTACCGGATGTTTACATGGCGCGTCCACCGGAAGTTCCGCCCCCCTGGTGCGTGCTTCTAACCCGTCCGGCTGCACTTTGGGCACTAGCAACCTGGCTAACCCAAAGTTACCGCACAGAGTTCCGTCCACGAGATTCAGTACCGCACCCCACCTTTCCAAAATGTCTAAACCCAAGATACAATCATCCTCGATGTCTGCCACAAACAACGGATGGGAAAGAATGATTGCACCTACTTGTATTAGCACCGTGCGACAGGCCCGTATCTTCAAATAACTTCCTGATACGGTGCGAATGCTCAAAGCCGGGTCCGGCAGCATACAACCGCGCTCGCCTTGATCTAATACTCCCCAGCGCAGCAGCGAAACCGTAGAGCCAGTGTCCACGAGCGCCTGTAGCGAAACGTTGTCCAGGCCACAGTTCACGTAGACACCCGCGCGATTTCCTACGCGTCCTGACTGGAAGTTGAACCCGGCCGTTGGGGAAGCAAAGACGGCTGTAGGAGGCGGCTTCTCCTCGGCTAGTTTTAACGGCTGCTGGAGTACGTTGTCCTCAGGCCTGAGAACGTCGCAGCGGTAATCCATCAGTCCTTGGCCTCGGCGTGGTCGCGGAATCTCGGAGGCTGAGTCGAGGCCGAGCCGCGACGGGTAACCCTGCAAGCGGCCCCGAGCCACGGGAAAACGCTCGGCTCTTTCGCCGTGGTGGTCTGCCATGATGGGCTCTGCGCGCTCGGCTTCGCGCAGCGCCTCAAACAGGGAAGCCGGTGCCGCCAACCGGATGTGCTCGCGAAGCCGCGACGGCCGAATTCCCCGCAGGAACGCACGCCGTGCTAGCTCTTCCTGCTGGACGGGCCCGAATTCCGGGTAGCCCCGGCGTGCGAGAGATCTCAGGTCCATGGCGAATGCCCCTAGGGGCTCGGAGGCGCTCCGCACGCGGGTTGCCAGCTCCTCGCATGCGGCCTCGTTACGGTCATTCGCGCCGAACCGGAAGTGTAGCGACTCCCGCAACTTCGCCCAGTCCTTCCGCTCATCCGGCCGGAGGTCTTCCAACGCCCGGAGAGCTTCGCCTTTCAGCGAGAGGGCCACCCGGACGGCTGTTTCCGCCGGGGACCAGCCCGCGAAGTCAGCGGCTAGCTCCACCTGGGCGGTGAATGAGTGGGGCTCGACAGCGCCGTTGTAGGACGGCAGGTGCAGCTGCAGGTCGCCTCGCCGGCTGACGGCGCACGGAACTGTAGCTTGCTCTGGGGTGCGCTCTAAGCTGTTACTCTCCATCCCACTTCTGACACCAATGTAGCGTTTTTACGCCGGAAGGAATGCTGGAGAGACGAGTGAGCTTATTTGCTACCCAATGCAATGGCTGGAAGTACTTTATTAAGCACACAGCATGTAAGGCATGAGCAGCACCTTCACTCAGGAGCCTACATCCAATTCAGCACTAGCTTGAACTGGAGCACATTTCACACGTCACTAAACAGACATCTACCCACACACACACACAACCCGGCCGAAGCCACTACCCCAAACACCTTTCCCCAACACGGTGAACACATCATAACCCCTCCCGCAAAGCATGATGGTCGTCTGTCAAACCCCACCCACGCCACAATATATATATATATATATATATATATATATATATATATATATATATATATATATATATTAAAAAAGTCCTTCACTTTTCCTTTTTTTTTTTTATCTTTCTTTTGTTAATGGTACTTACTAAAAGCGTTCTTCTTGGAACTCCTTTGGATACCTAAACATCATGATTTAGGATTCTACGTAAAATCTTCAAGGGTTTATCTAAAGGTTAAGCCTGGTAACTGGAAGAGTTTCAGATATATCATCTTTATTCAGGAATATGGGGTGACAGTGGTTGGCACCAACGTCTTAAACCTGCAGGGTCAGAGTTTAAATCCCACCTCGCGTCTGTGTGCAAAGACATTTGCCTACAAAGTGCAAAACAAAAACAAAACTGAAAACAAAACAACAAAACGGAAAAACAAATTAACAAATTCAAAACCAAATTAACAAAACAGTAAACAAAACAACTAATTTAAAAACAAAATATCAAAACCCGAAACAAATTTGTTATTTTGTTTTGGGTTTTGTTGCATTGTTTTTGTTATTTTGTTTTCGAATTTGTTAATTTGTTTTTTGTTTTGTCAATTTATATTGCACTTCTCGGCCAGTCAGATACAAACCGGAAAAGGTAGGTATAGTTTGCGAGTGAAATTCTTACCGCTGATTGGATGAGACATCTGTCACTCAACAGATATACAGATATACAGGAAGTACTGTAGTAACGGTAGATTCGTGTGTGTATGAATGTGCAAACGTTTTGTCCTTATTGTGGTTTCAAATATGGCGTTCTTACGGTGGCCCTGAGGTCAGGTTTGTTAATTTGTTTTGCACTTTACGGCCACAGTAGTTTAAAGTGAAGCAGAGCACACAAGAAACAAAGATAGAGAAACAAGTTCCTACTTCCTGTATATATGGTTTTGTTATTTTGTTTTGGGTTTTGTTGTTTTGTTTTTGGTTTTGTTATTTCGTTTGTTAATTTATTTTGTTTTCAGTTTTGTTAATTTTGTTTTGCACTTCACGGCCACCGTACGTGCCCCCGTGATAGATTGGCACTCTGGCTAAGGTGTTTCCCGTCTCCTGGGATGTGCTTCAAAACCCCCCTGCGTCCCTGTACACCATGACGATGAATACATTCAGTAGTTTGGTAAACAGTGCTTAGCTTCTTATTGGGTTTTAACATTAAGCCCTACCTGATAGTGCTTAAGGACTCTGCTCAGGAACATTTAAAGCTTCTCAATAACAAAGCAAAATGGTGAGTGAAAAAACAGCTGAAAAATTAGCGGTTTAAAATGTTTTATAAATACAGTTAAATCTTGAATTGTGAGCATAATCGTTGTGGAAGCGCACTTGTATATCAAAGCACTTACATTTTCCCATAAGAAATAATATTTAATGAATATGAATAATATATTATAATAATGTTAGCAATAAATAATAAAACTGATGATTTGTTCCACAACCCAAAAATATTAATATATAAATAATTAATACAAAAGATAAAGTAAAAATATAACAAACTGACCTGCACTTTACCTTCTCGACAGAGCAGTGTTTCCGTGTGTGTGTGTGTGTGTGTGCGTGTGTGTTTGTTTGTGTGTACAGTAAGTGCGTGCATGTGTGAAGCTGAATTAAGATAAAAGAGGAGAGAAAGAGGGAGTGGGCTACTGTGTAGGTTGACTTTCACACACATGCGCATACTGTATACACACATGTGCACACGCACTCTAACGGAAACATTGCTCTGTCGGGAAACTTCTTAAACAAGGAACCTCTTTAATAACACTTGCTTTTGCTTTACATGCGCGCACACATGTGATCACAAAGTTATAATAAACAATACGCACCATATGCACACAGATGTTGACTATATGAGTGACGAATGCACACTAAGAATGAGCATGGGAGACCATCACCCATGATCCCGCAGGGCGCAAGAAAGAAGAACCATTGGCTCAGTTGTGATTCTGTGATGTCCGGCAGGCAAAACGCATTTTAAGTTGTTAATTAAGTTTAAAGTTAGTAAAACTTTTGCTTATCCTACAAAACACTCGCAGAACAAGTTACTTAAAATCTAAGCTTCTACTGTATAGTTAAGCATCTCTAGGTATCTAAACTTACTTATGAAGGTACACTATGCCTACATGGTATGCATGAAGGTTGCATTTAATATTAACACTGTTACAGATTGAATAGAAAAGTTATGGCACAATGAAATGGCACCAAGAAATGAATAGCTATAAATTAAGTGTTTTTCCTCTTTAATAATATAGTTTAACAGATTGAATAAGACAGTCGTGGTACCAAGATATGCCTTGCCTACATGATAACATATTAAATGTAAGTCCCAGTACCCAAAATAACTCAATTTTGTATAAAACCAATATTGTGGTTTTATTGAAAACCTGAAAATGGAAGTCACTATACGAGTAGAATAAAAGGGCACTATTTACTGACTTTCAGTTCTTCATACCTCATAAAAACTGCAAGAATTTTGCATTAATATCTGAATATTTTATTTTTAATGAAACATAGTAACCTTAATATTTATATTATGTGAAAAATCCTGCTGTTTATGTAGTAGGAAAGTAAAACTAGAGTATGTGATTGTTACCCCTGGTGTGCAGCAAAGTGCAAAACTGTTATAGATGTACTAAACTACAGCTCCCATCAGCCACCATTCCTCACATGTCCCTAGATTTCACCTAAATTGTGTTAGGTCGGAGTTACACTTCACATCTTTAGATAGGGTTCCATATAGGATTCAAAATTCCGTTCCAGTCAGCACAAGTTGCACTGACTGGAAGATTATGAGAGTTACAGACTCGAATCGACAAGTGTGTGAGGAGAACAGATTGAAAACAGACTCTTCCCGACATGATTCACAGTATATCAAATATGTTAGAATTTTCATAGCCAACTCTAGACGTTGTCGAATAACGTACAGCGGTCACCGGGGAATGCGTACTGTTAATAGCCAACGAACACATTGGAGGCATGATCAAGGGCAGGATATAAGAAATACTCACCCTGTCTAAACCTGTGTCTTTGCTCAAATCCATTTTTTTTCTTTTTCTTTCGCAGCACAGATGGTGGTGCATATTAAAACTGTTGCTGACTGTCTGGCATCCATGTTTGTTTGTTTCTTCTTCTTCATTTTGAAAGTTTACTCTTGCTCTCGCATGAGTTGTGATGAGAGTTTGGAGCATTCATTTGGCCTCACTTGGAGTGACACCCCCGTGTAATCCATGAACTGTTAAGTGTACTGTATGTTAAGTGCACTGTTTTTTTTTTGTTTGTTTGTTTTGTTTTATCGGCATCAAAGAAAAATCTGTGGAAGCTTATCAGTTAGAGTATACTCCCAGTCTTTTCAGAATCTTTTAGAATTGTAAAAGTTGTGTCTTGTATCCCAAGCTTGAGCCTCCTGAATGGATATCTGTTCAAGCTTGGGATTATTTCTAGTCTTGTTTTTTTTTTTTTTTTTTTTTTGTCACTTTGGATGCTACTTTGGCTTAATCCTGTACAAAGTCCTGTCCAGTTGCTGACTTAGTTGAGTGTAACTATATAATGTTTAATAAAGAGGTTCTGCACCTGTACCGGCCTTCTATGTATCTATGGTACAACTCTGACGAAAAACACACTTTTTTTTAGAACGTTCAGGTTGGTGCCTCCTTATATACAGAGGCTGAATCACTGAGATGGAACACTGCATTTGTCATCCGGACTTAACCTTGGACGAGATCAATAAAGACTGAGGGCTTAGCCATTAAAGGGTTAGAAGTGTTTTAAAAAAAAAAAAAACAGCATGCTTTGTTCCAACACAGGAAGCTTTCTATATCCTCACAGAAATGTACAAAAGAAGACGGATGTAGGGATGTGCCATTAGCAGTGTGAGTCTTTTGGTTTATCTGCATGGTTTGGTTAATTTTTACAGGTTCAGTGATTATGCAAAGAATAAAACATGATGCGGGGAGATATAAAAAAAAAAGATTTCTTATTTTAATTTGAGTAAGGAACAACAACATTTACGTTTAATTACATTTTAAATCTAATTATTACCCTCAGATTATGTGGACGATTTATTGTACAAATCCCTGTAAATGTGCAGTTTATATAGGAAAGGAAAATGTATTAAGATTTTTTTCTTTTTAATAATCCTGCTGTCAAAAAGCACCAGGGGTGGGGTGGGGACACTGGACTGTAGTTACTAGTCGGTACTAATGGTCAGGTTTTACTGTAGGTCACAGGTCACAGGACTTGTGACTCTACATTAGTGCATTTCTGTTGTCTTGGTCTTGTGTTTGCAATTTTTGCCCTGAGCGTCACTGACTGTTCTGTTGATTTAACTCTGCTTGTTTCACTGCTAATAGTAAGTATTAATTTAAAGTCCTGTGGCAAAATTCCATTATTGTTTTCCATTCCATTGCAGTATGGCCAATTCCTACCCAGCAGGCATTTCTCCTGGATTACATGACAGCATACCAACTCTATTGCTTTTTTCGAACTGCTACCCATGCAATATCAGGGGCGGTGTAACACCCTTGGAGGATAGCGCTACCCGCCTACTTTGGCATGGATAAGCTCCCAGGCACTCATGATTGGCATGTTTGACAGGGCGAACACTTTCTGTTGTGCTACTTGGGGGCCCAAAGTCCTCAAATTAAAGTGGTAATTTAAGCATTGCATGCAGTATGAATGTGTGGCAAATGTTCTATGGAGGTACTAGAGATGTAACCAATGTAGGACAAAGTGACAGAAATGCAGCTATGAATAATAAGTGCATATTTTTTTTAAGAAGGCTTGTCAGAAACATATACTGTACAGTAAGCATATAACAATCTAAGGACTAAAAGTGTGTCCTGGGACCGGGATTTGGGAACAACGTTGTGTGAAGCAAAGGTCTGTATCAAGAACTAGCTTTGTTATACAGTACATTACCTTCAGTATTTGGGGCATTTACAGTAAGTAAAACCAGGACTTTTGATTGTGCAGAATAACAGAACACACTTATGAGAGTCAAAACTGGCTTTATTTCTCTATTTAAGCCCCTGCTACATTAACACACTTATCCCAGTGTTTCACTAGTGCTTGGATACCATCAAGATAGTACAGTAAGTAAGCTTGGTGCAAGGTCAGGACCGTATGGAAGATATGGGAGTTGAGTTCCTGTAATGTACAAGTGGTGTTCATGAATGATTGTGTGTACAGTTGACACAGACAGGTACAGTATGTCTCTTCTACCAGTTGGCATTAAGTTATATGTTTATTTTCATGGATCAGGCATCCCACTTAATGTTTACTGGAACGACTGCAGTGCACTCTAAGTCGCACTTGGCTGGGACTGCATTCAGGGATGTACAGTCTCACCTTCTTTAAAACTGTTGCACCATTAGAATGTTTTGTGCCTTCATTTATAAAAACTTTCATCAACCAAGTCCTGGTTTGACTTGAATGCCCCTCATACTGTAAGTTTATTTATGAAGTGTTTCCATTTCTACTTTTTTTTAATTCAGTGTTTCAGTGAAACATTTTGGTTTAAATCTAAATACAAACACAGGCATAGGGATCTGATGCCCTTTAACAAATACCATTTATTATGAATTTTATGTTATTAAAAATAGGTAATGTTAGGGGAAGACACAATGTTAGCAGACTGATTTTTTTTTCTAAATTGATTCTTATAAAATTGCTCTTAAGTTTTCTTTAGAGCTGTAATGCTAGGCAAAGCTACAATGCTAACTATGTGCATTCTTCACCTTACAGTATGTCTATGAGGACGTAAAATAATAATGTAAAAAAAAAAAAAACATTGGTCTTTTTGTGTGTGTGTTTGAAGTGCGGAGACCTAGTCTTTTTTTTTTTGGGGGGGGGGGTCTTAATTTAGACAGATTATATTTAGTTCTATCTGAAGCAGAGTTTGTGAGAAAATTACTCAGACCATGATGAACTTTTTGTCTGGGAGACACAGTGGCTGGGAGGAAATGCACTTGCCTATACAATGTGTTTTAGCTCCGTCCAAATTTCAGTAACTAGATCAGAAAAATAAACTGTAAGTGCTTTTTTTCCCTTCTGCTAATCTTAAAAGATGATTGTGAAGTGAAACTGATTTACTGTCAATTGAGATCAGCGTTAGCATAAATAACACCTATATCATGTCATCTGTTGATTTGTGGGAGAGTCCTTGATGAGTTTTAAGAGTAGCCAAAAATATAATTCTTCATAATATAATGAGTTTTCCTTGTCCAATGTAGACATTTGCAAACATAACTGAAATAGCACATCTCAGCAGGGTAAAAGAATGATTCCCGCCCTGACTTGTAGAAGGAATAGGAGTGTCCAGGCAGTGTAACATGAAAAATCTACCACCCCATTAATTGCGATGAAGTATAAATCATATACTAGGCCTCTTCCAGTAATCAATATATCTCTTCAATTTCCTCTGAGGCTGAAAAGGCAAATGTGTGAATGTATGTGTGGGTGTGTTTGAGAGAGAGAGACAGAAACAAAAGTCTGGAATGAGGCGATGCTAAAATGCCTCGGATCCTTGATTTCATTTAGGACAATTTTGGATTCTTGATTTTGATTAACCGAGATATATAGAGAGAAAGTATCCTGCAGGGGCATGGCCTCATACTCTTGAGTGGCACAAAAAGCCATGTTTCCCTAATTACAAGCAGAACTTTTTTGTAGACAGAACAGCAGAATGTTCCAGACCAAATACCGAATAGAAAGTTTAGACACATGAACAGCAGTTACAGCAAAACATGTGTTTGATATCTATTCTTTCAGTTTCTATGCCTCTTTCCTTGTACAGGGTTGCAGAGAGCCTATCCCAGGAGACTTTGGGCACAAGGCGGGGTACACCCTGGACAGGGTGGCAATACACTACAGGCAATTTGGAAACACCAATCAGCCTACTTTGCATGGCAGGAGTACCTGTTCCTGAAGGTGCAAGGCCACTGCGCTGACCACTATGCCACTGGCCCCCATTAAAAGTTAAAAAGTTGAAAATTATTAATTGCAAAATATATTACATGCTGTCACATTTAACGTTTTAGCAAGTGTTTTAAATTTGAAGCAAATGCTTGTGGTGCATTTTAATTTTGACCAAGTGTGGCCAAGCTATAATCTATAGGCTCAAGCCTGGAATTTATTTAGGTTAGTCTATCACAATATCAAAATGTGTAGGTCTAGGTCCAAATTTACAGAAATTTGTCACTGGTGCTGCTGTCATTGGTGTGACACCCTGTGCTTATGATGCCAGTCAAAATGAATTACTCTTATGACTTAAAGTAATGGCACATTAAAGACCAAACATGTTCATTTAAAAATAATTTCATTAGAAGCACAATTTGCTAAATATGATGGCATCAACATTTAAAATTTAAACATACTTCTGGTTAAAAATCCACATATTTTGTCTATATTCATTCATTTACTCATTCATCTTTTAAACCGCTTTTTCTGTATAGGGTCACAGGGGGCCTAGAGCCTACGCAAATAAACTTTGGGCACAAGGTGCGGTACACACCCTGGACAGGATGCCAATCCATTGCTGGGCATACACACACATATCAATCAATTGCTGGGCATACACACACATACACACATTCACACCATGTAAACTCTTTGCACCATGTAAACTCTTTGACTTGAGGATGGGAATCAAACCCTCAACCCTGAAGGTGCGAGGCCAGAAAGCATCCACAGTGATAACCACTACCTACATGCCACCTATATAGTTCATCCATGATCCATCCAGCACATCGGGCAACAGATACTCCCATCCTGGAGATGTACATGGCAGTTACTTAAGGGATCAAGTTGCCAATTTGACGTCCTGTTGTCATTCCACACAGTACAAGAAATTTGGGAATGCACATTACCCTAATCTGTATGTATTTGGACTGTAGGGGTAAACCAGAGTACCTGAAGGAAAACCGCCAAGCCCAGGGAAATTGAACCCAGACCTGAAACCATGCTGCTGTATATATATACTGTAAGTGTGGAAAGTTCTACAAGGAAAGTCTTGTACAAAAAAAAAAAAAAACATCCTATATCCACAATAATTTTTATACATTTTAAATAGTTAGCCTGATATTAAAGAGGGTCATTGAACTTTTTGGTACAGCTCAAGTGGTCCTGTGTGACCAAAAGAATGTGAGAAGCCCTGCTACACATGATTTGATATCACCCCCTTGGTGTGTTGTTGCCAGGTCAGGACTGAAATCTGGACATGTCACTGCGATGGCATTTTTTCTACTCTTTTCTCACACACAAAAACACGCGCGCGCGCACACCATGCTGCACTGACCCGTGCGTCATGAATACGAGGAACAAGGTTAAATGTCGCTCGTGCGCGTGAGAAAACTACCTATTTCTTTATCTTTGCTCCCCTCCTCACCCCCCCCCCCCCCTCCTCTCCCCTTTCTCCCTCCTTCCACCACTGTTTTGCCATTGGACTGACTTTTTTTTTTTTAATGCCAAACAACAGATGGTTTATCTTGGCGAGTTTAGGATGCATGACGACATGCACTGAAGAAACACATTAATGTCGGGGTATGTTAATTTATGGTAGTGCACATGACAAACACATTAATGTTGGTTGACACGGTGATTTTTTTAGTTTACCTTTATGATTTAAAAAAAAAATACCTAGGGGAAAAAATAGAGGAAAGCTAAATAAGTATCATGCGCGCATCTCTCCCTCTCTCTCTCTTTCTCTCTCTCTCTCCTTCTCTCCTGGCCAGTGTTCAGCTCCTCCCCTCTGTGCTTGCTGCCTTTACTTCATCAGATAGCTGAACGTGAACAGTTTAGCTGAAGAGCACTTGCCTAAAAAACCGAGAGGGGAGCGCGCTCCGAGCATTCACGGATCTCAAGCACGGAAATCCTGCATTCCCAGGCTCTGCTCTACTCTGCCCTGACCATGGATGCGTTATCATCTGGCATGCACTTGACTCTGTGCACTTGGCTTGTTTGCTCTTTGCATCTCTGTGCCGTTACCAAAGCGGAGGTAACTTGCGTATCGTGCCCGTTACCAACGCTCGTAAGAATCGGGGACGTCCAAAACAATGCACGCACTATCACTGTCACTATCACTCCTACAGAGGCTGGGAAATCACTTGTCAGTTCCGCGCGCTCGAGATCGCAACCGGGAGTTCAGGAGTTGGGAACGAGCGCGAGCGGCGCGCCAAACTCGAGAGAAGTGGAAGTGATGGTGGCGCGTGCACCCGGTGCGAAACCGCGGCGCGATCAAACTACGCGGGGACACCGGGATTGTGCGAAAGTGGGTCAAACCGGCGCTGCGCTCCCGAGACGCAGACGGAGCGCGGCGCAACCGGACGAGCTTGGCGCGCGCGCGCGGAGCGGAGACTCCGCGGAGTCCTCGGACGCGCTGCTGTTCGTGGACGGACAGAAACTGCGGCGCAACCGCGACGAGGGGAAAGTCGCCGCTTCCAGGTCGAAGGAACCCAAAGTGAGCAGTACCACTTTCGCCCTGGCTGGAGACTCCGCTCACAACCACGCTGTGGTTTACTGGACCGGACCGAACAGCAGCGTGAGTTCCATGCATCCATCAATCCATTTTTATTTATTTTTCTTTTTAAGTTAATGCTTGAACCCTTGAGGAATGCTGAGCACCCCAAAGCGATGAACCTTGATGCTTTATAAGTTCCCCCAGACTTCTTCAGCAGGTGCCTGGTGTTGCTCCTGCATTCACTTGTAAAATACTTTAAAGACTTATAAATCCCATCTGTGATGCTTGCCATATAAGCACTGATTCATACTGATTGATATAAATCAACTCCAAGCCTCTGACATCATCCTGAACAGAATGTCTGACACTGTAGATGAGGCTGCACATAAAAAATCCTAATGGATCCTTAAAGGAAAAGCCTATATATATATATATATATATATATATATATATATATATATATATATATGAGAGAGAGAGAGAGAGAGAGAGAGATGGAGTGGGTGTCAGTAGCAGACCTACTGACTCCATGTTTTCTTTCTGTCTGTCTTTTCTGGCATATTTTTAATGCATGTGATGGTGGTTGGTGCTTTATGTTGTGAGATTTTCCAGTTTCACACTACGAGCTATGAATGAGCAATCCTTCAAGTCTGATTGTTTCTAAGCTGGATGGGGAGCTGGTTAGGCAAGGGGTAGGGGAGAGAGACGAAACAGATGAGCAGAATTGTACTTGCTTTGGAGCTCCGAAAGGTGGAACGGAGAGCTAAGTAGAACTGGCCACACACACACAAACACACACAGAGCTTTATTTTTTATTTTTTTTATGGAAGATACTCAGACAAGTCCTGAGAGAACTTTCCTCCAGATGTTCCCCTCAAAAACTGTCGACAATTTGTTCATAATAATTTTTCCCCCCATTTTTTTTTTTTTTTTTTTACAGAGAAAACAAACAAACAGTGTTGGTAGTTCAGATGTATCATTTTTTAAAAAGTGTCTATTACAGGATCTTTAAATGTCCTTGTCATGCACACCTGGCTCTGATTTCCCTACGACATTCTCGGATGGTTGTGCTTGATGTAATGAACGAATATCGCTACCCACCAGCAACGCTTTTCTAATATTATCTTATATTAATTTCCTGTATTTTAAGTGGCAACATTGAAAAATCTCTGATAGAAATGCTCAAATATGGGCAAAAATGTGCAGTACAAAATGTTTTTCCGGCTGTAGAATGTCAGCATCATCACATTTCTTTGCACTGAAATAAACTCTTCTGTTAAGAATTTTAAGTGTAAGAGAGTGATATTTGTAATATTATTTCTAGCCTTATGTGTGTGTTTAAAACGCAGACTATAGAGAAGAGCTGTACTATTGTTTTACTTGGTCAAAATCCAGATTGGAATATTAAGAATCATTTTCAGATACAATAAAATGACCTCTGATTGGTCAGGAGGTGTTGATTAATTATCTGTACCATTAAGCTTAGACCCGCAACCCACACTGGTGTCTAAGATAATGTTACTGTATACATAATTATAATTGCGAGACAAATCACAGGTTAAGCACTAATACTGTACAGTAGTATTTCTATAACAACAACCAATTTACAGGGTTAAACAAGGTTGATATGGTTAAACTTATTTGATGTTTAACTTTTTTTTGTAAGGAGTCTCCAGTGTCAGTTATTTGTAACAATTCAAGGTAATGCTTTTCACCACTGGAAATTCTAAGAAGTTTAGTTTTTGTGCTTTCCTTGTGAAATGATAAGCTGCAAATTTTTGTCATTTTAATTTAGAGACATAAAAAGAGGTGAAGGAACAACAGGTTATAACAGTTAGAAGCATTAAAAGGAAATAACCTGTTTATTGAACATTCTGTAGCTGTTATGTTTATTGATGTATAAATGTGTAAACAAATCAATGTATAAATGTAAAATAAAAAGGTTAAAGTTGGAAATTGTTACTATTTAAAAAAAAAGTATAAGTATAATAAGAATAAAACACTCAGACATACTGTTCTAGGAAAATAATCAGTTCACATTGGTAGGAGTTACTATGTTTGATATTTGGCTGAATAACATGCCGTCATTTATTATTTTATTATAACACTATAGCTTGTTATATCCTTTCTTCCTTTGGTTTGCTTTTGCATTTCCCTAATTAAATATTATGTGCATCATTTGGGTATTGCAAGTTATTTCATTGCCACTTAGGCACATCATATCACTTTATTACTTAAAGACATTTATGTCTATGATAAACTGTATAGGTTGGTGTGGAAGTTAACTGCTAAACAGTAGTGTTGTATTAAGAATCTCTGATGTTTTTAAAATAAGTTATAATCATGATAATACAATATTGTTATAAAATATTGGCTGGTCCATGGTGATTCATATCCCTAATAAAGATATCATGATACGTTGACGTGGCCTACACTAATCAGTTTCGATATTAGTATTATATTACACCACCTCGGCTTCTGGAACCAGGTACAATTTATGATAAAGGCTACACATTTTTCAGCATTTCAGCTGAATTATCCTGACGCATCATGCTCTTATTAATTTATGGAGCACTGGAGAATAATGACTAACATCAAAAAAATTATTACATTAATCCGCTGCTACACCTCCACCTTCTCTGGATCCTTATCCCGTCATGACATAGAAAAATGTTCCCAGGCAAGATGACAGCCAGTGTAATGAATACTAGGTGAACTCTGCAGTATGTCATTTAGTTAGCAGCACTCTGCAGCAGTGAGAGGAAATAAAAGCATGTTTTTTTTTTATGGGCTGAGTTTTTGAACTGCCACCGTCTCCATCGCAGAGTCATGCCAGATATTCCACAACCATCAATAAGACATGTGTTAAAGGCAGTGGTACTGGCTGTGGCTTTTGGTTGCTATTGTAATATACAGTATACAGCACTGGCTACTACAGTATATTCATGTCAAGATTTGTGCTTTTAGGTCATCTGGGCTTCATGGCTTACATTATTACGTAATGAAAGTGGCTATGTTAATTTAGTTGATTGTAATAAGCATTCCTAGATAGTTTAAAAGGTTTATGTATCCTTTACATGGTCAGGAATAAAATGGTTGAATGGTTTATATAGCCATGAGTGTATCTGCCTGACCTTGTCTTGACTTTTAGTGAAATAACAAAATCAATGTAGCTACATATTAGGTATATTCTTAGGTTTGATTTTGCATCTATGTGCTCTGTACTTACATCAGTCTAAGCACAAGGACAAATGGCCAGTGTTTTTTTTTTAGTTTATTAATGTCTTTAAGCTTTAAAAAGCAGAGCATTTTTGCCATTTTTTTGCATTACTAATAACTATGTTTTAGTTGTCAGGATTGTACAATATGGAGTGTCTTATATCCATGTTTTAGCACAACTTAGGCAATATTTTTAACAACTACTGTATACAAATATGACTGAGTAAATACAATAGACACATATGACCACCTGTTTTATGGTTGAAAAAATATAAAAATATAAGCATTTGGAGAGTTCTAGAGTTTTAACAATTCCCATATTCCATTAGTAGTAAAATTAATACATTTAAAATATAATATTAACCTTGGTTCTACATGACAAATCTGATATTGCTGACACACACATTACCAGGACATCCATATAAGGATTTTATTATTTTTTTAATTGGTCATTGACCAATGATGCATTTCGAGAATCAAAGGTTAATGAATTTATGAAGGAATCAGAAATACAATCATAATTACAGGTCGTGTGAGTGTAAGAACCTAGTGAAATAAAGAGTCTTTTTTTTTTTTTTTGCATGGTTAAATAGATGGTGTGATTATTCTGGGAGTAAGTCTGACACCATTTTTTTTTTCAAATTCACAGTTGTAACAGGTCTAGACATCTTTGTGAAACTCAGAACCCAGATGAAAGACAGATCCATTCTTTATTATTGCAGAGACAGCTGTTTGTGATAATTTATGGAAAGGTAAAATCTAATATCTGTTAATAGCTCAAGAGTGAAGCCATTAGCATTAAGCAATTTATTATATCTCAAGTTCTTATTGATGGCATAATAAAAATGACGTGGGGTGAACGATTACACACTATGAAGCAGATAGGCGGTTGCATTTTTTCGTTTATAATAATAATAATAGTGGCATTGTTGCACTTCATTAAACAGAAAAATTGCAATTTATTAAATAAAAGAGGTGAAACTGTATATGTCTTTAATTATCTCAGATTACCTTCTTAATTCAATTTTTGTCCCATTCCTATTTAATACTTAAGTCTCTTCTATCATAGGAAAACTACTACATAGGAAGGGTGCATAGCTGTTGCTTGCCTTTGTATGTTAGCAAATGCATAATTTCGGAACTTCTTATGCTGCATCATGGGGCGGAGCAGCACATTTCAAGGAACGTGCAATCCTCTTTGTGTCATTAACTCAACTATTGCCTGTGATTGGCTAGTGTCACTAAGCTTGACAGGGTAAAGAAAACAATGTCTTTCTTCTGGCCATGGCAACTTCTGGATTTAAACTCACAATCCGAAATGCTTTTCTGATGTGCGACTCGATGGGTATTTATGTTTGAAATATGAGAATATTTTTCACCTTCTCTTTATATTTCCAGTATCCTGAGCCCCAGAGTATCAATTATAAAAGAACTTCGCAGGCCATGTCCAGACTGATTTTTATTTGTTCGCATCTTGCTAGACCATTAACAGCCCACCCTTCTGAAAGCCCCCCCCCCCACCTAAAAACAGCAATTTATTGATGTGAAATAAATCAATCTCAATTAAGTCTTTTATTTCCTTGTAAATGTTGCAAGTCATTCCAATGGCTTAGCCTTATCAAGCACACTCTGTAATTTGTTATTATCCTCTTATCCAACCTTGAGCCCTCAGAGTCAGGGACCTACCATAAATCACCACTGCATTCTGGCTTTGTCTAGATTAAGCGCATTTTTAGGACTTCATTTTACAGCCAGCATGGCACTTTTGGGATAGCTTAATGGCTAATAGTTTTTTTTCCCCCCTCTCTGTATATTTCCAGTATCCTGAGCCCTAGAGTATCTATTATGAAAGAACTTTGCAGGCCATGTCCAGACTGATTTTTATTTGTCCGCATCTTTCGCAGGAATACATACCGGTGTTTACTTCACTAGGATTAATTCTCCAGAGCAAATGCTCACCATGTTCTCCCCTAATTTGTCCTCTCGTCACACATGGCTGTGTTTCAGTCTCCTATTGCTTTATATCATTTGCACTTTGAGATCCAGGTCTATTCTCTTGCTGTCACTTTATCCGTTTTCCTTTTCTTCTCCTCCACTACCTTCAAACGCTACCCGGGTGGACTACGACTTTCTAAAGCCCTCTGGCATCCCGTGATCTTGACAGCTTATGAGCAATATTTCAGCCTGAGTCGCTCTGACGGACGTGAAGTGACAGCCATTACCTCGCTCCTGTTCTGTGTCATTATCGCCATGCACTGGTCTTATGTACACTCTTTTAGTTAGTTTGGAGCTCACTGGAGGACATTTTCCGGAAAGTGGAAAGATTGTTGCGGACGGAGAAGCTTATCAAATAGATTCATATTTCAATGGTTTTGCACCTTTTTTTTTATGAAGCACGTACTTTGCTACGGTTTGATGTCATACATTCAGTGAGAAAATCAAAACTACTGATTTGCATAAAAGGCTAGGTGATGCACCGGCACACTTAAATGGAGCTTAATGCAGACTTACTTCACAAAGACTTGGGTCACTCTGGAATACTCAAGGGTCATGCAATTCAGGGCTATTTTTTGAAGCTCACAGTATAGATGTAGGGCCAATGCAGAAATTGTAGCTGGTTCATATTATTAACTGAGGATTTATGGAAGCATAAGTGGTTTGGATATAGTATTTAGGCTTTTCAGCTGAGTACCAGTCATATGTTTAACATTCAAAGCAATGTTAGCAGTCTCAGGTCGTCTCATTAACTGCTTATTTACTGCCTAAAATAGTCAGATGCTAAAGTCAAATTCTTGAAGATGTGAATTACGTTTGGGTGACTAGGGCTGGAAAATTGCACAATACTGAGGAAGTTCCTTGGCGGTTTTGGGGGAAAAAAAGAGAAGGTCCAGAAAAAGGTCTAGGGGATTAAAAAAAATTCCAATAACATTAATTTAAGGGAGGAGGTCCTCATTATTGTGTTTGTTAATCTGCATTTATCTGAAAGGTAAATTTTTCCAGGCACACAATGGATTTAGCACATTATTCCAAATTGAAGTACAGACAGCATTTTATAAAAAAAAAAAAAGCCAAATTAGTTTTGCAGTATACCTAATGTTTTGCATAAGCATTGCCCACCTTCAACTCACTTTCACTCATCGTCTACAGTAGACCGCTTCATCCTGTATACAGGGTTGTGGGGGGCCAGGAACCTATCCCAGGGGACTTAGGGCTTGAGGTGGGAAACACCCTGGACGAGGTGGTAATCCACCACTTACGTGCCGTGAGAATTTGGCAATGGAGGGTTTGCTCCCACTAGCAAGCATGGGAAGAACATGCAAACTTTATGCCCAATTTAAATAGAGGGATAAAAATCCTACCTATAGTTTATAAAATTTTCAGCTTGCTCTATTTTGCCCCAGTACAGAATAACAGAGACTAGTCCTATAAATCCTACCGATGTCCCTTGGGTGTAGTGGTCTTACAGTACAGTATGTATCAGCCATAATTTGTTAGATTATATAGAACTGCATTTGTTAAACACTGACTAAACACTGACTCACCAGAAAAGCAGAGGGATGTCATTAATTATTTACTCCCTCAAAAAACATCGCTCTACCCCCTTCGTACTAATTATTGTTTACAAATTCACTTCCTGGCCCCCTATTGCTTTCCTCTGCATGCTAGTAGTAGCATGTGGCCTGATGCCATGCTCCAAGGATTTATCTCCGCGTTGCCCTGGGACCCTGGTATCTTGGCTGAGGTTGTTTCTGCGATGGTGCCAAGAAAATGTCTGTGCGCAGAGATCACTTTCAGCCCGCTGTGCTTCCGAGCTCCTTGTGATGCTCCGCTTATTCTTTTGGACAAGAGAATGTAGGAATATCACTGAGGGATTTGACTTTTTCTTTTTTCTTTTCTTTTTTTTGTAGAAATGACAGCGAGATGTGAAATGGGAACACTTCATCACTCACACGTGTTCAAGGCAAAACCATTTTCTTTCATTTTCGGTGACGTTTCGTGTATGGTTTTTCATTTTCTCTAACATTACTCTTTCCTGGCAGGGCAACATTATGTATAACTCGTATGTTTTAAAGGAAGAAAAGCTTCCACTGCATAAAGGATTTGGGGAGGCAATGTTCACGAATCTAGGTGTCCTCATTACCGTGACCGATTCTGCTGGAAGCCTATTAGCAAAGAACATAGTTTCCTTGTGTTAATGACGTTGATATAACAGAGTGACATATTTGATTATGTTTCATTTCTATTGACCTGAAGCTGATCCCTTTACTGTGTTATCTTTTTAAATCTTTATTGCTTTCTCCCATTTCCTTTAGCTTTCTGGGCAGGGTAATGATTAGAACCATGGCTACATTCTTAGAAGTACTACAAAATCAGCACAATGCAGGGGTGGGCAAATCATAAATTAATTAGATTGCTTTATATTAGGCAAGTTAAAGCTTCAGGGTGCATGCCCAGTAATGTAACAACATATTGCAAGCTAATTAATTACATTTATGTAGACTAAGGAAAACGCAGCAAACTTAATGAAAAGTTCCTACCAAAACAAAACAAAAAGGTCCGCACCTTTCTCCTGCCCTCTTCCATGTTTTTCTGTTATACATAAAAAATAAAAATAAAAAATAATATATATATATATATATATATATATATATATATATATATATATATATCTTGAATAAATAAATAAATAAATAAATAAATAAAAGCTTTGCAGAATTAATCAATTATCATTATTATTATTATTATTTTCTTGTTCTGAGTTCTAGGTGGCATAGTGGCTTAGTGGTTAGCACTGTCGCTGTGCACCTCCAGGTTCTGGGTTCAATTCCCATGCCCCAAGTCTCCTGAAATAGGCTCCAGGCCCCCAGCTATTCTGTATACAGGATAAAGTGGTATAGATTATTAATAAGTAAGTAAGTCTGTCTCCATTGGGGTTGGCTATATGACAAAAAATATTGTACCCACCTGATACGATTTTATATTGCGATTCGGTATCGCTATTTATAGCTATTTTATAATTATCCTGATTAGATGTTTATTTTTTTTTTTTCTAATTTTGTTACAATTCTCCGCCCTTTGGACAGGGTGCCAAACCACTGCAGGGCATAAGCACACATACCAATTGGAAAACATGTAGGACTATTTGAAAGAAAAAAAAAACTATGGACAATTTGAAATAAATCAATTTGTTTACAACGTTTGTCTTCATGGGGGAAAACCAGAGTACTGCACCTGTAAGAAACCCACAGAGCATGGTGAGAACATGCAAACTCCCACACATAGACCTGTGGCAAGATTGAAACGCCCAATCCTGGAGGTGTAAAGCAACAGTGATAAGCCAGTGGGCCACAGATACCCACTTAATTATGATTAATATTATTTTTATTTCAAATGTTTCAAATGTAACACCATTTGACAAGACGAAAAATAAATCTATTTTTATAACCTTTCTACTGTATTTTGCAAAAAGTTTTTTTTCTTAGTCTGTTTGAACATAGTTGTCCACCAGGCAGCTGTTGAATAAAACATTAATAACCCAGACAGAAAATCTGCTTGTCCTGAGCACTCAGGCAGGGAATTCTGTACCTCTGCAATCAGTAGTGTCCAGTAGAAAATGTTTTGATATTGTTACATAAGGATTAGAATGTATTTAATTTCCTTAATATTATCATTGATTTAATTTGGTCAAGGAATTCTGCTTTAAATCCCATTTTTACGGTAAACACTAAACAAATATACTATCATGGTAACAATGGTTAAGTAATCATATCATAACAGAATAAATGAGGTGCTTGAATTGGGAATTATTTAATTATGCACCATAATGTTCAAGCAAGCAAAAGATTTTGTAGTTGGCATAAAACAGTCCACTTGTTCGCTATTATTTTTTTAAGTGTGTTTAAGGGTTCTTACCTACTACAGACTTGGGTCCAGACTAAAGCACACTTAACCTTAAAGTTTGGTCTGTTTCAATAATATGAACACACTGTATATGTACTTGGGCACGGAATGGTGTACTTGGGAAAAGCTGTGCCTAAGCCAACTGTTCTTAAAGATGGAAGTGGACCCTGTTTTGAATGCAACGTCATCAGCACGATCAGTTTCCCCCAAAATCTCCATGTGTGCAAAACACTCGCCAATCTCTTCCTCTGAACTACATACTGAATTACTACATAATGAAGTAGGAAGACGTTCAAGAAGGTTGCTCTTGACATTTTTCCCAAATTATCTTTTGTGCTTATAGGTGCATACTGCCACCTGCTGTAACAGAAAGTATAAATACGTACTTGAGTACGAAACACTCACTCACTCATCGCTTACACCGCTTTATCCTGTATACAGGGTCACGGGATGCCTGGCCTTCACAGGACACACATACATACACTCACTCATTCACACACTATGGGCAGTTTGGGAATGCCAATTAGCCTAATCTGCATTTCTTTGAACTGTGGGAGAAAAACCAGCAGGAAACCCATGCATGGGGAGAACATGCAAACTCAATGCACACAGACCCGAGGAGGGAATTAAACCTAGACCCTGAAGGTGCAAGTTGACAGTGCTAACTATTACACCACTGTGCCGCCCAAGTATGGAACATTTAAATAATAATAAATAATTAAATATTGATTTGACCCTGGTGAGGGGGAGTGGTTAGGGGAGAGCAATCAATAAAAGCAGCCGAAATTTGTTTTGCCAGAAAAGGATTTATAATATGGTCTGTTGGCCATGAATAAGAATATAACTATATACTGTATAATCCAATTATTCATTGAAACTCTAGCAAGATTTAAAGGAAATAAAGTAAATCCTAGTCTCATCTAAATAACCTTTGTGGATTTTTAAAAATATAAAATCTTAAAAGCAGTTTGCTTTAAACTACCTTTTAAACTCTTTCTACATGAAGGTTTCTTTCATGTTCTATGTATCTTGGCATAAACTGGCCCCTTGCGATGTAATTTGTAAGGACCGCTCCGACCCCGTCGATTGCTGGTTGTTACTATATTTAACACATGTTTTGCACATCAAAGTAGAGTATTTGGCTTGGAGGTAATTGAGATGTAATTTTATATTTTGCATACAAAATTGAAAAGTTTACAGTAATTGCCCAGCCAAATTATATAGTTAAGATGGTTGGATTAGAGCCACAGGTTGCTGTTTGGCTGACTCCCTTTGCTACAGCTAAAACAGTACTTCACTTGCACAGCTGATGTGGTTGCATTTAAAATGCCCTGTTTTCCTTTTCTTTCAAAGAAACTATGCATACTCCAATGAATTAATAACATTTTTCAACTTTAAATTTACTATGCTGCAGTTGTACCTGGGAAGCAGCACGGGGCCAGTTCTGAGAGATCCAAGAAAAAAGTCACCCAAGCAGGAGACTGAATAATGTTGAATCCTGATACGCACCACTAGCTGCAACCAATTGCCCTATGAAAATTGATGGCAACCTTACTACACAGCAATGAAAACCTAAACAAATACCATGACTACAATCCATATACTGTATTCAGGGCATATAAAATTTAAATATTGGCTTTTTTTGGGCATAACTTCATTAAAATCTGAATTTCTTAATGTGAAATACAGTGGTGTGAAAAACTATTTGCCCCCTTCCTGATTTCTTATTCTTTTGCATGTTTGTCACACAAAATGTTTCTGATCATCAAACACATTTAACTATTAGTCAAAGATAACACAAGTAAACACCAAATGCAGTTTTTAAATGATGGTTTTTATTATTTAGGGAGAAAAAAAATCCAAACCTACATGGCCCTGTGTGAAAAAGTAATTGCCCCCTGAACCTAATAACTGGTTGGGCCACCCTTAGCAGCAATAACTGCAATCAAGCGTTTGCGATAACTTGCAACGAGTCTTTTACAGCGCTCTGAAGGAATTTTGGCCCACTCATCTTTGCAGAATTGTTGTAATTCAGCTTTATTTGAGGGTTTTCTAGCATGAACCGCCTTTTTAAGGTCATGCCACAACATCTCAATATGATTCAGGTCAGGACTTTGACTAGGCCACTCCAAAGTCTTCATTTTGTTTTTCTTCAGCCATTCAGAGGTGGATTTGCTGGTGTGTTTTGGGTCATTGTCCTGCTGCAGCACCCAAGATCGCTTCAGCTTGAGTTGATGAACAGATGGCCGGACATTCTCCTTCAGGATTTTTTGGTAGACAGTAAAATTCATGGTTCCATCTATCACAGCAAGCCTTCCAGGTCCTGAAGCAGCAAAACAACCCCAGACCATTACACTACCACCACCATATTTTACTGTTGGTATGATGTTCTTTTTCTGAAATGCTGTGTTACTTTCACGCCAGATGTAACGGGACACGCACCTTCCAAAAAGTTCAACTTTTGTCTCGTCGGTCCACAAGGTATTTCCCCAAAAGTGTTGGCAATCATTGAGATGTTTTTTAGCAAAATTGAGACGAGCCTTAATGTTCTTTTTGCTTAAAAGTGGTTTGCGCCTTGGAAATCTGCCATGCAGGCCGTTTTTGCCCAGTCTCTTTCTTATGGTGGAGTTGTGAACACTGACCTTAATTGAGGCAAGTGAGGCCTGCAGTTCTTTAGATGTTGTCCTGGGGTCTTTTGTGGCCTCTCGGATGAGTTGTCTCTGCGCTCTTGGGGTAATTTTGGTCGGCCGGCCACTCCTGGGAAGGTTCACCACTGTTCCATGTTTTTGCCATTTGTGGATAATGGCTCTCACTGTGGTTCGCTGGAGTCCCAAAGCTTTAGAAATGGCTTTATAACCTTTACCAGACTGATAGATCTCAATTACTTTTGTTCTCATTTGTTCCTGAATTTCTTTGGATCTTGGCATGATGTCTAGCTTTTGAGGTGCTTTTGGTCTACTTCTCTGTGTCAGGTAGCTCCTATTTAAGTGATTTCTTGATTGAAACAGGTGTGGCAGTAATCAGGCCTGGGGGTGACTACAGAAATTGAACTCAAGTGTGATAAACCACAGATAAGTTATTTTTTAACAAGGGGGGCAATCACTTTTTTTTACACAGGGCCATGAAGATTTGAAGTTTTTTTTTCTCCCTTAATAACGTGAACCTTCATTTAAAAACTGCATTTTTACTTGTGTTATCTTTGACTAATAGTTAACGGTTTTTGATGAGCAGAAACATTTAAGTGTGACAAACATGCAAAAGAATAAGAAATCAGGAAGCGGGCAAATAGTTTTTTACACCACTGTAGTTATGGTCTTTTTTGTTTTCATTTTGACGATTATAGTTTTTAACTCGTGAAAAAAAAAACAATATTTCCTGAGGTCAACCATCTTCTTGTTCATGTACTGTATGCGCTCACCTGGGGCTTATTTAACATAAAGTTCTGCATAAACCCACCATGGGATGGAAGTAATCAACCTGTGGCACTGCTGAAGCGTTATTGAAGGCCAGGTATTGGTTTGATAGTAGCCAGGATCAGGCGTTTCTCATCTTCCTCTTGACAACATATTCCCAATGCGGTTTAGTTTAGGCGAGTTGGCTGGCCAATCAAGCACAGTAATATCACAGCGGTCAGCAAACCAGTTAGTGGGAGTACTACTGGAAAAGGAAAATAGCATCTCTATAAAGCTTGGCAGTTGACAGAAGCAGGAAGTGCTTAAAAAATCTCCTGATAGATGGCTGTGTTGACTTTGGACTTGATAAAACACAGTGGACTAACAAACAGATGACATGGCAACACAAATCATCACAGATTGTGGAAACTTTACACTGGACTTCGAGCAATTTGGGTTATGTTCCTCTACACTCTTCCTCCAGACTCTGGGGCCTTGATTGCTCAAAGAAATGCAAAATTCACTTTTATCTCAAAAGAAGACTTTGGACCACTGAGCAGTCCCACTTGGTCTTTTTTCTCCTCAACCAAGGTAAGACGCTTCTGATGTTATTTCTGGATCAGGAGTTGTTTGACACAAGAAATTACCTGTGCATGGTGGCTGTTGAAAAACTGACTCCAGACTCACCAACTCCTTGTGAAGTTCTTGAACTTTAATTTTCCTAAGACTGTGGTCAACCCTGTTGCTTGTGCACTTTCACAGTCAACATTCCACTAATATGCCTCAATACAGCACTTTGCGAACATCCAGCCATTTTAGTGAATACCTTCTCTGGCTGACCCTCCATGTAGAGGGTTTGCATGATCATCCTCTGGACAACTATTAAGTTAGCAGTTTTCCCCATGATTGTGGTTGCGAACATGCAAACTCCAGGCACACAGAGACGGGAATTGAGTCTGGCCGGGAATCGAACCCAGACCCTTAAGTGCAAGGCGATCAATAATGGAATATTTTATTTTACACGTCATTAATCTATAATATATGAGCGTAATAAAAAAAAATAAAATTACTATAAAATTACTATAAAATTACATTATCTGTTCTGTTTTACTTTTGAATACAGTTTTCAATTATTTGGCTAAAACAAATAAGGCACGGCATTCATCAAGTTTAAAGTGGGACAAAAATGTTTAACCGAGACCTACGGTAAATACCATGTTGTCTCTCCTTATTCAGGTTTTTAAAACAACTGAAATGCTGTTTGATTTTCAGGCATTTTCCCGTGAATGCTGGGTGTCCCAAAAGGTCTTTATGCATAGGGGAAATTAAGACTTTAGAGCAAAAACAAGACCCTATTCACAAAACATCCTGTCCTCGATGGCACACATGGAGTCGTCTCGCCATCATCTCGACTCATGCTCATACATCTGGTTTTGCATGAAACATATGAACCATTTTGGAAGACATTTTAATAAAACGTGTTACATTCCCGACAGTGCTATGTATCGAGACCTTTGGGACACTCTGTAGTGTTCTTTAGATGCCATAGTAACAGTGATGAAAGGCTTTGCAATTTACAACCAAAAGCACTGTGAATAGTAGCATAGGTTGTCACTATCTGTTAACACAGTACCAAAATGTGTGTGTATATCAAAACGCACACACTTGTGAACTCACAAACCTTGTGGTGTGAAATTTTTGCAGATGTGACAGACCAAGATTTTCACAGCCGTGTTTTACTATGCTCTAACATCTTTTTTCAACCTCTCTGACTTTATCTATGCCTGTTCAAGGGAGATCACATGTATGGGCGCGTTAAATAAGTTATACACAAGCTGAGCTGTACACAACTAATGCATACCGCTGCTAAACAAGAAGAGGGAGGGAGAGAAAAGCAAAAGAGATAAAAGCACTCTTAATGTTTGTTTAATTATTAACCTATTTTTGAGCTGCATATTAACCCATTTAAATGAAATCCTGTATAGATCTTAGAGTACTATCGAGCAGAAGTTGCAAATGAAGTTGAACTTTTTCAAACAAGTTTTGTCTTTTAAAAACTCCATCATCTCAATTATCTTTCACTCTCTCCCCCAACACCTCCCTTTCTCTATCTCTCACATTGAATGAGTGTGTGTGTGTTTAATTGAGGTGTGACAGCATTTGTCTGACAGATATAACAGTCAGTAAGTGTTACTAAGATTTGTTCATCCTGTTAGGTTAGACTTATTCGTAGATTACACCAGATTGCACAGTGTGTATGTGCATTAGGGGAAGTAAACATCTTTGAACTAAGGGCGCTATCACATTTTCTTTCCCTATGAAGGCACATTAAAGTTAAAGTTTTAAGCAACTAATTACTTAAGCACATTTAAACCTTTTCAATGATACTCTGTTAAAGTTAACTTAATGTACAGTACACTATATTGCCACAAGTATTTGCTCGCCTGCCTTCGCATGCATATGAACTTGAGTAATATCCAATTAATCTAAAGGGTTGATTATGATGTTGGTCCATCCTTTGCACCTATAACAGCTTTTGAGAAGGCTTTCCACAAGTGTGTTTATGGGAATTTTTAACCATTCTTCCGGGAGCAATTTTTGACCATTCTTCCGTTGACATTTGTGTGGTCAGACACTGATGTTAGATGAGAAGGCCGGGCCGCAGTCGCTGCTCTAATTCATCCCGAAGGTGTTCTATCTGGTTGAGGTCAGGACTCTGTACAGACCAGTCAAGTTCTTCCACACCAAACTCACTCATCCATGTCTTTATGGACCTTACTTTGTGCACTGGTGCGCAATCTTGTTGGAACAGGAAGGGGCCATAACCAAACTGGTACCACAAAGTTGGGAGCATGAAATGGTCAAAATGTCTTGGTATGCTAAAGCATTAAGAGTTTCTTTCACCAAAACTAGGGGATCAAGCCAAACTCCTTATAAAAAAATGACCTTACATCATAATCCCCCATCCACCAAACTTTACACTTACAGCGCAGTCAGCCAAGTACCGTTCTCCTGGCAATGGCCAAACTCAGACTCATCCATCAGATTGCCAGACAGAGAAGAGTGATTTATCATTCCAGAGAACACGTCTCCAAGGCTCTAGAGTACAGTAGCACCGTGCTTTACACCACTGCATTCGATGCTTTGCATTGCACTTGATGATGTAAGGCTTGGATGCAGCTGGTCGGCCATTAACACCCATTCCATAAAGCTCTCTACGCCCTGTTGTTGAGCTAATCTGAAGGGTCATAACGTTTAAAGGTCTGTAGCTATTGACTCTGCAGAATGTGGCTAACTTGCTGTCATTATCGCTTCCACTTTGTTATAATACCACTAACAGTTGACTGTGGAATATTTAGTAGTTGTTAAGTGTTAAGTCAAAAAAAAAACACCGCTCATACATTGTTTTCTCATTTTATAGTACAAGTTGTTTGAACCTGACATTTGTAAAAGTTGTATATAGCACATATAGTAAGTATTATAACTAATAGGATAGTTAACATTATTTGCTACTCAATTGGTTTACATTAAGTTTTGAAATAAAAATAATCACTTTCTGTTATTGCACACTGGTTTTCCTGACTGTACAGCATTAAGTCCTGTTCTGTGTTTGACTTTTGCTGTAATTTTTGCTCTGGTGCTGTGCCACCTGATCTTACCCCTCGGGCAGTGGCTATAGTGTGTATGGCGCCCTGGGCAAACTCTCCTTCAGTGTCCCGAAAAAAAACTTGCCTTAACTTTGTTAACGTTATGGCTTGAAACACTGCTTGTAAAATTATATCCGGTATTATGTATGCTAGCGACACAGCAAGGCCCGGTTAAACATAAGTTACACTTGCCCATATTTTACTAAGTTATAATAATTAATAATAATATTATAAAAAGATAACGACTGCATTTCTTTATTTTTTATTTATAGTTTTATTATTATTTTTTTTTTTTATTCGACCAGCATCAGGACATGACACACTCCCAATTAAGATTAAACCATTTTACCTCGGGCGTGTAGACTGGTTGTCTATTATTCTGAACAATTTCACACAGAACAGAAGGATAAAATATGTCTGTCAAACTGTATGGTATATATACAATATTCACAGTGTTATGAATGATCTGTGGGTTGCGTTTCATAGTGCGAGGGATTTTACTAATTGCATTTATTTCATATATTTACATGAATGTTGTCTGCGCATCAAAACTAGTCTAGACAGTTTAGATATGCTTAAAATCCCACAATTTAAAACATTTATAGCAGGTATTGTAGGAGATAAAGCTTTATTAAAGTCTAACTTTTCAGAATTATTCAACCAGTCCCTTTTAGTTAAATCAAATTTATATAGAGCATGGCTCTTTGCCTCAACTGTGACATAAACCATTATATTTATAATTGTAATTATTAGGAAAAACATACTTTAGTTAATGAAATAATGAAAGGGGACATATTCAGTATTTATTCTAATGTTCTCATTTGTTTGAATTGAAAGAACAAAACACTTAAATCATACAAATTTTGTCTGAGATTTAGTTTAACACAAAGAATATTTTCTCCACTTCACTTTTCTTTTGTTTTTTTTTTACTTGGTCGGATGTTCTGTTTGGGTCAGAATGACCTGTTTGTTGAAGCGGAATAATAGTAAAATGACCTTTATGTAATTTCTATGTACTGTACAGTACATTGGCTTACCGCCCTTAGTAAAAATGAAAATGTATATATATTTTTATTATAAAAGATCTCGTAGGGCATTTTGAAGTAACAGAGTTTTATATACTGTATTGAAAAAAAAATCCAAAATGGTGACTTTAGGTGCTTTTACATTTTCTCTATCCCTAATCCCTTAATTATATGCAGAAATATAGGATAATTGGTTTGTATTGCAAAAAAAAACAGGGACTACCTAGACACAGACCTGTTATTTACTGGAAGCTGCTGGAAGATTGTTGTCTAAGGCAAGCGAGTCTTACATAGACAAGTTTGAAGCCCCTGCTTTAAAATCGACAGCTTTCAGCTTAACTGAAATCGCAGCTTACCACATAGAAAAACAAAAAGCTCTCTGGAGGAACATTTTGACCAGAGGTATGGTTTAAAGGTAAAAGGTGACATATTAATTCCTATGAACTTCTCACTAGTTTACTGATATATAACTAATAACCAATGTCATTTAACTCACCTACTGTAACAGTAATGTAAATGTTGGAGAAGTGATGTGCTTTTACCAGCACTCTTGCCATAATATTGCTTATACTTTTATAAATGAAATAAAGAGAAGAGTATAAAATATAATTAAAGCATTACGTTGGTGTTTTGCTGCTTTCTAATACTGACTTAAGTAATTACAGTACATAAATTACATGCATATACCTGTAAATTCATTACTGTAGAACATGGAAAAGCACAACACTTTCTATTTTTATGCATTTGCATAATGCTTTGCGGCTAGTGTACTGTAACTGCTGCATTGGGGCTAGTTGAACTGGTGCATTGCAATATGTCACACTTCTCCAACATGTCCCTTAAATTTTGGACAGAATTGAATTTGAACAGGACAATGACCCCGAAACCCCCACACACTAAACCTCGTTATGTAATGGATAAAGCAGACAACCAATTGTTTAATGAACACTATAAAGTCTGCCATAAAAAGTTATCAAACAGCCAGCCAGAATTCTGCTAATGCATGTTGATGGCGTCTTCTACAGGTGAAACCTGCTAAGCCAAACATTACACGCTGTATATGTTTGACCTTATGTATTTAAGAAAACTCAAAATAAATTAAACCATGTGCACCAATTTCTTGGGATTTATGTATGTTATAAATAATCATTTTAGTTCAGAAATTGACAAAACAAAAATTTTCCACAAGCCCAATATTGCCATCCTGTTCATGATGAGTGTATTTAAGCTTCTAAACACAACTGTATACTAAGCAAAAGAATTTCCAAGCATATGTATTTCCATACGCTTTGTTCACTTTGTTAATAACTTCAGACATTGTCTCTAGACTGCCATAAACTCCCGGTATATAATTACAAATCACAACCTTCACTTACAGCTGGGTTTACTTCCAAGACTCTAAATACTGTGCCTGGATGTTTCTTTTATTTTCTGTGTATATGTGCTGTTGGTCCCCACCCCCCCACCCCATCGATGCTACGTCTGCTGGGTGCTGAGTTACAGTTTCCTAAATGAGTGAGTATAAATAATAAAGGAGAGGGCTAGAACTTTGCCTGCATGGTTATTGCCTGTCTCCTAGAGCTCAATATAAGCAGGAGGAAATTACGCATCCTATTACCCTGTCCCTGTGTGCATGCTGTGACGTTCCTGTGTCTGACTCCAAGAGTCACAACTTTATGAAAGGAAAAGAAGAAGAAGAAGAGAGAACCAAATTATGTACCTGGCTTTATGCAGGTTTTAAATTTGCACAAGGAAATCCTGGATGGAAAACAGAAGAATTTGAACTAAAGTGGAAAAACACTGCAATAACTTGGTAGTAGTAAGTTTTTAGCTTGTTTCTTAAAGAATGCAACATTTTTTTTCCTTTATAGTTACCTTTAATTTATTGTTCACAAACAAAGATAGTTCAAGTTATTTCCTTACCAGCATCTACTTTTTATTTCTCGGAGGAACAAAATAAAGTAAAAAAAAAAAAGGTGGTTGTTTTAACTGAAAGCCCTGAAGACATTCCTATAATGGAAACTGTAAAAGTTTACAGAATTGTCTCTGACTTTGCAAAGTGAAACACTAGAACCCTATTAAAAATAATAAGATATGACAATTTATTCTAAAAATAATGCATGTTGAATGAAATCATATTTAAAGCACCTGTCAGTTTAACAGAAATTCTCAGATATGTTGTTTACATTTTCTCATTTAAGGCAATTACTGTAGTTCATTGTGTTGGGTTTGCTAATGAAGATTGAATCTTTTTTTTTTTCTTCAGTGGTATGAAGATATACCAACACAAACACGGCAACTAATATTTTCCTGTAACTATTCACTGCTTTTTGGCTGCATAATGGTTTCCATACAGTGTGCCTGCTTTGTCGATCACCTTTTAATTTTTATTTTAATCTGTAATTTGTGTTTTTTTTATTTTATTCATAAAATTTATAATTGTATAGGGATGCATTATTCAACAAAATGTGTGACAAACAGATGTGTAGTCACTTATTAGGAAAACACTATATTAATACTGAGGCGTGGACAAAGTGTGTACAAAGTGTTGAAGTGGTTAGCACTGTCGCCTTGCACCTCCAGGTTCGATTCCCGTCTCAGGTCTGTGTGGAAGGTGTTTGCATGTTCTCGTGCTTGGTGGGTTTTCTCTGGGTACCCCAATTCCCTTCCACAGTCCAAAGACATTCACACTCGGTTAGTTCCCCGAATTGCCCAGAGGGTCAGGATGTACTCTGTCTCGTGGGATACCCAGTCTCCTGGAATAGATCCAAGCCACCTCAACGGTTCATGGATTCTATGGCGTAGATTCCACAAAATATTGAAAACATTCCCTTTTGATTCTGGTTCATATTGAAATGATTGCATCTTGCATTCGTGCACTTTCATGCTGTGAATCCCCCTGATCAACCATATTCCAAAGGTGTCCTATTTAATTCAGATCCAGTGACTGGGATGGCCACAGACAAAATTTGATTTCATCTACATGGAACCAGTTTGAGATTATTTTTCCTTTGTGACATGGTACATTATGGTGAGAGGATGGGGTAATTGTGGTTACGAAGGGACGCACATGGTCAACAACAATACTTAAACAGGCTGTGTCATTCAAGCAATGATTGACATTAACAGGCTTAAAATGTGACAAGTAAACATTCCCCACACCAGGACACCACCTCCACCAGCCTGGATGTGCAGCTGGTGCCAGATTCTGACCCTACCATCTGTTTGCCTTAGCAGAAATCAAGATTCATTAGACCAGATGTTTTGTTCTTTTGCTGTCTGTTTTTGGTGAGTCTTTGACCACTTTCACATTCTGTATATAAAGTGATTCTGTGCCTTGATTAAAGACGTTCAATGATTATCAAGATGAAGTAGCACCATAGGATGTTTGCCACATTTCCCACTCCTAGGTAGCATTATTACAAAACCTCTGTATAACAAATTGCAACAAATAATTTTAGCCTATGAGTGTAAGAGGTGTAACAGTTTTAAGATTTTGGTTGGTCCAGCAGGTCAAGGCCAACTTTGCTGTCTGTGTGTCTGCACACGTGTGCCGTATTACGAGTAATGGATTTGGGTGCACAATTAACAGACCTACTGAGGAGCAGCACTATGACAACTGCCCACTCTTCAGTTGCCATGGCAATGCCAACGGCATTCACCAAAGGAAGCCAGGCTTTAAAAAGCAGAGTATATTAAAAAGGGGTGAGAGGACACTCGTTCTACAGGAAAGAGAACAACTCGTACACCCCGCATGCCAAATGTAAACAGACTCCAGATTACTTCGGTGCAAGATGAACATTAAAGAGATAATTGAAATGATACATAGTGTAGAAGATGATGTATTCGGCATACATAACGTGAGGCTCAGTAAGGCTTTATCTCTACAGCTATAGATGTACATGGAGCACAGGGATTTTTTGTCATTTAAGCTACTTATGTCATCGCAATTTTTCACTTAAGTCAGTGTAACGCCCTCATCTATAATATTAAATTGGAACTATCCTTTGCACGTATTGAGAATTAACCCAGTACGGAGTAAATGATGCTTCTGACATCTACCTTGTCTTGCATAATTATTCACGTCTCCTTGAACTTTTCCCCGGTGCATTACCCTGAGAGCAGCAGCCCCCCCCCCCCCTCCACACCCCACCCCCACCAGTGAAGCATGCAGATCGTTTCATCATGTTGAGAGTTACCCTTGCCCCCTCGATTGCCTCCCTTACTAATCCTCTCTTTATTCTTTTTCCTAACAAGGTACGGTGTGCTCATGCAATGAAGAGCACTTAGTGTTGTATAACAATAGAACCCTCTAATGCATTATATAAATAACTTTAAAAGAATCATCCTATCCTCAGAGTACACAATCATGCTCGCAGTCACACTCAATGAGGCCATCATACAGATTTAAACAGTTTTAATTACTATGTGTCCTTTAAGAACCAGCAACCAGTCTTTAAATTGGATCTAGAAACATGCAGATTTGAGAAAATCTGTCACATTGCTAGAAATGACTTATCATGAGTAAAATTGGACTCAAGTAAGAGTAGCTGTACATCAAAATAATATTATTCAAGTAGAAGTAAAAAGTAGTCATCCAAAATATTACTTAAGTAAAAGTAAAAAAAAAGTATTTGGTAAAAAGACCACAAATATTGAGTAACTGTTTCATTGTAATGCACGATTCATTTTTATTATTTAAAATAAAAATAATAATAAAAAAATAAACATATAAATATATATATTACAAATAATAAAATAAATAAGTAAAATTAGTGTCTTTACAAAATAACAAACTAAGGAACAAAAAACACAAATTTCCTAATCTCAATTTTTTCCACAACATACTGTAAAGCTTAGCGTTTCTTTTGTGCAAATCTACTCAAGTAATAGTAAAAAGTATGGTGCAGTAAAGCTACTTATAGAAGTGATTTTTTTTCAAAAAGTTACTCAAGTAAATTTAACAGAGTAAACGTAACTCATTACTACCCACCTCCATATATATATAGTTCAAAGAGGATATATATATAGTATATCATTCAGCTCAAAGCATTAATTTGTGCATAAATGTAATATACTGCATAAACGTTGTATTAAATTTTAGTAAAAAATGTTTTTTTTTTTAAATGATATCATGCACAAACAACCCACTTATAATTGTATTACATCGAGTCTGCAGGAAAGTTTGAGTTGAAAAGACAAAAAAGAAGATTAAAAAGTTGCTCAAAAAAAATCATCACCTGAATTCACTAATTGGATTTGTAATGCAGCACAGATGGGGAGAATCGAATTACAGAATTATCACAGTAGGCTATCCATTCTCAACTGCTATGTTTCTTTTAGATTCAGATTGCCAGATGAAGCATGAAGGCATAGTTTTGATAAAAGCTATGTGAAAGGGGAAATGACATCAATTTGTTGCTTGGTGACGGTAAAGGTTACGCAAGCTTTAGCCGTGATTATGACCACCCACTTTACAATTCTGGACTACAACATTAGAAAGCCTTTGTACGTTTCATCTCTCGTCTCACTTTCTCTCTGTCGGTTTCTATTTGTATAGTGTATTACATATTTTTCTGATCATTAGGGTAACATGCAAACATTTATAAAGATGAATCTGGATGGAGTTTCTAAGCTTGCGTTTGAGTCATGTAATAGGTCATTGTCTGATCATCTGAAATATACAGTGGAGGCTGAATTTATTGAGACAAAAGTGAAAGCCAATGTTTTATGTATTTTATGCAATGTATAGTGTGTTTTTGCTGCATCTGGATGGGAAAAGAGTCAAAAAGACGTTTGGTGTCACTTGAACAATCCATGACTGCTTGATTGCGTCCTGAAGATCATGTACAGAAATTTGACACAGTAGTTCACAGTTCATTTAAGAATTCCTCAGATTTAGCCATTTCTGTGCCACATATTTTTTAAATCTATTAACTAAACCAGCTGATCCTAATTAGTACAACTCTTATGCCAGATCAAACTAATTAGTGACATTACCTGTTTTGTGCACAGGGAGGTCTACAGTATAATCCATGGCATACTGCATGTTGTCTTAATGCTTTTGTTTACCACAGTAATGATCACAAAAAATAGTGACTTTTTAATATTTCCTTATTATTATTATACAACTACATGTGCTTTGACTTGTTATTTTAGGAATTTAGAGCCTTACTTTTCTCTAAGAAGTATGTGGAGCCCGATTATGCCTGGTATCTGCTGAAGGCATGGATACAGATTTCTTTTTTTATTTTTTATTATTTAACGAATGTGAAATATTTAAATAATCTAAAAAGTTTTAGCCAGGCTCATCTAATGTTGTGTGATGATAAATTTAGTATTGTTTAAGCTTTAAATATTAATTATATAAAATAGTAAGAAAAAAATGCACACAATGAGATGAGAACTATGAGAACTTAAAGGATTGGAACAAAACACCTGAGACTGATCTAACTAACACGTTTATTAGGAAGCATAAACATTGAACTTTAAAGCGATGGAAAAAGACCATGTGGTCTGATCCTTTCAGTTTGACTTTATTCTAAAGTGATGGGTGCATCGCTTCCTGCCCTCCCCTTCGTCCCATGATGCATAATGCCCACTGTACAAGCCTTTAGACGCAGTCTTATGATCCGAAGTTGCTACAATTATACAGTATGTTGTAGTAAAATGAAGTCAGCTGATGACCTTAATATACTGTAATGACCAGCTTAAAAAAATTGAGTTTTTTTTCTTAGATGACACAAGCATAGAATCATTTTTACATATGAACGAAGTTTGATTGAATAAAATCAGTTGAATTAAATAATTGTTCAACTTTCTTTTGCCTGCCAGTTTGTGTATATGTATGTGTATGTTCCACTTTGTCTCTTTATACACTTCCAGTCAAAAGTTAAGATATAGAGTTTTTTTTTTTATACTTTTCAACCTTGTACGTTAAATAATAAAAACATCCAAACTATGAACAAACACACATAGAATGTTGTGGTAAACAAAATAAAAAAGTGTTTATAACCCAGAATATATTTTAGATTGTCCAAAGTAGATGCAATTAGTTTTGATGACTTATGGTATTCTCTCATCAGTTTCATGATGTAGTCACCTGGAATGGTTTGTCAAGATTTACTGTGTGACCTTTCTTACCTCTTAATGTGCTTTCAACTTCGTCAGTTGTCTTGTGCCAAGGAAAGGTAAAAACAGAGTCAATAGCCCTATTAGTGCTACTAAAAGAACTGTAAAAATTATGGTTATTAGCACTCTTAAACTTCAGTCAATTCAACAGATCAAGAACTTTAAATGGATCCCCAAGTGCAGTCGGCAAAACCATCAAACTATGATGAAACTAATTCTAATGAGGACTGTCTCAGGAAAGGAGGACCAAGAGCTACCTCGTCTGCACAGGATAAGTTTCTTAGAATGACCAGCCTCAGGAACCACTGATTTAGTACAGCACCTCAGATAAGAGCACACATACTGTAAATGCATTTCAGAGTTCAAGCTGCAGACATATTTCAACATCAACTGTTCAGAGGAGACTGTGGGGATCAGAGCTTCATAGCTGAATTGCAGCAAAGAGAGCAGAGTTTGGAAGAACAACAATCAGAAGGGACTTGCTTCAACCAAGAAACACAAGAAATAACATCCCCATGTCATTGTTAGATTTAGAAAGGGTCAACAGATCACACATTCCTGAATTCCACTGTGAAGCATGGAGAAGGAGGTGTAATGATGTAGGGGTGCTTTGCAGGTGACGTAGTCGAAATTGAGCGCACACTTAACTAATATGGCTACCAAAACATTTTGCAGCGACATGCCACCCCATCTGGTTTGCACTTAATAGAACATTTCTTTTCCAACAGGACAATGACCCCAACCACCCCTATTTTGTCAAAGAAGAAGAGTGATGGAGTCCTGCATCAGATGACGTGGCCTCCACAATACTTAAATCCAACTTGAGATGGTTTGAAGATTAGTTGGACAGGAGAGCAGGAGAAGCGAAAGCAGCCAGCAAATGCGCATCACCGCTGAGAACTCCTTCAAGATTTTTGGAAAACAATTCCAGGTGACGACCTCATGAGGCTGACACAGAGAATGCCATGAGTGTGCGAAGGAGACAAGTGCAAAAGGTTGCTGCTTTGAAGAATCCAAAATATAAAACGTATTGTGGGTTATTTAATTTTTTTGTTAATTACATAATTCCATATTTGTTCTGTCGTAATTTGTTAAAAATAATAAAAATAAATAAAACCCATTAAATGAAAAAGTGTGTCCGAACATTTGACTTGTACTGTACCTTGATATATTATCATGGGTGTATAATCAATATTTAACTTTTATTACTTTGGTCTTGTAGCTGGAGTTCATTTTCATGCTTAGCAAGACTGGCAAGTGCAGTGTTTGACCTTTTCTGTCAGTAATTATTTAATATCGATGAATGAAAATACCCGGGTTAACCGTTTATTTGCATAATATTCTCAGCAGATTTTACAATTGAGCTGTAATGGGTAGAATAAAGATTCTTAATTCCGAGAGATGGTCAGAGAGATGAATATTAACTACACTCTTGTACAGTATTTCTGCTTTTTTTTTTTTTTTTTTTTTGCTCCATGTAAAATTACAGACAGAAGAAAGATCTTGCTTTCATATTCTATTGATTCCACTTTGTCTCTTTTTCAGGCATTTTATTGAAGAGCAAAATTGGAATATATTTGTCAGCAAAGATTCCTAGTAAAATCTTCAGACTCTCATGACTGGGTACATTAATCTTTTTTTTTCATCACATTTTATAAGGAAGGTATAAAGGTTAGTGTTGTTAGTGCTCAAAAAGCAAGAAGTTATGACAAGCTATTGGAACACTATGAGTAATTTATGTGATTGTAATTGCTGCAATTCTCATGGCTCATCTTTTGTCAAGTTCATGACAGTCAAAACCCAGTAGGGTAACAACACTAGATGAATTTCTTTAACTTTTTTTTTTCAATCAAAAATATAAAGACACAACCTATTTTATGTGTAAAGTCAAAGCTTTTCATTTACCCAGCTCATAAAATACAAGGGGCTTTTAAGTCAAACTTAAGTAAAAAAAAAAATCCCAGTTGTTCACTAGTGCTTGAAACCTATCGAGGCAAAAAGTTCTCTCAGTCTGCTGGAGCCATGATCGGACTGATTGCTTTACGTTTCAAACCCTGGCCTCCCAGGAACTCCTTTAATGGCACAAACATGGTCAGGATTGTAGGGGGGATGTGGCAGGAACTCATAACTAATAAATTACGGAAGGTGCCAGGTTCAAATCCCATAACCACCAAGTTGTTTCTGTTGAGCTCTTGAGCAAGACCCTTAACCTTCAGATGTATAATGAGATAAAAAATGTAAGTCGCTCTGGATAAGGGTGTCTGCCAAATGTAAAAAAAAAAGTCCTTATCTGACTTGAATGTCCATTGTACGTCTTTTCATGTCACGTATGGTAATGGGGTATTGAAAATGTCTACATTGATTTAGATATGCAGTTTGTGCAACAATCTCTATCTTTTAAACATTTTTTAACACAACATATCACTACAAAACATCAAGAATTGTCTGAAGCGTTTGTTTAAACTTAACACCGTGCTCCTTTCAAAGTTAGTTCAGTTTTGCTGTCTTTCACGAGCACCTAAAGCCAGGACCTTTGGGACAGGATGGCAGTCAGACCAGCATGGTGCCAAATTTGTCATAGAACATGCGTGAAGTGCATCAATGTGTGTGCATGTAGTATGTGCTCTTTTGTTTTAACAGGGATGATTGTATGTGGAGGAGAGTAGGTTGTTCGTGCTGTGTGCATGACTGCAACAAGAGGTCAAGCGTTAACATATGCTTTACGTTTGTGCACCATCCAGGCACAAGCATGCCTAAACGTTGTCTTTATTATAGATTCATGTTTTCTCTTATGTTGCCAGTGATTTATGTTCCTTCACTTGGATAAACACCCACGTTTGACAGTAGTGACAGTAAAAGCAACGTAAAAACCTCAAAAATATCACATTTACTTAGATTTGTTGGCAAGTCACTGGAAAATTACTAGGCTTGACTACAATTGTGCTCAAATTGCATGCATTGACTGCAAACTGAATTAAGAAAATGTATGTTTTTTGACATTGTCAATATCAGAGGTGTAGGATGTTCATGTAGGATTGTCTTAAAGATCATCACCACCACCACCGACCATCAACCATCAGTCTAGTAACAATGGTTTCAAATGTAAAATTTTTAGCACCTGGTAAAAATAAGTACCAACAAAGGATAACTGCATTAAGTCTAACTTACAGTACAGCTGGAAGTGCATGTATTCCCAGATTTCAAAATATATATTTTTAATAATTAATTACATTAATAGAAAGGCAGTGATCAATCAGCTAAACCCTGAAATTGTCTGTTATTTTAGCTTAATCAGCCATGACTGATTAGCTTCAGATATAACCGATCTTGTGCCAAGTGCACACGCTTCTTAGTGGTGCAACAAAAATGCATATTTATGGTGTTACATTATAAAAAATTGGACTCATTAAAAAGCCTGTGATCTGCCTTTTACACCAGAGCCTTAGCCACCTAAGCCACCACTTCCACATCTTACGTTTAATGTATTCTTGTAAAAGTAGTTCTTCTTGAAGGTAGCTTGAGCACACAACTTTGAATTTATCAAAACACTTAGTTTTAGCACAACTGCTGATTCTTCCTCAGGAATCTTATTATCTGCATAAAACACACCATTATCACGCAAAGCTGGTTAACCGAGCTGAGGTTATGGGAAGCCATCAGGGTCAAACTTTTTTGGTCATATAAATAATTTGTGTTAAAAGTAAATAGTAACACGTTAAAATTTCTAGATTATTCACGTGCGTTTAGACATTAACATTGACAGCCCTAATTTTAAGAGCTCTTGAATTTAAACAAATTTTGTATTGTTTTGTTTTTTATACTAATATAAGTAATAGGCTACATTCAGTTATTCTTTTTTAATTTAGTTGTAAAGCTGTTAAATTTAAGGTTGTAATTGTAGCAATATTGAGAAAATGTAATATCGAATTGGGATATTTATAAAAAAATATATTATAAAATATAGAGTCGCAGTATTCATTGAATCAGCATCTACTGTACGTATCATAACAATATTGTATTGGCTGGTGACTTATACTTATAGGGTGAGATTACACTCAGTTCAGTTTTATTTTGTCTTTCAAATCCAAAGGAAGCTTTTTCGTCGCACAAAAAAAACAAAAAAAAAAAAACAGTCTGCATCACAAAGTCTGGGCACTTGTTGTGCGGTAAACATCCAAACTTAATGAATTTGGATGTAGTACTGAAACCCCCTGAAAAGTGAAGTGTAACATTAAATTTGCTGAAAGCTTGCCCACCACACCATGGATGCCAATTTGCAGCACGAAGTTTAATTTGGGTGTTTTGGCTTTTAAAAGCAGGCAGTTGTTCATGTGGAGGATGTTTTGGCATCTATGATGTAAAGTAAAGTGAAGTAATCTGCTGTATTAATGTAATAATGAAGTCTTAGAGCTCAGTTTGACATACAGTTCAATTTCCTTCGTGCATCACTTTAACAAAAGGCATGGTCACAAAATTGCTTTAGAGAAAGTCGGATGTACAGTAGATTTAGATCACTAATAAGGAGGTCAGTGGGAATAATGCTGGGGAAGAACTCCAGACACAAAGAAACCTCGAGAGGAGTCAAAGTGCACAGTATGCTATCTAATACAGAGCCCCTGTTAATCTGAGCAGCTTACAAAATCAAATGAATACCAAAATGAGTAATAATGACTGCAATTTGTAGATCTTACAGTATTTTTAAACGTCTAACATGTTAACAGACACTGACTCATTTTTCTATCCTTTCCCAGTCGGGTTTTTCGCCTTTGCATTCTCGGACAAACATTGACTCATGTGAATTTGTGTTCATCCACAAAACACACACATACATACACACTGCTTCTCTTCTGTGTCCTTCCTCTGAGAGTAACTCACGCCATGTTTGTCCATCCTGAAGCATTGCCAGCTGTGCTCAGCAGAGGGAGTGTTCAGCCTGAGGAATATGAGCTGGACCCGATTCATCTCGGCTGATAGGCAATTAGGCAGCGTGCTTAGTGTTTGCACGCATTCCAAATAATATCGAATACCCTTCCTGCTTTAGTTGTTAAAAATAGGTCTTTGCTGAAATGTGAACTATGCTGCAACAACTCTGCCTCGTAATTTGGTTTACATGCACAAATGGCATTCTGTTGCATTTGCACCATGCAAGTGTAAGTCAGAATTGGCTGACAAAGTTTTTTTGTTGCCGTTCAGTGTTTTCAGGGTACACTAAGCACGGCATTTTACTAAACACTCAGTCACACGATTTATAGTCAATAAACCATGACAGGTCACAAAAGGTGCACAAGTAAATAGGATGCAGGTAAATGCCAAAGCTTTCTAAACACTTTGCTTGTCAGCCACACTGTCTGCTTAGATTATAATACAATTTGGTACTTTTTTTAAGGCTATACAATTGTGTACATTATTTGGCAGCAATCGGAGAAGGTACTGTATATTGGATTTGAGTTAGAATGATTAGGTTATGAATAGATGGGGTAACACTTGTTTAAATAAATAAATTAAGCAGCCCAGTGCAGTGGCATTTTCATTATGCCATGAATATAATTCAGCTAGACAAAATGCAGGTAGACAGAATTCACATTAATATTTTTGCTGCATTGATAACCATCTGACTTCCATATTTGACATTAAAAAAGAACTGGTGTTCAGCGAGTCCCCTCTATCTGTAGTTTTAGTGGGTTCCTAGATTAAATTTATTTTGCTGGGAGTTGGCTTCATCAAATTGTACAGGTTTCAGGAATTTAGACTGAACTCAGGAACTTAATGATTGTAATGAACTTAACTAACCTTGCCTGTAAGACAAGACAAGACCGTGAATATATATATATATATATATATATATATATATATATATATATATATATATATATAATTTTTATTTTTTAACCACAAACATGCTCGTCCGCAAACCTCCTATCATCCGGAGATTGCAAGTTCAAATCCCGGGTGATGCTGCAGCCCCCCCGCAGCTGGGGCTGTACGAGTTCTCTTAGAAGGTAGGGATGAGAAGCACTTAGAGCTTTCTCATCAATCACAGCTCTACAGCCAATCATGGGCGTCTGGGAGCTTATGCAAGGGAAAAGAATGGAAAGCGTTGTGCTCTGAGTGTGTTACGCAGATCCCAACAGTGCATGAGCTCGCAGTTCGAAAAGATAAGGTTGGTGTCGTTACATGGCTCTTCACCCTCCCTGATTGGTAGTTGTAGCCTTGATGTGGGAGTAGTGTAGTTGTAATACAGCAAAATTATTTCAGTAGCACTTAGTTTATCTAACGCTTAAGAATTTTTAAAAATATAATTATTCAAAATATACATTTGACTGTTTAAAATGTGTTATCTTAAACAATCTTATTTTCTTATAGTAATGCTCTTTACCAGGAACAGTATTCTTTATAAAAACAAAAGGATTTCATGAAATAATCAGTCTCCTTGCACTGTGAGACAGAATAAAAATAGATAAATATTGAACCATTGAAATCACCATGTAAAGAAAAAGTCTAGTTCAGTAATCCTAAAAATTCTCAATCAATAATTCTTACATATGTACGTGAAGTCATTTTTCATTGAAGTTTCCTGATCATTTCACTAAAAGCAGACAGGTTATGAAACATATGTTCCTAAACTTGTATGCGGAAAAAAAAAAAAAAATCAGCAGAGGCTGTGCATCAGGTGCTTAAGCTGAGGCTTGCGACATATGCTGCTTCAGCATGCGCTGATAGAGAAAGTCGCGTGACTGCAAGGCTAAAGAAGGATTTACATTTCTGAAGTGCATGCATTGATTTGCACACAAGCTGATGCCAGCAGTGCATGAAGCATGTGAGACTGTAACCACTTTAAAATATTTTACTTGTACTCATTTTACCACCTGTCTTCAGAAATGCCAGACTGATCATTGAGGCTGCCTCCCAAGTGAACATAAGCCTGCTGAAGATTTTTAAAATGTTCTGGGTTGCCAGTACACTGTCAAAGCAGTTTGGAAGGACTTCCCGATGCTTGCTGAACAAATGCAAACGACATCTCAAGACATTACCTGTGCAGAGGTGGATTGCTAGAAATAGAGTAGGTTGCTGAGGAAACGAGTTCGGTTTTCATGAGAGATTTTGCAGAAATGGATTTTTCTTAGTCTTTTAGTAAAAATGCAGGTGCGATGCCTAATTGCTATATTTCAAAGTATGCAATAACCAATGATCAAACATTTGGTTCATTCCAAAACCACAGAAAGAATGTAATGTCACTATCTTGGAATCTCTCTGTCTTTTTTATTTAAATTTAATATCTGACACCACTGCACAATCATAGCTAGCCCCCCAAACCTGAATGTCCTCAGGCAAGAAGGAGATCATGACCTTAGCTTTTGGAATAATTTACCTAAGCAGTTGTCTGTGCATATAGAATATGGGCCACAAGCCAATTATGCAACATTCTCAAAGGAGAGTGTCTAACATGGCCAAGAATCATCTGATTTCACAAGAAAAGGACAACTGTCTGACATTGGGAATGACAAATCACAGAACTATTCCTTTGGTCCATTGTCAAACATGCAAACAGCTCACTTAATGTAATTACTGTACATCTGACTTAACTCATTTCGTTGTGGTTTCTTGTTATGGACTGTGCATATTCGTGGATGCAAAAAGCAGGAGATTCTCCATAGCGTGTGTGTGAATCATCTGAGGGTAAGGTTGTGAAAGCTTTTTGGTGTTGAAACATTAGGATTAAAACAAGCCAAACAAACACTACATGGGCAAAAGTGTTGGGCCAAACCTGCAACGACATTGTATCCAAATACATATCCATCAATATGGAATTGGTCTCCCTTTGCCAGCTTTTACAGCTTCCATTCTTCTTGGAAGGCTGTCCACAAGATTTTGGAGTGTTTCTGTGGGAATTCATGTCCATTCATTCTGTAGAGCATTTATGAGGTTAGGCGCTGTTGGATGAGAAGGCCCGACTCACAATCTCCATTCCAGTTCATTTCAAAGGTGCTTGATGGGTTCAGATGTTCCACACTGAACATATCAAACTTTGTTTTTATAGTCCTTGCTTTGTCCACTGTGGCGCAATCATATCGGAATAGTAAAAGGCCTTCCTCAAACTGTTGCCACAAAGTTCGAAGCATAGAATTGTCCAAAATGTCTTGGTATGCTAAACCATTTAAATTGCCCTGCACTGGGGAAAAGGGGGCTGATTGAAACACCTGAATTTAAATGAATAGCGTTGGCCAAATACTTTTGTCCATATAGTATATTTGTCAAAATTTTGGAAAGTTGGAAAATGGTAAAAAAAAAAAAAAAAAAAAAAAGGTTGTAATTCACAATCATAAAGGAGAAAAGCTGATCTCCTTTCAATTGTAAAAAAAAGTGTTTAAAAGATTAGATGCTCTGCGACAGATGTGTAATTAATCTGAGGCTGTTTAAGAATACTATTTATACAAATGGAGGGTTTATTTCTACAAGCAACACGTATCTAGCAAAGGCAGCTGAATGTGAGAGAGGCCTAATGACCAGAAGAGAACGCTATGAAAACATCAAAATAATACAGGCAGGAAAATACTGCTGAACAGAACACTGCTCTGTATTTTCTTGAAAATAAATGGCAGGCCATGCCCCGGGGCGCATAAGCCGCAAAATATTAATGTTCAAAAAGGCAAAGTTATTAGCTTGATGATATATTACAAACAGCAGTAATATAACATAAGGAAACCACTTTGTACCCTGTGAAGGGTATTTACTGCTCGCTTATTAATTACTTAATTATACTTAAGAAGCTATAATGGTCAATTACATCCATGGCAAACTATTTTCTGTTATCATCCATTTTCACCACTAATGAACAGGACTTGGAATCATCGGCTTATAACCGCATGCTAGAAGGCATTTAACTGATAAGCATTTTTCTTAGCAGTGAGAATGAATAGATGGTACAGAACATCTTGGCTTAACAGCATATACAGTACAGTGAATATCTCCCATTTCTACATGAGCATTAGAGCTATGCAGTTAAATCAATTATACAATGTTCTTTGTTAGTCCATTTTGGATTTAGATTTCAAAGAATTTCCGTTTAGAATCAAATTCAAATTTGACAGTGCTAAAGTATATATCAGGTTTTGCATAACCTGCAAATACTCATGTTTTGTGGGATTATTGATTTTTCTTCTTTTAAGTTTATAAGCAGTTGGTATAATACTGCAGCCTACCGGACTGGAGAAGATTGGTTGAGATATGAGTTATAAGACATTACCATCAACAACAGCATTTTTTTATATTCAATAGATACAGTACTTTTTGTAGTTTTAAATAAAATTAAACATTAGTGCTATTGAATTAAATTCAAATACCCCAAAATTTAATTATATCAAGCTAAATGTTCTACCTGTGATTTAAGGTTCAGTAAGCAATAATTATTTGGAATGAACAGATTTACAACATAATAAACAGGTAAAAGGTAGCACAGTGACTTAGCACTGTTTAGCACTGTTGCCTTGCACCCCCATGATCCATTTTTGATAGTCACCTCGAGGTTTGTTTGCATGGACTTTGTATGTTCTTAATGTGCTTGAGGGGTTTCCTCTGTGTACTCCATTTTCCTCCCACAGTTTAAGGACATGCAGATTAGGCTAACTTACGTTCCCAAATTGCCCATTGGCTGACATAGTCCCTAGTTGGACAACAGAGGATGGAATGGAAACAGATAGAAATACAGATACAAACACAAAGCCCACTGTTAATTTAGTTTGTTTTTTAAATAGAAGTTTGCACCAGTAGCGTTCCCTTAACATATTTCTGAAAACCATATTTCTATGCAACTTCCTAAAATTAGCAACTTCCTAAAAATTCTAAATGTGCTTACTCTGTAGTTAAAGGAATGAAAACTTTTTGGAAACTTAAGCAGGCATTATAATAAAATGCTGTCTTAAGAGCCCTGTTTTGACTCACAGAAACACTGAGTGCATCCAAGCTTCAGCAAAGATCCCGACAGCATGTTCAGGAAATGTTTCAGATCTTCATATTATGTAATGAACCCGAAAAATAAATGAGATGTATTATGAACTTGAGCAATGTCACAGAGGATAAATTTGTGGCACATACAATTTGTTCGGAACCCCTACTAAGTCTGTACATAACACTCCATTTCACAGAAATCACAGCATGCACATTCTTTCTATTTTTACTTTAGGAATTCTCACCCACTCTTCCTTGCAGAATGCTCTTAGTTCGGAAATGTTCTTGGCCAGTCTTCCAGGCCCAGGATCTGTAACGAACCCAAAAAAGTGAAGTGTAAAGACTATTCCAGAGGTTTTCAATAGCATATCCTTGTATCTTCTCAAATATTACATGGTGGATTTTTAGGTTTGATTGGCTATCACATTTCCTCCTAAAACTGGCACATATTTACTGGAATCTGATCATCCATCTGCCTGAGCAATGTTTCTCTGGGCCACGGGCATAGCAGATTCACCCTGGTGCTTAACAGCTGGCAAGGAGTTCTTTTTATCAAATACTGCTCTTTTTTTTTTCAACAAATTGTGGCCAGAGGATACATTTATGCTCTGCAAAATCCCTCCCCCACACCCATCTTATATCTGTTAGCATATAGTTCATATTTAATAATAAAAATAAAGCTTCCAGTTCAAATCCATATCCTGATACATCCTGATACATTTATATACAAACACTAATATTCAAAAGTTTTAGAACACTTCCTAACTCCATGATGGTGTTTATATATATATATATATATATATATATATATATATATATATATATATATATATATATATATATATATATATATATATATTCAATTAAATGTATTAAAATTTTATTTATATACACTTTTAACAATGGTCATTGTTGCAAAGAAGCGTTACAGAATCAAAAGAAAATTAGTAAGATGACAATGAAATATATGATTTTATGATTTTATATATTTTTTTAATCAGGTTGGCCCTTGACGATCCAGTCGAGGGCGATGATGGGAAAGAAAAACCTTTTGAGACGGCAATAGGAAGAAACCTTTAGAGCAACCAGGGAATCCATTCTTATTTGGGTTATAATGAACATCAGGGATTGATCTGTAGTCATACTGTGTGTTCGGCAGCTGGAAGCTCAATATAACAGGCGAAGTGTTTAAGTTGAACATTTTCATTACTGGGGCGCAGGTACAAAACTGTAGGAATGTCAGTGATGAACTATTGAGTGACTGCAGGCACAAGTATTTACAGGACAGCTGTCTGCATCAGCCGAGGTTGAGTCTCCATAGTAAAGTGAAACCGTCCCCAGTCATCACACATATCCCAAGCAGACCACATGGGGCCCTCCATGTGACGAGATCTCCAACCAGAAGTGGGGCAACAGGATGAGTCAGACAGGTCTGGGGCAGAGGGGGACTGGATCACAGAGCCATGTGTAGCTCGACAGAGAATATTATATAAATATATAAATTAAAATTTTCTATAAGAAATAATGGAAACTCAAATATTCGTTCCGTATATATATATATATATACATATACACATACGCACAACCGTTCAAAAGTTTGGGGTCACTTTCTAACTCCATGATCAATCCTGATTTTTATTTCTTTCTAGGGATGTATCTGCTACTTGTGCTCTGTAAAGTCTTCATAACGCCTCTAATCTGAGGGGCTGTTAATTGGTCATTTTTCAGGCTGATAACTCTAAATGAACTTCTCGTCTGCAGCAGAGGTAGGTTTTGGTCTCGCCCTCCTGGGATGGCCTTCATGAGAGCCAGTTTCATTATGGTGCTTGACGGATTTTGCAAATGCACTTGACAATACTGTTCTTGCAAGAACTATTACAGAAATGCTGACCTCTGTGTCTTAAAATAACAACTAACTGTTGTTTTTGTTGTTGGTATGTAATTATATAATTCCATATGTGTTATTTTATAGTTTTGAAATCCCCAGTATTGTTGTAGAATGAAGAAAATAAAATCACTAAACGAAAACAAAGAAATTTGCAAGTGACCCCAAACTTTTGAACAGTAACTTTTGAACGATATTTAAAAAAGAATAATAATAATTATTGGCATTACCTATTGTATTAAAGTTAACATGTATTTTCCATGATGGTCTTTATTGCCTTGAAAGTACTATTTGTGCCATTAATCAGTATTATCAGGGTTTCTTATTGTTGTTGTCTACTACCTATCTTGTACTTGTAACTTGTTTCTGGTCTGTTAGTGGGAGCATGCAGAACATGTACAACTGTCAACTCCTTTAACTGCTAGATGCCTTAATTGTAGCCTGCCACACTTAAAAGTCACTTTGGATAAAAGCATCTGCCAAGTGAGTAAATATAATGTAAATGCTGAAGTCACCTGGGCTGCCTTTAATAAGATGCTGCCATGTCATTGCTTATAGTTGCAGCTCTTGTCAGCACTGGAGCTAATTTTTCTTTTAACACCTCTGACCAATAACAAGTCAAATCGAGACAACCGGCTCTGAAACAGTCATTTTCGACTTGTCAGCCATGTTCACCAAATGAAATATTTATGAGTTTTTGTAGCAACTGAATAGCCTTGGAATTCTCAAACTGAGACTTAAAGGCAAGCAAGCTACAGTATGTGGCCCCCTCCTGCACAACTGAGTTTGACAGGTTATAAGGGCAACGTGATGGTTCAAGCAATCTGTGACATTCACAGGGGGGATCCAAAACGAGCACTCGGTCCATTCCTCAGCGTGAGGCCTGCTTCATAACCACAGAGACTTGTTCTCTTACTGCAGTTCACTGCATCAGAGCCATCCGATTTTTTTTCTCTGTTTGTTTATTTAAATTACTGTGTACTTTTTTTATGATATACAGTATTTCAGATTAGTTCATGTAATTTTATGTGATTTTTATTTCATATAATTTTATTTTATATTTTAAAGGAAAAATCCACCCTGAAAAACTTGCACATTAATTGTGATAAAGATCACATGATCTTTAGCAGTATCCCATATCTATTTTATAATGAAATTATGACAACTGTAAACATCATTTATAAATACTTGCCCTATTTTCTATTTGGTTACAAGTGCCCTAAATTACAAGCTATGCTATCTGACAACTGCAATTTGAGATAGTGGCTCTTGTGGGACTAAACGCTTGCTTCTTTTCTACTTTTCATAGATAAAATGCTGATCTATAAACATGGTCGGTTCGACATGGTAAAGGAAACCCTTAGTGGTTAGGTGCTTTGATGTATGTGCATCGCCTTTCTCTGCCTGCTAGGCATCAATTATGTATACTGGGTGTGTCTCAAAGCTATGCTAATTCGACAAATTATTAAGCATAAATATCAACATTAACTGATCTGTATTATATAGTTGTGTTTGGGAAACCTTTGGTCAAATTACATATTTTGTGGAATGTTTAAGCAAAGATCAAGCACCCAAACAAGTCAGACCCATGGAAGTCCCACCCTGCCTCGAACAGCAAGGATCCACTGCCAGACACCACAACACACACACACAGTGACCATGCCAAAGCCATGCCCTGAGTCTCCACGGTTGCAAGTCTCTCCCGGTGGCAAGAAGTGGAACTTACACAATATTGGGCATACTTCTTATTGTAATGTTATGGCTGACTGGTGTAGATTAGATTTAGATATTTACAATTTATAAATTGTGGCATGGACAAGTAGTCTGTACATAGTAACACTCCATTTCACAGATATCACAGCTTGCACAGACTTTCTATTTTTATTTTAGGGATTTTCACTCACTCTTCATTGCAAAATGTTTCTTGTTCAGAGGTGTTCTACCCATAAATTGCAACCAGGAAGTGCTTTGATATATGTGCATAGCCTTTCCCTGCCTGCGAGGCATCAATTAGCTTCATTTTCTGATCTTCAGTCAGCTGCTTGGAGAAATCCACGCTTGTTGAGTGTGTGAAGAGTCACTGTCAGTTGACTGATAATTTATGATGACAGTTCTTGATCAGCCTAATAAAACTGTACGAACGAGTCAGTTGAAGAGTAAGGAGCTAAGTTCAGAGACTTTACAACTGAAATGTCAAAACATTTCAAAATACTATAAGAACTTTTTTTTTAACAAATACATACTTACCACATGAATTTTTCTTTACAAGTAAGATAAAGATTAATTTTCTATTTTCTCTTTCAAAATGTACCATCCTGGGGGGTTGCTTAGATTGTGTATATAATTGAATGTAAGTCCTCCTATACTGTATATAGTGGACAATGAACGAAACATGAACCTGAAAAAAGCTTTGGTTGCCAGGACTAGCTAAAAATTCAAAGCAAACATGATGTAATAAGGTAGCCTAGCGCAGTGACTTAATACAGAAATTGTAACATGTAACACAGTAGTAATAGCAAATTGACCAATATTTCCACTGTGAGTTTTGTCCTCACATAAAAGATTTATTTGAGTCTTAAACTAGAGCTCTACTTTGCTTGGTTTTTGTTAATGTTTTCACATACCTTTACTTCTGTGATTCTGAAAAGAACATCCATCTCCCCTACATGCTAATTAATCCTGCGAGTTTCATGTGTATTTTGTTCATAAGCAGTGTTCCCCTTTCCATTAAACAGGCAGGGTAAACCCACCTGGGAGTATGAAAGGAAATTGCTTTCTCCTAGATCTTATAAAGATATTGAATTTTATCTGAAAAGAATTACATGGCCTATGAAGCTGGCCTTCCTTTTGACTATCGTTTTGTGTTTTCTAACATATCTCCGAAGGTGCCCTTGGAAATAGTGCTGTTGCCGAATGTCTTCTTGGTAATAATGAAATGCTTATTGGACAGACAGTTTGCTGGTGGGGAAAAGCAGTATTTCCGGTGCAGACACGCACATGCAGACACATACACACTCCAGGATGCACACAGGTGGGAGCCGATGAATAGAATATATGCATACAGTGAAGTTATGGAGCTATCATTTCTTGCTTCATTGCCTGAGAGCAGCCAGGGAGTAGTAGTGCACTGGACTGGAAACTGTTCTTTCAGCACACAGACAGAGGTTGGGGGTGTGTGGGTGTGCCTTTCTAGCATTCGTATATATTGTTTATAATATACATGTATGCATGCATTATTTCTAAATATATCTTAATATGCAGCATGGTGGCTTAGTGGTTTGTGTTGCTGCCTCACACCTGCAGGGTGTTGGAGTTCTTGACACTGGTTCCATGTGCGTGGAGTTTGAATGTTCTTTGCTTGGTGGCTTTCCTCCAAGTACTAGTCATCTTTTTTTATTTTTATTTTGCATTTACAAATATGGAGTGGCACCTAATCCAGGATGTACCCCATCTTGTGCCTTAATTGGGATAGGCTACCAGGCCCCCCGTGACCATACACAGGATAAGCTGTGTAGATAAATAAATTAATATGAGGGGCGTTCTTTTTTCTTATGAATGAAGATATGCAACCTAGTAGAATTTAAAGACGACTTTAGCAACAGTATGGACTCAGTATGGAATTGCAGTAAAACATTTGAATGGTGCAAACGTTTTAAAGAAGGCTGTATGTCCATGAATTATGATCCCAGTCAAGATGGCTCAGAGCCCAGTGCAGTCGTTCCAGTGAACATTCAGCAAGTAGAATGCCTGATCTTTGATAGTCGCCAATTAATCATTCAAGAACAACATTTGCACATTACAATAACACGCCAGAAAGTTATTTCCACATCCTTGTCCAGTCCTGAACTTACTCCAAGCCATTTCCACATTTGGGCCAATAAAGTAGTTCCTGGAAGGCCAGCGTTTCAGACGTGAAGCAGGCAGTCTGATCATGGCTCTAGTGTTCCGAGAAAACTTTCTACTTTGATGATATCCAAGCACTAGTGGAACTCTGGGATAAGTGCATTAATGTAGCAGGGGAATATATATAAAAAAATTAAAAAAAACAGTTTTGTGTTGTGTTATTCTGTACCCCCAGCTTGACACACATTTTATATAAATAAATATATATTTATATAAATCACATTACTGATAAAACTAAAACTAAACTAAAAATTAAACCCTGAACCGTCATGTGCAAGGATGGATGGACAGTGAGTGACTTATATAGAAGAGATGGATTATTTCATCTACTTACAGGGGGTAGTCGCAATAATAATAATAATAATAATAATAATACTAACAACAACAACAACTCTTTATGGCAACTTGTGTTTTAGACACTAATCTACTGCACTGACTTGTCCCATGTCTAAACTGTTACTTCTCGCATTACTACTGATTTCCGAAGTATGCCCCGTAGCCAGTCTTACCCTTGACCCCTTCTATCTGAAGCCAAAAGACAGGGTTCAGATCAGCTCCAACAAGCTGCTAATTAAAACGCTGCTGTTGGGCAAAGCAGGCAAATCTCTCAGCTTCTCTTTGACTGGAGAGCACACATTTATCTCTGAGTGGCCACCTCAATCAGACAGCTTGTACCCTCTGGCTGGTCTTGTTTTTATTTTTTTTCCCAGCACTTTTTCCCCTTTTTCTTTCTCCCCTGCTTTTTTATTGTTGAAACATGAAATCTATCTGTCAGAAATATTTTGTCTGACTTTGACTTGTATGAACACACAGTGGGGATATTATATTGAAATTACAATAAACGATAAAAACAACCATAAATTATTATTTGTTTACAATATAAAGATAATCTGTTGAATTTTTACTTCCTTCAGGCAAGTTAAACATATTTCTGGAAATAATTGGTATTTTAAAATGTGCTGCATGTTTGCTTGTCTCAAATGCTAATGTTGACCACCCCAGCATTTTGCTTGTTTGATATGTACAGTATGACTCACTTTATATCTAAGGTTATTTTTCAGTAAAATGGTCGAATACCATGGATTTTTTCCTCAGCATATTCCACATCAATTTTGGAAGTCATGTTAGACCATTGCTATAAACCAAGTTTAGTTTTCTTTGAAATACTCACTTACTCACTGACTCATTGTCTTTACCGCTTTAATCCTATATACAGGATCGCAGGGACCTGGAGCCTATCCCAGGAAACTTGAGGTACAATTCATTACCAATCCATTGCAGGACACACACAAACAAGCTTATTTACACACTATTACTGATAGTATCCTTGAAAACGATGGTCCCAGCTCTCTTCACGGCATTGAGGAGCTCCTTCCATGTAGTTCTGGGCTGATTCTTTACTATTCTTAGCATAATTAATACCTTATGTATCTACTATGTATTCTACTACTTTGGCTGATTATAGGGTGCACAGGTGTCTTTATGACAGCTAACGACCTCAAACAGGTGCTACTAATTTAGATTCATGAGCAGAGTGTAGCGGGACTATTTAAAAGCAAGTGACCAAATAATTCCCCCCCCCCAAAAAAAAAATCATACAATATGATTTCCGGATTTTTCTTTTTAGATTCTGTCTCTTATAGTGGAACCCCTCCATGATTAAGAGAAGAGAACTTGCAAAATCACACTACATACAGCATATTTTATATATATATATATATATATATATATATATATATATATACACACACACACACACACACAGTATATAAAAGTGGATCCTTGGATCACTAGCATAATACGTTCCAGAAGCAGGCTCGTATTCCAAAACACTCGTAAATCAAAGCAAATTTTCCTAGATGTAAGAGTGTGTGTGTGTGAAGGAACACAATGTCAAATTACGTGTGCGCACACACATAACGACTAATGACAGGCTGATAGAAAGAGGGTAAGAGAAAATGGATCTTTACCCTTTAATGAGACCTGCTTTTGCTTTACATGCGCAAACACACGTCTGTTATAAGAAATAGTACATGCGCGCTGTACACACATGCTTTGAAAACACAAAATAAAATGTGTTTTACACGTACATACGTGGTCACAGTGTTATAGTAAACAGTACACGCGTGCACGGATGTTGATTATACCAGTGAGAGACGCGCACTAAGACCCAGCAGGGGAGATGATTACCCACAATTTCGCAGTGCAAGAGAAAGAAAAACCATTGGCTCAGTTGTGATCATGTGACGCTTGGCATCAAAACAAAAAGCACATGCGTGATACCTGATACTCGGTGCTCGTAAAACCAAGACTTACTCGTTTTTCAAGTCAACATTTAATAAAAATCTTTAGTGCATTACAGTGCCATACATTCTTATTTTAATGCCTTTTCTCAGATGCAAAAACTAAAAAAAAAAAAGTATTTCAAATGACTTTAAGTATTAAAAAAACTAAGGCACACATTAAAACAAATAATTATACAAAAACACTAAGTTGTGCAACTTTACTTTCAGAACTTAAGGTTTCTAAATTTATCAGGCATAACATACAAGTCTTTACTGACAATTTCTGTTGTTTTCTAAGTAGATACATTGGGGTATGAATTATGCTAAGAATGGTGAAGAATCAGCCCAGAACTACATGGAAGGAGCTGGTCAATGCCGTGAAGAGAGCTGGGACCATCGTTTTCAAGAATACTATCAGTAATACACTAAGACGTCATGGTTTAAAATCTTGCATCGCACTGAAGATTCCCCTGCTTAAGTCAGCACATGTGCAGGCCCGTCTAAAGTTTGCCAGGGACCATCTGGATGATCCAGAGGAGTCTTGGGAGAAAGTCTTGTGGTCAGATGAGACCAAAGTAGAACTTTTTGGAAGTTCTATAAATTAATTTGCTGGTTTCTTCTTCTCTTGGTTCGCTGATATTTTTAATCGCTACCTTCCATTTTGCAACCCACAGCAGAACGCTCCCTCAAATCAATACACAGCTAACTATTTGCGCCTCCTTCCGCTTTGTGGGTGATGTTAGCGCTTCTTCTTCGGCGGTGTTTACTGAAGGCTTGCATCCGGAACGCTGTGTCATGCCAAACTAATAATACAAATGAATTAAAAGGACCTTCGAAGCAGAAGATTTTGCCTCGATAATTTTTTGTAATCGAATTACTTGAGGAATTGTTTCAGCCCTAATTACAGTATATGCCATGATCGAGCATGACTTTTTCTTAATCAAGGCACAAATAGAAATGATACACTAAATGGCAAAAGTATGTGGACACCTTGCCATTTGACCAAAGTGCATCAAAGTCAAGCATCTAATAAGACTGAACAGTATAGAGGAGCTTCCCCTTTCCCCAGTGTTTTAGCTAATGAATGGATGATTTGCCCACCCTTGACTAGTTCTTTCACTCTCAGCGCACGTTGCTAACAGTCCAAAAAGTGCAGAACAAAAGAAACAAAATAAAAGCACAAAGTTCTTAATATTGCTGCACTTAAAAAGAAACTGGTTTTAAATACAAATACAATCAATGAGAAAACACAATTACAGTTAGATAATCTTGTGTAGCTAGCAATGTATTTAAATTGGTTTAGCAATGTGCTCAAATAAATAGAGGTAAGGTTTTACCTTCACTCATCGTCTGAGTAAAACATTAGCTACAAAAGTTTGCTGTCGACATTGTCCAGAATATAATATCACTCACACACACACACACACACACACACACACACACACACACACACACACACTTTATTGCCAAACCAAGGTGGGCAGATCATCATCATCCAACATATATTATGTTTGTACATCCCTGTAGCATCTCTGGAAATTCTTTCCACTTCCATTCTTTTGCCGTGAGAGCATTATAATGATATCAGGCACTGGTGTTGAATTCATCCCAAGTTGGGTTCAAGTCAAAACTCAAGTTCAAGTGCAATTGGCCCAAGTGCTTTCACTGATGTCTTTATGGAGCTTATTTTACCCAGAGTGCAACTGTTATGCTAGGGTTGGGCCCTTTTTAAAGTGTTTATGCCCTTTAATTCTGGTGTAAGAAAATTGCAAATGGTACATTACAGCTGATAACCAGTTGTCCAAATACTTTTGGCCATAACGTGTATCCTCCGATGATATACCCAGACTATTTTTGTATGACATGGTGATGTATGGGTCCAAAATTTATGCTGAATCTGGTAGCTGTACCAATTTCTTAATTTTGTTATTGTATGTTAGTACCTGCTTTATACTTTTTTTTTTTTTTTTTTGTTAAAGTTAGTTGGTTCTGTTTTTTGGAAACAAAATAATGTTAACTAAGACAAAGCAGTTTCTAAGAATAAATAAATTAACATTGTAAATAGCGTTTATATTTAACTGCCTGCTATCTTCGGCATGAAAATAAAAACTGCCCACTTCAGCAAGTTTTCCATTGGGTCCCATGAGGTGAGAGTCTCAATGCACAACTCTTCTACAGTATAAGCCTCGATTGTGCATGTGGGTTAAAATAAGCGAGAGGTAGGAGATCAGGCTGGTGCAGCTAGAAGCTGCAAAAATACCCCAAACATATTTAGAAATATATTGGATACAGTGCAAAACACTAAATTTATTAAGTTTTTATAAAAAGGATTTTTGCGCAAATTCATTTGTGTGAATGTTTACACAAAAAAATTGGTATTCATAAAAAATGGATTTGTGAAAAAGAAATCCAGAGAAAAATCTTTTGTATCTCTAATGCATGTGATTGTGTGTAATTTTTTATACTCTCTTATCCCTTATCTAATGTAAACCTTAATTGAGCGACTTCAATTTATTTCTTTACTCACTCATCGTCTATATACACAATTTTGGAGTGCGACTTAACCTAAGCTGCATATCTTTGGACTGTGGGAGCAAACTGGAGGGAACTCAAGTCAAGTCAATGCACACATACCCCGAGACAGGAATTGAACCCGGAACCTGGAGGTGCAATGCGACAGTGCTAACCACTAATCCACCATGCCACCGACTTCAATTTATTTTTTTTTATACTTTATTATATATGACTCATGCTGTCAGTTTAATCCGCTCATTTCTTTTCAATACATAAAAAGTGATGGGCAAAAGTATTAAAACAACATATGTCATGCATTGTAGTTCTCCCTATGCACAGAACAGATGATTTTACTAATTAGCTCTAGCCTATCTGGCTGATGAGTTGTGCTAATTAACTGAAAAACGAATGAAAAATTGGCTATGTGACAGGGGTATTCAGCTTCTGGAGCCATGGCCTGGGTCATCTCCAGACCTAAACCCGATAGCAATCTGTTGGACAATGGTGAAGAAAGCAGTAGCAATCAAAAAACTGTCTTCTGTACATGATCTTCAGGAAGCAATCAAGCAGACATGAATTGAGCGAGTGACACCAGAGAAATGCAGACGTCTTTTTGACTCAGTGCCCAGCCAGATTCAGCAGGTTTTGAAGAATAAAATACTTCATATTAAATATTGATTTTATGAAAAATTTGAGAATGTCATTAAAACATTTACATTTTTGTCTCATTGTGTACTGTTGGCCACCACTGTAGTCTTATCTTTTCACAAAGACCTATATTCAAATAAGTTTAGTTGTTCAATTTTAAAAGTCAACTTTAAAAAGCTTTGGCATCAGGAGTTCCATAGAGAAACTCCTGATTTAGTAGTATTTTTTTTACTCAGTTTTTATGTCAAACCATTTTATTTTGACCTTACTGAAATTGCACTGGGTGGATGACATTTGATGTCACCTCATAATTTCTCCCCATATTTTGGCCCTTGCAGGTTCTGTGACTTCCGCATTAAAGTCTTTTTAAAATTTTTTTTTTGCTTTTTATCCTGTAAACTTGCTATCTTTTATTGAGTTTTGTGGCTGTGACCAAATATTTTCCTGTTAACTATGGCTTAATGATTTTCATCATCGACATAAACATTGTTTTCCTTAAATTCATTTGTATAAGTACTGTAATTGGACTATGGTTCAGAAGGTCCCAAATTAAAAGGCCACTACCACTAAGTTGCTGCTGTTTTGCCCTTGAGCAAGCCCTTAAACCCTTAACTGCTCAGATGTATATTGAGATCAAAGGTAAGTTACTCTCAATAATGGCGGCTGCCAAATGCCATAAAATGTAAATGTAAATCTGACAGTCTGGTGGCACGGTTTGCAATGTCACCTTGCACCTCTAGGGTCTGGGTTCGATTCCTCATGCTTGGTGGGTTTCCTCGCACAGTCCAAAGACATGCAGATTAAGTTAATTGGTGTTCCCAAATTGCGATTGATTAGCATCCGCTTCATGGTGTGCCCTGTCTCGTGCCCTAAGTCTCCTGTGATAGGCTCCAGGTCCTGCCTGTATCAACTGTAGACCCTTCTGTTTGACAGCAGTGGAACTTCTGCAGTTGCTCATCAACGTTTAAAGATTCTTTTTGTATTGAGCATTGTATTGGTATTCCTTATATGTGGATGTTAATGGCTGTGTGTATTTGTGCGTCATATACATTTATTAACTGCTACTGTATTTTTATTAGTTGTATTTTCTGTTAGTTTAAAATAAAATACAAAAAAAAAAAAAAAATCAATGAATTTTTTTTATTTTAAATGTCTCGCTAAAGGCATTTACAAGGACATTATGTTCTTATGTATTGCAGATTGAAATAAGCAGTACATTCTCTTTAGTAATGTAATTTTAATGTGATTGACCCTAAAGCATTATTTACTCAGTTGTTCATACACTCAACCCTCAGGCACAAATTTACTCACTAGAAATTACACAGTTTTGCAGGATTGCAAACAGCTTTTAATGGAAGGGTGAAAGGGCAAAAAAAAAAATATTATACTTTTTGTATATTGTATTTGGAAAATATTTATATAAATTTTATTTACAAATGCATTTATACATACACACGTCAGGACCAGTATTAAGAGGCCAATAAAACATTTAATTTACCCACAGAGGGTACTAAACTCAAGTACATTTATTTAGCATACAGAAAAAAACTCTCAAATTTAACATACTGTTCTGTTGATAATAAGGAATCATTTGTAAATTGTTCATGGGCTCATTTACTGATAAAATGTTATTGTGGAACCTCGGCATACGAATTTAATCTGTTCCAGGGGGCGAGTTCTTAAGGCAAAAACTTGTATTTCAAAGCGAATTCCCACTAAGGAAATTTAAAAATATTTCTATATGCATAATATTTCTAGCATTGTACAATTTTTAAAAAATGCACTTATAAGTGTGCAATTGAATTTCAATCAAAACACTTAAAAAAAAAGACATTTAAATGAAGTAAAATATGGAAAATGTATGATTCCTCTTGGCACTGGATGCTTAAATAATGAAAGTAAAAAAGGCTTTTTTTCTTCTTTTTGCTACAGTGCTTGCTAATATTCTACACTCAAAGTGCTGTGTCTTTACAAAGTTTTACAAATAATGCAAAAGTATGTAACTTCACTTTGCTTGGCTTTTTTTGGACATCTCCTGGATGTATGTGCAACTTACCCAGCATTTTGGATCGGTTCGGTAGCTGAAAATGCTACAAATCCCAAGGCAAATTCTTGCAAAATTTCATCTCTGACGGGAAACATTTGGGAGGTGGGGGTTCATCTGCCAAGTTACCACTGTAATTGGTTCAGAATGGAGCCTTAAGTCAAATAACATCCACTTTCACCTCGGTGCAATTCTTCATCTGTTACTATTATGTTCTCATTTCTTGCTTTTAGCACTCTTTGAGCTTTACCTCTTATGGGGTTTTGTGGGAATCACTAAATGCAATGACGTTGTGGGATGCACTGGCTTAGTGCTTTATAGGCGATTGGCATTCCTCAAGATATTTACATGAATTCACATTTTTAATTGCTTAAGTAAAAGGTTTTTGCGTGCACGTGTCCTTTTCTTATTTGTTGACCATCATTCATTTTCTACTGTTGTTAAATAACAAAGTGAGAAAAAAATAAGAATTAAAAAAGTTAGTTGAAACCTCTTAACCGGAGCCAACTTCTTAAAACACAAGCAGCTTGTGTCTGCATGTGCGGGAAAAAGGGAAGAAGAAAAAATAAGAGAGCGATACAGAGAGGCTAGTTAAGCTTGGGATGGTTGACAGTAATATTGAGAATTAGTGATGTCTATTCAAAAATTTGGTTTCTTAAAGAGGAAGTAGAGAACCAACAAAAATAAACTGTGTGTTAAATCTCATAAAATGTGTTTATTTTTAGCCCATTTTAAAGTGATAAGAACCTTAATAACCTACAGAGTGAACAAAATATCTCCCTCTGATCCATCTTAGCTTCGACAGTCTGTGCTCACCAAGCAGATAAAGCTGTAAAGGTCTTCGCTTGTAAAATGTGAATGAGGGTTTAAATAAAAAAAGTAAAACTTTGTTTTTATGTCAGGACTACATTGCTACACACAAGAAGTAATAAATAATTAAATTTGAAAAAAGATGAAATACTACTTTTTGCTGTAGTCAGTCGCATAACTTACACACTTTAGCCCTAATACGTGCTACATACCTTTTTCATCCTCCTAAGCGTCAGGCTGGATAGTTTTAGGCTAGACAAGCCATAACTAGTTTGTGGGTCTTTCAGCTGATCCTGTTGAAGGTACGTCCCAGCGGACTATCCAATACGCACACAACTTGGCACAGATTTTATGCCGGATGACCTTCCTGATACAACCCTGCTATTTTATCTGGGCTTGGGGCTGGCAACGCATTCAATGGCTGAGGTTTGGGCATTGGGTGGGAACTGAACCCAGGCCTTTTTCATGGCAGCCCGAGAAACCTACTACTCAGCCACTAATGCCCATATGATAAAATCATAACTATATATTAAAGAAAAAGCATGATGCATCATTTACTAATTAATAAAGAATTATTGTAAATTTTTTTTTATAAAATATGAACTTTCTATTAAAACCGTAATACAATAAACCTTTGATTGCAAGTAACTTGATCTGCGAGCATTTTTGCAAGACAATAAAAAAAAAATTAACTCAAAAAAACAAGTGTCTTGTGATCACAACTAAGCTAATGGTTCTTTTCTCTAGAGCACTAAGGGATTATGGGTAAATCGTCTCCCATGCTCAGTCTCAGTGTGTGTGCATCACTCATATAGTCAATGTCTGTGCGTGTATACTGTTCATTATAACATTGTGACCATTTGTGTGCATGCGTAAAACTAAAGCAAGTGTCAGAGAGCAGTTATCGCGTTAGCATGTGTGCGTGTAAGCATCAGAGTTTCCATTATTTCTTATGGGCCAAATCGCTTTGATATATGAGTGCTTTGATATACAAAAATGTTTCTGCAATGGATTATGCTTGCAATTCAAGATTCCATTGTTCAGTGTAAAAAAAGTTTGCACAACTCCTAGAAAATATGAACAGAACAAAGCAACTTAATTTATCACTAACAAGATTTTATGCATTAGATTAGTTTGAGAAATTTAAAAGTGGTTAAATGGAAAGGAATCAGTAAAATAATTGATTGTAGGAGCAAACCAAATTAGTTCAATATTTTTTACACCCACCTTACAATTTTATAACTCTGCTGCTCTTTTAATTACTCTAAAAATCAAATCACTTTTGACTTATTTTATTAAATAATGATTTTGAAATGTAATGTCTAATTTGCCTTGATAGAATTTGAAAAAATTAAGTCCTACTCAAGTGTATATTTTTAACTTGTATGCCAACTGCTGTGCACACATTTTCTGGATTTATGCATACCAATGTACAGAGCAGTGTGCACCATGTATGAATGAGTGACAGGTAGTGGATCGATAGCTATATAAAAGAACAGGGATACCTCTCTTTTGTCTGATTACATCCAGTTCCTCTGGGGGATGAGAAAGAATCAATTATAAAACTACAATAAAGGAAGACTAGATAGAGCATGCCAGCTCAGCCCAAACATCTTTCCCAGTCTTCTGCAGGCTTCAGTCCAGGCTGAAAGCATGGCAGTGAGTTTAACGGTAAGGTGTTGCTCACTGGATAGGAGCAAGATGAGGTAAAGTTAAGAATTACAGATGAAGTAAATGAAAATGAAGTCGATATTTGTCTATTTTTTTTCTTGTCAAAAACAAATGTGGTAGTTCTGGTGCTCTCTACTCAATGGATGCTTTCATACTAAGGGCTAAGTCATCCAAGTTAGGTATTTTTCGTGTGATGTGAACACACAATATTATGTCTGAGCACAGATCTGAGCTAAGAGTTCCCTTGAAAAGGTGATCTCAAGCATAGTATGGCTTACTTGGGCTCAAAGCAAATATAAAAGACACCCACTCACATTTTTCAGTATAGACTTACTGTCTATACCGCTTTATCCTGTATACAGAGTCGCAAGGGGCCTGGAACCTATCTCAAAAGACCCTGGACGGGGTGAAAATTTGTCACAAGACACACACACACACACACACACACACACACACTACAGGCAATTTGGGAATGCCAACCAGCCTAATCTGTATGTCTTTGGGAGGAGACCAGAGTACCCAGGGAAACAAGCATGGGGAGAACATGCAAACTCCATGTGCATAGACCCAAGGTGGGAATCAAACCCGGAACCTGAAGGTGCAAGGCGACAGTGACCACTAACCACTAAGCCTGACCTCACTCTCTAAACTCCACAGCCATAGCTGAAAATCTACAAAAATATATGATCATGTTTCCTCAAATAGAATTCATTTTAGGCATATCAAGATTGACCTACATTTAATTTTCTTCTCTTTATTTTTATATGCAAGTGTACCTGAGGCCAAAATAAAAAATATCACCAGTACAAAAATTGGCCAGATGTGGCCAGTGGGGCGGGGCAAGGTAATACAATGTGAACGCATCTCATGTCCATCAGGTTTGCAAACTCACTCACTCACTTACTCACTCATCTTCTATACCGCTCGATCCTGCATTCAGGGTCGCGGGGACCTGGAGCCTATCCCAGGAGACTTAGGGCACGAGGCAGGATACACCCTGAACAGGGTGCCAGTCCATCGCAGGGCACATACAGAAACACTCACACACTCATTCACACACTATGGGCAATTTGGGAATGCAGATTAGCCTAACCTGGACTATCTTTGGACTGTGGGAGGAAACCAGAGTACCCGGAGGAAACCCACCAAACACGGGGAGAACATGCAAACTCCATGCACATAGAGACGGGAATCGAGTCTGGCTGGGAATCGAACCCGGACCCTAGAGGTGCAAGGCGACAGTGCTAATAATTGCTTTAATGAGCTGTGTCTCAAATCAAAACTCAAACATTATTAATTATCAGAAAGATGGTTATTAGTATAGCTCATTTTAGTACTCATTTGTTTTTGTTTTTTTGTTTTATTTCTCCAATTACGGATGCCAGATTGAATCATCAGTCCGTAGATTTGATTTTGGCACAGATGCCCTTCTTCTTCACTAAGGGTGCTGTATAAACCAGTAGATAGGAGTGTGGCACTTCTTTACTGCAGGTGAAGTTTACCACTGAGCCACCTAGTCCCTGTCTTATTATTATTACTCAATAACAGTATATGTGTAACAGTGTATGATTTGAGACATATCACTCGTTTCTATGGTATGATGAGGACATGGTGCTACAGTATATACTGCCCCCACTATTTTCATTGCTGCTGCACTATATGGACATGAACCACCAAATGGCGTGATCTGCAGCCATTACATGTAGTTAAAAGTACCTACTTTTGTATTCGCATAGTACAATAGAAAAAGGGACGAGGAGGTCTATAGAGCATAAATATTGTTTATCAGTGTGGCACACTTTACTTTTTACCTTCTTATGATTATTCTCCTGCCCTGGTCATTCTTTACTTCATGCCCATTTTGTGATTTCTTTTGTCTTCCTTTTTTAAATAAAATAAGCTAAAGGTTTAATCTACCTGCTAATAAATTGCACCTTAAAAATTCTTTAAATCAGTACCTCAACACAACCGCATGCAAAGGTCCTTCAGTTTTAATTATACTTGTTTTATTATTGCAAAGCTGCATTGAATTATTTTAGATTCATACCATCCTTAACTAGTAGAGTAGTAGTAGTAGTAATAGACCACATGTACTCCAAATTCTCTTTAATTGCAACATCTTAAACCATTATCCATATCAACTTTAATCATACTGTAAGAAAAACGTATTTTGCTGCTTTTTAAAGCATTTGCGGATTGACTGCATGGTTTGATGACCATACTGCTTTTTAACGTGGTATCGTAAATTCCTTGCAGCTAGAACTAATAGGCTAGCATCAGCTTGCTAAGCATGATCAAGGGGACTGTCTCACTTAAACCTTGACTCATCTGTTGGAGCTTGGAACATTTGCTGGGTTTTCTAGAGGCAGATAACGTCTCCTAGGGACATGTAATGGACAACGATGCGTGATCTTTCTCTCCTTCCCTCATTCCATCTCCAGGTCGATCTTTGTGTAGTAAAATGAGATATTTAGGATGTTATCCTCTTAAATGCATATATCAATGTTTTTCCGTTCTTTCAATATCTGGCAGAAATAAGGGTAATAGGATATTACAAATTTAATGGAATTACAAAATGAAGAACTAATGCGTTTAGAGAGTAGCAGAGACATTAAATCAGCAGTGTTACAGTTCATAAACGCAACTGCAAATCAAGATCATGGGTCAGTTTTCTGGAAGTAAATAGCTCCTCTATCCATGAGCTGAATTATATTGTCAGTTTGAAAGCAGTGTTTAAAATTCTTAGCAGGCATGCAATATAATAAGGCAGCTGCCTTGTTATGCATAGCGAGCTTACTGTGCATCATTTTTGTCTAACAGGAAAATAGGCATTTCGTTCTGCATTTGCCGTGTGTTTATCATCATATCATCTCAAGGGCATATTAAAATTGCACTTAGGCTAGTGGTTTATTAGTACCTTTTAGCCAACTAAAACTACTTAAGTTGATAGGTGCATATGCTACTGTAGCTACGAAATCTTTACATCATCTAACAGCTTGTGACATGGTTACAAATTCAGCAAGCTAACATGCTGAGCTTATATAGAGAAGGAAATTGGGGTCAAAGGTCATAGTAGAACGTGAGCGAGTGCTCCCTCTGCTGGTGGGGAGGGGTAACATCTTGAGCTGGTGTTGCACTGTGATGCAGTGTATGTTATGAAAATTAATCAATAAATAAATACTACGGATAATAATAATAATAATAATAATAATAATAAGTTCCCTGACAAAGATTGGCAAAAATAAGTAAACAAACAAGTAAACTTGAAGTTGATATGGTGGAAAAAGGAAAATGGGCAAGTGTAAGAACCCGAGTGACCTTGACAAGGCCAAACTGTGATGGCTTAACATCAGGCCTTCTGGGTGTTCCTGGTATTCAGTAATTAATACCTACCAAAAGTGGCTCCTGGAAGGAGAACCGGTAAACTGGCGACAGGGTCTCAGGTGCTCAAGGTTCATTGATGATTGTGAGGATTAAAGGCTAGCCCATCTGTTCTGATCCCAGAGAAAAGCACAAATTGCTAAAGAACATAATGTTGTCTGGCTGTGTTAAAAAGGTGTTAGAAAACACAATACATTGCAGATTGCTGAGCTGTGTAGCCACAGACTGGCCAGAGCGCCCATGCTGACCTGTGTCCACTGCCAAAACCTCCTACATTTTGCATGTGAGCATCAGAACTGGATCATGGCACAATAGAAGAAGATGGCCTGGTCTGATGAATCACACTTTCTCTTAGATCATGAGGATGGCCTAACGAATGTGTGTCGCTTGGCAGCAGGATGCACTATGGACAGAAGGCAAACTGGTGGATGCAGTGTGATGCAGTGCAGGTCATGGCATTCATGTCAATGCTACTTTGACACATATAGTACCACCTATTTAAACATTGGTCAGGAATCTTTTGAGAACCAGTTCGAGGCGAGTATTTGGTCTTAATCCAAACAAGAATCTGTGGGACATGCCGGACAAACAAATCTGGTTGATGCAGGGCCTGCTTTTTTTATGATCCCGCTACCAGATATTTGTTGCCTCCAAAGAGCTTCTTAAATTTATCCCTTGAGGTGTGACACACACATATGCAGTATATATACACCACTTCATTTTGTGGTGTATAGAGACAAAATTATGAAAACATGGGTCAATGTCCAAATACTTATGTACCTTACTGTCTTTTTGAACAGTTTTGCTTGTTTTCTTTGAGTGACAAAAAAAAAAAAAGCACAAATAAAAAAGCTATAAGCTACTGCGTGAAACCGGTATATATATATATAGGGGTATTTGTAATAGACAGTAGTGAGGACGGTGGTGTAGGGTCCAGGTTCAATTCCCGGCCAGGCTCGATTCCTGTCTCTGTGTGCATGGAGTTTGCATGTTCTCCCCGTACTGGGTGGGTTTTCTCCAGGTACTCCGGTTTCCTCCCACAGTCCAAAGACATGCAGATTAGGCTAATTGGCGTTCCTAAATTGCCCACAGTGTGTGAATGAGAGTGTGTGTGTGTGTGTGTGTGTGTGCGTGTGTGTGCCCTGCAATGAATTGGCACCCTGTCCAGGGTGTACCCCGCCTCCTGGGAGCCCCCGCCTCCCCGCCTCCTGGGATAGGCTCCAGGTCCCCGTGACCCTGAATACAGGATAAAGTGGAATAGAAGATGAGTGAGTGAGTGATGAGTACAGTAGTACTGTAGTTAACAGATTATGGGGCAAACTTCGCTGAGTGATGATGGTAGAATAATTTTAAAGGTCTTGACTAAAACAACATGCATGAGGAATCACAAGGGAGTTTTCATTTCTGCAATGGAGAAATACTCTAACTAGTTACTTTATTAGAAAGTAACACTGTAATGTAACTGATTACTTTTTAAAGACAGTATGTAATTACTAATTACTTTAAAAAGTAACGTCTCCCAACACTATAACACGTCCCCCAATTTATATATATATAAATAAATATTTTAGCCATACTGTTATAGTCGAGCATATTTCCAGTAAAAACTTTGACAGTGAACTATAAGGCCAAAAATAAACAGAGGTTCATTAATCATAATTGAGGTAAAATGTTCAAATAATTGTGATTCATTTGAGGTCATATTGCCCACACTCTGTATTGACTGAAAAATAAAACACAACACAACTTGCACTGCAAACTAACATTACCACAGTGCCAACACTACAATATCCCACATACTGTAGCTTTGTTAAGTATTTGTTAAGAGTTGTTTGCACAACATCCAAAACGTCTTGTAACCTGTAATGTAACATATCGTGGATGCAAAGTGACAAATAGCTGTCATTTATTACTGCTTGGGTGACTTCAGAGACAATAATAAAATGTAAATATCCATTAGACTTTAACATTTTTCTCAAATGCACTGAACCATCTAATTTACTCATAGCAGGTCCTGTGCTGCACGGCTTGTAGTCCTCCTAAAACGATCATGTGACAGTAAGAAATGGTACGATTTGCTGACCACATGTTATAGACAGCCTTGTATATCAGAGAAAAATAAATTGGCAAATAATTGAAAGTCTCAAAATGTCTATATATATATATATATATATATATATTTATATATATATATATATATATATATTTATATACACACACCACAAATACAGTAGCATTTATATGCACTGACTGACCTGATCATTTTGTCTAAGAATGTATTGTTTTTGCTTCATAGATGCACCATGATGCACCATAAAGTGCAATACATTCTCTTACTGCAAATCTGACTTTAATGTATAATGCATGAGCAGGTCTCGAAAGTGTTCTTAGCGAAACGGCTATTAAGATGCACTGCTTTGAAGACTGTGGAGACTCCTGAGAACCCAGGGGCCATGCTGTATATATCACGTTTTTTTTTTTTTTTACTTTTAGCATGAGTAGAACTTGTTCTTTCAGACTGATCTGGGATTTATACAATGATTTAAGATAAGGGGTTTGTGTGGGATGTTCTGGTCCAAGCCGGGTAAAAGATGGCATCTTTCAGCTGGATGTCATACCTCTGGGGCTACTTAAAGCTGCTGATAGCAGATAAGCAGATCTTGGCTTGTCTCCAACGGACAAGAGGCCAATGTAGCCATCCCAGACTTAGCTTGACCTAGCGCATCACCTTGGAAGTGAACAGGAATACAAATGTACAGATATGATATAAACAATAATAAACAAATAAGTATGTACATTTTAGATGATGCTTAGGACATCTGCCCATTTTTAGAAATGATCCTGATTCAAAACATTAAGGTTTAAAAGTTACAGGGGTAGGGGTGGCTCGATGGTTAAGGTGCTAGACTGCGACCCAGAAGGGTCCCCGGTTTGTGCCTTGATGCCGCCTGGTCACCACTGTTAGACCCTTGAGCAGAGTCCTCCACCCCTCAGATACTGTACAACCCTGTATTGCCACAGACACAGTGGATGTATATCCATTGCCCAGCGTGCTGGATGCCATGTACTGTAGACTGAAGCATCCATCCATCCATCCATTCATCCATTTGGTGCATATTCTTCTATTCATTGACTGGATAAAAATTCATATTGCAAAAAAGATGATTTATTCTGCAGTTTGCTGCTAGCTTTATTTTATTTATTCGTATTCATTTTCTCTTTTATGCATTCAGGTTGGGTTGTAAACCCGGTCTGTGTTCATCAAATCAATAAAAAAGGAAACCAGCACACTGGACAGTGTTATATACAAACTATATAGCTGTGGGGAACTATTATATTGATGTTTCATTTACAGAAGCGTGGCATTACTTCTCTGAAAGTAATGCTTCAAAAATGAAATGAAAAGATGCATGTCTGCTATCTGTACACATGATAGCACAAGTAAGAGCCCATAAAGAGCTAAAAACTAATGAAACCGGTTTTTAAATGAAATTACAAATCTGTGCTTGGTACTGAGCTGCTGATGTTGCATGGTGGTTATTTTCCATTTTGCACCTAGTAATTGACTGGGTGCCATTAAGTATGACATTCCCAAAGGTTATGGGCTAAAGTTGCATAATTTATGGCCACGGATTTGGTATCTAGTGGACGCAACACCATAATCTGTTTTAAAAAGTGTTTTTTATGGTCTTAAAACATTAACAGATGGCTTCGACATATTGTGTTGTGGCATTAATATATACATTTTTGACTCTGCCTTTTTAGATGAGTTTGTAAAGTTGCAAAGGTTATTGAGAAAGTTTTGCTTTTGGGATATTTAAATTTACAATGTTTTTAGCATAATTTGGGATATTCAACTTTGTAATGTATTTAGCACAATGACAGTTGTTACGCCAAATAAAAAAACTAAATTAAAATATTTTCCTTTCTAGCCCCTATTAAATGTTAAAGGATATATAACATTATATAAAGCTAAGATTGTCGCTAGCTGAATTTGCTAGACTGTCTGCAGTTTTAATGATGTACAGGATGATAGCTCTCTATTAAACTTACGATGTCTTTTTTTTGTTGTAAAATTTAATATGTAAACGTATGTTAGTGATTACCTATTGTTTTAAATGTATAAATGCTGCTATGATCTATAGATAATGCTTAAATGATGTGTACCCGTAAGTAGCATCTTTGCTAAATACCTAACTAGCTAGAAATTGTATAAGAATTAATGTAACTAGAACCATATGTGAATTAACATAAGCTAGTTAGGTCTAAACAAATTTAAGTGACCTAGCTGGTTAATTTTCCCTATTTAAACATTTTTGGGTTTATGTTTGTTAGGTTGATCGTGTTTACTATTTTATTAAGTGTCTTTCAAGGTAAACATTGTTGAAAGTGTTGCCTGCCTACTGAATGTGCTATTATTAATAATGTCCATGAAAAAAAATTATGTTAGAAAAACTTTTTAAAAGAAATAAATATTTCTTGGCACAGGGGCGTAGTGCACTGTCGCATTTCATCTCCTAGGGCCGGGTTAGATCCCCACGAAGGGTCTGTGTGCAAGAAGTTTGCATGTTCTCCCTGTTCTTGGTAAATTTTAGCCGGGTACTCCGGTTTTCTTCCACAGTCCAAAGACATACAGATTAGGCTTAGTGGCGTTCCCAAATTTCTCATAATGTGTGAATGACCGGCTGAGTGTGTAGGTGTGTGTGTGTTGTGACAGATTGGCACCCCTTCCAGGGTGTACCCTGTGGGGTACACGCTGTCCAGGTAGAGTCACAATAGTTATTTTCTTTAATGTGGTCATTTATGACTGTATTAATGTTCCTGCTATACAGTGGAACCTCGAATTACGAGTAACGTGGTTTCCGAGTGTTTCGCAAGACGATCAAAGATTTTTAATAAATTTTGACTTGAAAAACGAGCATTGTCTAGGTTTACGAGTACCGAGTATCATGTACCACGCATACGTTCCTTGTTTTGATGCCGAGCGTCACGTGATCACGTGATGTGTGTGTGTGTGTGTGTGTGTGTGTGTGCATGCACACATTCAGCACCTGCGTGCACAAATGGAAACACTTATCTGTCGGGATTTATTTTTACTTTCTTTAAAGGTAAAGTGCAGGTTAATTTGGTCCCTTTCAAAGGTTACACTCAATCTTGCGTGAAAACGCTATGGGAACATCTTGCCGGTTGCCAAGCATTTGGGTATCAAACACGCCAAATTTTTGACTTTTATAACCTCGGTCAAGTGACGTCATTTGATAGGACGCACCTGCAGGTTATAAATAGGAGTGAACCGGAAACATTCCTCAGATTCTTGTCTTAACCTAGTTGTGTTAGCGTGTTGTGTCCAACCAGCAAAATAAGTGTTTAACTCACCGATAATGGCAAAGTTTAAACGAGATGTCCCTCTGTGTGTATAATCCATATCGGAGGGCGATCTCTATACTTTACTGCTTCGATTAAGTGCTATTCCTTGAGAAGCCTCGAGCCGCCGCACATTCCTGGGGCTTAAACTCGTGCATCTGGCAGAGCAGTGAGAGACGGATTTAAAACTCCTTTCTTTCGCGTTCTCATCGGATCGGGAAATTCCTCTGTCCGCTCTCAAGCGCGCCCTGGCGCATCTTGTGAATGGGAAAGGATAAACATCCTCTCTTGCTTCCGCGGAGATGGTAATAGCCTCTGAGCACTTAAAAATAAATTAATTGAAATAAATAAATAAAAACAGAGAAGGCAGGTTCTGAAGGGTGGCCGGGGGGCGGAGCCTCAATGACGCTCTCTCCCCTTTTCTTAGCAATCTCCATATGAGTTAACCCTTTCATGGAGTAAGCTGTATTCATCCCGATTTCTTGCCATCAACTTATTTATTTAAATATAGTTGAGGTAGAAGCGCGGAGTTATATGATGACACCCAGATAGAAGAGACGCTTCCAGGCTATCTCTCTTCTGGGATATTATCCTTCCTGAAAAGCTATTACTTTCTGTCAAGCTGTGTAGGGTTGAGATCCAATGCCATGAAAGCATGCTCTTTCCTGTTTAGAGGACAACATTTTTAGGTGTCACATGGAATTTGAGCGTACAGCACAGCTGTCTCCCGCTCGTGTTGAATCCATTCTCAACACCGTCAAGTAAATCAAGCTAGACCAGAAAGTGACCATCACTTTCAGAGATCTTAGCTCTCATGGCAGCTGTATCCACGGTGACACCTTTGGGCCTTCTGCACATGAGAGCATTTCAGTTGTGGCTAAGAACCAGGGGATTTTACTCTAGGGCCAATCCCCAATAAGGGCTACGCGCCAGGTGCTTCGTACCCTTCCTATGTGGTTCAGACCCCGGTTTCTGACTCTGGGTCCCACTCTAAGTTCGTCTTGTCGTCACAGATGCTAACGACAGACGCTTCCCTCATGGGCTGGGGTGCGGTCTTAGATGACCGTCCAGCCCAAGGGAGCTGGAGAGGCCATCTTTTTGCGCGGCACATCAATTGCCTCAAAATCATGGCTTTATTTCAGGCCCTAAAGCACTTTCTCCAGCAGTTGAGACTACCTTGTCCTAGTGCGGGTGGACAGCACTATGGCAGTCTCATATATTAATCGCCAGGGCGGACTGTGCTCGCGCCACTAAATAGCTAGTGCACCAGGTTCCTGTCCCTCAGGGCGATTTACATTCTGGAAAAATTTTATGTAGCGGAGGTGGACCTCTTTGCCTCGCAAGATCAGCAAATGTCCCCTTTACTACTCTCTGACTCTAAGTCAAGCTGGTCTTCCAGCCAGCATAATTAAGACTATTCTAAGTACTCGGGCTGCCTTCCCTCAAATAGAATGTATTTGAAAGTTGGTGCATGACGAAGCAGGTAGACCCAGTCCACTGCCGAATTGTTTCAGTGCTAAAGTTTCTGCAGAAAATAATTGTCCTCTGGCTTGTGCCCCCTTGTTGAACCACTAGAGTCAGCGCCTTAGGTTTCTGACCCTTAAGATGGTTTTTCTAAATGGTGTTACCTCTCTAAGAGGATCGGAGATCCCTATTGTTTTTTAAGCCTTCTGTCCTCCGCCTTTACAGCTTCGGAGCAGGAGAGACTTCACTTACTGTGTCCAGTACGTGCTCTTCAGATTTACGTCCACCGCATCAGTCAGTGGCGTATCTCAGAGCAGCTTTTACATGTTTCGGGGCCACAAGCTGCGTGAGAGATGCTATTGCCCTCTCCTATGAGGCGCGTGGGCTCACTTCGCCTCTAGGAATCAGGGCTCATTCAACCAGGGGAATCGCCTCATCAATTGCACTAGCAAGAGGTATTCCCTTGCAGCAAGTCTGTGACGCGGAGGGTTGGTCCTCTCTACACACATTCATTACATTTATAGTCTGGATGTTCATGCTACTCCGTGCCCACGAGTCCTCGAGTCAGCTACCCAGACATAGTTCTGAGACCTTCTCGGCCTTGCACACGCTACACAACCTTGGAGTCCAGACACTTGCAGTGCGGCGGCGTTGGTACTCTCGTTCCCATAGCGTTTTGACGCAGCATCGAGTGTAGCCTTTGAAAGGGAACGTCTCGGGTTACTTTGCTGTAACCCTGTTCCCTGAAAAGGCGGGAACGAGATGCTGCGTCCCAATGCTGCACTGCCTACGTGACCAGACGTCCGTTCAGACAAATCAATCTGAGGAATGTTTCCGGTTCACTTCTATTTATAACCTGCAGGTGCGTCCTATCAGATGACGTCACCTGACCGAGGTTATAAAAGCCAAAAATTTGGCGTGTTTGATACACACATGCTTCACAACCAGCAACATGACAAGATGTTCCCATAGCGTTTTCACGCAGCATCTCGTTCCCGCCTTTTCAGGGAACAGGGTTACAGCAAAGTAAACCGAGACGTTTTATTTTTACTTAATATTTTGTATTAGTTATTTTATGTATTTATTTTTTTTAGAATGAATAATTTGAGTTTCCATTATTTTTTATGGGAAAATTTAATTTGGTTTACTATTGTTGTGGAATACAAGCTCACTTCCGCAACGAATTATGCTCGGAATCTGAGGTTCCACTGTATTTGAAATGGTAATCCTAGTATTAAGATATTAAATTTCAATACCCACTGTAAACCTGAATTTTATGTTGACTAGTGCAGATATATGCTTTCTGAAAAAAGTTTTCTGCAAGTTTGGTCAATTTTACCTGAATGGTTTCAAAAAAAAAGGAGAAAAGTGTAACGCTGCAAGCATGTGTTGTCTATGCTTTGTAGATAGGCGACGCACCAAAAAAAAAATAATGACGAATTTACTGCTAATTCAAGTTAATAATTAAAACCATAGCACATAGTTCCTTTCCTTACCTCAGTGTTTTTTTTATACACTTTTCACCAGTAAAAATAATCAAGTCACCTTTGCAGGTCTATAACATAAAATGAGATATTAAGATAGATAAGGTAAGATATTTAGTGATCCATAACACAAATTGCTCAGTATTACCACTAAAATGAAATAGTAAAACAATAATATAAGACTTTGCAGCCACTTTCGGGTCATCTAGACTCGTAATAACCAAACACTTAACCTTGAGGATCAGTGTAATAAGCTTCAATTCCTCTGATTATTCCATATTTTCATTTTTTGCTCCAGAAAAACAAGCTGGGGTCCTTTCAAAGGACATTGTCAATGTTTCCTTCTAGCTTTCTTTTGTAGCCTAAACAAAACCAGTACACCCCTGAGAGACCTTTTGAGAGCAGAATGTGACACTGTAGGGGGTTTAACCTAATGAGCTTTAAATAAATATATAATTTCCTTCACATCATTAATTGTAGCAGTCCCCGTCAAGATGGATCTTCCCCCTACCGCAGTGACACTCTCTTACTGTGTCGTGATTCGATTAGGAGTCGCTGCCGGCTCTTGCCATGTGGATTTGAGAAAGGATGAGGAGACGGTATAATAAAGGTGGCAATCAAACAGTAATTTACTTCCAAGTGTGAAAGAAGTGTAAGGCAGAAACGTATCAGTTGGAAAAAGACAACGCAGCTTTTGAAGGTCCCTGTGAATGTATTTTAGGTTATAGTACTTTGTAGCAAAGATATATTACAAAGAGCAGCAAATGGAGCTACAGTAGCATTGACGCTTTGGTACTTTGGTATTTTTTTTCTTGTATTTTTGATTAACAGCAACAAATTTGGGAAATAAAACTTTTAAGATCATGGAAATCTTTGTGAGGTCTTGTTGTTATTTATGTTGTATAGTCTGGCATTTTCAATCTTTATTCATTGTATTAGCTGTTTTATCCTGCCACTTTGGATCTGTTTGGCTTATTTCCATTTTGTCTTTTGACTTAGAAACTATAAGACTCACATTTTACAGGAGTTGTGCACGAACTCGCTTTCCTTGATTGCCATTCTGAGATGTTTGTTTTCAGTGATGGGTAGTCTGGGACTTTAAATCATTAATTGTCGACTGTGTTCAGTGTTTTTTCTGTGGCCCTTTGGATTTTTGATATTTCTGACAGCAGATGTCAGGATGGTGGAGGAGGTGTAACACGTGCAGACCTCTTTTATTACCAAACTTTTATACAGTTCAAAACAAAACACAATCTCTGGACTATAACTTATCATTAGCATAATAATGAGCATGAAAACAAAGGGAGACAAAGCGTCTCATATTAATAATGACAAACCATACAAAATAAACAAAGCCAGACAATAAAACGCAAAAATGCACCAAAAAGACACCAGTTTATCGTACCTAAATATCGATCAATATTCTTCTTGTTGACTGGCATCAGTCTATTTGAAAACAAGATAACATACATTAGGGCCAGGGGGCATTGATTATTTGTTAAGGCATATAAATATCCAGGAAAACTTTTAGAAAGAGATGATGCTACAGTATAATACCTCCTGCAGCAGAGATAATGGTTTTGTTGCAATAAAATGTCAGCTGTGTTAGAGTATTTCACTAATTATTAGTGATATACAGATTAGTGATATGCAGTTTGTATATACCCTAATAAATGCTTAAGTAATATTTCAAACACTAAAAGAAAGATTTTATACTTAATTTTTCTAAATGCTTTTATATTTACACAAATCATTCACTCATCGTCTATACCACTTCATCCTATATTCAGGACTTCTTGGGGCCTGGAGCCTATCCCAAGAAACTTAGGGCATGAGGCATTGTACACACTGAAAAAGGTGCCAATTCATACAGTAGCAGGGCACACACACAATTACACACTACAGGCAATTTGGAAACACCAACTAGCCTAAGCCTTTGGACTGTGGGAGGAAGACAGAGTACCCCGAGGTAACCCACCAAGCACAGAAAAAAACATACACACAGATGGGAACCGAACCCTTGACTATTGAGGTGCAAATGGACAATGCTAACCACTAAGCCACCGTGCTGCCCTATTTACACATAATTACTTTTAATTTGTGTTTCGTAAAAAAAAGGTTTTAGTAAAGTTATGTACAGTAAGTACTGACTTCTTCTTAATACCTTCTTAAATAGTTGTACTGTATAGAAGGCTAAAAGGGCTTTTGAAATGGTCATGTGAATAAAGGTTAAATTAAAGATTGTTTCATAAATTTAAAGGATTGGCACACAAGGCACACCCATGCCACTTTGGCATGTGGTCCAAGCCCGCATAATGCCAATGCGGCACAAATCAGGGCAAAGGAGGCCAAGAGCCCAAGGTCACCAACCAAGGTTACAAACTCCCCAGATTCCAATCAGATCAAGCACGGATGAGATGCACCAGACAAAAAAGTCCGATCCATGAAGGTCCCACCTCGCAACCCAAAGGGACCCACTTACAAATGTCGATGAATAGTGTATATACTTTATGTCAGTAAAGAAATCCTTGGCTTAGACTTTTAACCAAGAAATCCATGCCAGCACCTGGACCTAGACTGTTTTTTACAATTAGCTACAAAAGAAGATAATTTGTATTCTCTCATGAGTTTCATGGCAGCACTTGGCATCAGATCTGACCAGCGGGCCTTCAAGCTCATCTTCATTGGTGCTGGTGTTGTACAAAGCTGTGCATGAACAATACATCTATGTAATACAGGTTTATAATTTGGTCAGATCTTAGATCAGAGTAAAAACATTCTAATGTGATGGTTTGATAATTATATCCTAACAGGCAGTGCTTTAGAGAAACAGCATTTGGCCAGTTAAACTGCTCAGCCGGCATAAATGCATTACAGTTTCAAAAGACAAAACAGAACATAAGAAATTATATTCGAGGTGCCTCTGCTCAAACCTGTTTCTTAGGAATCGACTTGGAATACTAAGCTTAACGAATACATTATTGACTATTGCTTCTTTTGAAGGATCTTGCACATCACTGCATAACCAGGCAGTCGCTGTAGTTTAGATTATTCTTCTGCCCCACAGAATCCATCAAGGATCACAAATGTAAATGTGGTCTAATGTAAAATTAATGATCCCAGGCTAGGTTTGGGCTGTGAATGAGTTCATATGAGCTGCATGCCATTATCAAGAAAAAGGACAACATCTGCATACTCCCACACTGCCTGTATGTTTCATGCTGGTAAATGTTTACCCTCTTGTGTGTGTGTGTGTGTGTGTGTGCGCGCGCGTGCGTGCGTGCATGTGTTTGAGCTCTCTCAGCTCCCCTAGTGGTCACATTACTCTTTTTAATGGACATCTTGACTATTTTTTCACCGAAGAATATGCATTATTAAAATCAGATGACATAACACATTAAGGTGGGTGCAGGCCATCTCAAAAACATTCCCCAAAGTGTTTTTTTTATACTTGTCATGAACATAGCACAAAAAAGATTACTATTACTGTATATTTGAAAAAGAAAAACAAGTGAAATCAGAGGTAGATGAAGACTACAGTAATTGAATTGTTACATTTCATTTTTAAGGCTCTTAATGCAAATTTTTTTTCTCCCTTTTTCAGGTATGGATTGAAAGTAGGTATTATTACTTTAGAAAGGTCAGAGACCAATTTCCTAATTTCAGTCATCTTGCAAAGGTCAGACTATTTTTTCTCGCCATTATTTTTCAAAATCTGCAGCCAGATGCAACATATTGTATCAAATCCATAACCCCAAAGCTGTTGGTTTTAATAAAGACCAAATGTTGTACAGAGAAACATTTTTTATGATCTTAGTAGTAGGAATTCATAGGAAATCATAGTATATATAATATACAAGGGTCTGACAATGAAACTGAAACGCCTGGTTTTAGACCACAATAATTCATTAGTATGGTGTAGCTTTGTTTTTCTTTTGCAGCCAATACCTCATTAGTTCGTCTTGGGAATGACACATACAAGTCCTGAAAAGTGCCTAGAGGGATTTAGAGCCATTCTTCTTGCAGAATAGTGGCCAGGTCACTACATGATGCTGGTGGAGGAAAACGTTTCCTGACATGCTCCCTTAAATCACCCCAAAGTGGCTCAATAATATTTAGATCTGGTGACTGGGCAGGCCATGGGAGATGTTCAACTTCACTATCATGTTCATCAAACCACTCTGTCACCAGTCTTGCAGTGTGTATTGGTGCATTATCATCCTGATACATGGCACCACCTTCAGGATACAATGTTTGAACCATTGGGTGCACATGGTCCTCCAGAATGGTTCGGTAGTCTTTGGTAGTGACGCACACATCTAGCACAAGTATTGGGCCTAGGGAATGCCATGATATTGCAGCCCAAACCATCCCTGATCCACTCCCATGCTTCACTCTGGGTAGGCAACAGTCTGGGTGGTACGCTTCTTTGGGGCTTTTCCACACCATAACTCTCCCGGATGTGGGAATGACAGTGAAGGTGAACTCATCAGAGAACAATACATGTTTCACATTGTCCACAGCCCAAGATTTTCCCTGCTGGCACCATTTTAACCGAAATTTGACATCGGCACAAGTGACTAAAGGTTTGGCTATAGCAGCCCGGCCATGTACATTGACCCTGTGGAGCTCCCGACAGACAGTTTTGGTGGAAACAGAAGAGTTGAGATGCACATTCAAGTATTAGTTGAAACTTTAAACTTTTCAAAATTCTGAAGTGCAGCTGTGGTTTAAGCACCCGGACACCGTTTTCAGGCAGCCTCCTTTTGTTACTCCTGTTGGATGTGGTTCGTCCTTCTTGGTGGTATGCTAACATTGCCCTGGATACCGTGGCTCTTACATCACAAAAACTTGCTGTCTTGGTCACAGATGCACCAGCGAAATGCACACCAACTATTTGTCCTTTAATATGTCACCCATAATGTTGTGTGCATCGCAATATTTTAAGCAAAACTGCTAATTAAACCTTGACACTCTGCACATTTCAACAGTAAGAGCAAACAATGAAAGTTGGCCACCAGGCTGGGTAAATTTAGCCATGAAACCTTCAACAATAAATTGGCCAGCGTTTCAATTTTATTGTACAACGCCTGTATATCATAGTATATAACTATAGTGAACTTGATCACTGTTGGGAACAGATCAACAACAGCAAAATAAAAACAATGAAATATGAGGTTTTTCTAAAGCTCTCCTAATTCATCTATACCTTACTCGCTCACTTATTGTCTATACCGCTTTATCCTGTATTCAGGGTCACAGGAGGCCTGGGGGCTATCCGATGAGACTTAGAGCATGAGACGGGGTACACTCTGACAGGGTGCCAATCCATCACAGGGCACACACATACACACGCTCATTTACTTACTACGGCCAATTAGTCCCAATTGGACAGTAGGAGAAAACCAGAGTACCCGGAGGAAACCCACCAAGCACGGGTCATGCACACAGAAATTAAGCCCTGACACTCAAGGTGCAAGGCGACAGTGCTAACCACTAAGTCATCATGCTGCCTTAATCTATAACTTGCTTGGGATAAATATGATGCAACTATGATGAACTACAGCTAATGTCTAAAGTGTCATAAAATACAACCGAAGAAAAACATGAAATAAAATTAATCAAGCCCACAACTGCTCCTCTGAAAAATCAGACTCCTCTTCATCTCAAATCAATTCGGCTACATGCTGCTCGAGCTACAGCAGAATGTGAAATACATCGTCTTATGTTTCAAAACCCCCGCCATCCCCCCATGCAAATGGAGATTGAACTTAGGAAACAGTTAGTTTCGAAACAACAAATTAGAACTGTGTCTTCACTACAGTTGACTTGTTTTCCAACGTAAGGATTGAGAAAAGGTACAATGCTGGACTTGTTGGGGGGTGATTTCAGGTTTTTTCCTGTAGAGTTGGAGTAGACAAGAAGCAGAGACACAGAGAGTGCACATTATCTCTCTCGGCCTTGAAAGCTAGAGTTTAATTAGCCAGTTTTGCATTTGTTACATTAAAAGAACCAGGCTGTATTAATAGTTTATGAGTGTTGTTGCAATTATCTTACATTTATACCCAGGAACGTAAAACCAATTAAAGTAATAACCAGATGCAACTGGCCTAAATAAAACTGATGCCCTCTTGAAATATAACTTAATTATTGCATATGTTCAAGTTGCAGTCATGTACAAAATGAGTGGTTGTACAACATATGTATTTTTTATTATTATTATTATTTTTAATAAATACAGGATTTGTTTTCTTGCCAGGGAAAATGTTATGGCAAGAAATTCTCTGACACAAAATTTTCAATCCAGTCCTAATTAGGACCACAAAGATAGCTATTATATTAATTCCACTTCTTCTCTTTCTTTTTGGCTTGTCTCTATGTGAGTTGACCTGCTCCGTGTTCTCTGGTGTGCTAGATTATTTCAAATTGGTATTAATTATTCCAGTCCTGGGGGGTGCATGTTATATAAACTGCCTGGATGGACTTCTATACCCTTTGCTTGGGTTGTCTCATCCAATTTGCGTTTTAGAGTAATGTAATAAAGCTAAAGGCCTTCTTTACCAAACCCCTATTTGTACAAGATTTGATGAATTTATTTTTTAGTTTATCATCAAAACAACATATCAGAAATCTTTTTTTTTAGTATGCATGGATATTGTGAGTGCTACAGTTAAATGTCCCTCACTCACTCATTATTGTCTTTATAACTTCATCCTGTATTTAGGACCATGTGGGACTTGGAGCCAATCCCAGGAGACTTATGGCACGAGGCAGGGTACACCCTGTACAGGGTGCCAATCTATCACAGGGCATACATACAGGCACACTCTCATTCATACACTACAGGCACATAGGGAATGCTTATTCAGGTAAATATGCATATCTTAGGGCTGTGGGAGGAAACTGAAATAGCTGGAGGAAACCCACCAAGTATGGGCAGAACATGCAAACTCCATACACACATAATCGTGAATCGAACCTGGCTAGGAATCGAACCCTGACCATGAAGGTGCAAGGCTAACCACTACACCACCATGTTACCGGTTGAATGTTTCCTATTATTTGAAGAAAAGAAAGAAAAAAATCTAAATGTAATTCTCAACTCATAGGCATGACACGATTCCTCTGTGTAAGCATTCTGATGTTTCTCAGCTCCCTCGAGCAAAACTAATTTGTGTCGTCATCTAGTCCTTGTGTATGTATAACATGCTGTAAGTGCAGAACAATAGACTGCACAAGTAAGTACGGGAGCTTTGCAAGGATGAGTATTATGCAGCAATGTACCAAAATTGCAGCTGCACTATAATGACATGAACTATCCCTGCTGTCTCATGAAAGATGCATGGGAGCTGAAACAAGCTTTTCAAATTTTGTCCATCTAAGTCACTGAACACTTTTTGTTCTGTCTCTAAGAGGAAACTTTAATGTTCCTGCTATAAACATACAACAAAGCCTTCCTCGTTCAGTAATCATTCCTAGTAGCACTATCCCTAAATGCATTTCCAAAAAAAGAAGTTACTGACCCTGCTTTAAACAAAAATTTATTTTAAAAAAATAATAATAATTGGGCTTACTTCATCCTTGTAATATAAATATGGGTAAATTAAAACAAAGTGAGTGCATATATAATTAAGATACTAGTACAGGTGTTATTTGGGTTGTATTTTATTGGAGGAGTGAGTGGGTTTTCAATACTGCATACAGGGATGATCTGGCAACCCCTTAGTGCTTGCTTCTGGCAACACTGGTAAGCACAAAGCCACTCAGTCATCGTCTATTCCACTTTTCCTGTATACAGGGTAACAGGTTGCCTGGGCACCAGTGCATTTCCCCGTTGAAGCCCAGCGTCCATTGACTTTAATGCGGCTTTGAAGGTTTTTTTTTTTCAGTGCTTTGAAACTAGACGGTCAATGGATAAACGCTGTGATTATGTCCCGCCCACGGACACTCAGCGTCTCTGGGGGTGAATGAGGAGCAAATGAGGAGTGGGCTGGCCTGGACTCCGAGCTTCTGCATGATGATTGGAGGAGCTGTTTTTTTTTTTTATTGGCAGCATGTCTTAAGTATACATCAACGCTACAGAGATTCAAGTTCAGTCCCATTGTCAGGTTATAGTACAAACTTTCAGGTGGCTCTCGCACTTAAATCCAACTAAAAAGTACTGAAAAGAAAACAAAACTCAGGCTTTATATCCCAGCTTACATCTCGGATTCGCATTCAACTTCACACACACCGAACTGCATTACCCACAATGCATCTCCCGCACTGGACTACACTCCCGTAAACAGCTGTCATAAATCAACCTCTCTCTCCCGCAACAACACGCTCTTTGTCGGCAGCGCCCGTGCGATCGACGCACTCATTCATATGAGTAGGAAAAAGATGCAATATTATGATTTCCGTCATTTTTTTATATATTTGCGTACTGACTGGGCCGGCCCACACTTGCCAGCGGCCCACCGGGAAAACCCCCGGTACTCCAGATGGCCAGTCCGCCACTGCTCAGACGGATTTGCAGGTGAAGTGCTACGATGAACTGCTGCACTCTGTATTGTTTGCTGGTGATATAAACCATTTTTGTTTGTACAAATCATTCTTTAAATAATAATATAAAAAACATATTATAGCGTTCTTGACTTTGCTCAGTGTTTCAACATTGTAAAATTAGTTCGTTCATATAATTAAAGTAGCTCGTAGAAGGGGAAACTAGCCAGAATTTATGTACAAATAACATAATGAATTTTATGATGAAGTCCTAATATGAGCTTCCGCTGTTTCAAAAGCTAGAAGCCGCCACTGGCGCCAATCCATCGCAGGACTAGTGGTAACGAATAAATATAAATTCATTTGTTTTTGTGAGCCACAAAAGAAACTGGAGAAGCACCATTTTGAACCCAACAATGAGTCGAACAAACGCAGCTTAAAGGGTAATCACCTGAAGATGAACCACGAAACCCCAACTGAATGAATGGTTTTCCTGTTCAACTCTTTCATGTCTTTATTCAGTGCCTGACCAGAGCCGCCTCGCAAACTTTTCCATCTTGTCTCTTCAAGGCGAGACTTTGGAGAAACGTTGTCACATCCGTTCTGACAGAAGTGAGTGGTAAATGTAAATATTTAACCAGGCTTCATCACTTCATCACATAGCCACTGACAAGGACCTCTTCTCTTTCTCTAAAAAGAGGCTTCGTTTTAACAGTGAATCCATTTGCAGGTGTATTTCATAGACTAAGGAGCCAGCGGTTGGAAGAAACTGCTTTCTAAGTTGAATTAAAAAGGGATCTTTTGCAAAATGATACACCATCAACATCGCGCTTCAAATTAAATCTGTTCCTGAACGTAAACCACTCATGCTGATAAATGGCTCTTGTATAATTATTCTCCCAGCAGGAAAATAATTTGGTCAACAGCTCTTAAGCGTATACTTATTTCAAGACCTAGGAATTATGTATTCCCATTACCGTTAGATGAGTGCTTAGCTGTAATTGACTGTAGTTTTTAAAATAGTGAATGAGCGGAGTGTTTTATTTTGGCCCAAATTTTGATTGATATAGCTTTTACACAAATTCTTAAATTATTCTGAATTACATTTATTCCCTTTATATTTTTGTATTATCTTGTCTGTAAACACATATCCTTGCTATTCCTCAATCGATGCACACAGTATGTATAAATAAAAGTTTAAAATGACATTTCACCCAACTCATGCTTTGAAACGCAGCCGGTACCAATCGGCATGTGTGGGAAATTTCTCACATTAGCTTATTAATGATACGTGTTCGAGTAGCTGACGGATGCCAGTTAAAACTCTAACTCGAAGATCTCTTTGTAACCTTAAAAAAATAATAAATAACGGCATACAGAATGAAGAGAGAGTGGGAGTGTGACAGTGTGAGATGAAGGAGGATTTGGAAACTGAAGGTAAAGTCTAGTTCAAGTGAGCAAGACAAGTGAATCGCTTTTTTTTATTATTTGTCTCTTTAGATGAAGGCAACTAGAAAAGGCACTTGACAGCATCCATCAAAAGTGATACAAGCCTTTAGGCACTGTAACCAAACACTAAAGCTATCCTTGTTAATTGGATGTGAGTACTACTGCTCAATGGGGTTTAGTCACTTTAGTAGCTTATTGTCGAGCTTTTACAGCGTACATCGGGCTAGTGCAGAGCCGAGAGCTGGGATTCATCTACAGATTTCTGCCTTTGAGCTTCATATTCTCAGTTTTGATGTCATACAGTATTTCCAGTATTTATCTTGGGTGTACTCACATTAATCCTAAAATTTCATTAACTCATTAGAATAATACATAATTCATTAGAACCACCTTGATTAAAAATACCAATTTTTAATAAGAATGAGAGGAGTAGTGGAAACCAACCTTGGATAATCCATTCGGTAGGTGAATATTAGCCAAGAAAACACTTAATCTGCTCATTCGAATGAATGTAATTCCAGCTGATGGAGACTATGTTGAGTAATACCTTTGTATAGAGGAAGAGTTACTCTGCCAACTTGTGCAATTTAGGCGACCTGAGTTACGGATCGGAAGATCAGTGGATCGAGCCCCAGCTCCGCCAGGTTGCTGCTGTTGGGCCCTTGAGCAAGGCCCTTAACCCTGTCTGCTCCAGGGGCACCTTAAAATGGCTGACCCTGCGCTCTAACCCCTGCCTACTAACAAGAACCTGGGATATGCGAAGAATTTTACTGTTCAGTAATGTGTGGTTGTGACAAATAAAGGCTGAACTTAACTTAACTTATGAAAGTTATGCCCACATTTCCTTTACTTTTGGTACAGCGATTGAGACTAAATCATATCTATATAAAAAATATCTATATATATATATATAAATAATATTTTTAATATATATATATATATATTTCTTTTAGTTTCATGTGACACATAATTAAAAAACCTGATGAGCAAAGAAAAAAAAAAACAACATATGTATACAGTAGTTAAAGAACCTTTACAATACTCACAGTGATAAAGAAAGCAAAAATCACAAACATAATAAAACAGAACAGGGATCCACAGTATAAATTGCTACATAATTATATAAATAATCATAAATGTACAATACATTTTTGTGTACTGTATAATGAAATAACTTTTTTGGGGGGTAGTGTGGCTGATGAGTCCAAATATCTAGAACACATTTCATTTCTTTAGAGCTTTGCTCTTTGGCTCAATTTGTGTCTAAACTCCCATCTATTAAAAAAAAATAATTAATGCTTTCACCTTTTTTAGGGTTTGAGGGAACCAGATCATCTTGCAGAAACAAACTGGCTTGTCTAAATTTGAATCACCAAAAAGAAAAAGGTATCAGAGTTTCATTCAAATAGACAAAATCCTGCATATGTAAAAGAACCCAAAGCAGGTAAAGCTCCTAAGACATCCCCTCAAAAATACTCATCCCTCCAGGCAGCATGGTGGCTTAGTGGTTAGCATTGTTGCCTTGCACCTCCAGGGTTCAAGTTCTATTCCCAGCCAGGTGTGCTGGAGTTTGCATGTTCTCCCTGTGCTTGGTGGGTTTTCTCCAGGTACTCAAGTTTCCTCCCACAGTCCAAAGACATGCAGATTTGGCCAATTTGCCCAGAGTGTGTGTATGTGTTTGTGCCCTGCAATGGATTGACATCCAATCCAGGGTGTACCACTCCTTGCGCCCTAAGTATCCTGGGATAGGCTCCAGGAGCTACCAGCGAGTACTCATCCCTCCATTAACTATGCTTCTTATCCGGCACTGCTGCGGTTTTGTGGAGTTGAGCCTATCCTGGGAAATTTGGGACACAAGTTTAAATGGATGGCCATTAGCATCTTTCTTGGAGTCTCTACTTTCAGCTTCTTGTGAGATTTTTTTTTCTTTCTTTCTTTTTTTTTGGCTCAGTGCTGCTGCTCCACCCTCTGAGTCCCCAGCGTTATTAAGGATATTGAAATCATTATTTCATCAAGCAGATGAAATGTTTGTCAGGTGAGGTCAGCACTTTGAAATAAAAATCAAGGCAACTCCCATCCAGAGAGAACAGAGCACAGGGTGAGTCAAATAACAGGCTATTAGATCTCAAACCTGGTAGTTCAGAGGTCTTATAATCCCTTTTCTGCATGTAAATCTTTTCATTTAGTACAGATTTTCAATTGAGACTGCACTTACTGAAGATTTCAATGCCAAAAGTAGGTTAGGGCAGAGGGGAGGATGGATGAGCCTCATCACATAGAGTGCTTTGCTTAAGTTCAGGTGATGAGCATTTCTTTGGTGATATGACTTCGAACATGTGCGAATCCATGAAATCTTTAATGTAGATAAGCCTAAAGCACGGGCTGTGTGATGGAGAAACCATGTGCAAAGCTGTACTGTTTTTATACCTCCTAGCTATTGCATGGGTCATTTAACCCAGCACATGATGCTATTTGCTGTTCGTCATTTTGCTGACATGTGCCCTTGGAGTGAACCACCAGCGCTACCGAAAGATACTATGCATCATGCAAAACCATTTGTTTGACTGAACTTCATCTGTTTGACGGATCACTAACCGCTGCACTGCACTGTAGTGTCTGACCAAGTAGTTGGTATAAATGGATGCTGTTAAGCTTCATTTTTTTGTCTGATTCATCCATTTTAGTGCTATATTTTGGTACCTAAAATAATTGCAATTTCTCTTCACCTTAAGCATTGATTTCTAGAAAGCAAAAAAATTAGACTATGACTACAGAAGATGACAATTTACACCTTGAAATGAATAAAAGAATAACATCTGAAAACAGACTGTTCAACATAAGGACAATTTGTAATGTTTCACTTAGCCGAATTTTTTTTTGAACAGCTGTAGATCAGCCAAATGATCAGCCATAACATTACCACAACAATGTTGGTTATCAATTATATACCAGTAAACTAGTGTTAGGAACAAGGGCACTCAAGGCTCACCCATGCCCATGGAGACAAGAAGCCAGCCCGTCCAGAACAACCAGCTGTCTGGAACTGAGCCTATAGCATGCAAAGAACTGAAGGAAACCAATGCGACTTTTAAAGTCCCTAGATCCCAATCCGATCAAGCACCCATGACATGCGCCAGACACCACAGCGTACTGTACACCCAGAGGTCGTGTGGCATCATGCCCCTCTGGGCCAAAACTGCCCAGGCGGCACAGGAGGAAGCTATATAATACTGGGCTTAGTGTTTCACGTTTTTAGGATCAGTGGAATTTCAAAAAGCTGTACTAAGAAACGTGATAAAAAAAAATCTGTTTAACTGTAATTAATTAAAATTGCTGTATGTGGTTTTCTATTTAGAAAATAAAATGTTTATAGTATGCCCTCAAGGCTCACCTTCTGTTTTCTAAAGGCTCTATGATGAAGAATTTTCTCACTTTAAAACAATCCTATTATATCTTCACCTTTATTTTAAACTGGCAACATGTTTGTTTTGGCATCCTGAAAGTGCTTTGTGTGTGTTTCTTTTTTCTTACTTGTTGTGGTTCATCAGGATCTTAACATCTTCCTAGAAACTTTATTTCCACCATCATATTTTTTTTTCATCTTCTTTTACTTGACATTGCAAAATTAGGAAGCAGGAAACGTTATCAGCCCTGATAACAAATGAGTACACTTTCTGTCAAGCCCTTCTGTAATTTCTTCTGTAAATTATGCTAATTCTGGCAGAGATTTAGCCCTGGCCTATAATTATCAGTAAGTGCAAAGAAATTTCTCGAAGAAATTATAATAGCATACCTTACAAATTTTCCTTTAGTTAAACTTTAAATGATCAAATGTATGGTCATGTGTAAAACTTACTGTAGTACCCTTTTTTATTCTTATGTGTTTTTGTGTAAAAAGCATAGTTAAAAATCACATGATTGTAGCGAGTCTTAGGCAATTAGGCAAAGACTACCTCAGACAAACAACAAAATATAACTTTTTTCATCAATTATTTATTAAAAATTAAGCCAAAAAAATGTGTCTGGAATACTAAGTACTCCCTCACGGCTTTCACTGGATTTAAGAGTAAATAGTGCAGCCAGGTGCTGCTAATCATCACCCCTTGATTAAATGATCACCAGCAGGTGTGATGACCTCTATAAAAGTAGAAGTTTTGGCAGTTTTTTTGGTCTGGAGCATTCAGATGTGTGTTAATACAGTACCAAGTGGGAAAGACATAAGCAATGGTCTTAAAGAAGCAACTGTTTACTGCAAATGAATCGGAAAAAAGTTATAAAACCATTTCCAAACTATTTACGGTTTAAGATTTTACAGTGAAAAAGATTATACAAAAGTGAAAAGCATTTAAGACATTTGCCCATTCATCTTTATCTTCCCAGAAGTGGACGTCCCAGAACATTCATCTCAATGTCGGACCATGCAATGCTCTGAGAAAAAAAAAAAAAAAAAAGAAAAGCGTCATCTTAGACCCTATAGGCCTCACTTAGCATGTTAACTGTTAAAGTCCTTAAAAGCACAATTACGGTAGAGTAAGACACATCAAATTTAGGTTGTTTGGAAGAGAAACCTCTTCTGTCTTAAAAGAACATGGAACCACTGTGTGACTGAGGTTCACAAAACTGCATCTGAACAAACCACAAGGCTTCTGGAACAATGCCATGTGGACAAATGACACCAAAGTGGAGTTGTTTAGCCTTAATACCCAGTGACATGTTTGGGGTAAACCAAACAGCATTTTAGAAGAAACAACTCGTACCCATTGTCAAGCACAGCAGTGGTAGGATGATGATTTGAGCTCGTTTTGTTGCCACAGGACCTGGGCACCTTGCAGTCAATAAGTTGATCATGACCTCCTCTGTACCAGAGTATTCTCATGGATAATCAACTCGGTCATGCAACAGGACACTGATCTGCATAAGAATGGCTTTAAAAAAAAAGTTTTAGAACTTCCCAATACAGACCCCAACCCAGTTAAAACGCATGTGGCGAGAGCTTTATAAGGTCACTCATAAGGTCAGATAGGAAACAATTACTTCAAGTTATTGGATCTACAAGCTATTGGATGATGGGGGTTCTTAGTATTGCCCACATGTTGTTTTTGTTTTTAGCTCCTTTTTTGTTAAATAAATAATTTAACGTTGTTGTTTTTCTAATGTTGTATTTGCCTTATACTAATACCTGCTACAATCATGTGATTTTTATGTTTTTACATGCAAACTCATAGAATCAAAATAGGGAGGCACTAACTTTTACACATGGCTGCATATACAGTAATCCTCACAGTTAATAAAACAGGTAAAAAATGGAAGGACACGACCATTACCAATGACTCGTTATGTTAATGATACAGAAAGTGTAAAATATGCTGAAACCTTGGATTCATGTCCATCTGTTTATTTGATGATATTTATTTTGTTGTTTTGTTTTTTGAAAAGCCCATTAAAATGTGATTATCATATTCTCTATTTCACTCTCCCTTTAACCTCCTCGTTTTAATTATGTAGCTCATGCAAATGAATAGTTGTCATTGTCAGTTAGGGAAGTTCTGCATGCTCTGATGATGTGTCTGGTCTTGTCACCGTGTTGTCACCTGCCCTTGGACTGTCTGCTTGGGAATCCTAATAAAGCCCTCATTACTCCTGACATAGGACAGACTGCTAACTGAATATTAATAAACATGAATGTTATTTCTAACTTATTTTTAGAGTTAAGCTGTAGATAGATAGATGCAGTAGAAAGATATGATGTGTGCACATGCATGCTTTTGGTCAGACTGCAGTGTCCCTTTTGTGGTAAACAAGTTTAAGAAGCCATCTGTGTTCTGAACATTAACAACTCAATTCAGCAATAAACAAGTAAAAAAGTGTGTGTATCACACCTTGTTTTTTTTTTTTGTTTTTTTTTTGCTTGTCTGATTCAGAGAAACAAGGCCAAAATGAATTCACAGTACCAACCTATTTAGACACTTATTTCACCTTCTGCTATATAACTCAGACCCAAAAAAGAGCTTTCAATGGACTGAAGCTTTCAGACACTCCATAAGAGTGTATCTGTAGATGAGCCATATGTAATGGGACATGGTAGCACTAATGTGTTTAACACCATTATCATAGTTTCTTATTATTGAAACTCAGGCATCATATTCTTTGTTCAAAAGATAAAACCTACTTTAATGTCTGCTGCTTGCTCACATCAACCTAATCAAAAAGGTGCAGTTCCAGCAGTATCCATAAGGTTCAATGATGTTGTCCTATATAAAAGGTGTTCAAGTCAAAGTGGGACTTTTGATTGTGCAGAATAATAGAACTCAGTAATGAAGGTAAAAACTCTCTTTACTTCTCTATATAATCCCCTGCTACACTAATGCACTTATCCCAGTGTTCACTAATGCTTGGATACCATCAAAGCAGAATGTTTTTTTCAGTATACCACAGTCTTAAATGCTGGCTTCCCAGTAGCATGATCAGGACTGAACAGAGATGTTCCTGTAGTAAAGGACTTCCTGTAATGTGCAAGTGGTGTTTGTGAATGATTGTGTACAGTTCCCACAGACAGATGCGGCTCCTTCACAAGTTGGTTTATTTACGAGAAATTTCACTACAAGTCCCGGTTTGACTCAAACGCTCCTGTAAATGCACATGTATCGCTTTTTCAAGCCTCCCAGTTTAACTTGAAAAGAAGCTTGGAAATGATTGAATGTCCATCTGAACCCTTTAAGACTGATGTGTAGCACACAGTCTTTGGCTGGATGAGAAGAACAGAACTTGATCATTTATTGAGTACATTGATATATGATGAGCATTTTTTTTCAAAATTTTATTAAAACATGTTCATTACTTGGTTCTTGATTCAAAATTAGAAAACAGTTTAAAACATCCTTACACCAGTTCGGCCCAATCCAGAATAGATGTAGATCCAGATATAGAAAAGGCAAAGCTAAAACGCCTTCAGCAGAATAATCTCTTTTCAGTGATGAGTGTTATACTCTGCAGACAACAAAGACAGCCTCACTTTTGGGAAAATCCTCTCCTATATATTGCAAATGATGATTTGAAATTGATCTGAACCCAAGCATGAAGATTATCACTTTCCAATAGGATTCAAGCAATTTAACTAAGAATAGTGCATCTAATGCATAGCACAGCATGCATTAAATATAAATTAAACCCTAAATGCTTTGCTCTATTTGAAGGCTCAATTGGTGATTAAACTGATCACATATTGCACAATGTTGCAAAAATAAACAAACAAAAGCAGGCAAAAGATATAGAGAAAGTTTTAGATATAGACCTGATTGACTTTTGTTGTACAAACTGATATTTGGGACTTTTATGCATTTTAATCCATGCATTCGATCAGGCTGAATCATTTACTGCATTGATGTGCTAATTTATAATTGGATTTCTATTTATGACTGAGCTACTTAAACATGCTATTGTTCAGCTACTGTACAGCATATCTTAGGGGTGAGATACTATAACAAAATGTGAACAAGACGATTGTGAATGATTTCTGTATTATTTTATATAACTGGACACTGGGGGGCACTGTTTGGGAAGGGTGCTTGAACCCACTTGGGATTATTATTATTATTATTATTATTATTATTATTATAAAAATAATAAACTAATTTCGGCCTAACATTATGACCACTGACAGGTGGTCATACAACACTGATGAGTAAACTGGTGACAGCATCATGGACACATCCATGCTCGTGGGGACCCAAGACCAGCACATGTTATCTAACCCAAAAGAAAAAACACTGCAGCACAAAATCCTGCCTGTGAAACAAAGACCCCAGAACACTGCACCACAGGCAAAGAGCCCAAGGGTATTGACCTGGCCTTTAAATTCCCCAGATCAAAAGATCACAGCACACCCCAGTGGCGTAAGGAGAATCCCGGGGGGGAAAAAAGTGGTTTTACCATTATAGGTTTTAATATTAGAACTGATCGTTATATGTAGCAGTAAAGAATAGAATAATATCCTAATTGAGTGACAAAGACTTTATTAAAAATTTGCATAACCTTATAACTGAATCCCTGAGGAATTTTTCTGCGCTGATTAAACATGCTCCTCTTATCTGACATATCACTGTCTCAGAGCTTATGTAAATGAGGCACATTTGAATTGCACACCAGATGTAGAGTTTCATGTACATCTATTGTATATACAGGATTGTCCTTGTTTTATTTAATTCGTTTTTTTTTTTTTTTTACTAATGTTTAATAACTACCACTGAGTTCATTTGTCATTGTGCTCTGTTAATATTTGCTTTTACTTGTTGTGGAAAATCATTCGAATTGATTGTCCGTGAACCGAGATGTATAAATGGCACCAGTCTTGGAGGAAAAACGGTGAGAAATTGGAATTGGCTTCGGACTGTATTAAGACAAGAGAAGAGGCAGACTGATCGAATTGCACCCAGGGGATGCTTATTTTCGGCTGAGGGATGTGCTAATGGTCAGCTGAATGTGTGGCAGAGTATAGAAGAGGATGACAAAGAGCCTTACTATTAACAGTTTGGGTGTGGGATCAGATTGATGTTCACTGGCATCAGGTAAAGAGGAACGTTAATAGCAGAGCCATTGCAAGGTTTTATATATATGTGCTGGTGAAAACCATGACAAACCAATGCATCAAAATGCACTGTATTCTTCTCTTCAGCTAGGGACCGACAATAGAACGTAATACCTGCGATTTTTCATGATGTTAATCTTTGTTTTCTTTGTCTTTAATTAGTTTACTTATTTGTGAACATCTTTTCAGTGTATACTAGAAGTGTCTGTTTGGTATCCCACCTTACAAGGCGATTCATTAGGAAACACTGCCTGTGGAGTCCTTATCTTCTTTGTGCAAGCAGCAACTTTAGGGCTATTAGGCCTAAAAAAAAAAAAAAAAAAAGACTGGGACTTCTCAGTCGAACATAAAACATTTAGTGTGCGTGGGTCTGAGTGTGTGCGTGTAAAGGTAATGGGGTCATTACCATGCAGCTCAGAAAGCAAGCCCAAGGCCGTGTTTAGTCACTTCATTAAAACCAGATACAAATGGATGGTACTGTAATTTCTGCTTTGTTCAGGAGTAGAAGACTAACGTGTTGTAGATTTTAGCTGTTTTGGGGGGCTAGGTGGAAATTTTTTCAAGTTTGTCTGGGTGAAGACCAGACATGCAGTAAAAAATAAAGAAAAGCAGATGAAGGACAAATAGCTAGTGCAAATGAAACATCAAGCTAAGAACTGTTCTATTCCCAGAGATCGGGCATTTATGACACGACCAGTGAGGGCAAATAATTAATCCAAAGACACAAGATTCGTCCAATCTTTAATGAAGATTGACAGACAGTGTGACTCTTTCAAATCTTGTTAAACCCTTCCTCCATCTGTTCTCAAATCCAAAGGATTTATCTTTCTGGGGAATGTGATCTAAAATGCCCTCACTCATCATGCTAGTCCTGAAGCTTTCCATCTAATGTTCTTGGCACACCCAACTGAAGCTGGCTACAAGAAGACCAGTTGTAGCCTCAGATCCAAAGCCGCAGTCATGTTTTTTGAAGGTTCTCTTAGGGAGGATTTTGACTGAGGAACAATTAGCTACATTCAGCCTGGGAACACGACTAAACCAGGAAGAGCCCTTAATTCCACTGAAGACATTCATCCTGGAAAAAGTTGTATGTGGCTTAAGTTGTAACTGAAATGTTTTTAGTCAGCCCTTGGCTTTCTTGTCAGTGTGTCAGAGTGTTGTCTCTGTTGTGCCATTCATTGGGCATTCCTACTACAAAATATATTTCACTTTGACAAATGTATTCCATTATTTAGCATTTTATATCTATTATATGGTAATCGATTTTGTCATTCTTCAGTTTAAGCCTTTAAATCCATCCTGTTTGTCATTCCAGTAGTGATAATGCTAAAAGGGACTTTTGTTGTTATTTTAAAGGTTTTAGTAAGTTTTTTGAAGTACTGTATTATTTACAACATTTCTATCACCTATTGAGGTGTAATCCGAAGCCATAAATTGACAGAGCATAAAATAATTCTTAAAGCAGACACTGGCCCTTCTGACTGAGTGATGAATCTACATCTTCGTGATCTTAGTGTCTATTGCTATAGTCTTTTGTATGGAAACGAGGCCTGAAAGAAACACCTCAGGGTGGTTTTTGCTAAATTGAAAATGTAGTGGACCGCCATCCCATTGAGAAGTAATAAAAAGGTAGAGGACCTAGAACATACCCCTGGGGTATACCAGGTTTCTGGGGTAATAGTGAGAGATGTGATATGAAAGAATATTCATTTGCAGAGTGGGTGATATAAGGAAAGAGAGTGAGAGTGCGAGTGAGAGAGTACTAGTAGTGATGGTTAAAATCCTTCTGTAATCCTTCGGCTTTAAACCTATCAATTCCCCTCTGCTTCAAATCGATATAAAACAGCTTGGTTATTATTTTGGCCGTTTAAACTAATCAAATTCTTAAAGGCCATCCCATGTCATTACCTGCATGGTGCTAAAATCAATTATAGCCAAATGTGTTTTTTATTCCCAGTTTAAATCGAGTCATCCTCATCACCCTGAAAATCACACTCAAGTGTACTGACCATCAACTGATATTAATAACCTCTTTTGGAAGTGAGAAGCAATCCAACTGTGTTACAACTTTCACAGTAAAGGATTTTGTGATGAGACGAACTGACACACAAGGCTAGAGCAACTCGGATGAGCTGGTTGTCATTAAAGTAAAATTCCATTTTGTGGCAGCTTAATGCCATAACCAGTCAGCGGAGCAAACCACCAGGAACTTAGGGCTACGAGCAGAATGCATGGACAAAGATGTGGAGTACAGTCTTTGGAAACCTTTGCCATTACTATTTTATTTCCTCAAGGTTGTAAACTGCTGTTAGTTAATAAATTGTTAGACTATAAAGAAAAATGCTGCTGGCTTAGCTGTCAGGAATGTTCATCCTTTCTGTGCGCGAAGGAGAGATGTCTATTGTGGTTCATATTGAACTTTGAGGCCTTAACAGAACAGCTTGTTAATACAACACACATCAAAAAGATGATATTTTATAGTGTGGTGATATGTGAAAAGCAAACCAATAGTTTTCCAGCCTGTAGTAAGAAACATGTGTATGCTTTATGAAACTTTTTTTTTTTTCAATTGATTTTTTAAAACATTATTCAATAATTTAATTGTTACATATTACCCAATATTAAGATGTTTGTCTCCTGGTGCAAATTCTCAAAGAAAATGATGAATGTTTTAGGGTTAAGAGCATAAAACATTTTTATTGTGTGTATACCTGACAGCTGGGCTTCCTGGATGTTCCAGTCTCGCACCTCAGAAATGAGATAACACAGTAGACCTTGACGAGAGAAAGAGAGAGAAAAAAGGGATTTGTCTCTTTGCGTTATATTATGGTTTTGATTGTAACCATTATAAACACTATTATTTTCTAGATTCTTAGACGAGATTCCACACATAGTACTCATTTCTTCACTTGTCTGGCACATCATTATTTCTAATGTAGCATTGTTAGGTTTTTTTAACCTTGAATGAGGAATGTTAAATTAAAGAAACTGTATTACCCATCTGATAGAGGTTGTGTATTTAACATAATTCAATTACAAATTCGTATGAAACTGGAATAGAATATCAGCCAGGTGGGTCCTCATCTTTAATAATGGACCTCTGATGAGGATCAGGCTACCCGGGTTCACAGTTGGCCATCGTGACCAAAGGTTAGCCTGTCTGGTTCGATCCCACAGGAAAGCCAATGCAGCTCAAACAGTCGAAAATAATTCAGTGCTGGCCACGATGGAAAGGCACGAGGACACCCAGTTCACCACAGCACACCAGGCAAAGGGTGCAGCAGGCAAAGAGCATAATGTTACCACTCCAAGCCTCCCAACTCCCAAGATCTTCATCCGATTTTATGCTGGAAGGCGTTGTTGAGCTGGTCAGCAGACGAAAGATTAGATCTTAGAATAAAAAAGCCAGATTACTGACAACATACAAAAAGTGTAGCAGAAACAAGGCAGGTACTATATATTGTACTTAAACACTCTTTGTTTATATCTTTACCTTATTTTAATTTGTTGTTTTAGGAGTTTATTTGTTAACAATTTTTTTTTTACTTATAGTATGTAGACTAATATGTAAAACAATATACTGTAGAACGAGTATCTATAATTTCTACTATAATTACAAGAAATATACTGTTACTCCACAATAGTTACAATGATGGCATCTACAGAAAAGTATTTTTTCTCCTGCTGGTTGCTATATTGTTTCCACAGTTAACACAAAATAATCTGAAAAAAGGTCAGAATTTTTTTTATACTTATTTCCAGAAATACGAGCATACAACATCTGAAATCAAGTGTCTGTTTTTTCATGAAGCAAAACGAGCTTGCGCACTCAATCACTCACTAATCCCAGGAGACTTGGGGCACAAGGCGGGGTACACCCTGGACAAGGTGCCAATCACTACGGGCGAATTGGGAACAGCAATTAACCTAATCTGCCTGTGTTTTCGACTGTGGGAGGAATATGGAGTAACCAGAGAGAAACCAAGCTTGGTGAAAACATGCAAACTCCAACACACAGAGATGGGAATTGAACCCATACTCTGGAGGTGCAAGGCAAAGGGCTAACCACTGAGCCACGTGCCGCAAAGACAAGCCTGCTTACCTTGTTAACTCAACACACTTTGTTTAAAATCTAAATTAGCAAATTAAAACTTTTTTTAATATTTAAGAAAACAATAGTCTTTAGCATTTAACCATTTCTAACCAAGACTTAATGTCAAGCTCGTTCAGGGTGCAATCTATGACGTGCTTATTGAATCTTGCTTTGTCTTTTTTTTTACATTCTTCTTAGCCACTATGTAGCATGATGTCGGGAGTCAGAAAGCTGACTTTGGTTACTGTATCATCACCCACTTTTCAAGTTTAGGGTTCTACAGCTCACTGATTCTTCAAGGACATTGGAGTGTCCAGCAACAATAGCTTGAGTCTCTGATGTTCAGGCTTTTGCTGCTCATATAGAACATTCGAAACTAGAGCCTATTAACACTGATGACAGAGTGGAGCACATAACGGAGATAGTATAGACACCTTAAGGTCTACCCAAGTATGCTTTTAGGGCACAAATTGTAACTGTAACATAACCAATGCAGAATTCATCCTAACCATTAAGCTCAGCTTGGTATAAGGACTTTTTGGAGCTGCTGTTACTTGGCAGTGTGTATGTAACAAACATCTTTATCAACTGTGGTGACCTATGCAAGAAGTGTGCTCCAAAAAGTCATTTTCGCAGTAACAGTGACTCCATTTTTGGTTTGAGAGAGCACATGTGGGAGGTATGTCATTTCCATCAGCGATGAAGACAATTGTGATTCTTTATCCTGTTCACAAATGCATAGATAATAGGATGACACTTTTAAGTACCGTTTTATACAGCATGCTTTGGAGATCTGCTTTCTTCTTCTGTGTGGAATAAAAGAAGTTTTGCAAAGGTAGGTGGGTTCATTTTTTTTTTTTGTTCTAGCTTCAGTTCAGATACTAAGGTGCAAACCTTGAACAATCAGCCTTAAAAGCTCCCAGTCAAGGTCGCACAGAAAATAAGCCTTAACGGATGGTGTTCAGTATCACATGCAGCCATTCAAAATAACCTGGGGGTTCTGTATCACTACAGAGAATGTTAATAAAGTACTAAGATTTTTATCGTCAACAGTTGAGAATCTTTTAATCCACATTTGAAGCAGATTGATGTGTTAGGTGTGTCACTTTCTGTAGCAGGAGCAAAAAAAAAAACTTTTAAGGAGTTTCCATGACTACAAAACTACATGCATTAGCTTATATATAAATGTTACATTAAAGACGTAACCTGGAGGTGATGAGCTAGGAGTAAGAGTAAAGGTAAAACAAATTAAAGATAAAAAAAACAGTATTTTTAAAGATTATTTATAGATGTATAACTTAAATGTTATGACCTTTATATGCATATGCATTATATGTTAAAATGCTAATATCTAAAAATAACAATTATGAAAACATTTTTTTAAAAATCTAAAAAGATCAAGGCGAATAACTATTTTTAGGACAATTTTACTTTTCCAGGAGACTGTTGGAGCCCATTTTATAATATGCCATGGTAATTTATTTAACAAACATTAATATTCATCAAGTTCCCCTATGTTAAATGTCAGCTGTAAAAAGAAAAAAAAAAAAAAAAAATTAATAAAATAAATTAATGTTCCGTTGTCTCCATTGCTTTCAGTGTTTAAAGGGTATGTTATTACATGTACAGTATATCCGGGAATAAATTTAATATTTTCGTAAGACTTAATATTAGAAAGGATTTGTTGTTTGCTTTGACTGAGTAGTCGCTGCTCTAGTCAGTGATTTTTTTCTGTTTAAAGTACCAGTAATAGCAGTGTTGGTGATACTGTTCATTTCCCTTTCTATGCTTCTCATACAAACAAATGTAAAAAAAAAAAAAAAAAAAAAAATAGTTAGCTCAGTATTTTAAAAAAAATTTTTTCAAGTGCTATTTTATCTCTAGTGTTACTAACAATGTTGGGGGACATTACTTTTTAAAGTAACCAATTACATTACAAAATTACTGTCAGTTACAGTTGCATTACAGTGTTACCTTCTGATAAAAGTAACTAGTTTGAGTACTTTTCCATTGCAGAAAATAAAACTCCTTCGTGATTATTTATGCATGTTGTTTTAGTCAAGACCTTAATCAGTTAGCTACTAACAGCAGGGATAACAGAGAGGGGGGTATGGGACTCACACACTAACAGAATCACTGCTGTCTGGCTCACGGATTACTTAAATTGTCTGAATAACAGAATTACATTTTTGAAAATGTAACTAAATAACTGAGTACTTAAATGGCAGACCTAACGCGTTAGATTACTTGTTACATCAAAAAAGTAATCCAAGTACTCTAACGTGTTACTTTGTATGTGTTACACCCAACACTGGTTACTGACGTACAGTTCCAGTGACTGTGTGAAGTTTTACATGTTCTCATGTTACAGAATTCTATATTTTTTTACTATACACAAAAACACCAGAGGTTTATCAATGGTATTCCGTGCTTTCTGCCCAGGAGTCTCAGACTAGGATCTATATCCCATGTGACCCTGATAGGATAATAACAGTGGTTAGCTCTGTCGTCTTCACCTCCAGGGTCCACGTTTAATTTTTAACTCATACTGGGTGTACTGTATGTGTATGGGTTTTCATGTTCTCCCCGTGCTTGGTGGGTTTCCTCCGGGTGCTCTGGTTTCCTCCAACAGTGTGCACACAGTGTGTGAATGTTGACTGGACAACCTACAGTACCAAGATTGTACAGTACAAATTCCAATTTTTACAATGCTCATCTTTGCCCTTCACAGTCGCTTCTTGAATTACAAAGGTTTCTATATGGATCAATGGAATTCTTTAGATCATGATAAAATGTGTCCTAGTATGCAAAAATCAATTTTTTTTATTTTTTTTTACATATTCAGATTGGTCTCCAGTATGTATAATTTTCCCCTTTTTGTCCTTTTTATTTATTTTTTTTGTAATCGACCGGGGTAGTACAAGCGTAACTTGCTCTGTTAAAAAAAAAAAAAAAAAAGACTGAAAAGGTTTTTTTTTTTTTTTTTTTTTACATTTAGTTAAAATTGACTTGTAGTTGATGTCTAAAGGCTGGTGTTAGGGCTGCCAAGAAATATGTGAGACATATAATTTTAATGTCACTCCAGTCACAGGTCAACTCTAAACCTAAATAAATCATTCTCTGAATGATGGAAGTACTTGTGCAGATGGAAGAGTTTGTAGCTCTGACTGACCAACATGCTCATGCGAACACTGAAGTGCCTCATTTGCTGTCTAATGGCTCCTGGACAGTACAAAACACAACTTCTTGAAAGCATAATTAGACTTACAATTTATTATATTGCTCTATATATTTAATATACAGCATTTTCCTGTTAGGAAGTTTAATGAAGTTTTATAAGAAAAACTTAGTGATGTGCTTCATGTCATCATATGGTCTTTGATGTTATTGCAATGCTATATGTATACTTAATGACCAGGTGTAAACATAGTTTTAAATTCTTACTGGTACTTTGTAGCCAACAGGAGGTGAATAAACCACAGAGGTAGTGGACAGTGTTGTAAATTTCATACGTTTCTCTTTATGTCTTCACTTTTTACTTTAGAATAGCGTCAGCTAACTAACTGTCAAAATAGTGCCTTTGTTCAGGGATTAGAGATTCAGCCTTATGTAAGACATAATGTTATCAGATGAAAGTGCTTCCGTGACTGGTTTCGGATGTAGATGTTGGTCAGGCAGCTGCTCTCCTCTCCTTTTTCGAGTATTGCCACTGAGTACCGCCATTGTGTGCAAAGCACTTTCACTTTTAGACTTCAGTTATACTGTACATGTTCTTAATTTAATAAAGGAAAGAGTAACAAAAGTCTCACTGCTGTTAATCACACAATTGCTATGGATGAAAGGGAAATATGTTACCCTGACAATTAGATATGTGATGTACACTGAGCTGTACTCAATATGAGCTTTTATTGAGAATATCCACAAAATCCACAAATATGTGTGGAATATTCATAAGTGCAATGATAGGCATAAGTTATTGATGATGCAAAGATGCATAGTGGATGAAGCAGTGCCATAATTTAATATTAACAGGAAAATAACTTAAACTATTGTTATGCTGAATGCAAATGTGACAGTGTTGACAAAATTCCACGTTATGCTACAGTAAATAATTTGGGTAGAGTTTGTCTTTGCATAATTTGCTAAATGCATCATTCATATGCTTAAAATTCATAAATTTGCTTTAAAAATGACCTCAAATTTTATATAATTTAAGACATATGGTGTTAACATTTTATGGTTCTGACCACAGCAGTATCAATGGCAAATGTATAAAATTAAATAAAAATATACAGTAATGTATATCAAACTTACAATACCTGACCAGTTGACGAGGTTATAGAACAAACAGGAAGTCAAGAAGAAGTCCTTGGATTTATGGTTGACCACAATATTGCTTAACTATTCTTATTTTTTTAGAAATGCGTTGACAGAAACTCAGGACATAATTCAACAAATTAAAGATTTAATTTGAGTTTTATTTTTTATATATAAAATGTGAGGACACATATAGTGAGGACATTTTTTTATAAAATAAAAATTATTGTATAAATCAGCTTTTAAAACTGATCATAATTAAAATATGAATTTAAACATGAATAAATATATATTTTTAATTTTATATTAAAAAAAAACAGTATTATGTGCTGGACATGTTTCGTCCTACTTCTCAAAAATGACTGAGGTGCATTACTGTAGTTTCTGTGTCTTCTGCATACTCTGTCTCTACACGGTAAATGTTTGTGTTGATTGTCTCTGTTGAGTGACACAAATGGCCATGGCCACCTTGATCTTGATCTGATACATACAGTAACTGCTTATAACTTCACTTCTACTCAACATTTTAATTTAATTTACGGTGCAGGTTTAACAGGTTTAAGTTAGGCAAATACCTAACAGCAAAGTTTCATCCATTTCGTCCAGTCAGTTTTTTGTGATGCTGTGCCAGGACAGACATATTTACAAACAGTAATTTTTATTTATTTATACAGATATAAGGTATAACATTTATTTACATGAAATATTATTCTACTTGATAAAATATTACTTACCCGTACAAATAGAAAAATCTCAAATGTACAGTATATCTATCTTAAATGTCTGTGTAAAATTTACCTTGAAAGTTTGAGAAAGCATCACACAAAACAGTAAACATGAAAAAATCTCACCTTATGTGCAGTAAATGATCTCCAACATTTTCTTTTTCTCAACCAAAGGTTTATTTAAAAATGTACAGGAAACTGTGTGGCCATAAACACACCAATGTGTGTATCTGTGTATGTATATATATATATATATATATATATATATATATATATATATATATATATATATTAAAAGGGCAAGATAAATTTTGTGGATTGTGTATTTAGTAAAAAAAAAAAATAAATGTTGTGCTTTTCTCCCCCATCTAATAGGTAACAATACAGTTGTGACAATAAAAGTCACCAATCCAAGATTTATGAATGGTTGTATCCACCTCCATAATCTACACTTAATCTTAATTTATTTAGGAATACATTTAAACCAGATGATAGTTTATCAACAAGTAAATTATGCGACCATACCAAAAATGTAGAGAAGTAAAATCATCTACTGCCTTATTCTTATAGACACGCTGGAGAAGTGCACAGTCTTCCTGTTCAGTTATTTTATCCTTTTTTTCGGGCAACATGATTTAATAAACAAATCACCAGCTAGAGCTTTCATTAATAAATCACCCATTCTTTTTTGTCTTTCTTAACACGCCGCTAAGGCTGGCTGCGGATAGCCTTGTTTACCACCACAGCTTAGATTCATCTTCATAATAAGTGTTTCTCTGCAACCATGCTGTTTTTCTCAGTCTAAGCAGAGACAGAGAGTGCGGAAGCGTCACCATTCACCAGTCCAATTTTCTCCACCTGCTTAGACATAATGTTCCCTCTATTAACTTTTTTTCGCCTGGAACTTCAGAGTGAAGCTAAATGCACCCCTGAAGTGCTTTCATTTTTCTTTTTGCATTGTCTCCATGAAAGCCCATGACTGTGTCCTCCTAAATGCCGGATTAGTCTGTGGTTTTCTGGATTAATATCTAACCAAAACAACCAAGCGTTTAAAGAAAAAGAGAGATATTTTTAAAGAGCAGAAACAGTGTGGAGGTCAGGACCAGAGAACTGTTTGGCCCTAAACAAAACACTGCTTGCCAGAATCTTTGGCCAGGCTGTGGGTCCAAGGTTAGAACACTGCCTGGATTTGTTTCTGAAAAGATGGGCTTGGGTCAGGACTTGGTGATGAAGAAAGTGTAAACAGCCTCAATGGATGAATGGTTCTGTATAAATAAATAACTAAGTCTGTAGGTAAATAAGCAAGTATGTTAGATATATGCAGTAAGTACTTTATATTACAAGTAATTGAGTAAGTACGTAAGTATCTGTGTATGTATTTAAGGAAGGTAAGTAAATATTTATGTAACTACATATAAGTTTATGTTTAAGTATGTAAGGTATGTATGTAAATATAGTACTGTATATAAGATTCATACATTTAAGTTTGTAGGTAGGTAAATATTTTTATATAAGTAAATAAGTTAGATACATATAAGTATGTATAAGTAAATAATACATATACGTAAATAAGTTAAATACATACACTGCCTGGCCAAATAAAGAGTCACCATTTCAGAAGGGTTTAATTATTAGGCTGCATCAAGCAAAAAAACTGCCTTCTGAACTGCTTTAAAAGCCCTTTAACACATTATTAAAGATCAGTTAAACACTTGGTCTGGTTGCAGGATAAAAAAAATCAACAGTTAAAACTATAGCTATGTTCAGTTGTGAAAGTAAGATAATTTCCATAATGTTCACACGCAATGTATTTGGGACTAAACAGCCATGTGGCCTTAAGAAAACCACTTGTTATTGAGACTCAACAGTAAAAAGCTTAAAGTTGCTAGGGAGCATAAAGATTGGATTTATATTAATAGCAACGGCTAAGATTGACCCAATAGCTTAGATGTATCCTTTTTGAGAGTGATAAGTACATCTTAGACTGTGCAACTTTTTTGGGCCGCTGCTCTGCTCTGTTCGGCTAGGAAACCTTGCTCCTGGCATCCATGTGAATGTTACTTTGACCTACCCAAACTATGTTACTGACCAAATACACCTCTTTATGGCAACAGTTTTCCCTAATGGCAGTGATCTCTTCAGGCAGAAAAATGTGTCCTGCCACATTACCGATATTGTGCAAGAATAGAATGAAGAACAAGAGTTCAAGAGATTAGGGCATTGATTTGACTTTGAGATTCCGCCGATCTCAATCCAACTGAGGATCGATGATATGTGCTGAAGAAATTCTTCTGACAAAGTCCGCTCCACAGAACTCAAAGAATCTAAACCTATAAACTAGTAAACTGTAAATTTGCCATATTTTGCTGAATGCATAAAGACTGATCATAAAGACACACATTTTCTTCTTTAAAAACATAACAATTTTTTTTTTAAATAAATTCCTTTTCTGATAATCAAGTAAGGCCAAATCAAAACGGATGCCCACAGCTTTAGAAATAAATAATGTAAAACTTATCCTTAACAATTATGTTTTTCTCATTTTGAAGACCTTTCATCGTCCTTTATCTTTTTTTAATGCTTTCTCTTTTTCTTCCTTTCTTTTCCTGGTTCATAAGATGACCACAGGGTTCCACAGAGCTTTGTGCTCTTGGGTTTACAGGTAGTTCCCTGAACCTACATTAAAGCTAGAATTTTTGGCAGATATGAACAAATTGCAGTTCTACTTCGGGTTTAATCAAGGAAGTATTTTACTAGTAGCAAAAAATAGACACTGCAGTGCACCAGATACTTTTATTTACAATTATATACAATATTATTATATGATATAGTTATATCATTGAGTTGGCCTCACCTGTTTCAATGAATCAATCCGGATATATGATATGATAATAGAAAATGGCTGTCCTGTAAAGATGTCCTGATGGTGAATAATCCTAATTTCAAAACATGCTAAACAAAACAGTTTAGTTCACAGTCCAATACAGTAGAAAACAGCTCAAAATTAAGAGAAAACATTGTGGAAAACAGACACAAAAAGGTCTCTGGGATTCCCCTTGTGACTTAAAGGCTCAACAGTGAGATTCACTGTAACTTTCACTGGGATATTTATTTCCTTATGCGCGGTTACGACTTTGGGTAAAATGATGGCAATGGAAAGAAGACTGATTTCGTCAAGCTTTACATTGTATATTCATGCCAAAGGCATACAAGACACACACTGTCGGATTTAAGAACAAATCGGACTTATGAACATGCTCCCAGAACAGAATTTTTTCATTAGTCGGGAACTACTTGTGTATACAGAATATATATATATATATATATATATATATATATATATATATATATATATATATATATGTATATATCGCATTTTTACCATTGTTTTGGTGTCCCTGTGTGCTGCATGTTTTCCCAACCACTTTTTGTGCCTCCGAGTATAAATCTTGCTGACAAACAGAATGTCAGCAATATTATATATAAAATAATTAACACCATCTGAAAAAAAACCCGAAATTCTCATTTCTGCCAAAAAAATCACTGTGGTACAGACATCTTTAAAGATGCCTATGTGGAGTGAATATGATCATGCAGACAATGTTCCATCCTATTGTTGAGGAGCTTTCCCCACTCATTTATAAATCATAGATCAGGTCTTAGTGCTGCTGCCTTGGCTTGCATAAGCTTGTTATAATTTCAGCACAGTTTAATGACAGAGAGAGATGCACACTGGTTCAGAGTGGAGGGTGGTAGAGTTGCAAAAGCTCCTGGCAAGATGCCATGCTGCATTAAAGAAAGTGCACTCTAGTGTGTTTGAAGTGGACTAACAAGACAGTGTTCTACAAGAGCCAGGACTAGACTAGGACAAGAGCCCAGGATCGATTGGCACTGACCCAGCACCCAGATATTTAAATCCAACAACCCACTTTAAGCTCCTCTATAACCTTACCCCTACTGTGCAATGAAGAAATCAGACACTGTGAGAAAACCCTCTCGCTAGCTGATTTCTTGTTCTCTTCCACAGGGAAATTAGATTCCGGTGCCAGGGTGCTCCATTCCGCCGCTCAAAGTTGATGATGCTACTGCGGCAAAATGCGTTCGGGGATGCATTATGAGCAGGGGAGCAGTTAGCAGTCTGTTACAAACACCTTATGACTGATCTGAGTGTTATAGCTATGGTCGAGCAGCAGTATACAGTCACATTGTAAATCTGTTATTTCTGTCGCACCTGTCATGTCATGGAATCATCTGTTGTATAAGTCACTCTTCAAAAATCTGAGTTATGTGTTAACAGATCGTTAATGATTGTCATGTTGGCTCAGGCTAAAAACACACACACACACACACACACACACAGGCAAAAAAAGAAATGCTTGCAGCATCATTTTCTAAAATGCTAATTCTGGAATAGCATTCATTTTCTTTTCTTTGCTTGACCTCTATGAGCTATCTTGATAAGGCATCATTTGCTTCTTTGTCCCATTGTTTCTACATTGTTCTACTGTTCTATTGTTTCTGCAGGGGTGCACAAATCCTTCCCTGAAATGGCTTTCTAGGCTACATACTGTCCATAGTGGTTCTTACATGTGGATTTTAATTATGTTTATCTGGTAAAATTACTTGTAGGTATACTGTGTGTACAAAAGTTCAATAGTTGCCTAAATTAGTAAATATTTCTATGAAAATCTAAAATATTTAAATGGCTAGACATGGACCAGATAAGTCTGCAAATAAATAATTATGCATTTGTGTGAGTATTGTCTGTTTCCACCTTCAGTGGCAGCATGTGTATTGGTTAGGTGTGAACGTGTGCATGATGGTCTGTGATAGACGCGATCCCATCCAAACTGTGTTCCTATGATAGATTTTGGATCCACTGCAACCAGACCAGGATAAACCTTACTAAAAATGAATGAACGCATAGTACATGTATTACCTGTGCATTATTAATCCCTGAAATGGGCTTGGATATTTTTCTCTCTTTATACAAAAAAAAAAAGAAAAGAGAGAGAAAATTGCTTTAGTTAAAAATACATTTTAAGTCGAACATTTTACGAACATCGTTAACATTTTAACATTAAAAAATGTGTTAAACTTTCCTTCTTATAATTATACTACAGTATTTAGTGGCAAAATAATAAAAAATTGTGTATGTGTGAAAGTCTGGTGGATATCTACTATAAACGATATTTGATTGTAGTAATATTGTAGGAGAGCAGCAAAATTCATGATAATTGTACTAAATAACTTAACAAACAGTTTTAGATTGTTTTGTTGCCATTAAACCTTTGAATCCTAGGTAGGTACTGTAGATTTTGATTTGATTAAATTAAATTTTTGATTCACGTCGATTCAATAGCATTAATGTTTCTGTCTGGTCAAATGCTCGCCCTATCATCCAGAGATCACAAGTTCGGTGATGCTGTTACCTCTTGCAGCCGGAGGTCTAGAGAGAACCTGAAAACCCTGAAGAAGTGAGATACTCTCAAAGTATTTATGGAAGATGCAAGTGGTTTTTATCTTCTGTGGTTTATTTTTAGGAAATCTGTCAATTTTAGAAATTTAATATTTGTAAGGTTACCTACATCATTTTTAAAAGTATGAATTGATTATGAATAAAAACAAAAAATTGGGGATTCAATTTAAATAAAATGAACAACAAAATATTGATTTATTCTAACATAAATATATTGAAACACAAAAATCTTTAAATTTCAACGTAGGAAACAATAGCTTTAACTAGTTTCCTCAAACTCAAACTTCTGAAGAGCTCCTGAATCCAGGCCTCCAAGTCCTCCAGTATGTGAGGCTTTGTATGGGAGGTTAAAATAACATAGTTAGTGATGTGGACTTCTCGGAGGCCATTCATGAGGTCCGCGTCGTCCCAGCCAACATCCTGGAAAATGCTGGTCTAACCATGCATGTACGAGCAAAGTGGGTTTGGTGTTCCATATACTAGTTCTGAATCTAGTGATACTAGTTCTATTGCAATTAAATATTGCCTTTCAGGCACCCTGTAGTTGCCATCACCTAATTTGTAAAGGGTAAATGAAGTGTAAATGTCAGTATTGGACAATTATCAGAAACTGGGGGACCAGGGGTAGCTTGGTGGTTAGGGTGTTAGACTGCTGATTACTAGGTCCCCGGTTCAAGCCACTGTTGGACCCCTGAGCAAAGTCCTTCACCCCCGTTGAGCTGGGAACCTGACCACAGAAATGCTGTATATATCATCTCCATGATAAGAAATATCTGTCGCCTGATGTGCTGGATAGCACATACAGTAGACGAACCCTAAACATTTCAGAAATTAGAAGATATTTATAGCTCTGGTATCCATTAAAGTTTTTTTTTATTTGTTCAAACCAGTGTTACTTATAATACACATTTAAATGTGTCTAAGTCTACGTATTGAGTGCAACCTACAGCTAAGCCAATATTAAATCTCAAAGTCCTATTCCAACATCCTGCTTCTGTTTTTTACATTGCCTCAGCTGTGCTGCAGCTCTTCTGCCTGTTTTGCTGCATTGTGCACAGTGATGCACAGACTGACTGTTGCAAAGGCACGCACCATTTTTATTTTTTTATTTTTAATGCATAAAGACATTTGGTGGAAAATATTAAAGCCATCTGGTGACATGGTTTTAGCTGTAGGGTGAAAGAGCTGAAACAGATCATGTTCTCCAGAAGTGTGCAGTCTCTGGGTGGTGACCTGTATTCAGTTCTGCAGCAGACAGAGAGTTGCGTAGCCATGTAGGCGATTGTAGCTATAAAGAGGTGGCATTCGGTATGGAGGCTTTGTGACGAGGCCGAGAGCGAAAAAGAAAGAGAGGAGAAAAACAACAAGGATTTTATTTGATGTTTTTTCGAGGCATCTTTTGCTGTTGATGTCAAATTCATAATTATCTCTCTCTCACTGTCACTCTGACTCTAGTCCTCGTCCATGCATGCTCAGTCTTCCCTTTACTCTTTTATCTTTTGACATCTGTAGTCTTTCTCTAGCTCACTGCCGTCCCGCCTCTCCCTCTGCGTCTCCCTTATCCACCTCCCTCTGAACCCTCAAAGAAGCTCGAGACACTACAATTTCTTTCTTAAGTCTGATTCTTCGTTCCTTACTACAGTAGTGTCACTGAAGGCACAATGCATTTCAAACCCCAGTAGCATTTCATTGCCCTCTCCATCTCCACTCACACACTCACACACACAAATCCTTTGCTGTGGACTTGCCTCAACTGAAGCAGTATTAGATGAGATTTGATGGCCTGGTGGGCTGCGAATATTCCCTGTGTGAACGGGACAGCTGTCTCGCCCGTGCTGCAGTCATGATGGATGGCGGGATGAGATGTAGAGACATATGGTAATGTGTAAGGGTGGTAGAACCATGGTGATCTGAAGTGGAAGTCAGCCACGACCACACACACGCACACACACTTTCAGATACGGCTATAGATCCCATCAGGTTTACTTTCAGTTCTAAATAATGCAGTGAGACAGAAAATGAACACTCATTCCTCACTATTGTAATGACCGATTTATTTCTAGTATGTTAAGGCGCTAGACACCAGATATGCAGCAACTGCTCTAAACAACGATCCAAATTGGCTCGGACAGTTGTCTTACTTTGCATCCATAAACAATGCAGCCAGGGAGCCGGCGAGGCTGTGAGTGCTCTGACAGTCACTAAAGAAACAAACTGGCAAATCTGATGATTGCTTGAGATCAAGAGAGACCGGGGTGGAGAGGAGGGGTGTTTCCTATAACTCACTGCATAGAGCCTTGGGCTGAGTCAGCCAGAAACACCAGAGGCAAGCCATTCAGAGGCACTGATGTGGAGCAACAGAGTGAAAGTGGGAGGATATTAAGGATTAGTGAAAAGCGAGCTGGAGAAAAATGACAGAAAAAATGTGCCACCTGCTGTTGAACACATAACAATGTATGGGGTGGGATTTGTGCTTTTCTTGTTAAAAACGTACATGCCACAATTTTTCCTTGTATGACAAAGTATCAGCAGTAATCCCCTTTTCCACAGTCAGTGCCTTGAATGTGAATAATGCAGAATAATAATATAAAAGAATAATATAAAACCTTACTCTACAGCAATTGCCCAAGACGTCACTATTTGCTAAAAAAAAAAAAAAACACCTTCAGTTAATAAATTCTGTCAGGTTATTACAGCTAAAGAATGTAACAAAAAAGTAAAAGCAAAAAGGACGTTTGTGCCATTTTTTTTAACAAAGCATTTTTTCAGTGCTTAGTCACAACGTAATATTTTCACTATTCTTTTAATTCAGAAAAATATTTGTCAAGCAAGGTGTTCGAGTCAAACCAGGACTTTTGATTGTGTTTAAGAGTAAAACACTTTATTTCTAACTATAAGAACTAATGAACTTATCCGAGCAGTGTTGGGGGTAACGTGTTACAAAGTAATGCATTAGAGTACTTGGATTACCTTTTTGACGTAACGAGTAATCTAACGCGTTAGGTCCGCCATTTAAGTACTCAGTTATTTGGTTACTTTTTCAAAAATATAATCCGTTATTCAGACAATTTATTTAATCCGTATGACAGAGAGCAGTGATTCTGTTAGTGTGTGTGTGTGTGTGTGTGAAAGTCGTCCTACAAGCCCCTCTGTTATTCCCCCTGTTAGTAGTTAACAGATTATGGGACAAACTTTAATGAGTGATGATGGTAGAATTATTATAAAGGTCTTGACTAAAACAACATGCATGAGGAATCACAAAGGAGTTTTCATTTTTTGCAATGGAAAAGTACTTGAACTAGTTACTTTTATCAGAAAGTAATGCTGTAATGTAACTGATTACTTTTTAATGACAGTAATTTTGTATTGTATTTAGTTACTTTAAAAAGTAACGTCCCCCAACACTGTTCACTAGTGCTTAGATACTATGAAAAGTTTTATCAGTACACCAGAGCCATGATCAGACTGCCTGCTTCTTGTCTGAAACGCTGGCAGCCCAGGAACTCCTTTAATGACCCAGATGTGTGGAAATGGCTGTGGAGGTGAGGTCCGGATTGTATGGGAATGTAGCAATAACTCCCAGCCAAGTTCTTTTAATGTGCAAACGGTGATTAGGAAGATGCGTCTGCTCCACAAGTTGGCGACAAGTTATCTATCGATTTTAAAGGTTCATCACTGAACGTATGCAGGAGCGAATGCAATGGGCTCCAAGCTACCTCGGCCAGGATGGTCATTCACAGATGTACAGCCTTTTTCAATATGTTTGCACCATTCAGTTTTTTACTGCAGCTAAGAGTCTTATCACTGTACTGTGCTTGAAGTCTTCTGTAAATGTCTAATCGGTTTTTACACTTTCATTCAAATAAAATTTCATCAGTCCTGTTTGGCTTAAACACTTTTTGTATGTTGGTGGAATTTTGGAGTCAGTTGGAAACCAATGCAAATATGCAGACGTATACAAGCACAAATTTGCACCATGTAGAATACTGTCTACAGAATGAGGTATATGGTCTATTTTTTTGTTCTAACAACGAATGTTATACAGGAATTCGAAAAGTAAAAAATCGTGACAGGATCATGGGTCTCATTTTTGCTAGCCCGCCCGGTCTGATCACAAAGAAAAGCCAATGTGGCACAAATTGCTAAAAATAGAAATTTAGAAATCATTGCTGCCCACAATAGAAATGTGTCAGAACACCCAGATGTCTTGTGGAGCCGAGCTATGCCATGCCATGCCCTTATGGTACAAGGGGAGACTCCTCAATATTGGGCTTAATAATGTTTGGGTTTAAATGTTCCAGCTGATCAGTATAGTAAACATATTGTAGGTCTCAATAGTATATCAGTATAACAACACAACTAGATCACAATATTGTTACCAGTGGCATTATAATTATTATTCCAAAGGAGCTTAACTTTAGAAAAAGCAGAAAGACTGTGATGTTTTTGCCATATTTTAAAGCCTCGCTTCCCACACTGTGGGCACGCTGCCATTTTAATAATTCTAATCTAAAATGGGTTTTGGGCTCAATGCCCAGTCTGGACTGCAACCCTGAATTATTATTATTTTGGTCACTTTCCTTCCTTTTGCAAATATTTTATGTTTTTTTTTTTTTTTTCCTTTTTAATACTGTATGCATTATGGAGCAAGTATTATATTCCTTGACTTTAATTCAGATAGGGGACTAAATGGAAGGAAGGAAATAGAAGCAATGACCAAGCAAAGGAGTTCAGTGAAGGAGCTGAATATAGCATAAAGACAGATATGCAACTATTTTAAACCCGGGATTCGCTTCCCTGCTTATCATGCTGGCTCAGAGGTGGAGATGAGGCTGGATAAGAAAATGAGGCGCAGTACCGATATCCTTCTTGCTCTCTCTTTCTCTCTCTTTTTCTTTCTCTCTTTCTTAATAAAGACACAGCCCCTCCACAAATGCACTGCAAATGTTTGTGCGTAATCAAATGAAGGTAGCGAACTTGGTATCTCATTTCTCACTTATACCCAGAACTAATATTTTACTTTAAGTAGTCCACTGTGTACATTATTGGAAAATGCACTCTTGCATAAGGAGCAATCTTTAGCGCATGTTCTATCTGCACACAATTTTTAGGTTATAATAGTCTAAAGCTGGAACTAAATATTATATATATAAAATACGCCCATTTTTTTGTTTATTACACACTTCAGTGGTTGAGTTTAATAAATTGACTTTAATTTAAGCCTCCAGGGTTTTATGAATAATAATAATAATAACAAAAAAATCTGTAAAACAAAAACGATACAAGTTATAATTTGTTATACAGAAAGCGTTCATATAAAACATTTCATTAAGAATTTCCTGCTTTTTTTTTTATATAAGCACCTAGCGGTGCTAATAAGTTTGCTAATGCTCACCTCCCTTTGGAGAATTTCGTGACACCGATGTGGTCATTATGTGAATGAAAGTTATTTGGTCAGATCTAGCAGACATAACAGAAATAATTGAAAATAATTGGCATTCCAGTGCAGACGCGCTGTGATCCACCATTAGCCTCCATCTGGTGGATAGAAAGATAGATTAAAAAGAGCAAGCAAACCAGACATTTGACTGATACCGAGGGGCAAAAGCCAGCATCCATTCACAGCACTGCCAAGTGCCAAGCCAACATGTCACCTTTTAAATGTTAACCGCGATGAGCACTGCATAATTAGCAGGAGCCAATTTGTGGACAACACCACAGCCTGAAGCCTGCAATGAAACCAGCCAATCGTGAATAGCTACGATCAAAAGACGATTAAGAGATTAGAAGCTAACCAGTAACATGGGGTGTAAGTGTTGCCAGCAGTGACAGCTGGTCATGATATTAGACGGGAGAGCTTAAGACTGATACCTATGCTTAGGATTGAGAAATGCGTTATATAGCATGCGTTTGATTTTACAAGCAGGGGAAGCTTTTATTTGTTACATATACATTACACCACAGTGAAATTCTTTTCTTTACAGACCTCAGGTTAGAACACTTAGGTGATGCATGACACAGCGCCCCTGGAGCGGATAGGGTTATGGGTTAAGGGCCTTATCGAAAGCAGCGGCTTAGCACTACTAGGGCTTCAACGCTTTACCTTATACTGAAGTTAGTAACACTTAAAGCCACCACTGCGTAAAACTGTGGGAAGGGATTCGAAACTATTCCTAGAGAACAAACTGACGTTGTAATACATTGCTGCGACTCGACTGCCTGGAAATATAAGGGATACAGGGGGAACTACAGTATTAGACATGCACTTAAAGTTTAAATTAAAAATTTGTAAATTTTCATGCCATATTTTTTATAAATACAAAACCTAAAAGCGATAAAAGATATAACCTGTTTGTTAACCTTACAGTTTTGGTATTTACTCATTGTATAATTTGTAGCTTGAACCAATAGTGTACAGTACATACTTATAGACAATAAGTATTACTTTATCCTGTATATGGGGTTGCAGGGAGCCTGGAGCCTATCCCAGGAGACTTTGAACAGGGTGCCAATCCATCGCATGGCACACATACTAACACTATGGGCAATTTGGGAACGCCAGTTAATCTAACCTGCATGTCTTAGAACTGTGGAAGGAAACCGAAGTTGTCGTTGGTCTTTTAGACTCTCCTGACAAGGGGGTGCAACAGCGGACAATTCGGTCCGCACATACAAGCTTGGCACAGGTTTTACGCCGGATGCCGTTCCTGACGCAACCCTTCCATTTTATCTGGGATTGGGATAAATGGCAGGCAAAACACCTACCACTGAGCCACCATTGCCCTATTGGAGAAAATTAGGGTACCCAGAGGAAACCCACCAAGATCCATGTACACAGACCCGAGGCGGTAATTGAACCAAAACTCTGGAGGTGCAAGGCCACAGTGCTAAACACTAAACAGTGTGCTTAGTGTGGGTTCTTTTTCTACAGTTTATTTACTGCAGTTTAAAAGCATTAAGATTAAAAAATCATGAAGTAAATACATCCTCTCAGTTATGCTCAATAACTGAGAAGACAACAAGTCAGTTACTTGAATTAATGCGACTATAAGATTAAAATGCAGCAACTTTGTGAAAATAACTTGTAAATAAGTGTTAAAACTTTAAGTTTTATGAACTTTCAATTCTTAAAAAAATAAAAACAAAACAGAGCCGTATGAAAATAAGTTTAGGTATTGGTGGCTCAGTGGTTGGTTTCTTGCCTGCCATGCAGAAGGCCTGGGTTTGGTTCCCAGCCAGTGGATGCAATGCTGGTTCCAAGCCTGGAAGAAATTGCATTGCCATAGGAGCAGTGACCTTTAGAGAGGAGCAGTTGAGAGACCAACAACAATGAAGCTATACAGTAGTTCTGCGGTGGTGTGAAAATTACTCATGGTTAAGTGGTAAAAAAAAAAACATAGTTGATCGATATCAGCTTGCAATTCCTATTATTTGCTCAAATTAGTTGATGTTTGAAAAGCCCTACAAGTAACCGTAGTGGGATCTTTATGGAGTTAATTGATCTTCAGCCTGGGAGATGATGGAGGCATAATCCATTGCCTTCTGCTAGATGGAGTGATCTCATAATTGGACAAGTGCTTAGGTCCAATGCAGACAAATGAAATATCAGTCTGACAGACTATAAATTTGATTCAACCTAATACCTACTGTACATCTGAGCAAGTGCTGAAATGCAATATGGGCGAATTCCACCTCAATCTGCAACACAATCAATTGGATCTGACTTGAAATGTGCACATTTTTGCCAAAGACAGACAAGTGAACATGGAAGAAACAAGACGGGGGGAAAAAAAGATGCAGTCTATTCAAGTTAACAGCTGAGTAATGATGAATTGTTAGGGCGGATGGATATGTATTCATAACTGTCATTCTTAGTCACTGTTCCTTGCAACATTATATAAGCCTCTTTGTACTGAGAATCGCATACATTGATGTCCAAAAGTACATAAAAAAAAAACCTTCTGTGCTTTACATTTTTTGAGACATCATGAATTTCATGGATACAAATTTTGCACAAACACACCCACCCAGTCATGCATAACAGAGAGGTGACAGGCATTAATTAATAAGTACTGCATCGAAGAAAAAGATTTTTCCTAAATGTGAATAAATGAATGAATGGATGTGACAAGAAATGAAGTTACCACATTCCTGCAAATGAATATTAATTAATTAAGATAGATTCAAACTGTACATACATTCATACATGGCTACACATGGTACTGGATGATCATACAGTATGTGTTTTTTCCCCCTTTTTTATTTGTATAACATCCACTATATGTTGAAACACGTTTCTGGGAATTTGTGCTTCTTCAGCCACATGAGCATAAGTGAGGTCTTGCACTTTTGTTGGTTGAGGAATCCTGGGGTGCAGTGAGGTTGAGGTCAGGGCTCTGGCCAGGCCTTTCAAGTTCCAATTCTCACCAACCTTGGCAAACCATGTCTTCAAGTATAATCATTTCTGCACAGGGGCATGCTGGTGCATGTTGGAGCCTCAGAGCTTGTAGTTCTAGCGAAGGGAAATTGTAATGCTACACTAGATTACACATTTTAAAAACACATTTTAGACAATCGTGCTTCCAAACCTTGTGGCATCAGATTAAAGGAAAGACTCGCACATTAGCGTGATGGTCAGGTATCCACATAATTTTGAACTCTCCATCTCATAAATACCTTCCAGCTTGTTTCTTGAATTGAAATTGCATTATATTATATGAGCATGCTAATGCAATCATTTTGTTGTGATTTAAATTAATTTTGCTTATAAAGATTCCCCACTGGTATTTATGGCTCTTCACTGATCCAACAATTTTTTTTTTTTTTTTTTTTTTTTTTTTAGTACACCTATTTTTTTATGTACACCTCCCTATATTTAATTGGGATACATACAGAAACTCACACACCAATTTACACACTGTGGACAATTTAGAAATGCCACTTAGTCGTCTACCCTGCATGTTCTTGGGACTGTGTGAGGAAACCAAAGTACCCAAAGGAAACCCGATCAGTATGAAGAGATCATCCAAACTCCATGGAAAGAATTTGTATGTGGATGTTTTTTTTTACATATGGTTATTTGTAGGTTTTTTACCTTCCTCCACTTCAAGATGTTTCAGTGTGCTCTGATGTTCACCCTGTAATCTGTGCAATACTGTTTCCTTTTCGGCTTATAAAATACTGAACATTAAGGGCTATACAGTTAGTTTAATAATGGGTTATAATGAGAATAAGGTTAATACATTCTTATTTTTGCAAAGTATTTACAGTATGCACTTTTTTGGAGGGAGAATGTTAAAAAGTTCTATAAGTAATCTTTAGGGCTTTATTTGAAAGCCAATTATAGTGGGCCTTTATAATATAGTCCTGAGGTTTCCATGGATCTTTATAAAATAATGATAGATTATTTACAAGATATGAAAACACAACCAAGTTTTGTGTAGTTATATGGTTTTACCTTTGCATTAAGAGAGAGAGAAAGAGAGAGAGTGTGTGTGTATCCACTTTGCACCTGTTTGCACCTGTTGCAGTTACAGCTGCAGTCTTCTGAAGCACTACTGTATGTACACCATACACAAACAGACATGTATATTTCAGAGGAATGAATAAGCTTCCTGCTCAAACTAAAGTAATAACCAGGTCAGCAATTAAATTCAAAATTCAAATTCAAATTCAAATTTTATTTGTCACATACACAATAATACAGAGTACCATATGCAGTGAAATGATTTTGTGCGACCGCAGAGTCGCGACGGCAGCCACCTAACCGGCGCCATCATAGAAAATAAGGAATAAGATACATTAGGATAACGAGGGTAAAAAATCCCCTCCCAGACTGTCCTTCGAAAAGGGCAGTGTGCGATCAGGGGTAAAAAATACCTCAGCAACGAGCACATAAAAACATGTAATCACAAGACATAAACATTGCAACGATGAGGGTACAGGGGATAGGAAATGTCCAATGTAGGCAAACAGCTCCAGTCCCTGCAGCTAGCGAGCGCTGGTCCCGATTCCGCCTACCCACACTGAAGGGAATAAGCACACAAAGGCGTTGGATATGGGGAAGGTAGAGTGTCTATCTGTAGCTGTTATGTGTGTGCGTGTCAGTTTGTAAGCCTGTAACATCCCGTAACAGTCTGCGCCAGGTGTCCTTGAAGGGGGGGGGGGGGGGGGATTCCAGAGCGTCTCGTTATCTTGGTCTTACAATCCTTACATTTGCTACTGTAAGAAGAAACAAACAGCAAACATAGCTGGGCATTATCTAATCGATAATGAAATTATACTGTTCCCTTCCAAAAGGGCGCGGTTATATGATGATGTCCCAGATAGAAGAGACACTTGTGGCCTATCTCTTTCCTGGGACATCATCCTCCCTGAAAAAGCACTCCCCACCAAGCCGCGTAGACTGACATCTTTTCTTGTGGGGAAAAGCTTTCAGGCAGCTGATCAGGCTGGTGCTCTACTGCACACCATGGCGGTTTTGCAGGCTTACCAGGCTGACCTGCTAAAAGACTTGAGCATTGGCGGAGCTCTTCAATAGCATTCCTGGAATTATGTTAAGCCACGCTATGCTATCGGCTGTTTTTATGGCTGTGATGGTGCTCTGCGGAGAGTTACCTGTGGCTAAATCCCACGGGAATCAAGGATTAGGATCATTCCTCCATGATCCAACCATATAGCCCTCTGGGAAGCCTTCGGGAAATTCATTCCCTGCCATGCTCAGGAGTCGGGATTGTTGGCCACCCAATCCCGACTGGATTTGATCCTTGTGAGGGGTGAAGCACAGAGAGAGAGTGTTATGAGCCGGGCACCCCCTTGTAGGACTGGGGTGCGGAGTGTTATGCTTCGAAGTCCGCCTCAAAGAAGTCAGACATACGTACTGTCTTTTTCACAAAGAAGAAGTCCAGGACTGTGGGGGTGGCCCTCCCCAGGAAGGGGCGCATAGAATTCCTCTCAAGGATGAAGTGTTCTCCCTGGCACCCCCAGGAGGTTGGTGTTCTTGCTTCGCCACCACTGGTGTTTCAGCCAACACCGCTCTCCAAGAAATGTTAGTTTTTCGGTCTTTTCCTGCCATGTTTCAGGATGCTAAACATCTAACACTACCCCCTGGCTGATTCTGGCTCAGTCTCAGGAACTAGCGCTTCGACATCGGGATGTCATCCTAGCTCATCTTCGTTCCTTAGGATTGAGACTTAAGCCAGAAAAGCATTCTCTTTTCTGCTCAAAACACAACATATTTGGGTGTCACGTAGAATTCGAGCGCAATGCGAGCACAGGTGTCTCCTGCATGTTTCAAATCTATTTCCAACACCCTGAAGGAAACCAAGCTAGGCCAGAAAGTGACTGTTCATCACTTTCAGAGATTTTAGGTCTCATGGCAGCTGCGTCCATGATGATACCTTTTGGCCTTCTGCACATGAGATTGTCTCAGTTGTGGCTAAAAGCAAGGGGATTTTTCCTCAGGGTTAATCTCCGAAGGCAAATAAGGGTTGTGCACCAAGGGCTTTGTACCCTTTCTATGTGGTACAGACCTCGGTTTCTGACTCTGGGTCCCACTCTATGTGCGTTTTTGTCATTGCGAGACGCTAACGACAGACACTTCCATCATGGGCTGGGCCGCGGTCTTAGATGGCCGTCCAGCCCAGGGGAGCTGGAGAGGCCATCTTCTCGCGTGGCACATTAATTGCCCCAAACTGATGGCTTTATTTTGGCCCTGAAACACCTCCTCAACAGTTGAGGCTACCATGTCCTAGTGCGGGTAGACAACACTACGGTAGTCTCATATATATTTGCCGGAGCGGACTGTGCTCGCGCTGTTTGAATAAGCTAGCGCACCAGATTCTGCTTTGGGCACAGGAAGAGTTTCTGTCCCTCAAGGCGATTTACATTCCAGGGCATATAAAGATGGGAGCCCTGAAACCTTCACGCACTAGAGGAATTTGTGCCCTTAAGGTGAGGGTATTTGAAAGTGGTGCATGGTGAAACATGTAGACCCAGTCCCCTGCCAAATTTTTTCAGTGCTGTAGTTCTGCAAGTTGTCCTTGGGCTTATGCCCTAGTACCCTCAGAATGTACGTAGCCACTATTTCAGCTTGTCATGTTCTGACTGATGAGGTCTGGTTGACACCCCTTCCAAACCACTAGAGTCAGCGCCTGTCAGGCTTCTGACTCTTAAGAAGGTTTTTCTTATAGTTACTTCTTTCAAGAAAACTAGAAATCTGCAGGCCTCCCGTCCTGCCTAGACTTTGCTCCTGGGCTAGTCAAAGCTATTCTGCATTCTCACCTGAACTATTTTCATTCTTGACCATGCACCCAGTCTTCCTCAAAGCCTTTGTCCTCCGCCTTTACAGCTCTGGAGCAGGAAGGTTTTCCCCTTACTGTCTTCAGTGCGCACTCTTCAGATTTACGTCCACCGCACTAGCCAGTGGCGTAAGTCAGAGCAACCTTTTTTATGCCAAACGCTGCCACATCGGGTGGGAGATGCTATTGCCCTAGCCTAGGAGGCGTGGGGTCACACTTCGCCTCTAGGATACAGGGCTCATTTATCCAGGGGGATTGCCTCATGTATTGCGCTGGCAAGAGGTGTTCCCCTGCAGCAAGTGTGTATGCGGCAGGTTGGTTCTCTCCGCACACATTTGTGAGATTATATAGTTTGGATGTTTCTGCTACTCCGGGCTCACAGGTCCTCGAGTCAGCCTCCCAGAGCTAGCTCTGAGACCTCCTTGTGTGGCTTCTGAGGCCTCCAGTGCGGCGGCATTGGTATTCTCTTTCCCATAGCATTTTCACGCAGCATCTCATTCCCACTTTTTCAGGGAACAGGGTAACAGCAAAGTAACCCGAGACGATATCACCCATATTACTTTTTACACCCCCCTTTTTTGACAATTCACCACATTCTCTATCCAGTGTGTGTGTGGGCTCGCATTTTACTAATTAAAACTGATGCCTACTGTACATGCTACGTACAGAAAGTCAGAATTGTGCCTTAACGGTATGTCAAAAAAAAAGAAAAAATTATTAAAAACTCTAACAATTAGTTTTTTCAACTTACGAGGACATGTACCACACTTTTGTGCCTCTGATTGGCCTAATAATGGCCTAATCTTTCCCAAACCAATCATCACTCTTCCCTAAATGTAACCAAACCAAAATATGCAGTAGGGATGGGAATAACCTAATCAACTCCCGATATTATATTATCTTGATACCTCGGTGCGGATTTGATTAAAACTGCGATTCTGAGTGCAACCAAGTGCAGCATTTAAACAATACAAACTATCTTTAAATACATTTAAGTTTAACATTTAAGTGAGCAGCACATATTTCTGTCATCCAGCGAATAATTAACAAATAATTCATATATTGTAAATAGTTCAGTGTACCTCCTGTAGTGTTATAAATAAACGCCTCCAAAGTCTCAAATCAACTTGACAATGAGTACGATTGAGTGGCTGCAAGCACGTTTAACTAATTAGCACTCATGGTGTTTTGAGATTAGTGTATGCATGTGCAATAAGTGAGTTTGAAAATACTATGACTAATTCACTCGCAAAGTTTGGAAAAAAATTTTAACTTGTCCACGAATGTGTAGTTGTGCCGTGGCCACTAGTGTAAGTGAATGACCAGAATGTCCACAGTGAGTGTAAAAACCATATGTGTGGATGTGCAAAATGGATCAGTACTATGTGGTGTACTGATTAAGAGATTGTATTGCCTGCGGGAAGAAGCTCCTCTTCTGTCTCTCTGTGTTGGTCTTCAGTATACGGAATCGCTTTCCTGACCTCAACAGAGAGAACAGTCCATTGCTGGGATGGCTGAGGTCCTTCACAATCTTCTTGGCCTTGGTCCAGCACCGTTTGCTGTAGATTGAGTGCAGGTCAGGGAGCTCGGTGTGGATGATGCGCTTAGCTGATCACACCACCCTCTGTAGATCTCGTCTGTCCTGCATGGTGCTGTTCCCAAATCAGGTTGAGTCAGGATGCTTTCTATGGTGCATAAGTAAATGTTCCTGAGCACCTTGGAGGGCAATCTGCAAGCATCTGAGGTGGTAGAGACACTGTCGGGCCTTTTTCACCACAATGTTGATGTGACAGGACCATGGCAGGTCCTGCGTGATGTGAACACCGAGGTATTTGAAGCTCTCCACTCTCTCCACAGGGCTCTCGTTGATGACGGGGGTCTGGTGGTTTCTTTCCTGCTTAGTGCTAAAGTCCCCTATCAACTCCTTTCTCTTACTGATGTTTAGAAGAAGGTTGTTCCTCTGGCACCAGTTCTCCAGATTCCCAATCTCCATTAGAGATCAGGCCCACCACGACGGTGTCATCAGCAAACTTAATGATGATGGTGGAGCTAGTAGTGGCCACACAGTCATACGTGTACAAAGAGTACAGCAGGGGGCTCCAGTGCTGAGAGTGAGGGAGGCTGAGACATGTCCACCCATCCTTACTGCCTGTGGTCTGCCAGTTAGAAAATTAGAGATCCACTGGCACAGAGATGAGTTGAGTCCCAGGTGCTCTAGCTTGGTGGTAAGTGTAAAGGGAATTATGGTATTGAATGCTGAGCTGTAGTCAATGAAGAGCATTTTAACATAATTTCCCCTTCTTTGTGTCCAAGTGAGTAAGTGATGTGTGAAGGAGATGAGAGATCAGTTGAATGATTTGGACGGTAAGCCAACTGTTGTGGGTCAAGTGTGTCTGGTAGAGATGAAATGATGAAGTCCTTGACCAGCCGCTCAAAGCACTTCATCACTACTGAGGTAAGGGCTACAGGGTGAAAGTCATTAAGAAAAGCAGGATAAGGTTTCTTTGAAACAGGAACAATGATGAAGTCTTTAAAGTATGTGGGAATCACTGACTGGGATAAAGAGAGGTTGAATAGCTTTAGGAACACTGGTGCTAGCTGGTCTGCGCAGGCTCTGAGGATACTACCTGAGATGCCGTCTGGTCCTGCTGCTTTCCTAGTGGTCACTCTCTTGCAGATTCTCCTCACATCATGCTCGGAGATGATAAATGCGTTTCCGGTGCTGGCAGTGTCTTCCAAGCCTTAGCATCGCTAGCGACTTTAGCTGCAGCCTCGAAGCGAGTATAGAAAGTGTTCAGCTCGTCTACCAGAGTCACGTCCGGGTTTATCATACCGGTTGTTGGTGCTTTATAGTCCATTATTGTTCTCAGTCCCTGCCACAGGCTCCTAGAGTCACTCTGTTAAAATTGTAACTCTAGTTTCCTCCCGTAGCACTGCTTTGCCTCTTTCACCGCCTTCCGGACGTTGTATGACGCAGCTTTGTACGGTTCCGTGTCCCCCAACGCAAGTCCCGCATTGTAGACAGCAGTGCAAGATCTCACAGCGTCGCGGGTGGTTTTATTCACCCACGGCTTCTGGTTGGGAAATGTTCTAATAGTTTCAGATAGCATGAGGAAGATGGCGGCATGGACGGATTTCCTAAACGGTGGATGAGATTGTGCCTTGTAGCCATCCTTGACTGTAGTGTAGCAGTGGTCCAGTGTCCTTTTACCCCTGGTGGGGCAGGTGATATGTGTCTGCTGCACGTTTGAGGTTGGCATCCCGGTGCTGTGTCTGGTGCTGTGTGAGTGCCTAATGCAGCTCGCATAAGGCAGTTTCCGTGTCTGCTTGAGGCGGGATATAAACGGCGCTGACTATGACTGATGTAAACTCCCGAGGTGGATAAAAAGTATGACACATGATGGACAGTAGTTTCAGGAAAAGGAACAACGCTCGTGCTGTTGCACCAGCTGCAGTCCACCATAAAGCACACATAAAGATGGTGTGGTCCGGCACCACTGGGTTCAGCCATGTCTCGGTAAGGCAGAGGAGATTGCAGTCTCGAATGTCTCTCTGGAACTTTACTCTGGAGGTCATCGAGCTAGTTCTCCAGTAATCGCATGTTGGTGAGCAGGATGCTACGCAGAGGTGAGCGGTGTGCACAGGCTCTCAGCCTGTTCCTGATGCCGGATTGTTTCTCTCAGGGTTGCCACTTCGCTTCGCGTCATGTTCTTCGTTCTTCCTCAGGATCTCACTCGGCTAGCTTGGATCCAGAGTTAAAAACGTAGAATTGTGAGTACATTGTACAGTATATCAATAGAAACAAGACTGTCTCTATCGTACCTAATGCACTTAATGGTGATTAATTAGCCAGTTTAAAGTTACTGAAAGATAACTTAAAAGACGAAAAATAGTAAATAGTAAGAAGTAAAATAGGAGCAGTCGTGATGGCAGCCAACCTCACCGGCACCATCTTGGTAACCAATATATTGGAGTCAGTCAGTGTGGCAATATGTGATTCACCACACAAGACAGTTACAGTATGATTTATAACTTAATCCATTTTCCCTCATATGTATGTAGCACATGACTGCGTATCAATGTATCAGGGTGGAGATATAAGTAGGTATAAGCAGTGCTGACTAAAAAATAAGTAGGAAGTAGGTATACACAATATACCTTTATATACTCTGCACTACAGTACACAGAGGATCACCAAAACTGGAGAAGAAGCAATTTACCTATTCATTGACAACTACACTATTCCTACGTTTAGGGTTTAAGTTGATTTAATAAATTAATTTTGTTTGATAAATAGTGTGCTGAAAAAAAAAAAATTTAAATATGGATATGGTTAGATAAAGGTCTCACAAACGTCCTGGACTGGGAAAAAAATTTGAAAATTGAAATCTTATCTAAAAAAAAAAAAAAAAAAAGGAAAAATAAGCACGCTGGATACCCCAGGTTCCATCCTTTATGAATGATACTTAGGCTAGTTTTCTTTGATAAATCAAAGAAAAGCAATCTTAACAGTCTTAAATTGTTGACTCATAAATCTCATAAAATCTTCAAAGTCACTTTACAACTTTAGAAATAAACCTTTCACAAATCATCGAGCATTACCCATAGAAGATTTATGAGTTATTGAAGATTTATTATTTATAAAAAGATTTATGAATGCTTCAAATGACCAGATTCGTTTATCATACATACTGTCTATGATTGATCGTTTTCTAGAAAGGGGAGCTATTTCATGTCATGTCATATAAAGAAGCATAAATAAAATGCTTAATGAGTAAACTAATATATGAGATAGACCGAGAGAGAGAGAGAGGCAGAGTGTTCTCTCTTTGAGCACCTCTGCAAAGCTTTGTTAAAATCTTCTGAGCTCTAAGCCCAAAAGGAATTAAAAAATTCATGGGATGCATTGACTGTGTCTTAGATGCTGACAGATGAAATTAATGTGCAGTGCATAGTAACGATTACTCTGTATGTGTGTGTGTGTGCGCGCTTGTGTGTATGTACAGGATATTAAAGGATTGGGCTTTTTAACATACTGATAACCTTTATTGTTGTTAATAGGCTAATGCATTAACAATTCTGTCCTTTTAACACTAAAAAAGAAGCATATTTAGAGACAATCTCACTGAGTTGTTCTGAATATACATAGACCATTGAATGGAAATGTTTTATAGTTGTCACATGCTTGCATATTAAATATTTTAATTAATATGTGATATATCATTATATAATTTGTATTTAAAACTGATCATTGTTTTTCTTGCTGTTAAAACACTACAAACGTGATGTCAAAGTGGAAAACAACATACATACCTCATTAACACCAGTATTGCTTACCACAGTAGAAATATTTAAAATATCAATGCATTTAATGTTTCAAGGTGGACCTTTACTTTCAGGTCAGGTTAAAGGTTAAATGAATTTTTCCTAATGCTCATCTTCCTTGAAAAAGTAATAATAATTATTATTTAATTCCACCTATTTTATCTTCAATTTATTTCCAGCCACTTGATCACAATGAGTTCCATTCAACGTGCAAGATGGGTTTAAAGAAAGGCCGGTTTTCTTAGCCCTTTCTCTCATATTAAAATGTTCTTTTAAACTTGCTGAATTTAATCCAAAAGCATTAGGGCTTATGGTCAAATTAAGATCAAGGACCAATCTTTCTTTATCTCTGTCTTCGCAGACGGAGACCTTTTCTACTATTAATTGGTTTAGACGAAAATCACTTAGAAAGACTTTGTACTTTAAGTGGATAATGAGGCCTTTTCTTGACAATGTGGAATTGATTCTTTGTTGTGGTTTTACTTTTGTACAATAGAATTGAACATCTCTATTAGCCTAATAAATGTTGCATAGATAGATGTTTTAGCTTTAAACATAGCTGTATTTATAATATATTCAACTGTAATAATACAAGAACTAGTATGTAGTGTAAGTAGATGCGCATAAGTATCATAGCTGTTCGCTGCCTATTAGGCAAGTATACTGTATATATATATATATATATATATATATATATATATATATATATATATATATATATATATATATATAAAAACACACTAATACACTAAGATTTGCAGATTAAAAACAAATTATATCACGTGAACCTTGTCAGCTGTCCTGTCATATGCTCAAAACATGAGTTTGGTTTCCTGTACAGTAGCTTTAACATTAGATATTACATCAATTTTATCAAAATAAATAAAGTTGATGAACATACTTAATTCTGTAATATACAGTACCAATTTTACTTTTCACCATGACTAACTGCTATTGAGTGGAAATATTAATTAAGGTGAAAATTAAGTTTTTGAATTAAATAAGTTAGAAATCATGAAATTAAACATGAATCATTTTTTTATTTTCTCTGTGTACTGTGTATAATAGTGTAAGAATATCACAACTCTTGTTTAATTACAAACTGAATGAATTCTGCTTATGTCTATTTCTGTATGGTATATAGCTTTAAATGCAACCTAGCTTTAAATAAAGCCCAACGTTAAATGTCTAAAGAAATTAGTAAGCTTACGAGGATTAAGGCGCCGTGCTTAATGTGATTTTTGCAGGCAGACACCAAGTGTATAAACTAGGTACAATATATGTTTATTTTTCCCTGTTTGAGATGTTTAAACCTAAGAGTTTATATATAAATCGTTACAGTATGTGTTGTTAATACCAGACATTAATTACCACTGAGTTAGCTATTAAGTACTTTGCAAGTACACTATGTGGTATGAACTGTTAGCAATTTTAACATATTGCATGGGTAATGCTGTTTTTTATATTTAAAGCTAAAATGTCAGCTGGCCTGTATGAGCTATATAATAACTTAATGCTGTATAGGTTTTTTAATCTGATACAGGAGTCTTTTCTATTTAAGATATTACTCAGAAAAACAGATAAGTCATGTGCCTGCTTCAGGAAATTAAACGAAGGCTGGCAGCTGGCCATCGCGTTATTACAGCAATGGCATTCGAGTCAATACAAAGGCCGCTATTTTAAGCGCACTGTTTTATCAATTACTTCACTAAAGAGCTTCCTGTTTATACTCAGTCATACTTTAAAACAGCTTCTGTCAAACTGATCAATTTTTATACCTACTACTATTTACTATTCACAGCCATGTGTTTCGCTTAATGTAGATCAGTGCTTAATAAAGAAGTGATGAACCGGTGCTGCATTTTTAAAGTCATTTATTGAAAATGGCGACCAAGCTGCATTTATAATTATTACTAATTCAATTGAATTAGCTGTGTTTCATTTTAAACAAGTTGAACAACAAAAACATTGGAAAGTTATACCTACTACTTAATTCCACTTCCTATCCATTCCTTTGTGCATGCAGTCTTACAGTAAGTTCATTCTTGATAACTTTTCAAGTAACATTTTTATTGAAATATTTTTTACACATACACAGTAAAAGAGCATAATCAGAGTTTTTTTCTATTTATCAGCAAATTTGTCCTCTTTTGCTTAGTCATACATGTGAGAACTACTTAGAAGCCATATTATTTAATAATGGTTTAACACAGCCATTTATCCAAACAGTTTATAATAGTGATAATTACATTGCATTACATATCCAGAACAAATGTCTTTTATTTGCTTCAAGTATTCAGGTAGCTTTCAGATTTACTCTTGTATTATACCTTTCGACATGATTCTTCTTTTGAAATATTTTTTCTTTTTCAAGAAATGATGGAATAATTTTCACCATTGATGGGAAAACCAAGGAGTCTAGCCTTTATTTTTTTCTTTAGATGTAAAATAACATCGCAGTTTTTTTCTTTATTGCTTTTTCTAGACATTGCCTTTTTATTTATTTTATATTATTGATTAGTCCTGAGCAAACGAGGGAACAGACCACACCTGGCCATGTTGTTTTCATTATTTTTTTATCACTCCTGAACAGTCACACTTTTGTCAAGATTCTTGAATTAAAGATGAAAGTCTTGACTTTGCCCACATCTTGAGTGTTTCATTTTAAATTCATTGTGGTGGTGTACAGAGGCCAAATTTCAAAAAGAAAAAAAAAAAACTTCCTTTGTTCCAAAATGTATGGGCCTGACTGTAAAATTATCTGAACCCCATGTCAGCGCATATGGAGATTTAAAAAAAATAAATAAGTTGCTGTGCAAAAAATAAGGAAAAGAGAATTTTAGTAAGGTCCCCTTTAAAGGTTTAATCTTCATTTTGCTATGTTTAATTTATTGTACATAATTATTCCTCACTGGTTCCTTTGCTGAAGGTGCTCTGAGGAATTCAGCTGTCTGTAGCAGTGATATGGCAAGAGCATGAGAGGCATGAATGTTCACGTCAGACACAATCACACCGAGCAACACAGCTAACACTTTCGCTCATGGGATTGTCTTGTGTCAAAATGTGAATGATGACTGTTGGATTGCACTGTTTCATTGTTTCTTGTTCCTATTTATTATCTTTAGCCTCTGGTGTCATACCTGTTGTTTATTATAGGCCAACAATATAGGAGCTTTATAAGATGGTTTGGACCCAGATTGGTATCTTTGTACTGGACCTTGTAGGCCAGTGCTGTACTGTATATACTGTATATCGAAATGCCATAAGGTTTTCATCACCCTAATACATGATTACTATTTTCTGTGCTATTGTTTCAGCAATCTATACTTTCTGCATCCTAAACTGGGACAAAAAGGATTTATTGAAAAGAAATGAAAATGAGTGCACCAAGCTTGTTGTTTACCTGAAATAAAACTACTAGCACATATTGCGTCAAATGATACATACATCATTTTAAAGAGTTATGCTGCTTCGTCTAAGACGCATGGAGTTGACACATAATTTACAAATTCATAGCATGTAGATGAAAGAGGAAGAACATTCTTGTCAGCTTCAGGGTTTAAACATCCAATCATGTGATGACAGGCCAACCAGCCCCGATGGTGTTTCAGCATTGCTAAGAAGGTACTTCATTTTCAAAGGGAAATGGAAATCATTTTGCACATCCGAATTGAAATTAAATACAAATTCACTGGAGACATTAATAGTTTCAGAAAATAAACAAAATCCATGAATCACAATGAATAAAATAATTAAATGTAACATTTAGTGAGCTTTATATTATTACATTTCACCATGTGTATTCAATCTGAAAAGGTTTTTGGTTCAGCAAAATAATACCAAGCAATTTAAAATACATTAAACATAAACATATTTCAACTGAGATGGTTACAAATAATTAACCCTGCGTTGCTTGAGGTGCCAACTGTGCACTTTTCGTAGCAGTTTGTTTGTTTAAATCATAACGAATTTATTCAATTTTATTCAAATACATTAATTATACACGGTGGTGTACAGTGGTGGTTAGCACTGTAGCCTCACACATGCAGGTTCAAAGGATCGAGTCCTGCCTTTGTATCTGTGTGTGTGTGGAGTTTGCTTGTTCTCTGCATGTTGCTTGCTGGGTTTCCCTTGGGTACTCCGGTTTCCTCCCAAAGTCCAAAGACGCGCAAATTAGGCTAACTGCCGTTTCCAAATCGCACATAATCTGGGCAACACAATGTGTGACATAATGACATAATGCGTGCTCTTTGTGAGCTGTTTGTTCATCATAAAACCTGCAATGCATAAGATTACGAAATGTGCTACAATATCGTGCTTGAGCCCCAAAACAAACCGACTGTCAGTCACATCAGCGATATGGCAGCTTACAGCTGTCATTCTGCCTCCGCTGCAGTTTTTAACTTGCGCTACGACTGACAGGTGACGCTGCATTATTTCCTGATGGGTAACAGCAAAAAGTCCCCTGTGTACGCGAAGATGTCTCAAAAAGCAAGTGATTTCTGTTCTATTGCTGCTCACCAGACTAATGGCTGGATTTTGTAATGTAGTATATTTCTGGTTCTTGTTTTTCCTGGTCTTTGGAGAACTTTTCCCATCAGTTGCAGGGCCCACAGGACCTGTGTGAGAAAACGAGGAAGTAATTAAAATAGCTGAACGTGACTAGGTGTTAGTTAGAGAGGCTACTTAGTGGGCGTTTAAATGTGTGTGTGTGTGTACATGGTTGTTGGAGAGCAATCTCAGTGAAACAGGTGCGCTTTTTTTAAGGGAAAAGGAAGAGGTTAGCTGTCAGCTGCCAGTAAACGAGAGTTTAAAGTTAACTTTAACTAAGGTCTTTTTTCACTGTCGAGAAAATGGCACTTGGAACACTTTTAGAACACTTAAAAGATGTGTGAGTGATTTGTGTACAAGAGACATGAGATACACCTGCAGGGTGTGTGATGCTGTCTTCACTTTGTCTGGTTCCGTCTGCTGCTCCTGTAATAACTTCAGGGGCCATTGACTAATACACAGCCGCTAGGTGGTGATTACCTGCAAAATGTCGTCATGTTTAGAAATGAACCCTCTAGTGTCAAGGGTTTGATTCCTGCCTCGCAACTGCGTGTGTGGAGTTTGCATGTACATCCCATGCTTGGCTGGTTTACTTGTGTACTCCAGTTTCCTCCCACAGTCCAAAGTAATGCAAATTAGAATAATTGCTATTCCCAAATAGTGTGTGTGTGTGTGTGTGTGTGTGTGTGTGTGTGTGTGTGTGTGTGTGTGTGTGTGTGAGTGACTGCCCTCTGATAGATTGGCACCCTGTCTAGGGTGTACCCCATATCGTACCTGGAGGAAACCCACATGCAAGGGCAGAAGTAGCTCAGTGGTTAAGGCATTGAACAACTGATCTACTACTAAGAATACTTGACAGTTTAGACTACTACCAAGTTGCTAATGTTGGGCTCTTGAGAGAGGCCCTTAACCCTCAACTGCTCAAGCATGTTTTGTTGTCTGGATACAATGCCATAAATGTAAATGCCTTCTGGGAAAGGCTCCAGGCTTCCTGCGACCCTGTACAGAATAAGCAGTAAAAAAAAAATAAATGAATAAATGTATGTACAATGGCAGGCTGGTTATAGCATTGTAATAAAATTGTGGGAAATTGCTTTATAAATCACACAACATTTACACTGATATAACCAAAAGATTTTGGGAAATAATATTTTATAGTATTAAAAAATAAATACGTCTTGCTTAATTTGAAAAACAAAAAGAAAATCGCAAATTTGCAATAATGTATAAGTTATCTCATTTTGCTGTCAAACTGTTCACTTGTTAGATATGAAGCTCTGAACAGTATATATGCAGTCATAGAAAATGATTCTTATGGTTGATAACGCACGTCTGTGGTAACAATGTGAGAGTACTTATTGGTCTCTTTAGCTCCGCACTATTACTCCTGCACTGCTTATAATGACAATTTTAGCTCAAGGTATTTATTAAGTCATATTGTATACAGCCATATATTGTACCATGTGCATATAGCCATTCGCCATAGAAATTATATATTTTTTTGATTCAATGTCACACAGGAGGCATAACAAGCAACAACAACAGCAAAAAAAAAAAAAAGGTCATTCAAATGTCGCATCCTCTTATGCACAATTAATCCATGACTTACAGTTAACTAAAGGGTACACTGACAGAAAACAAGGCAGTGTGTCACTGGAGTTGTAGGCCCAAACTTTAAAGTTCCTTCAAAAAACAAATAAATATTTAAGTTCATATTTAGTTATTATTTAAAAAAAAACATAATAATGGAAGGAGCATGCACTGTTTATAACTGCTAATGTTTTAAAGATTCTCCATAAAATTAAATGTGACTATACATGGTTAAAAAAGCGTGGTAAATAAAAAATGTATTTAAAAATCATTCTGATTATGGCAGTGTTTTGCAATATACAGGGATTAAAAAACATTGAGAACAAAATGTTAAGTATTACAATGTCCTTTTTACAATCTGCTCTAGAGGCGTGGCATTTTTATGTTTCTTATATGGAGGATTTTGTCTTGCATAAATTGTTGCATGGGATTTTAGACTTCACTGGCACTAGGCATAATGGAGAGAGAGAGAGAGAGAGAGCGATTGAGAGAGCACTTTATCTTCCACTCTTGTCCTGCTGCTTCTGCTGCACACAGCCAGATAGTGTTGGATTCACTCGAATGGCTGAAACGGAGGCCTGGAATGGCCCAGATACACCCAGGGAGGAAAGACAGTGGGCAAACACTCAATGTGATGTTGGTGTTGTTGTGGTGGTGGTGGCGGTGTGAAAATTATTTTGTATGTTGTTCTCTGGGCTATTTGTAGAAAAATATCATTATATATAAAAGTCATAAGTACTTTAACACAAAGACAGACCAAGTGTGATATTTATTTCCTTTTAATTTCATAGGAATGTAAATGGAGTAGGCTTTTGAATCTTTATTATGGTCTTCCGACAGCCTTAATTGCACGAAAATTAATTTATTTTCCCTTTTTGAATGTTTTCTGAAGGATGTCATGCCATGTCATGATGTTGTGTTTTTTTTTCTTGTTTTTCTAGGAACATTTGCCTAAAGCTTATATTGTTCTTAAACCTTAAATTAGTAAAGTTGTCACGAACGGAGACAGCAGGCACGACATATGCGTAGATAGTGGCACTTATTAAAGAAGGCAAATAAATCAAAATCAAACAGGAATCAGACGCTAGGAATTAACCTGAGATTTCACTTCAAGACAAATCAGACACATGACAGATCCAATGCTAGATAACTAGACAAGACTGAATGGAAACTTAAAAAAAAAATCACTCCTGCTAATCACTCACTCAATGTCTATATGAATATATCTACAGTATATAAAGGTTGCTTTATCCTATATACAGGGTCACCGGGGGGCCTGGGGCCTATTCCAGGAGGCTGAGACGGAGTGCCAATCCATTACACACTTGGCAATTTGGGACACCAATTAGGCTAATCTGCATGTCTTTGGATTGTGGGAGGAAACCAGAGTACCCAGGGGGAGACCCACCAATTATGGGGAGAACATGCAAACTCCATGCACACAGACCTCAGAATGGGAATTGTACCCAGACCCTGGAGCTTCAAGGCAATAGCACTAAGAACTAAGCAACTGTGCTGTCCAGACTCTAAACAACAGGCTAAAATTATTACACCTCAATGAAGCATAAGGAACCAGACAATAAGAAACTATTTTTAACTTGAAATTCCCCAAACACAAAACATAGAGTCAAAGAAGTGCACCCACACTAGTGCACCACTAGAGGTTAACTCTGACAGAAAACAATAACTTGCAAACAAATCTATTTTCAAGTGAAACCAGCTTGCCTACCACCAACAACCATGCCATGAAAGTGAAAAGTCACAGAAATTACATCGTACCCCAGTCTTTTGTTAGATGTATATATTAACTAAAGTTCTTCACTTGTACCTACATAATTTTATGCATTGCACGAATTCCGACAGCCTGTGTTTTGCCGTACATGCAAGGTTTCTTCAGGTCTGGGTCCATATAATTAAAATTCCAACTGATAAGTGCTCGCAATTCACCTTAACAAGCAGTCGAAGTTCTATTGATTTTAATTAGGAGACCTGCTGGCAGAGTTTAACTTGTTTCTTTATGGCAGAGTGGCCAGCAAAAAAAGTCCGATCTAAATGTCCTGACAACCTATTTGTGCTTCTTTTTCCCACTTGTGTAAATAAATGTTCTATACAATTGCTATTGGGCTTGGAGATTTTGTGATGTTGTATGGGAACATGTGTAAGTGCAACCATGATGCATGTTATATTGGTATAGCTACCACCACAAGTAGCATTGCTTTTTTTTTTTGGTTGGTTTGATTTTTTTTTTTTTTTTTTTAGATTTTTACACCTGCATACATCAACCTTAACGCTAACACCACCGCCAGGTGAATTGAATAACATTGATTATCAATTACGTACCAGTAAACTGGTGATAGGATCATGCACACGCTCATTCATGCCTTTGGGGAAAAGGTAAAACCAATGTGAAACAAACTGCTGAAAAAATGTCAATGTGAGTGGCAGGCAAAGAGTTCAAGCTTGTTGATCCGGCCTTAAATTCTCCAGATCTCGATCCGATCCATCTAAGGACTCTGCTAGAATTAAAAGCTCCATGGATCCAGAGCCACCCTGGCAGAACATGGGGGACCTACACAATACCGGGCATAATGTTTTGGGTTTAATGTTAGGGCCGATCAGCATGTTATGTGAGTAAACTCTAGTACTTGGGTTGAGCTTCACTGAGTTCCAGCAGTGCAGTAAATGTTTTAAGGGAGACTCTTTATACGTGCTTGTACAAGCGTGTACTGTATGTGTATTAGATAAGTAGTTCATTTTTAATTAAGTCTTTTCCCCCTTCATTTGCTTCTATCTGCAATCAACCTAGATAGTCTAGACTTACTGAGCTGTTACCTCATTGATGTATTTTTTTTTCTGTGTATGTTAATAGCTTTTAAAACTAATATAATATCTGCTTCTTAGTCTGTCCTATAATGTATGCGGTGACATGTGTGAGGAAGGAGGTTGTTTCCAAATTTACATAGTGATGCTCAGTAATAATAATAATAAAACACAGTTGCTCAGCTGGTTTATTGGACAGTTTGATTTTGTACCAGGGTCGTCCACGTGGTGCCGAAAGTCTGATCACTTTGAGATAACAATCAGTGCCAAGTGGCACATCATCTGGTGTGATTCTTCTCTGGGTCATCATCTAGTTTTATGTGTTTTTGTACACTCAGTAATTACAGATGGCGGGGCCTCATATTATATATTATGGACATAAATTTTTATGAATTTTGATAAGCAAGAATCTAGTAAAAAAAAAAAAAATGCCATGATGGCTTTCCCAGGCCCTGATTGACACTCTGTTCACTTATAAACTTTGTCATAACCAAAATAACAGTGTCATATATCACTATGTCATGTGATGTCATATGAGAAGTTTTAATAACAGTTATGCAGTAATATTAAAATCCTTAGCTACCATTTTTATGGTGATGTCTTAATAGATATGTCATATGCTTATTCTATCAATCAATCACCAACTTTGATAACCAACACTTTTGATAAACATTATGTCATGTGTCGGGTATAATAAGTTATAATAAAAAGGGGCCTTGCTATACAGTACTTTTGTTATAGAAACCATGTCACTGTTGCGCTATCTGTCTGTCATAGAGTATCAACAGTGTAAATTAAAATTTCTTCATTCTATGTTAATCCTAATTAACAGTTTATCGAAAACAGCTTGAACTCAAAACTTGGGGTTCATTCACATGAAAGTTTTTCAGATACATGTCTCTGTTTGTGTACACATGTCTTCTGAGAGCTGCAAGCATTTATGTCACAAAATAATTTAGATTTACAGTGAAAATAATTGCAAGGGTTTGCTTAAATTTAGTTATAGGAATAAACAAAAACACTAAGGTACAGGTGTTTTTGCTAAAAGTACCTACTGTATATAGTGTAAAATAGGCTTGTTTTACATTCTCTGTGGCGGAATTAAGATTTATTGGTAAGCACTGTGATCTTGCACCTCCAAGGTTGAGGGCACATGATGTTAGTGTGTTTTTCCTGCGCTTGGTTGGTTTCCTCTGGGTGCTCTGGTTTCCTCCCACAGTCCAAAGACATGCAGGGTAGGCTAATTGGTGTTTTCAAATGCAATGAATTGTCCCTTTGACAAGAGTGTACCTCAAGTTCCCTAGGATAGGCTACAGGCCACCTTGTGTTATGTGTTCATGAAATGAACATTTGAACAGTTAAAAATAGGCTTTGTTTTACTGTATCTACAGGAAAAATGTCATCGTGCCATTTGTCTGTCAGAGTGTGGAAGTTAAATTGGGCTTTCGCTGGGGTACAAATGCCATTATTGTGTCTCTCTTCTGTCAAAGTGTCCAGATTATTAAAATGGCGCTTGCTTTACTTTATCAAAAGAAAAAGTCATTATTGTGTCATGTCTGTCAAAGTGCCAAGATAGTTTTAAATGGGCTTGCTCTATTTTATCTGTAAAAAAGAAAATGTCAGGTCTTTGTCATAGTGATAGAAAGACATATAGTACACGTATCAGGTATGTCATAGGATATTAAGCCAAGGTAAAAGCTTTAAATACTGTAAAAATGCCAGATGCACGGTAAAGTAGTAACATCCCTTTACAGCTTGGTATACTTCGTATAACATTCAAGTTGATGCTAATGTGGGACTGTTGTATTGTTTATGTGGATACTTGCAGTGGATATTAAACATACTACAACAGATAGGTCTAACCGAGTAATCTGATTGGAGGACAGGCATTCCATAAGTGGTGATATACTGTAGACTAGAACAGCATTGGGATGTTTAACTGTATGTATCACCCTGCATCACGGGTGTTCTAACAGTCATTAATTACACTAACTGTCAGTCATTAGCGTGAGTGAAAGCAGGTCTTTACAATGTGCGGTACTGGAAAGAGGGGAGAGCAGCTGCCTGCCAAAACCCGCATTCAGAACCAGTTATGGAAGAACTTTCATCAAAAAAAAAAAAAACATATTTGATAACATTATGCTATGTTAAACAACACTTAGCCTCCTTAATAACTGCTTCTAAGTCTTTCCGAATTGCCTCTGAATCTTTAATTTACAGCTAATGCAAACTACAAAGCTAATTAGCTTCTAGCTAATTTAGCAAGGCTAAATCCCAAATGCCTCCCTAACTTCTGATAAAAGGAACTACTTGTGGAGGGAACAATGGATTGTACAACCTACATAGTGCACTAACTTTCCATTTTCCTGCTATGTTTCCTTGCTAGTTCTATCAATCACTGAAGGATACGTGTTGGTGGAGTCAAATACTCAGTTAATACACAAATGAATCATATTCAGTTGATTAATACATGTTTTTGTTTGTGGATCTGTTGTATAAAAGCAATGTCACACTCAAGGTCATGCTATTGTGCTAAATATCAGCACGGATGTGATTTCTTGATACCTTGTGCCTATAATCGCCAAACAGCCATGTTGATATTTAGTACAACAGCACTCCTTCTTATGTAATATTGCTAAATTAGGACATTGGTCATTATGAAATAATATGAACTATTTAAACAATGTTATATTACTGGACACCAGACATGGCAGGTGTAGGATATGGTTATGTCTCTGTCATAATGCAGAATCCAAGTGTTAGTCATTGCATTCTAAGAATTTTAAATCAGGATATTTAACATAGCATTTTCATTTAATATTTGTTTGTATGTGCGTAACTTCAGTGTGTGTGTATGTGTGTGTGCTCAGACAATTAGTCCTATGCCTTCAATTCCCTCTTGCTATTTAAATTCCTTTAATTCCACAAAAGATAGTTTATGAATCTCAGGTCTAACACTCGCTTCCTTCGAGACACATGAAACTGCATGTTTTCTAACTGCTGCTCCCACAATGTCAGATGATTGAGGGCCGCTTAACACACTTCTCTATAGATGATTTTGACAGACGCCCACAATAGGCTATTGTCTGTGTGATCGACAAGGGAGCGAGGAAAGACATCCCTCTCATCTCGAGCAAAGAGGAACTGTCAGGATGTAAATTCATGATTTACCAATAACACGCCGAACATTTAGGCAGGTGAATCATTTTGGGATCTGTTGTTTTCCCCAGTCTCAAAAATATTATGGTTATTACACGATAAACATACCGTACAGTGGAGCACAAAATTCTGAGAGGACTCATGGAAATTACTTTATTTTATGCGTTCACTTCTAATGTAATACAACATTTTTTATTGCAATTTAGATTATTGGTAGCAGCCTGAGAAAAATGTAAAATCTTTACCAATATTGACATGAATTTTAGAGTTAATTAGAATTTTGTTCATCTGCTTTTTTAATTTAACTCCAGCTGGCATGGACTCCACAAGTTTGCAGAAAAAAAAAATTTAATAAAAAAGATCCATTTTAGGTTAAATCCATCAGACTGCTGTCTGAACACATACTTCAGTAGAAAAGATTAGATGTAAGAAAAATCAAACCTTTTGTACCTGAACATGCTCTATATCACATATTAGCTTTTACTTAAATAGGGACCTAGAAATAAGGCAGATTCTTAAATCCTATAAAAATCAAGATATTCAATATTTGCATTCTATATTTTAAATATTTCAAATTGTATCTTAGTTTTTGTAAATAAAAAAAACAAAAAACTTTTTGACCCTCAGCGGCACAGTGGCTTAACGGTTCGCACTGTCACCTTGCACCTCCAGAGTCCAAGTTCGATTCCATTCTTGGGTCTGTATGGGTGAAGTTTGCATGTTCTCACAGCGCTTGGTGAGTTTCCTCTGGGTATTTCAACTTAACTGGTGTTCCCAAGTTGCCTGTAGTGAGTGTGCATGCATGTATGTATGTATGTATGTATGTATGTACAGTATGTATGTGTGTATGTATGTACAGTATGTGTGTGTCCTGCAATAGATTGGCACCCTGTCCATTGTGTAGCTTTTACATACTGATGTTATGTCTATTTTATTAAAATAAAATATATTTTTAAAAGGTGTTAATTCTTTTTAATAGGTTTCAGCTAAACTTTTTATTCAACTTATATACATTAATCAAAATCAGATTTGGATCCCTAATCAGCAAGCCAGACTCAACAGTAGCAAAGTTAAAGAAATTTGAAAGGAAGTCTCGAAAATGAACCATCGTCTTTTAGAGAAAGTTCTGGCCTAAGGTTTCAGCTTTGATCTTAAGATATTTTTTTCTTCTTCCCAGACTGCATCAATATTAATGTTACATATGTTTGAGACAAAATTATGGATACTTTCCAATAGCAATGTGACTTGATGTCAAAGCTGTTGTGTCAAAATGCAATTTTGTGGAACATAATTTGGATTAAATCTAAGAATAGGGAAAGTCTAAGCGTTATCCAGACAGAACAAAAACAACAATCTCTTACAAAATCTCATAATTTTTTTTTTTTTTTACATTGAAACTTATTGCAGTATTTTAGACAGCCATAACAATATTCTTCAGTTAAAGGAATAATAATAATAATAATAAAAAAACAAAGGTAGCCATGTAGGACTAGAAAATATGCTAGTATTCATACTCCAGTCAAGATTCAGTTTCTTAGACTTTTTCCAACTTAAATGGTTCCCTTTATTGGATGCCCTACAAATTGAGGTCGTGTGAGCCCGTCACAACTACAGCAACAGTGCATGTAAACGAAGAGCGAGCTGCACTATGATTTTCAATGTGCTTCGTTACACATCCCACCTGCTATTATTCATCCTGCCAAGGAAGAGCCTCTTACTGTTGATAGGAGCATATGCTTTACCTCTGGCTACAGCAGATACACAGTAAAATCCTGCCAGATTTTCACTTAGGCCACAAACACAGCTTAAGCTAAATGTTTGGAATTCTTACTTCACCCTGCCAAAGATGGCACTCAGTTCAGGTCTTTTATCTCAATGAAAAAGGCTGAAAATATCTAGAATTTTGTTGTGCAGACTACAGTAGAGAGGATGTTACATGGTAGAAGAATGTGGAGTTTCTAAAAATGGTATGCTGATTGGCTCTTGTCTCATTTTTTTTTTATTATTATAGGGAATATACAGTAGTATATACTTATAGTATACTAGCATTACCACATGAAGCTTATAGTTAAACTCATTGAAGAGATATATTTTAACGAGACTAAACAATAATGGATGAAAACCTCAATTATGACACATTTGTTGTACAATTTAAACCAAACGTAACCCATTCGAGGCAAGCGTTAGCAAGCAGATGCATGTGGGTTACATCTAGTTTTTAATAAAATAACTAAGATAGCAAAATTCCAAATACAAATTCAGTTTTTTGCTTTTCTTGTTCGAATGACGCCACAATGCAGTAAATTTAAAATACTATTTGTTTGAAACACACAACAAATCAACAAAAATAAAAATGAAAAAATGCTTTAAACAGTAAGAATTGGTTTCCCCAAATGACCAAAATGGGGTTTTGCCGTCACATAGGCTGCGTTCACATTAATAGCCTGAATTGACTCAATTCTGATTTTAACTTTATTGTGACTGACTGATCTAATGTTTTATTTCCGAATGCACAAATGTTATGTTTTTTCGTTCGGATCAGGGTCACTTTCGCATGTGGATATGTACAGTCGATATTCAATATTTGGTCATGCGACTTGAATAGGTCCGGGCAGATTACAATTCATGTCACTTTTTGCATTTGTGCATGTGTGGGGCGCTGACCTCATCTGAGTAGAGTGGGGATTTCATAGCAGGTCTAGCAATTGCTTTACAAAACACTGCAACGCGTGTAGTCTGGCATTCTTCCTGCCGAGCGCTTCTTTTATCCATGCTACCATCCAGTAACTGCATTGTTAAGCTGTGCTGCTGCTATTGAATTCATAACTTTTGTGGCCTGCTGTGGTGAATTGTTCTTATGTGTGGTTGCAGCTTTCCTGTATATTAACAGTAACAGAATGCTCAACAGAATATTGACCAAACATCTTGGGTGGTTTTGTTAAAATCTGGCAACTCTGCCAAGTACTTGCCTCTCATCCTGTTTAAATGATAGAATAAAACTCATTATGAGCACACCTTGAATTGATAATTACCTAAATTGTTTGCACATGAACAATGTTATGGTAACAGTAGAATCCAATGTAGTCTTGTTAATTCTGTAAGATCTTTGCATGGATGGCACCACAGACACAGACATGAGACGAGGTCTTAAGGGAAAAGGATAATTTTACTAAGAAAAATGGGAAAAGAAAAGGGAATTTAAGGAGGAGGGAAGAAAAAAAAAGGGAGGAATGTAGTGCCTGTGTGGGTCCATAGGCAGTGTCCAGCTGGCAAGTGGGCACAGGGCTGGCAAGTGATGGCGGCGGGTGTAGAGGAAGTGTTGGCTCGCATGGAGTGCATCCTTAAAGTCCTTATCTTAAAGTGGCTTCCCTCGCTGTTTCGGTCAACCGGCTTCTCCCAGCTCTCCTTGGATGTGGCCAGAGATAGGAGTCCGACATAACATCTGGCGGCTGGGCGGCTTTCCCAACTGGGAACGGGGGCTTTAACAATGAGCACAGCTGCTTTTTTTCTCTTTGACGGCAGCGTTGTCAAAGCTGGCTCTTGGCAAGTATGAAAGTGCTGCGGGAGCTTGTGCAGTCCATAGGACTGTCCTTAAAACGATGATCAAACATCTACATTCAGTTCTTGCCTTTGAAGTCCCTGGGCGCATGACATCACGTTTTAGGGCCGCCGTGCGACTCTACGCTTTACACCTCTGGACTTTGAGCTAAGCTCCTCGCCTTTTTTTAAAGTGCGGAGAAAGCGCAAGATCCATTAAAGATCATCACCAACCAGCTGTGGCCCTGCAACTTCGCACAACTGCATAAGGGGAGGCTGCCTACCTAGTAAGCCTACTAAGTGTAATATGTAATATTATTTAAATTGTGCTGCTTGATCACTCTTGCTGATCTTGACTGGATGAAGTCAACAGGAAGGTGGTCACATTTTACGGCGAAGTACACTTGGTTAACAAGCCTCTTTTGGTCACCCCTTCGCTCTGCATTTGCTTTTCCAGACTGACCACAGATGACTGCTTCATCATATTTTTATTCATATTCAAGACCTCACTTTCCTATATTAGCTCAAGTAAAAGGCATGTTGCTCTGCTCCAACCTGACATTTACAAGCTTATGGATGTGTCGCATTAACTCTGCTTTTATTGCACTGTAACTGCGCTGTCATTTTATTACTAGCGCTTCTCTGCACTAGCAACAGATTCATCTGCACAGATTAATAAAAGCTCTCCGGTGTTGCGAGCTGTTATTTAAATGCAACGTTTAATTTACTGCTCCAGATCTTTGATCTGCACTGCGCTGACCCAGCAGGAGACACTTGCAATCAAGAGATAACACAATTAAAAAGTACAAAAAGTAAGAGCGGTGCGTGCGAGTGAAAGGGAGAGAGGGTCATTAATCTGTTCATTAGTATCAGGGCATGTTGCCTCACACCCGAAAAATTGAGTTTGACACTTTAAATTAGGCTTTGTGGACATGGAACATTTAGTTATGCTAATAATATTTCTATGCACCACAGTTCCTTAATTAAAGTCCAATGATGATAATCCAAGTCAAGCATAATTGACATTATTGATATTTCAGGCGTTAATTGCAGGTCAATTGGGGTTTCGGAGGAAAAGCCTTGCGTCCGAGATGCGCCGTCTCTTTTTATCATGTCTGGGTATGTCATTACAAAATGATACATCAATTGCAAAGCTAGGTGTTGATTTCTTATTCAAAGTTCCTGACTACACAAGCTAATCACACCATTATGTCTGCTAATGGCATTTGGTGTGCTGTTTTCTCCTTTACACCTGCTAGTTTCATCTTTCTTTCAGTACACGGATTTCACGTTTACATTCAGGTTAAGTGGAGATTTGATGTGAACATTTACTTACACACTCACCGTCTACACCACTTTATCCTATATTCAGGGTCGCGGGAGGGGGGGGGGCTGTAGCCTATCACATGTGACCTAGAGCATGAGGCAGGATACTAGGTGCCAGTCCATTACAGGGCACCCACATATACACACTCACATACTACAGGCAATTTGTTAACGTCAATTAACTTAATCTGTGAGTGGAAAACCAGAGCACCCGGCGAAAAACTACCAAGCATGGGGAAAACATGCAAACTTAACACACAGGGAATTAAACTCAGACCCTGGAGGTGCAAGGTGACAGTGCTAACCATTAAGCCATCATGCCATCCTTAAATTTTAATGTATTTTATTTGTTGCTATTCATAAAGACAGAATAGTTGCTGGTGTGTGTGTTTGTGTGTGTTTGTCAGTGCATTTTGTGTGTACCCCTCCTGCAGCCCATCAACCCACGTATATACAACAAGACAACCAGACTCTTGGGAGCACACACACACACACACACACACACTTGTCTGTAGCAACTGAGCACAAGCTACAAATCCAATTTTGTCCAATTTATTTATTCCCTCCCATCTCATTTTGCGTCCTGCCCTTTTTTTTGGCACTGTGACTCCAGATGACCAGAACCATCTGCTCTCCATCTTGCAAGGAGTAGGCCCGAGGTCTATAACCCTGCACTTCATTTTTCTTTTCTTTTTTTCTTTTTCACAACTCAGACCTTCATCTTCCTCTCGAGTAGCAAATTTTCCCCTCTGGCTTTGCAGAACCACTGGGACAGTTTGTAGAAACAGCCTTGCTGTGAGGTTGACATGACGGAAGAGGTCAAGGGGAACTGCAAATTCTTATGTTGCATATTTTTTGTCTTTCTTTCTTTCTTACCTTCTTTCTTTCTTTCTTTTTTTCTTTCCACACTCTGACATTTTCCAACATTTCACCATATTCAGATTCTAAAGCATAGTCTCTGGAGCCAGGGCTAACAGTGTGACTCAGTGAAAGGGTGTATTTGTCAGTACAGTTTAAAGCAAAGTTTAATGGCAGACCCTGACAAGAGAGACTGATGGGAGATATGCAAATGAGGACAGTCACCTTGGCCTGCGCAGTCCCCAATTTGGAGACGAGGCAACACCTTAGGGCTGAAAATAACCATGATTATATAAAACGCCTCTGAGGAAGGTTGCGGGTAGCAACCATGACTAATAGTTTCCCCATTCACTGGTCGTCTTTTTTACTTTTTTTTTTTTTTTGAGCATTTGTAAGAAACTTGCCTCTGTGTTTAATGCTAATCAATTTACTGCGTGGTTTAAATCCTCTTAAACTGACTTACTGAATATTGTATATCCCTGCATAATTTTGCATACAAGATTGTATTATCTTAAGTCTCTTTACTTTTTAGAAAGATTAATTCTTTTATCTAAATAAGATACCATTAGTACATTCTACAATCATGTTCAAAGGTTTATTCCTCCTCTTTTAATGCAATGTGTTTTGTGTAAAGACATAATAATCATCTGATCGTAGCAGGTCATACAGTAGTATTAGGCAAATACAACCTCAGACTAACAACCTTTTTCACAGTGCCATTATTTTGTTAACAAAAATTAGGCATAAAAAGAAAGAGAAAAAAAGGTGTGGGCAATCTTACTTCTGCAGGATTTAAGTAGCCAGGTGCTGCTAATCATCAACCCTTGATTAATCAATCATTACCAGGTATGCATACCTCTATAAAACCAGATGTTTTAGCAGGTTGCTGGTCTACAGTATTTAGGTATGTGTTAATGAAATTGCAGAGGGAAAAACATAAGCAATGGTCTTAGACAAGCAATTGTTGCTGCACATCAATCTGAAAGAGGTTAGAAATTTGGAGTTCAATGTTTTACAGTAAGAAAGATTATTCAAGTGGAAAGCATTCATGACAGATTTTCCCAGAAAAAAATGCAAGAGCTACATCTTATACCCTACAGGCCTCACTGAGCAGGGAAATAAATAAATCGCATAAGCACTTTGACATAAGTTTAAAAGTCGCACAAAAATTTAACTTATTTACATCAGCCACATTATGAAAGCCCAGTTTGCGCTCTATACATATAAGGGAAATGTATTAGCTACTATATTGGTAAAGATTTGAAGCCTAATGCCAAACTTGTATCCACTGTAAAGCACAGCGTGGAGGGGTGACAATTTGGCCTTGTTTTGTAGCCACAGAACCTGGGCACTTTGCAGTCAATGACACAAAGCACACCAGTAATTCTAAATCAGAATGGCTGAAAAATAAAAGAATGAAGGTTTTGGAAAGGCCTAATCAAAGTTCAGACCTCAACCCAACTGAAAGGCTCCAAAACCTCGATGAGCCTCGATAAGCAATGTTGTGAGAAAGAATCAACCGAAATTCCTCCACAACATTTCGACAAATTAATGAAGTCACACAGAAAATGATTACTTTACTTTAATGCTGCTGAAGTTGGATTTCCATGCTATTGAATCATGGGGGTATTTCTTCCTTGTTTTTTTTTTTGGCACAAGTTATTGTTGTTGTTCATGTAGCATTATATTTGCCTAATATGGACAATATACTAATATATTTATTTCTGAACCTTTCTCCACAACAGAACATTTAAGTCAGTTTTGATATTAGTGATTTACTGACTTGTTTATCAGTTAATAAGGCTTTGATAAAATTTAATTTAAGTGACCCACCAGACATGTTAGTTTTTATAAGACCTCAACTTGAAAACACGGTAAACACCGTTTTATGACTTCGACTCATCAGTTGCTGATTCTAAATATTTCATTTGAAATCATTGCTTGCCTTGAGTACATTGAATGTTTTAAATGTTTTCAAAACATTTAAGGAAAATGTTTAAGACAAAAATAGGGTCTTTACACCCTGTAACTGCCATTACAATTACTTCAGCAGATGACGGGTAATCTGTGATACATTGTATAAAATAGGACATGTGATTTGGATGAAACATCATAATCAAAGTAACAAAACGATGTAGGATACTGTCGTACAAGCATTGTGGTAAAGTAGAGAATTAATGTTGCAAAACCTTAAACGTGCGCAAGCAATTTGTTTACAACAGACATACTGTAAGATGCATGCCCTGTGTGTGGGAAGCTGTTGGTTATACAGTGCATACAGTACCTGTACTATGATGGGTAGCTGTCATGTGAAACTAAGACTGGAGAGGATGACGATGCTATAATTTCAACTTTTGTATTGTTGATGATGTGTTCTTTATGATAATGGTTTTCAACAATCTTTGTAATTAAACGTTTGTGTGTGCAAAAAAAAAACTTGATATTTTTTCCTTGATCTAATTAACTGCTATTATTCACTGTTAAAGCAAAATAAAAAAGCATGAATTTGCTATATTTTTCAAATTATTATTTAACCAACATTCTTGATGCTAAATTGCATACTTAATAGTGCCAAAAACAAAATACAGGCTGATTTTGTCCATTGTGAAAAATTTACAAGTACAGGTAAAGGTACAGCTTTTTGAAAAATTACACAAAATTTATACTTGAATAACCCAAACAATTGTGCTTTTTAAGACCCTTCTGACTAAAAGAAAACATGCACAAAATATTTTCACTCAGTTAGCAATTCACCCTGCTTCATTCGGAAAAACTGCATAAAATGGATTTAGCTCATTTTGCTGACTAACAATTCATACATTGAAAAAAAAAAAAAAAAAAAAAAAAAAATATATATATATATATATATATATATATATATATATATATATATAAAAATTAACCTAATACAGTGTGGATACACCAGAACAGTTTTAGGGCATCTTTTTTTTTATAGATTTTACAAGTGTTTTGCACCAACGTCTTCTACAGTAGTTCAACTGGGGTAAGATCTCAAGTGGTTGGGGACAGAGACCACTTCTGTCAGCATAGAAATGTTTTATCATTGAACAAACAGAATAACTTAGTATTGATTTGTTGTGACCCTTCCCTCCCATAGCTTGCTAGTATGTGACATAAGACAAATACCAGCTCGCCCAAAGTAAACGAAAAATGCTTGTCGATCCAAAGATCCATCATGGCACAATCAGATCTGAAACAGTTACACTATCCTTTGAGCTTTGTAAGCACAGAAGTGATGCACACTGAAGAAACTGCTGAAAAGTCTCTTTTTTTATTATTATTATTATTACTTTGCTCAGAGGGCTAAGGCACTGAGTTACCGACCGGAAGATCGGCAGTTCAATCCCCAGCTACACCAGGCTGCCACTGTTGGACCCTTGAGCAAGGCCCTAAACCCTATCTGCTCCAGGGGCGCTGTATCATGTATGACCCTGCGCTTTGACCCCAGTTACGCTGGGATATGTGAAAAAGGAATTTCACTGTGCTGTAATGTATATGTGACAAAGTCTTAACTTAACTTGTTTTAAGCTATTGCATACCATACATAGCTATTGGAAATCATAAATGTGTTAGATCTTTTTGTTTTGACAAGAATATTAAATTTAAGTGAATATATTTTTAGTATGAGTAATCATAACATTTATTAAATTAATTATTAATATGTTTCTTTGCAGCAGGTTGAGCAAAAAATCAAAAGGAAGATAAAAAAAGTTTAGAAAATGTATAGTGTATTTTAGTAAAAGAAATAAGTTAAGGAAGAGATTGAGCCACAGGAATAACCCTTTAAGGCAACTCAAACATGTTCATATATGATTTATTTTAATGCCTGCTACTTTACAATCTCTCCCAAAGGCCTGAATTCTGCTTCTTGTATTTTTCAGGTGATTCTGATCCTGACCAAGCTTTATGACTTCCATTTGGGCAGCGTCACTGAAAGCTCCCTATGGAGGTAAGAGTTACATCTCTCTATCCTCACGTACTTTTTCCTCAGTCTCACGGTCCCCTTGGTCTTTTCTTCCCTGTCTACAGCAACACCTTCCTCTGAGTCTGGATAGTTTCTTGGCTGTTGTTCTGCAGCTCTCTGTTGTTAAATACGGTGAACAAGTCATTAGATATCCTCTGGGGGGAAAATAACAGACAGGGAGAAAAACAGAGAAAACAGATTAGACTCTGACTACCAGAGCAGCCGAAATAGCAACGGGAGTCAAAAAGTCATTGATGTCGCTTAGTGTTCTCCAGACGAGTGTTATTTCCAAAATCCAGGACAGAGAAAAGCTTTTTTTTTTCTATGTTAGATTCATTGTCTCTAATAGGCCGGATTATATTTCTAGCGTAACATAATGAAGGCAATGCATGTAAGTGTGTCACCACTATCACCTTATTGCGAATGCGTATGAATTCACACAAAACTATCTGCACATTGGGTAGACGATTACGGTTAAATTATGTATAATATTGGAAGGTCTCGATAATGTCATAGAAATGGTGTTGAGGAAACACAAACAGACACAGGTAATAACTTGCTATACTTGTGATCCAAGTATCTGTTTCCTGTGGCTAAAAACTTTAATAGGAAGTTATAACCATTTTTAGCACAAAAAAAAAAAAAAAAAAAATAGAGGGTCTGGGCTGAAAAGTAAGTCTTTATGTACAGTAACTTTTTATTAAATCAAACAATGAAGATTAAACATCAGCAGCAACCTCATTTCCCCCCTTGTCTGTTTCAGCCACTCAGCATTAAGCGTCACCAGTACAATAGTCACACTGGCCTGATGATCTGCACTGGTTTCTTACTGGTTCATGCCTTAAGTTAGATGTTTTTTTTTGCTTAACTGATTTATATGACACCATTTGACATAACAATCAAAAAACATTTCTCAAAAACTGGTCAGATACAGGGACTGGATTAAAGAATGAGAGACAAAAACTATTCCTCAAAACCGCATTAAAATACAGTACAACAAAGTTTGTCTTTTTGGAAGCAAAATATCAATAAATGATGGGTGATACATTGCTGTAGATGCTAAAAATGAAAGCTTTTTAATCCATTTTCTCTCTGACATACTGTATGGTAGCACAACCCTGTTCCCACATCAACCACCTATGTTAGTGTGCAAAAGCAAGTGAGTAGGCCTGAAAGTTCTGGTTTTTCAGTGAGAACAGGATTTATACATTACACAGACATGTTTACTTTCCTGTCGTGTTGCAGGTCATCTCTGTATTATGAGACGTCTGAAAACTCTTTCTCGTGTCAGCGGAGTGAAAGTTTAATGGCTCTCGTCCAGACGATGATTTTACAGCAGAATGCCACTGTAAATAAAAAGAGGTCATGCGTTTATTTTTTATTTGTTGTTGTCAGATATGTAGTATATAATAAATAAGCTGGGTTGATGTACTGTATGAGACATTTATAAGATAGGAATATGTTAAAAAAAAAAAGCCATATTGAAAATTAGGCACACAAGAGAAAGAAATGGTACATTTGTTTACATGAACAGTGGATTTTACAGCATTTGTTCTTTCATCCTTTTTAACTGCCTGATTATGTCACAATCGGGTTACATTCTGGTATCCTTGGCGAAGAAATGATGCTGCAATGGCTGTAGCTTCCTTAAATCCTTACAAAGAAAAAATGGGTGAATAAAAACCTAAAACATGACAAAGTTATTGTATGAAGTAGTGTGATTTGTTAAACAGATCATTCGAACAGACCTAGGCCATACCTATGGTTTTTTCATTCTTATAGTTTGGGTGACGCCCACCTCCGGTACAGACACCAGTATAGGTATTCGGAGCACGTATCGCTACACCCACATATTCATTCATTTATTTATTTTCCTACATATTGACATCAAGAATGAATTAATTAAGAATGAATAAAAGCCAGACCTTAAATCCATGCGCACAATGTTTACATAACCTTGTATATCTTACTCAGGTTAGGTTTGCAAATATTAATTTACTCTAAGCTGTTGTTTGCATATCGCTGAATGCCAAGGTACGGGCAATGTCACCGCACTTAATTACTCTTCATATAATCAAGTGAAGACTCCTATTACATTGGGGTATTAAGTGTTTAGTGGAACGACAGAGTGCTACATACACTAGTGTGTTAGATCTAGGAATACAGAATTTACTTGACTCATTACCTTAAGTTTTAGTCTCCTGATATTTGAAAGTGTTACTGTATGTTGATGAACTCAGGTTAACATGGGAAATGGGAGACTAATGAAAAATTTATATTATGATAAATTAAATAATATTGTGCTTTACTGAATACAATGTAGGCAATGCCATTATTTAAGAAACATTAATCAACATTGGACAGCAAGTTACCTGTAGCAAAGACCACTTGTATCAGACAGTGAGATCAGTTAATAATATTAGGTAGCTAAATGAAATTTAGATAATTATGGCTGATTTTCTTTTTCAATAATGTATAATTTGCATTAACAGTGTTATATAAGAATTAATAAGTAAGGGGGGGAAAAACATGATTGGATGGAAGTTAGAACACCATTGTGGTACTGTATAACACAATGTACTGTATCAGTTTGGTGAATATAGGGTAAGCATAAAGTCTTTCCCCCGATTTCAAGCATATAATGCTGTGCAAAAGAGCTTTTCTCCTTATTTTTTTCATTTCTTTATACTTTTCTTCCAAAGAGCCAGACTTTCTTGTATTTTTTATGCAGTCTTGGGGAAAAGTTCCCTGAAATACTTTTTGGCTCTCATTTTTGGCTCTTATTTTCTCTTCAGTCCCTGTACCTGGCCAATTTCAGGGAAATGTTTTTGTTTGTTAATCCATGACAAAGTTAATCAGACCAGACGAGAGGAAAAGTGAGGTTGCTGCTGAGGTTGTTAAATTTTTTTTTTCAATTGATTGTATTTTTAGGCACTTTGGATTCCAATTTGTTTTATGAAGGGTGGCTCAAGACCTTTGAAATACGTACACACACACACACACACACACACACACACACACACTGTACATATTAAACAAGAACTACGCTTCATTGTTAATAACACAAAAACAGAAAAAAAGCTTCTTTTTTTTTAAACTTGAACTATCTTTTGCCTGAAGAACATTCTTTTGAGGTTAACATCCGAACCAGGCTTTTTATACTTTAAGGCTTTTTAAACACTGAGCTTTCTCCTTTAGAGACGTCCTTTTAAAACTGTAGTTTACAGCGTCATGCAAAATGCTATTATTGGTCTATATATCGCCACAACAATTATGCTTTTATCTAACTTTGACTAAAAACGCCACCAAACATTTTAGTTGACACTTTCTATAAAGTCAGTATTCATAAATCTTTATGGTTGGCATTCTTCTAGGAATGTTATGGGGTGCAAAGCAATAAGTCTATAAGATCATAACTGAAAACACTTCCACGTTTAATGATAATGAGCTATAGATAGATAGTAAGTGTTAGTGCAGTCCACAATTTTGGGGAAAAAAAGTCAGCAGGTGTTTTGCTTTACTTTAAACCCAGACCCACACTCCAGGCAGCCTGAGTGCCATAAAGCCCCTTAAATCCTCTCTGTGCGTGCAGCTGGAGCCGCAATGCATCATCGTGATGGCTGGCACAGCCCTGAGATTCCGTATTGACAAAACGAGGGCGGCCATGATAATATTCAGCTTTCCACAAATTAGGTCTGCCGGGACTCGCTCGGCCTTCTTCTGCTGTTCCAACTCAGAAACACAGTTTGTGTCGAAGAACAGTTAAACTCTATTTGCCTCATGGTTTTAAAATGTGTCTTTTACCCCTCCGCATTGCATTGTTCTTCATACCTGCCATACTGTTAATTGAGATCACTGTTATGTTAGGTTAACATACGTCCTGCGTGGCTTGAGAAAGTTGTAGCAGCCTTGCATTGTCTAGACAGATGCTGACTTTTAGAGAAAGGTCAGAGGAGTCCCGCCAGCCTGAGAGTTCCAAAAACTGACATGTCCATTATAATGAACGGTGTGACCTTAAACGGCGGAGACAGATCAGTCGTTTTGGTGCGTGAAATTAAATATGTATGGCTCTGTCTTGGGATGTTAGTCAATATGTGTGAAACAAGTTCTTAATTGAACATTTTACACCGATCAGCCATAACATTAACCCCACATAACATTAACACATTAATATTGATTATCAATTTTTATATATAAGCCATAAAGCCTACACAATACTAATGCTAATAATAATAATGCCTTGCGCTGTAAGGTAGTGGTTGTTCAAAGGCATACATTGTAATAATTAAATTTTATTTTGTGTTTTTATAAATGTTTTGGATTAGCTGAATTATAGGTTTTAGTTTAAATTTGTTTAAAAATAAAGAAATAAATAAAAAGTTAAATGGAAACAGTTGAACCGATTGCCCACAGAATGAATGAATAAATAAATAAATAAATAAATAAATAAATGAAACCCTAACAGTTATCTGCTTTAAAGATTTTCTTGTTTGGGAAAGGTTACAGCTTTATCTCTAACTGTGAGTGCTGACGCTAAAAGCTAAAACTGGAGCCCTTAAAAATAATAATAATTTATAAATTTCCATTTGTTACTGTTAATCAACATTGTTTTTTCAACAGTGCATTTTTAAAAAAAGTAACATATTAAATCTTGCATATTAATATCAACTTTTAATTTAACAGAAAATGTTTGTTAGAGCTGTTGTTATGAAAAATTAGGCCAATCAGAATTAAATGGTCTGACAGGTATGAATGCGAAAACACCACCACCGAGGATTTCAATTAAAATAAAGTTCAACAATTTCTTAGCGATTATTATAAAAAAAAAAATGAGTACTTAAGTGAGTACATGAGTAAGAAAGAAAGAGGAAAAAATAAATATTAAAAAAGTTTCTTCTTTTTTTCCCCCCTTGCGCTAAAATACATTATTACTGTTTCTAGGCATATTTTCAGTCAGGTTTGTTAGAGCAGAGGAAAGAAAAAAAAAAAGCAGAGCACAAATGAATTGAAAGGTTTAGTATAAAACTAAGGCAAAGCTAACCAAGTTGCAAATGTTAAAGGTTTGGGGTTTTATTAATAACCTGTTCAATGCATTGGAAAAAACAATGAAAAACCAAATAAACAAAAATGAGCATGAGAAAATGTTATAATAAATAAATCAAAAACAAACCAAAAAATTATGAACTTAGTTTAATTTAATAATAAAAAAAAAATCAGTCCCTTCTTGTCATCGACACTGCTCTGGAATGTGTTTATCCGATAATTAACATTAATGTGCCAAGCCATTAGAAACTGTTGGAGCACTGTCTTGAGGGTTAGACGAAGAGGTTTGGAAAATCCAACAGTCGTCTGTCTTTTAGTCATTAGCTAAGAATCTTAGTCATGCGTTATGACCCTAATTATTTCACTGTAATTAGCAAAACACTAGCCTGTGGGAAAAATGAAGTCGGTGTTAGTGATTATGTTGGCAATGAAGATCTATGCTGATAGGCTTGGAGGAAGTTAAATAAGAATAGTTAAGTTTACAGTCTGTGTTCAAACTTTGTGTAAAAACAAATATTTTATATTTTACATTTTTAACGAGGATTTCTTTAGTAGCGAGTTCACTGCTTTAAATAGCTCCACACAGTTGGCATGTAACTGTACAGGGATGTATGTGGAACTGTACACATGTATGTGGAAATAACTGTAAAGTACTGCATTTTACATTGTAGTATCACAATAAAAAAGCAATGTACTGTATTTGTTACTCCGGCTCAGTTTTTTAAATTGACTTTACTAAATTTAATTAATAAATGCAAATTCATAGCACATGCATATTAGCATTTTTAGCTATATATACTCAGCAAAAACAGAAACGTTTTCTGACTTTCAACTGATTTTACTTTCAGTAAACTTAATGTGTAAATATTTGTATGAACACTAAAAGAGTCAACACCATAAGACATAAACTAAAAATGTTTCACAATGTGTCCCTGAATGAAGGGAGGCTCAAAATCAAAAGTACCAGTCAGTATCTGGTGTGGCCACCAGCTGCTTGAAGTACTGCAGTGCATCTCCTCCTCATGGACTGCCTATTGTGGACAGTCTGAGCACTGATGGAGGGATTGTGTGTTCCTGGTGTGACTGGGGCAGTTGTTGTGGCCATCCTGTACCTGTCACGCAGGTGTGATATTCGGATGTACCGATCCTGTGCAGGTGTTGTTACACGTGGTCTTCCACTGCGAGGATGATCAGCTGTCTCCCTGTAGCGGTGTCTTAGGCGTCTCACAGTGCGGACATGGCAGTTTATTGCCCTAGCCACATCAGCAGTCCTCATGCCTCCCTGCAGCATGCCTAATGCACGTTCACGCAGATGAGCAGGGACCCTGGGCATCTTTCTTTGGGTGTTTTTCACAGTCGGTAGACAAGTCTCTTTAGTGTCCTGCGTTTTTAGAACTGTGACCTTAAATGCCTACTTTCTGTAAGCTGTTAAGGTCTTAACGACCATTCCACAGGTGCATGTTAATTAATTGATTATGGTTAATTGAACATGCATGGAAAACATTGTTAAAACCCTTTACAATGAAGATCTGTAAACTTACAACATTATTGTTGAAATACACAGTCCTAAAAAGGGACGTTTCTTTTATTGCTGAGTATATAAATGCGCATTTCTTCCTAATCTTACAACTACAGAAAAAATAAAGAAATAATTAGTATGAAGTTGAGTTCAAGTGTTTGAGGAAGTGCACACACACTTTCTTTCTCTCTCATCTTTAGTGTGTGTTTGTGTGTGTGTAAAGCACCCCCTCCCTGCTTCACACACACACACAAACACACACAAACATACACACACTAAAGGCGAGAGAGAAAGAGAGAGAGTGTGTGAACCGGCAGGGTGTCAAATTATTTTGTATGAGAAAATTTGATTTGGTTTATGTGTTTTGGAATGCGAGCCTGTTTCGGGAACGAATTGTGCTCGTAATCCAAGGTTCCACTGTGTAAGGTTTGTAGCTGTTTTTGATTAATTTTATTGAATCATTTAAACAGATAACACATTTGATATATTATCTCATTATAAATATCATATACAGTGAGGTCAATAAATATTTGATCACCCTGTGAAGTTCTCTTACTTCGAAATCATGTAGGGGTCTACAGATTTAGCATAGGTGAGAGACAGAATCTAAAAAGAAATTTCCAGAAAAAAAAATGTATTTTTTTTTAAATTTCCAGAAAAAAAAATGTATTTTTTTTTTACAATTTTTTGGGGAATTACTGTGTCAAATAAGTATTTGATCACTTGCTTATTAGCCAGATTTTTTGACCCCCAAAGACCAATCAATGATGCTAAGAATGGTGAAGAATCAGCCCAGAACTACATGGGAGGAGCTGGTCAATGCCGTGAAGAGAGCTGGGACCATCATTTCCAAGGACGTTGTGGTTTAAAATCTTGCATCGCACGAGAGGTTCCCCCAGATTAAGTCAGCCCATGTGCAGGCCTGACTGAAGTTTGCCAGGGACCATCTGGATGATCCAAAGAAGTCATGGGAGAAAGTCCTGTGGTCAGATGAGACCAAAGTAGAACTATTTGGTCTTCGCTATGTTTGTAGAAAGAAGAATGATGAGTATCATCCCAATAATACCATACCTACAGTGAAGCATGGGGCTGGAAGCATCATGCTCTGGGGGTGTTTTCTGCACAGGGGACAGGACGACTGCACTGTATTAAGGAGAGGATAAACAGGACCATGTAATGTGACATATTGGGCAAAAACCTCCTTCCCTCAGTCAGAACATTAAAGATGGGTCGTGGCTGGGTCTTCCAACATGACAATGACCCAAAGCACATAGCCAGGAAAACCAAGGAGTGGCTCCGTAAGAAGCATATCAAGGTTTTGGAGTGGCCTAGCCAGTCCAGGTCCAGGAGTGGGCCAAAATCCCTCCTGCAGTGTGTGCAAACCTGGTAAAGAAATACAGGAACCGTTTGACCTTTGTAATTGTTGACAAAGGCTTCTGTACCAAATATTAAAAATGTTTGACTCAAGTGATCAAATACTTATTTGACAGTAATTCACAAATAAATTGTTTAAAAATCATACAATGTTATTTTCTGATTTTTCTTTTTAGATTCTGTCTCTCACAGTGGAAATGCACCTAGGCTAAAAATTGTAGACCCTCCATGATTTCTAATTAAGAGAACTTGCAAAATCACTGGGTGATCAAATACTTATTGACCTCACTGTAAAGGATACTTACAATATTAATATTCTGGGTTAATTTAAATGCAAAAGTAAATAAGGGTTGATGTTTGTTTGTTTACATAATTTTTCCTATCAAACTTGTATTATATTCTAAAGTAGATCATATTTAAACAACACCAAAAAAAATGGGAGTGCTGTTGTGCTGAATATCACCACTGTGATGTGGTTTTAGGCATAAGGCTGACAGCCATGCTGGTATTCAGCACAACAGCACAACCTTGTTTGTTTATTTAGCCGGTCATTTCGTTCCATCAAGACATATCCTTCTACGACTGGCAGAACTGACTGGCAGGGTTGGTGACACAGTTAAAACAGAGGACTCCTACTTTCCCTCTGTAGCCAAAAAATTAGTAAAATAAACTAGGGATAGGGTGGACAGTCCTGTAAATCTTATACGTTTCTCTTTATATTTACACTTGTTCCGCTTTAAGATAACTGGTTTTCTTAACTCCCAGGCTCTGGGATAAGACCCCAAATAGCATTTAACAAAAAGCTAGTGTGCTATGTAGGGTGTACAATCACTTGTTCCACACACCATGTAGTGCCCTTGATCAGGGTTTAGAGGGGGATTCAGCCTTGTGTTAACCATAAACATAACAATTTACAATGTCTTAAAAGCAATTTAACATAACATTTATCAAATGTGGTTTTATGGCTAAAAGTGTGTTTTCTCCTCGGACTGGTTATGGCAGACAGTTGCTCTCTTTTTCGTCAGTTTGCTGGCATTTGATAGTTCCATTTTATGAAAGGCGGAGTGATACTGTACATATAGTCAAATCTCCCAGTGCTGTTATACTTTATATCAGATTGCTCGGAAAAAAACATAATAAAACAATGTGCTGCTAAATAATTCACTACATTTCCATTACATTTGCTATCTTCTTTGTTTGTTGTGATGTATCCGATAGTACTACCAGAATTTTTACTGAGGAAAACACAATTTGTTCCAGAAGTTTATATACTATATACGGTTTATATTAGTACAGTACCATGTTAATGTGAATATTTCATTTCGAGGAGGATGTTTATGGCTTTAGAGCTAGTTTTTATTTTTTTATTATACCCTTAATATCCAAGCATTTGCAAAAGCATATGTTTAAACAAGAAAACAATAACAAATTGTTCATATATTCATCTTCAGTACGTGCTTTATACTGGTCAGTGTTGTGGGAACACTGGGGAGGGGAATTCGCTTTGGATGTGACACCAGTCCATTTTTCACTCCACACACACATATCTACACACACACACACACACACACACACACACACACACACACACACACCCTCTAAGAGCAAATTAAATGTAAAATTCAAATCACTGTCAAAGCTAAGAGGTAAGACTAACAGTGAAAATACAGTGCGAGCCACAGATAAGGAAACTAAATAAACAGTTTGCTCAGTGTTATGAGCCAAAGTAAGGATAGTGGTGTAATGCAATGCATTGCAATGTGACTGGCTGTTTAGTTCTCCAAATACTCATATCCTTGTCCCCATCCAGAAAGACTTCTATAACTAAAATTACAACAAGAAATTGCAAAGCATAACTTTATTCAGCTCTTGGACAAGATGCCATGGAGAATGTTTAATGAAACATTATATCTTCAATCAAGAAGGCGGGTGAAAAGTAACTAGGCATTAACAATGGGTAAGTCCATATTTTAAAATACAAATAGATACAAACAGATTGTACTGCACTTTATTACATAGAAAAACAAAAGCAAATCTTTAAATTCCAACTTAGGCACCGGTGGCATTAACCAGTTTCTTCAAACGGCCAGGGATGGAATGCACAGTCTTCTAAGGAAGCCTCCAGAATCCGTATCTCCAAGTCTTCCAGTGTGCGAGGCTTTGTCCCCAGGAAAGAAAAAAAAAATAATAATCACATGCCGTCAGATCTGGACTTTTTGGGGGCCATTCATGAGGTCCGCATGTCAGCCAATGTCCTGGAAAATTCTGGTCTAACCATGCTCACACAGTAAGCACAAAATGGGTGGTACATCATGGGGTGTGGCACCAATGATTACTACATTTTCTCATTTACTAATTCATCTTCTATATCACTTTATCCTGTATTCATGGTTGCGGGGGACCAGGAGCCTGTCCTAGGAGGCTTAGGGCACAAGGCAGGGTACACCCTGGACAGGGTGCCAATCCATCGCAAGGCACACACTCACTCAGTCTTTGGATTGTGGCAGGAAACCAAACAAGCACAGGGAGGACATGCAAACTCCATGCACACAGAGGTGGGAATCAAGCCTGGCCGGGAATCGAACTCAGACCCTGGAGGTGCAAGGCGACAGTGCCAACCACTACACCACTGTGCCGCCACTACCAATTCTATAGCCAATAAAGTTCATTTTTAGCCACGCTGTATTGTAACTCAGCAAGTTACTGAACGTATCAAAATAATTATGTCTTTCCAAAATGTGACACTGGAATAAAGAAGAGTATTCATGCAATAACATATTTGAGGTAGAAAAAATTTCCTGGAAAAAGTGTCAAGCAGGGGTGCATGATGCCTTGCTTTTTCTGAGCTAAACAATGAAATTGGCTCCTTTCTAGGTTATAGGACTCCTGAGAAATGTCTATTCACGTATCCAACATCAGTGTCTGACCTCACAAAAGCCTTCCAAAAAAATTGAAGCTGTTATAAAGGCAAATGGTGGGCTAACATCATATCACACCCTATGGCTTAAGAATTGGATGTTACTCAAGTTCATATGCATATGCGAGTGAATTTCTTTGGCAATAGCATGAGCATAATTTGTTTTGAAGCAGTTGGGAGACCTGGGAGGGGTACATGCAAAATCGGAAGAGACCGTCTAGTTTTTTGACTGAAGGGAAATATTGTTAACATTTGATAACATTAGTCCTCCTTTTTTATTAAATTGACTTTAGTTTTCAGGTTTGCATTTAAGAAAGGTCAAAAATTTAGCCAGACAGAATATAATAATCTAATCTGAAGCTGAGATGCACTCAGAGTGAAGCTGTGAGTCAGAATGGGGTCCTTGAAGCAGCATAACATTTTAATGCCTGTATAACTCTACAGGAATTAATTAAATGATTATTTTTGGAGCCCCCTGCAGAGATATGCTGCCCGGTGCATAGGACATGTGGAGCGGCCAAGTTATGAATAAATCAGCATTGTGTGTGCACAGCTGTTAACCGGATTCCCATGTAAAGACTGTGAAAATGAAGAAAAATGTTCCTTCTTTGTCCAATGCCCAGCCATTTTAGATCTTTTTATATAGTAATTGAGATGTAGATAGGGGTTGGAAGTTTGCTGAACCCCCAGAAAATCTGTCCGGCGTTACCCTGTAGATTTGTACCTATTATGTCCTGCATGAAAGTAAGACACATGAACTTGTAAGGCTTTTTAGGTTTTATCCTGCAGGATGCACATTTCCAATAATATAAATTAAATAGAGAATGTTTTTGCTATAACATTAGACACATTCTCTGTTTCATCCAGTTTAATGTGTTTGTATTCATTCTTACTAAAGATAAAAGTGTATTATCTATAGTGTATTATTTATATGTGCCTCAATGAAAGTATCGCTTCATCTGTTTGATGTTGAACTTGTATTTTCCGGATCATTGTTCTGAGTATGATACAGCTCCATATCAGTGTCATGCTGGTATCGCAGTCAAATTACAGAATTCTATTAAACGGAACAGTGTTCTTTACTGAGATGCTGAGAGGCAGGCGGTACGTAGTTTAAGAAAGTCTTTAAGTTTTCTGTAGAGTAAAAATCAGGGTAAGCCCTTCAGTGCTTTGGGCTGCAAGGACAAATCGACAGCTGTAGCTCTAGTGTCGTCTGATTTTATTAAACCATCACATTCTTTTTAGGTGAAATTACCTATTTTTCAACCAACATTTTGTAATTATTATTATTATTATTCATTCATTCATTATCTATACCGCTTTATCCTGTACAGAGGGTCGCAGGGGGCTTGGATCCTATCCCAGAAGACTTGGGGCAGAAACACATGCAATCACATGCTCATTCACACACAATTTGCGAACGCAAATTAACCTAATCAGCTTGTCTTTGTGGCGGCACGTTGGTGTAGTGGGTCCGGGTTCGATTCCTGTCTCTGGAGTTTGCATTTTCACCTCGTTCTTAGTGGGGACTTTACTCCAGGTACTCTGGTTTCTTCCCACAGTCCAAAGACCTTCAGACTAGGCTAATATTTGGCCAAATTGTCCAAAGTGTGTGAATGTGTGTGTGTCCAGGGTTTACCCCGCCTCATGCCCTGAGGCTCCTGGCCCACCGCGACCCTGAATACAGGATGAGGTGGTATAGACGATTAGAATGAGTGCGAGTGAAAATGTCTTTGTGGGTAGAAACCGGAGTACCTGGAGGAAAGAACTGGGAAAATATGCACACAGACCTGAGGTGGGAATCGAACCTGTAACCTAGAGGTGCAAGAGACAGTGCCAAACACTAAGCCTCCATGCATTATTATTATTATTATTAATATTCATTTACATCATATTTATGCTGAAAGAACAATTTGAGTTAAACATTCATTCTGTTTTGATTTTGCACTTACACCACACATCACAAATGTGTCCCCACAAACATCTATTTTATAAGTAATGTCTATTATCCTTACTGAATCCTTGTTTTTGTTTTGCTGTATAAAAATGTTTCATCCAGACATAGATCCTGAAGAGACATTGGAATTTAGGAAAAATAGGTATTTTTAAGCTCTCTCTCTCTCTGTTTTATTACACAAGCTAACACAAGCCCCAACAAACAAATGCATACCATGGGTAAACCTCCTTCGCTTATTTCCCTCCACCTTGCTAGGCTTCTCCCGCTGGGGTCGTCCAGAGGCGACGGCTGAAAGTCTTTCAAGTCGCATCGTTTCAGCCATGCCAGATGCCTTGATATTTCACAGGTCAATGCACAGAACAGCACTAAGGCCTTTTAGAGCAGGACTTACCTGATGTCTGTGACCTTTTCGAGGACTGAAAATTTACCTGCAAGCGAGAGAGGGAGGAAAAAAAAAAAAAAACAGTGTGACACTTCATTTCCTCTGAGACGCTTTCATGTTTTGTGTTTGAGATATAACTGTCTCGCCATTTATTCTTGCTCAGCCTGCAGTTACTGGGAATTTTTTCAATAATAATAATAATAATAATAATAATAATAGATAGATAGATAGATAGATAGATAGATAGATAGATAGATAGATAGATAGATAGATATTATTATATCAAAAGGTCCCTGGTTTAAGCCCCAACACCAGCAGGCTGCTACTGTTGAACCCGTGAGCAAGGTCCTTCACCCCCAAGTGTTTAGATACAATTGGCTGTCATGCTGACGACCTGACTTGCCACAAATATAATGGCTATATCTCGAGGTTGTGGTGTACCCCTCACTTTGAGTGCCAGAGGGCACATGGACGCACCCTATCCCCTATTTCTCCACCCCTAATTTGTGCTACCAAAACAGTTCTGACCCTTTAAGACAAGGACTACACAAGACTTTTAAAGTTGGTTATGTGGTTCTGGCACCAAACATAAGCAGCATATCTTTCAATTCCTGTAAATTGCCTTACAAGCAGAGCTTTTGTGGATCAGAATGGTTGTTGCAACACACCCCACAGATGATTAATCAGATTAAGATCTGGGGAATTTGGAGGTCAATTCAGGATCTTCAACTCTTTGGCATGTTCCTCAAACTATTCCTCAAAATAATATTTGCAGTGGCAGGCGCATTATCCTGCTGAAAGAGGCCATTGCTATTATGGAATGCTGTTCCTATGAAGGGTGCATTGTCTGAAACGTTGTTTAGGTTCTGTAGGTGCAGGACCCAACATTGTGGAGCAAAACATTGCTAGAGCATCATACTGCTTCTCTTGGTGAGCAATCTTCTCTTAGTGCCATTTACCTGGTGCCATCTTTTCTTCAGGTAAATGATGCGCACACACACACACAGTTAGCCATCCACATGATGTAAAAAAAAACAAAAAACGTGAGATTTACCAGACCACTCTTTCTATGCTTAATAATTCAGTTCTGATGCTCTTTGTTCTTCAGTAGCGCCTCAGCAGAATCAGACCAGATGGTCTAGCCTTCACTACTCATACACATCAGTGACCCTTAATGCACATCAACCCTCTCAGTGGGTTCACTGGTTATTCTTACCTGAATAACTTTTGGTAAACCACTGCATACTGGAAACACCCCACAAGACCTGTTGTTTTGGAGATGCACTGAACCAATCAGCTATACTGTATATCACAATTTGTTCCCGTGAAAGTTGCTCAGGTTCTTTCTCTTGCCCTCTTTACCTACTTTCAAAACATCACCTCGGAGAACTGACTGTTCATTTGCTGTTTTATATATCCCCCTCTATGACAGGTGCCATTGTAATGAGATATCAATGTTATTAATGTTGCCTGTCAGTTTTAATGTCATGACTGATGAGTGGATATACAGTACAGTAGTTATTAACTTGGGGAATAAAGATCTTGAGCCTACCATCCAATTCCCTTCATGAGATTGCTACTGTATATGTGGATAATTCTCAATTCCCCTTGTAATACCTTTAGGCCAAATTTTGCAATTCACCCATTTTGTTATTTAGCCAAGCTTCATTAAACACTCCTTAAATTACTACCTTTTTAATTAAAGTTGTGTGCGGCTTCCCATTGTGTGATAGAGCCCTCTAATTTAGCTCCTGTCACAACAGCAAATGGTGAACTTCATCAGATGCTCTATGAGGAAGACAGTATGGAAATTGCAAGACATTTCCAATCCAAAGACTGTCAAGAAGCACTTGTTTTTGCTTTAGCTGCAATCCTGATAAAACCTCATCAACCTGCCAGATGAGGCAGTGATGAAGGAAGGGTTTTCATTTGTGGGGATGAGAGTGTGTTTGTGTTATGGGTAATTACGGCTATTGGGTGTATAAGATGAAAGACATTGCGATAATCTTTTTTAAATTATGGGCTTTTTCTTTTAAACGTAATTTCTTAGGCCTTATGGATTGCATAAAGCTGCCAACGTATAGAAGTTCCAAAGTTACATCAATATTTGCGAATGGACATCTGTAATTAGTGTATACATCACTGCAAAGTTGGTTTCGTTCAAGCTAAGTAGTGAATCATCGTCTCCAAAAGAGGTTCACTTGATCTAAGTGTTGTTCTTAACTATTCATGAAATTCAGTTTTCGAGATAAACAATGTCTCTTTTTAAGATTTCATTTTGTGTTGATAAGTATTTATTGATAAATATTGTCATATACTGTATATTAAAAACGCTATGGTGGCTTAGCATTTACCACTAGTGCCTTGCACCTCCAGGTTTTGGAATTCAAATCTTGCCTTCAGTCTCTGTGTGTTGAGTTTGCATGTTCTCCTTCTGCTTGGCAGGTTCCCTCTGGGTATTCTGGTTGCTAGATCAAAAGACATCCAGTGTAGGCTGATTGACATTTCCAAATTGCCCAAAGTGTATGATTGGGTGTGTGAGTGTGTGTGTTCGTGATCTGTGATGTTGGCACCCCATCCAGAGTGTACTTTGCCTTGTGCGCTGAGTTCCCTGGGGTAGGCTCCAGGGCCTCCCGGGTATTTGCATGTGGCGGTACGGTGGCTTGAGTGGTAAGTACTGTTCTCTTGCACCTCCAGGTTCTGGGTTCAAATCCTGCATCTGGTCTGTGTGCATGGAGTTTGTACAGTATGCTCGCTCTGTGCCTTAAGGGTTTTCTCTCCGGGTACTCTGGTTTCATCCCACAGTCCACTGACATGCAGATTAGGCTAATAGGCATTCTGAAACTGCACATCATGTGTAAATGAGTGTATGAGCCATTGCAATCGAGTTATTTGACACCCTGTTCAGGGTGTACCTCGCGCCCCGAGCCTCCTGGTCCCCTGAGACCCTGTATACAGAACAAAACGGTATAAACGATTAGTAAGTGTTATAATATTAATTTTAGCAGCATTAAGCTGATATTGAGCAAGGACTGATATGAAAAATATCACAACCACAAAATTTCTTGCTGAGGTTGCATGAACATGATCATATGCTTGTTGGTTTCTGTTCGTTATTATTACCGCATGTAACTAGCTAACTAGGGTTTTGGCTATGATCACATGAATGATGCACAGAGCACAGAGTTTTCATTTTCCTACATAATTTATTCAGCCTTGGAATTGTATATAAACTAAGTAATGGGGAAATACAAAGCTTTTGACAATTCTGAACTGTCTTCTAGTTTTAGTTCCTTTGTTGTTTTCCCTCTGTTTCCTTCTAGTTTCTAATCTGTTGATGCAGTTCGCCAGTTTTGACTCTTGCCTGTCTCTCTAGATTTTGATCATGCATTTGCCCATACCGACTCTGTCAGCTTGTGTTTTGACCACTGTGTGCATATCGACTATGAAGAGTCAGGCTTTGAGTCTTAACTCGACTGCTTACTGTAGCTCCAGGCTTGCATTATTTTCTCTGTAATTTATAGGTAAGAGGTACAAGAAAGCTTCCTCTTCACGTGGATACTAATCTTCTCCTGGATCTATGCAGTCCTGCCTCAAGAGTGATTTTATCATTAAGATTCAAAGAAATTCAAAATGTTTTAGTTGCAAGACTCCAAAATGCTGTAAAAATATCTATTTACATGGATTTTTCCCATGGTGAGACTTTGTGATGTTAAACCCTCCCAGACACTCACAGCAGGGCAGGTAAATGAAAAATTTATTCTAGCCCCCAAGATATTTATCTACAATATATATTGTAGCTAGGAAAATTCGGAAATAATATTGCCAACACACCAATCAGCAATAACATTAAAACAATTAACATTATAACCATCCAGGTTTTAGGTTTCCCTTGTGTACCAGTGGTGTGTGTAATTTTATGGTGTACAAACTTTTAGGGTGCCACCTACTGTACTAAGGGCCCCTAAACGTTTAAAATTAATGTTGTGGTTCATAACCTGGAGCACATATCAGATTGCAGTGTGAGCCGTGGGGAAAGTATTTTTCTACATTTCAATGAAGAGATTAGAAAAGTTGTTTTTTCATTCTTTATGCTCTCTCTCTCTCTCTCACTCTCCCTCACACTCACAAACACACACAAAAATGGACTGCTGCGACAGAGAAAAGAAAACTTCTCAAATCCTTGTCAGAATATTTCCTCCTCAGTGAGAAAGCCACTCAAGTTAAAAGTTTAGCGAAATGGTTCTGGCAGCCGACTGTTCAGGGAGAAAGCAACAGATAACTGGAAGGGGAAAAGAGAGAAAGAAAGGATGGAAGTCAGGTTCTTTCAGAGAAATCTCCTTTGTCACTGCTCCACTGTCACTGTTAGGAAGCAGAGCGGCAACAAAATGTTCGATTCCGCTTAAAAGTAGACATCAATCACAGTGTAAGGCCGGCTATTAAATCCATCCCTTTTGACATGGATGTGTATGTGTAGGTGATTTGTAATGGGATGTGAAAGAATTTAAAGTGAGACGTGCACAAAAGAAAAAAAACAATGTCAGGTTTTTTTTTTTTTTACTTGGTCATCAAAGGATGGACATGGTGAGAAACAATGCTCAGGTAGCCCGTGGCATTTAAACAATGCCTAATTGGCACTAAGGGGCCTAAAGTGTGCCAAGAAAACATTACATTACCATTACACCATCACCAGCAGCCTGCACAGTGGTAACAAGGCATGATGGATCCATGTTCTCATTCTGTTTACGCCAAGTTCTTACTCTACCATTTGAATGTCTCAACAGAAATCGAGACTCATCAGACCAGGCAACATTTTTCCAGTCTTCAACTGTTTAATTTTGGTGAGCTCGTGCAAATTGTAGCCTCTTTTTTCTATTTGTAGTGGAGATGAGTGGTACCCGGTGGGGTCTTCTGCTGTTGTAGCCCATCCGCCTCAAGGTTGTGCGTGTTGTGGCTTCACAAATGCTTCACAAGTGCTGCATACCTCAGTTGTAACGAGTGGTTATTTCAGTCAAAGTTGCTCTTCTGTCAGCTTGAATCAGTCGGCCCATTCTCCTCTGACCTCTAGCATCAACAAGGCATTTTCGCTCACAGGACTGCCGCATACTGGATGTTTTTACCTTTTCACACCATTCTTTGTAAACCCTAGAAATGGTTGTGCGTGAAAATCCCAGTAACTAAGCAGATTTTGAAATACTCAGACCGACCCGTCTGGCACCAACAACCATGCCACGCTCAAAATTGCTTAAATCACCTTTCTTTCCCATGCTGACATTCATGCGCGCACACACACGTGTGGTATAAGAAACAGTACACGCGCTGTACACACGCGCTTACAAACACAATAAAATCTGATTTACGCGCACACACGTGGTCACAGTGTTATAGTAAACAGTACACGCATGCACGGATGTTGATTATACCAGTAAGAGATGCGCACTATGACTCAGCAGGGACGTCGATTACCCACACTTTCGCAGCGTAAGAGAGAGAAAAACCATTGGCTAAGTTGTGATCACGTGGCGCTAGGCATCAAAACAAGACGCACATGCGTGATACATGATATTCGGTACTTGTAAATTAAGACTTTTTAAAAAATCGTTGCTCATCTTGCGGAACGCTCGCAAACAGCGTTACCCGCAATCTGCAATTCCACTATATATACAGATAGTAGGACAAAGAATTGAATTAACCAGACAGGACATACTGTTCATCAATCAAGTGGATTTAGGACAAAAAATGAATCCTTCATCCTGTATATCCCTCAGATGTCACCTTGTATCCGATGCTCCTCTCCTGAGGGAACAACTCCCGCACAGATGGCCCGGAAATATGTTGGCAACATGCTGGGACAACTGTCCGTATCCTACTCCCTCCTTGCCTCTCCCCATCTATTTGCCTCTCTCCACATTTCTGTGCTTTCAATAAATTACACTCAACTATTCTGCCTAATCTGTGATCCTGCGTCAGAGCAGAAAACACTTAACCCAAACCATCAGCCCAAAAGGCACCTAACCTGTCCCAACCATGGAGGCTCTTCATCATGGTCGAGATGACAGCTCGTCCTCCCATTTCTCCATCCCGTCATCAGTTCCATGAATTTGTCATGCTGAAAGAGACAGGACAAGGTCCCGAGGTGAACGTGGTGTGAGTCATGATTTTAACCCACAGTGAATCATGGTCAGTGTGTCGGCTAGTCTGTGCTGCCATTGTCTGTCTTTTTAGGCGTGACCTAAAAAGCTGCTTGCCCTCATGCAAGAGTAATAGCGCCTGGAAGGGGTCTTAAAGTTTTATACTTTTTTTTTGGTAAGGTATTAATTTTTGAAAGAAAGATTTTCATAACCACCAAGACCATTCGCAAGCAAATTCCGAAAAATGTGTTAAAAGAGAGAGAGTGACATTAAATGATCTCAAAAGATCAAAAAATTTACATGTGTATAATCTGTAAAGAGGATGGTCTATTTCGCAAAAATTAGGCCATCATTTTTTACTTTTCCAGCATGTTTAAAGATTAGTTCTTCTCTTTATCAGAAGGTACATCATCTAAAGCATCCCACAGGAAATTTACCTTAACCAAATTTCATAAAGTGTTTAGATCTTTACTTTAGCCTAGAGTTCTCATAGACTTATTAAATTTAAAACACAGGCTTGGAAATTTCTTGCAAAATGTCAGCACACTATGCCATTTAAAGGTATGGTTTACTCACTCATTCATTGTTTGTACCGGGTAATCCTGAATACAGTTTGGTTGGGAGACGGGCCTGGGGCCTCTCTCTGAAGACTTACGGCACGAGGCGGGGTGCACCCTGGACAGGATGTCAACCCATCGCAGAGCACACACACATACACCTACTACTAGCAATTTGGGAACAACGAAATCTGCAAATCTGCATCTGCAAAACCTAATGTGCATGTATTTGGACTGTGGGAGGAACCTGAAGTAACCAAAGTAAGCCCACCAAGCATGAGGAGACCATGCACACAAAGGCATGAAGCGAACCTGGCTGGGAATCGAACCCAGACCCTGGAGGTTTAAGGCGACAGTACTAACCTCTAAATTGGAATTGAAGAAAACATTCAACGTGAATAACTTGATGCAGTGTGATGTCATTGTTACATAAAATCATCTTTCACATCATGGTCTTTGATAAAATAATTGGTGGGTCAAAGGTTTGACGTTTGCATATTCTCCCTGTAGTTGGTGGGTTTCCTCCAGGTACTCTGGTTTCCTTCCATAGTCCAAAAACATGCAATATACTGTAGGCTATTGGGTGGGTGTGAGTGTGTGTGCTTGTGGCCTTCAATGGATTAAACCAACAGAGATCACTATAAGCAGAGATTTACAGTAGTTTACACACCTAAAATATATTAAACTGAAGATATTGGTGCCCACAGTGCTCTAAAGTATGTTTCTAGAGAAAAAAAAATCAGAAAATGAGACATATCACGTTGATCAAACGTAATTAACCACTTCAAAACAAGCTCCAAAGACACTCCACTGAAAACTACGGTATGTCCATTTCTCTCTCAATTTTACACACACCTCCACAAAACTGTTACTCCTCACTGGATAACACTGGGCTATGAATGACCCGTTTTTACCCTTTCAGCCACAAAAAGTGATGCACTATTTTTTACAATATCTCCAGGAAATGTCTCTTCTTTTTCTTTTTATTCCTAGGTGGCATTATGGCATTGTGCTTAGCACTGTAGCCTTACAACACCAGTGTTTAGAGTTTGATTCCCATTTGAATGTGTAGAGTTTGTTTGTTCTTCCCATACTTCTTTTTTCCTTTTTTTTTTATCCTGCCGACATCACATACGGGTGTGGGTGCGCGCTAGTTTGTAAATGGGGGGCCAGGAAAGTCAAAGTTAAGGACCTATACCTGTGTGAGATTTCCCACACATTTTCTCCTTTTTTTCTTTTTTACTATTTCTCTGTCCAGTGTTTGAAGTGCACAGACCTGGTCACTATACTGTATTTGTCCTGGACATCCCCCTACACTGACATGTGCCCCAGCTATTACTCAGGGAATACATATAACCTGCTTTCAATTGTTTCCTTCTCGAAAATAAGTGTTTCGTATATTCTCTCTCGGCACCTGTTTTTCATTTCATGTGGTCATCTCAAGGGTGACAGGGAAAATACAAGGAAACAAGGAAAATACCGCATATAGGAAGAATTGTGTGAGAATCAGTGTCTCTCTCGAATTGTCTCTCGTTCAAACACAATCGAGCCTTTATTTCCTCCAGACACCTGCACAATCCCACCTACTAACCTTAATGTGTCAATTCTCCAAAGTCATTTTCGACCATGCTTCAATACACCCGGTTATTAGAATTGATACAACTCATAAGTGCATGCCTTGGGCTTGGTTGTGTGTGTATGTGTGGGTTTTGTGTGGTATCTCTGACATTGCTTTTCAGGTTTGTGAGTATTAGGGATATAACAGAATATGAGTACGATATTCCAAAATCAACATTCTAAACGTATACAAATACAATACGTTTTAGTTTGCGTAAGCATACTGTATGTATCTGGTGTACTTAAATGTCTTAGATTTTTTTCCGAGGCATACGTCAGTGCCTTACTGTACAGTATGTGCATATGCTCAAACGCATTGGGTGTAGCTGCTGCGCCTGGATACAGTTACGATAACCACTGACAGCATGTTTCTGTCCTCACTGAGATAAGCTACGCTAGAGGTGGTGATTAAATTTATAGTTGCCTGCCTTTACTTTAGACATCATGGTTGGAGATGTATCTTCTCCTGCCTCCTTTCTCACTATCTGCACCTCTTATCTGCCTCACCTCCAGATACTTTAGTGGCTTCATCACAGAATAGACTTTCATAGTCCTCATAAAACTTTCAGCCGCGTGTCTGTTATCTAGGCACAGACACCTTAGCGAGACAGAAAATAATGTCCTGGTTTAAAGGCGGCTTTGGGAATATAACAGTGAATATGTTAACATTTAATTTGGTTATTAAAGTCTTTTTATTCATGTTATTCATGTTTTTTTTTTTTTTTTTGCTTCTCCAAAAATACCTGATTACAGCTAAAAAAGTTGCATTCATACCTCTGAAGTCCAGCATGCCTCAGGCTGTTGTTTTCATGTTTTACATTTGCTATAAGGTTGCAGCTAATGATTCCTTCTGATGACTCTTTCATGCAGATTATCATTTTGCAAGGAACACAGCATACTGTAGTACAACAGTGCAGCAACACTCCTTCACTTTTTCACTCCTTAACCTTACAATGGAAACTGGAAATCTTTGCACAGCTTTTGCCTTATTTCTCGGCATGACTTAAGTTTATTTTCAGATTTGCCATAAGCACAAGGTATGGAGAATAAATTTGTTCGTTGCGATTAGAAATGATTCGAATTGACTCATATGAAGGTAATAGGTGGTTTGCACATGCCGTCACGTTGCAGTGTTTCACGACGTAAAGGAAAGCACTATTCCTTAAATTAATCACGCAAAGAATCCACCAGTAGTCTTTATCGAGCTCTACAGGTAGTTGAACATATGGGGGATTGAAATTAATCACCAGAAAAAAGAGTATATGTGATGTTGGATCCTGGAAACCTGAACAACGCATAGCAACCACTGACAGTCAATCACAGTACGGTATGAGGAGAAAGGTATGAATAAGTAACACATGATGCCCAATCATCTGAAGTACATGCAAGAGAACGTTAGTTACATATATACCACTGTATATCAACAGTGCCTTTAAAAGTATTTGCCCTTGTCGTGTTTTTTTTTTTTCACACTTGATTGTGACCATAGCATTTTTTTTTATCATTACATAAAGATAATCCCAGTAAATAAAAAAGCTGTCTAAACTTGTGGAACGGTAATTCCCAAGTTGAACTTTTTGGAATGTGTGTGTCCGTTTTCATCGGGCCTAAAACTAACACCCTTTGCAAACTTTGCAGTTTCAGAACCTGGACGACTTTTCATAAATTGATTTAACCATGAATTCTGCGACTCCACCAGAAAATATTAAAAGAGAATATCTGGCCGTCAGTTCGTGACCTGCAGCTCAAGCGCATTTAGCTCATGCAGCAGCACATTGATCCGAAACACACCAGCATGTGCACCTCTAAATAGCTAATAAATAAATAAATAAATAAATAAATTCATTCTTTCATTCATTAGAGTAAAGTGGGCCAAAATTCCACTACAGCGATGTGCAAGACTTATTGCCAGTTATCTAAAACTCTTGATTGCATTTGTTGCCGCAACCAGTCCGCTGGTTTAGGAGGCAGTTACTTTTTCACATAGGGCCAGGCAGATTTAGACACCTTTTTCCCCCTTAATAAAGGAAATCATCTTTTAAAAGCTGCATTGTGTATTTATATGGATTATCTTTGTGCAATATTAAAATTTTGTTGATGCCATATTTTGGTAATATTTTGTTTATGTTCATCTTACAATATGTAAATGAATGAAAATGTTTTTTAAAAAGTAATTTAATTATTTCTCTAGGCATTAGTCCCCCTATATTTTGTAGTATTCACCTGCTGCCGGTGGCGCTTTAAACAAACAACAGCTGCATTCTGGCCTCTTTTTCCTGCTCGGTTCCTATCAGAACCCTTGTCTTCCTCTATTTCTCACCCAATCCTCTCTCTATTCTTCTCCAAACTCCAGATATTCATCCAGATGAGCTTATACCCAGATGTTTGATTTAGGTCAAGGCCTGGAGCTTGGTGTCTGATTAATCTGTACTGCTTCCTGCAGCGCTAATCAGTGAACTAGACATCATATATTAGATTGGAAGTTCCACTATTGTTCCCTTGTTGATCTACTCGACCCTCATCAATAGGACAGAGTGTGTATGTGTGTGTAAATCACAGAAGATTGTCTTTCACATTGCATTCTGATTGTCAGGAAACTTTTGTGCCCTGCTGTTGTTGAAATGAGTCCAGCGTACTCTTTCGAAGAATGTTGTGAATTGTACTAGTCTGAATCGACAACAATCACAGCTGTGAGGATTCTTTTTTTTTTTTTTTTTTTTACAATTCTGAACATGAAATAGTTTTGATCTTTGTGTGGGTTGCCTATGTAAGATTTGGATTTCTTTTGTGCAAGGTGAGATAACAAAAACAGGTTTACAAATGTGTGGGAGGGAGAAAATTTCAGCTGAATGTTTTCATGTTTTGTGGCTCTCCATGATGTCCTTTCTGTACAATCTGCCATCTGGTTGCTTTGAAAAAAAAAAAAAGGGTTCTAAATGTGATTTCGGGATTTCTCATCAACAAGTCTTTTCATCAATATCTGTCTCCTCCTCAGACTTTGTTTCTTTTGGTTCCACACTGTGTTCATTATGTGCCAGCAGGTACAACTATTTTTGGCTTCCTGATACAACAATGTATAATACAACTGTATCATTTCATGAAATTATGAAATATTCCCCTGCCATCAGGGGAAAAAATCTCCATTAGATGTGATAACTGGTCATTCTGTACATTCAGTGACTTTATTTTATTGCCCCATAACATTGCTGAACCTAGACCTGACCTGAACTGAAGCAAACCCAGATCAGAACCCCTGTACACTGTACAGTGGGCACTATGCTTGATGAGTGCATCGCTTCATGAGCTTCCCTTCTTACCCCAATGTACCCGTGTCTCTGAAATAGGATCGATCTGAGCTCACCAGACCACATGACCTTTTTTCCATTGCACTAAAATTCGATCTTTAAACTCTGTAGCAAATCTAAGCTTTTTTTTCTGATTAGTTTCTGGTTTGCTTATGGCCACACAACTGTTTGGTTCCAATCCCATGAGTCCTCATCACATTGTGTGCATATAGAAATGATCTAACTCTTAATATTAAACATAGTGTTTAAGTAATCTCCATTTCTGTTTTAATTTTTTCATATATCTTCAACAAAGTTTACAGTTCATTATTATCCATCCATGTTTTGATAATGTGTCGAAGGGTTCTTAACCCATTTGCAGTAATTTCCTTAGTTGTTTTCTTTGCTTGATGCAGCCCAATAATTTGACCCTTCTGAAACTGTGACCTTTTTTTTTTTTTTAGCTTTGTGAAGTATGATAGAATCAAGAGGCTTGAGATATGTTCTTTTCTCAATGACTTGCATTGTTTTCACTTTCTTTCATTAGCATAGAGCTGTCTTGTCTGACATGGCAATAAAATAATGTTTGTTACTCTATTTGCCTGTTTGGGTTCTCTTGTTAACATGCACAGTTAAGTCAAGCTATAGTTATAGGTTGAATAGGCCATTTAATTTAACTGCTGTTTATGGTGTTATACGAAGGCACACAAAACTGCCATATTGTTAGCGGCTTCTTATGCCTTTACCCATTGGTATCTGTCTGGGTCAAAGCCTGATGTGGGACCTATTGATCATGCACAGAGGCCCTATCCCGATTCCAGTGTCCAATTCAGTTGTGCGTACAGACCAGATTATCCGGGTGTGCTTGTCTTGACTTTGACAAGTACGATTTAGTATGATTTCACCTACATACAGACAGTATTTACATCTTTTGTAAAAGTCCAAGAAAAAAAAGTTTTGGTTGGTCAGACTAACATCGTCATGTGAACATATTGTCAGCACTTCCGTAAACCAGTGTCAAACAGGAAGGTAGGAGCACTGTGGCTTTCTCTGTCTCATCCCACAACCCACCAGCACCCAAAGTATCTGCTCCTAATGTTCCGTGCCCTGCCAGACAACACAGCACCCCCTTAAGGTCTTGTGGAGTCATGCCCTGAGGGACCAGAGCTGCCCAGGTGGCACAATGGGAATCTACACGATATTGGGCATGATATTTTGTGTTATAATGTTTATGGCTGATCTCTGTGTGTGTGTGTGTGTTTGTGTCTGTAATACAGTAACAACTGCCAGGAGGAATTTTCCCATTTATTTGCATAATAAGCTTTTCAGTCCTTTTTCTTAAGGCTAAAGTACTATATATACACTGGGCAGTAGGACATGGGCACAACATTAGAAGTTTGACATATTTTTATGTTGAATTTCATATTTTTGCACAATAGTTATTTTCCCTTTCATTCATCTCTTTTCCCCAAACACATTTCGCCCAGTCTCATCAGAACACAGTAGCAAGTGTATAAACATGAAATTAGGACAATGACATCCAGTTCCCCTTGGACCTTTCTAACCAGACTGGAACTGAATGGCTGGAGATGCCTGAATGAGAGAGGGACAGGTTGTAGGATACTGATAAGTGGAACATTGGCAAACATGTGGGCAGGTTAGCATATTTTGGGCTCCCCATTGTCATTAGCCTCTTAGCCTGACTAGTACATTGTCAGATTTGTAAGGTCTAACTTCTGGGTCAAAACCTGATCCATAGTGAGGTTTGGCTCAGACATGGAGGCAGAATTTGAAGCATTTTTAAGTGGCATGAACAAAAGGTATATATATTTTTAACTCTCTGAATAGAACAGAAATGTTTCATTTTACTTTCTCTGAAGATGTAGGCTGCAACAGTAACAACCAAATACTGTGCAAAAATGTGACCAACAAGAATGTGCATGTGAACATAGAAGGCGAGAACATTTTTGTTTAAATCTTTTTGAGAAACGTCAGTTCATATACAGGACCTGTTCAAATTAAATCAGTGTTCAAAGGCATAGGGCAGGGGTAGCTCTCAGGTTAAAATAAAACCCAACCCCAATAAGTCGCCACTGTTGGGCCCTTAAGCAAGGCCTTTAAACCCTCAACTGCTCAGATCTATAATGAAATTAATTAATTAATACAGAAGTATTAATAAATTAATACTTCTGTAATTAGACATTAATTAACCAACTTACTGTACACACCCTAGCTTAAGAACATAAGTGTATAAGTGTGGTGGAAAAATGCTATATCATGCACAGACGTAATTTTAGTTTGGTCTCTGCAAGGATGTCAGAGTAAGAAAATGTATTTTAAAGACACAAATCTGCAGCATGAACGATTATTCGCTTAAGAGAGAAAACTAAAAATCTAGTCAAATCCCTTCACAACATCTGGTTGCCAAGTTAATGCTTCAGCGAGAAGAAGTTTTATAAGAAATGATGTTTCAGATAAGAAACTAGTATATCAAAAGCAAAGTAGAAGAGACCATGAAGCATAGTGCAACAACTACAGCCAAAGTAGTCTTGTGAAAATGTTTTTCTTTCTGGTTAAAAAAAAAAACAGCCTTAATGAGATCCACATCCTTTCTTGTCTGCAGATTTCTGAGAGTCGGTTTCATCATTTTAACTACTGATGAAGGAGAGCTGGTCAGAAACAAAGAAATATGTCCTGATTTTTGTTCTTGCTGCATCTTTGGGAAGATAAGAGCATGAGCATCTTTCCTTCGCCCTCAGAGCATACACAATTAAGACCTCATTTGAGTTGAAGTATGAAGGAAAAGTTTTAAATTGTTCCCCCTTCGGGAAAAGCAGTAATGTTTATAAAGCTTAGAACTTCACTTTAGCACTGCAATCAGTTGAGCATTCTAGTAAAGGCAAAATACTGAAATATAATTATAAATAAATATAAAAAATATTGAAATATTACTAGATTAGCTATTCCAGCATGATATATTGTGTTATTTTTAGCAGTTAATCAGTAGTTAGTAGTAAATTGGTTCAAGCAGGTTAAATTGCTTTTTAAGTTAGCCTACAATTTTTATACAGTACCTAGAACAATTTAATGATATTTTTATTTTTATTTTTGTCATGCTCAGTTTGTGCCGATATTCTGCTAACAAATTTAGTCATTTGAAATAAAAACAAAGCATTGCAATTACAAAATAGCTATGAAAATGGATAATAAAACTTAATGAGCTTCTAAATCATTGAGGTGACTGGCAGGGCATTGAAGATCCGAGTGTCAAGTGAGGGAAAAAAATGCTCCTGAGGTCTTCAGCATTATCACAAAGCTGTCAAGAGCCTATTCCTCAAACAAGACATGAAAGTAGATTTGATTCCTTCCACAGTGCACTCTGAATGACTGCGTATCCTCATTGGATTGGATTGGGCCTTTTTCTTCGATTGCTTTTTTTTTTTTTTTTTTTTTGCCTGACTCTAATATTCAGAGGAAGTAACTTTCCCCGCTTCTGATAGCGCTCTGTGATCATTGCGGGCCATCTCAGGGGCTCATGAGAATGAAAAAGATCACACTGTAATTTTGTTGGAATGCATGATGGTCCTGGCTTGTGTGAAACGAAAGAAATGACAGGAGGAGAGTCTACATACTGTGTGTGTGTGTACATACATATATATATTTACATATATATATATATATATATATATATACACACATATATATTTACATATATATACACAGTGAAACCTTGGATTGCGAGTAACACGGTTTGTGAGTGTTCTGCAAAATTTTCACTTGGAAAACGAATAAGTCTTGGTTTACGAGTACCAAGTATCATGTATCACGCATGCGCTTCTTGTTTATAAGCCGAGTGTCCCGTGATCACAACTAAGCCAATGTTTTTCTTCCTTGCGCTGCAAAATTGTGGGTAATCGTCTCCCCTGCTGGGTCTCAGTGCGCGTCTCTCACTGGTAACATCAACATCCCTGCATGTGTGTACTGTTTATTATAACACTGTGACCACGTGTGTGTGTGTGTAAAACACATTTTATTTTGTGTCTGTATGCGTGTGTGTACAGCGCGCGTGTAAAGCAAAAGCAAGTCTCATTAGAGAGGTTGAAAATCCATTTTCTGTTCAAGGCTTAGCCTGCTCTTTGTGTCTGTGTGCACACGTGTCATTGGACACCATGCCACAGACACAAAGACCCCTCCTACTTTCACCTTACACAGAAACACTGCTCTGTAGCGATTCATAGGTAAAGTGCAGGCTTAATCGAGTCCCATTAGAGAGATTTCTTGTTTATTTTTCCAATAAAACAGTGTTTCCGTTGTGTGCACGCGCGTGTGTGTGAAAAAAGTGGAGGAAGGGTAACTGTGTAAGATGAGAAGGGGGAGAGGGGAGCTTACTTTAGATTCACACACACACACACACCTACACACACACACAGCGCCTGCACGCACAAACGGAAACGCTTATCTGTCAGGATTTATTTAAACTTTTTTGTAAAGGTAAATTGCAGGTTAATTTGGTTTATTTTTACGTTATATTTTGTTACGTCCCCAGGTCTAGGGTCCCAGGGCGTAATAAATAATAAATACTTAAACAACCAACTTTGTCTTCTTATGCGCTCTTTTATTTTACACACACACACACGCACCGGAAGCTCTCGGCTTCAGGGTTGGGCCAAGGCCAAAACAATAAACAAAAACCCTGCCCTATCTCCTCCCAGAAACTAACTAAACTACAAAGAAAAACTAAACCAAAAACACAGGGCTAAACTGACTCCCTAACTAAACATTCAAAACAGGAGAAAACGGGTCTAACTAAAATGGCACCCAACCCCTACTGCTTCCATAAACGAAAAAGGTATAAACCAACAAAAATAACTATTTACAATATTTACAAACATATAACATTTAACATAAACAAAAGAGAACAAAAACTCACACCACACACTCACAACACAGGCGCGACCCAACAGCTTTCTATTTTTTTAACATAAACAAGCACAAGCAACAATCTCCCAAAACAACATCACACAGCGCGCGCTTCCGGCTTTCCTCTGCGATCTTAAAAAGACGCGCAGGTCCAAAGACGGCCAATCCCGGCGCACGTCACGCACGTCCAATCAGGGCGGGGCCACCTGCAGGAAAGGGAAAGCGAGAGAGAGAGAGAGAAAAAGAGCGCACGTGCACGCCGCCACCAGCATCCGCGCATTTACGCCTACATTTACATGCCACACACACGGGCATGTAACACCCCCACCCATAAAAGTCAAAAATCCTATTTTGACTAAAAACATACAGAACAACTAAAAGATTATTGTTCACGACCTAGACAATGCGTCCGCTAAAACATTTTCTGTACCCTTTTTATGCCTTATGTCGAGGTTAAAACTTTGGACAATTAGTGACCACCGCATCAGCCTCTGATTTGAATTCGCCATTCGGAGCAGGAAGACTAAGGGATTGTGGTCTGTATAGACTACGACAGGTAGGGAACTACCTCCGACATAGACTTCAAAATGCTGAAGGGCGAGGAGTAATGCTAAGGCCTCCTTCTCAATAGTGCTATAATGCAGTTGTGCTTTTGAAAAATTTTTTGAGAAGTAGCACACAGGATGGTCAATTTCTGCCTCGGTTTCTTGTAATAAAACCGCACCTGCGCCTAATGCGCTTGCATCTACCTCTAACTTAAATGGTTTAGAGAAGTCAGGGGCGGACAGAACTGGCGCACTACACATAAGATCTTTGGCAGCATTAAAAGCATTATTACATTCGACACTCCAAGCGAAGGTTTTGGATTCACTCAGTAAGTCTGTTAAAGGGCATACAACAGAGGTAAAAATTTTTGCAGAACGCACGGTAATATCCAATCATTCCCAGAAAGCGGCGCAGCTCCCTTTTTGACTTGGGAATGGAAAAATTCCTGATTGCTTCCACTTTGGCGCTAACAGGACGCACCTGGCCCTGCCCAACCTGCTTACCCAAGTAAGTGACCACTTTTCCGAATTCACATTTTTTTAAATTCACCGTTAACGACGCTTTGTCTAAACGAGCAAATACCGTGCGTAGCAAATTTATGTGGGCACTCCACGAATTTGAATAAACGACCACGTCGTCCAGATATGCTTCGCAATTTTTCACGCCAGATAAAACTTTGTGCATTAACCTTTGGAAGGTAGCTGGAGCATTTCGCATACCAAAGGCCATAACGGTATACTGTAAGAAATTATCTGGTGTTACGAACGCGGAGATATCCGAAGCACGCTGCGTAAGTGGCACCTGCCAATAACCTTTTAACAAATCCAATTTTGTTACAAAGGACGAGGCACCAACACGGTCAACACAGTCTTCCATTCTAGGCAACGGAAAACAATCTGCTTTGGTGACACTATTCACCTTTCTGTAATCCGTGCAAAATCTAAAAGAAGCATCGGGTTTCAGCACCAACAGACACGGTGAGCTCCACGGGCTCGAACTGGGAATGGCTAAACCATGCTTAAGCAGGTACTCTACCTCTCCTCTCATCACTTCTCTCTTCTGGGGATTAACACGATAAGGATGTTGTTTTATCGGCGACGGGTGTGTAAGTTCGACATCATGGAATATCACATGGGTTTGTCTGGGAATGTCTGAAAAGAGAGAAGAGAACTCATAAATCAGAGAAATCACATCTGTTCTTTGGGAGGATGAGAGGTAGGACACATGTTCCTTTAAACTTTCAAGTATGTTAGAATTAGACAGTTTATTGGTAGACATATTGTCATGTTTATCTAAACCATCATTTTCAGACTCAACTTCAAGAAATGGAGAAACAGTTTTTAAAGTCTTCTAGTAAGATTAACTCTTTTAAGGCTTCAAAGGTAGTAGTTTTAGTTGCCGCACACCACTTTTCAAAAAGAGCTTGCTTTTCTCGGGCGAACTCAACAAAAGTTTGTTTGTCTGTCTTCTTATGCGCTCTAAATTTTTGTCTATATGCCTCCGGTACTAACTCATAAGCACGGAGAACAGTTTGTTTATATATATATATATATATATTTTTTTTTTTTTGGCTGTGGAACGAATAATTTGAGTTTCCATTATTTCTAATAAAAAAATCCATTTCAATCCAAGCTTCCATACACACACACACACACACACACACACACACACACACAGTAAAAGCAGTTCTATATATACACACACACACTTGCACACACACAGTGAAAATTCGGACAGAACTTTATTTTCTACATATGACATTAATACAGGATTTTTTTTTCATAACTATGAAACACCACATATGGTTATATGTAATAAAATTATAACATAAACCACCAAAAACAACCCGAGTGTGGTTGTTGTTGGTGGTTTATGGTATAACTTTATTACATATCATTACAAGGTCAGCTGTTCTGAAATGGTTCTTGCAAGTACAATATTGTAAAGGGCATTTGTGAAACCCATTAAGCACCATGATGAAACTGGCTTTCATGAAGACCGTCCCAGAAAGGCGAGACCAAAACTTACCTCTGCTGCAGAGAAGTTAATTTAGAGTCACCAGCCTCAAAAATCACCAATTAACAAACAGCATCCTGGATTATAGCCGTTATAAAGACTTTACAGAGCATAAGTAGCAGATAGATCTCAATATCAAATATTTAGTTGCCTTCAACATTGATTTACAATATAGAATTAAAAAAAAATCAGGAAAGACAATTCATTTCGAAGGTGTAACTTTTGGCACTGACTGGCAGTGTATAATATAATATACAACCAAGTAAAAGTTTTAGATATGACTGTATATACATGTGTATAAAAAGCTATAAATAATGTCACAGTGACAAAAGTTACATGTTGTTTGCTTGAGGTTGTATTTAGCTAATATTAAATACTGCTACGATCAGATGATTTTTTTAAATATGCGTTTACAAAAACCAAAAAAAGAAAAAAGTGGGGGCACTAACTTTCTTTAACATTTCTCACACACACACACACACACACACACACACACACACACACACACACACACACACACACACACACAGATAGATAGAGAGATAGATAGATAGATAGATGGATGACTGGTTTCGCTGTCTAGATGTTTGTTGCATCATAACAAGCTTAAAACCTGATGATGCCACAAGTTCAATTGCGCCTGCTCTGTAAATGGAAAAGGTGGCCTTATTTCCCTTCGCATCTGTCAATTAGTTACGCGAGTGAGTCAAAGGCTTTGGGCGTATAGGATAGTTAGGACTCTAATTTAAACGCATTCAACCAGCGTATGATATCACGGGTGTAGCAGTCACTGTAAAAGCCTCAAATATACTTGCTGTAAAACCATGCATTCGTGTAACCACCTGGCAATGTCTTGAGCTTTTTGGTTCACACACTTCTCTATATACTATGCATGTTTTTCCAGAGGATTCCAGTAGGGGGCATACCTGACAATTCAATCAGCCAGTTGTGCGTAAAGTAAATGGTCATGCCGACAATCAAGGAGTTAAATGGGACCCCTCGCCTACTGTTTCACCATGCATATTTGTCACTGTGCAGTGTTAAAGGTGTGTCATAAAGATAGGGGTAATTGGGTCGAAATTTCTTAAAATTGTCCTTCGTCTGACGACTGACACGGCACCTACAATTTACATACATATTGCATCTTGCATTGGTACATAATATGCATTTCTGAAGCTGTATACAAGCTATGAAACAAATTAATGCAGGATACTTGAGACAGAGAAAGAAACTGCCAAATTATGTTGTCTTGTATGTATTTTATTCTGCTTTAGCGAGAGCCAGTGGTGGCTGCAGTCTAATCTGTCAGGAACTCAACAGTAAACCTATTATTGTTGAGTAATGCATTACGTCAGAGTTTCATATTGATGGCAATACACTGTATATATTACATACACACACATGAAGTCATGTTAAAGTCTAAGGAAAGAGTCTAGTGTGTTAAATCTGAAATTATCAAGTATAAGTATTAGCATATCATCATACAGTAATAATTTCAGATAATGAAGCAACTCAAGCAGCGTTTGGAATGAAATTCATAGTAATAAATATTAATGCTTTACCAGCTCTCGAGGATAGTCTGGGATGTTTTAAACCCTTCTGTATCTTTTCCAAGAGGCACCTCTATCCACAACTTCTGATTTAATAGTAACTGACAGATAAATAGCAATAAATTCTGAATGCCTGGAGGGACCTTATTGCTTAATAGTTGCTTTCAACTTGTACATTATTCATGTTTCTGATCCCAGTCCTCTCCACATGTTTTCCTGTTACCTATTACCTTAGTTTTAACTCAGTCAAAGGAAAAGACATGAATTATTAATATATTGAAAGCGTGCAGATAAACTGGACTCATTCGGTTATGCGCGAGCCCTCTGTATAAAATGTAATCTTTCTCACTTGAGAGGTTATAAACTCAAAATGTGGAGAAACATTTTACACTGGTGAATGAAATAAAGGTCATTTGCATGCTCAGTATTAATATTTAAAAAGACAACACCTTGGAAATCTTTAGAGGTGAAACAAAATGGCCAAAATAGTCCTAAAAGTAGTTAATCAGACCATTATTTAGTAATTAATTTGAGCTATTGGGTAGATTATTTATTTCCATAACTGTTTCATGATCATATTATTCAGCTGTATTTGCTGTTACAGAGTTGTTTTCAGTTCCAAAGACCGGGCCTCTGTGCAAATTGGGCGTGACAGAAAACGTTACACCCAATTTACACACAGCATCTAGCTAATTTTTGTAATTTATTTGCACTCTGTTTATGCTTGTGACTGCCAGAACTAGAAAACATGCCTGCAATGTTGGATTTACTAGGCTCACATCAACATGATTTTTATGACTAGATGAAATCCTCAGGTAAGACCTAGGGTGTCGCAAACACTATTATTGACTAAAGTACATAACACACAACCGCAGGAGCTGCAGCTTGTTTAAAGCTGTTTTTCAAATTGTCTTGCAAAATACCCTTCTGTCAGTTTCCTGCTAAACTAAAATTAAACTAAACTAAAACGGGCTCGTAATCAGCAAAGCCTCAAAAATTACATATTGCTACTTTAAGATGGGAATGTTAACCGACTCTCAGGCATCCTAACGGCAGCAAATTCCAACCTGTTTGTCATTTTTAAAAAATTTGTTTTTAAGTTTTAAGCATGTTAAGACCACAAAATGCTCCGGATGTTGGAAAATAAATAAGAAGAATACGGGGGCCCTTACACACTATGAGGATGTAGGATGATGTTATAGCATTTGGGGCCTAATAAACAGCTTCAATTCACCTAGTTATAGATTTTTTTAACATTTCTTGAAGTGTATCAGGACAGAAATTGAAGATAAACAGACATTTACACAGCTAAACCAATCATTTTTGCTTAATACAACTTAATAAAAGATACAGTATAAGTGTCAATTGTGTGTGTGTGTGAGTCAAACAGAAAGCAGTGGCAGTGAATTATATCAAGAAAAAAAAACTACTGAGTTTTGTTTCACGCAAAAACTTTTCTATCACAAAATTGTATCTTTCCTTCACTGATAACGAGGCAGAATAAGGCATATGATGATTGGCTCGACACATCGGGTTTTGCTTGAAAGTCAGTTGGCTATGTGTCTTGCTTTGTTGAAAACATAAACGTTTAAAGCTTATGAAATAAGGTTCTATATCAGTTTTCTAATTAAATTTAGTTTAAATTTCTTTTAATTAGTTTTTTTAATTGAAAATTGAAAATTTCATTTTAGACAATCTTGCCTGGCAGATAATAGCAATTTGCCAAAAATGAGAAAAAGGTTGAAAATGGTGTTTAGGGTGTTCTGCTGTCAAACTGTGTATTTCCTCAATTAGTGTTTGGATAATGGTGGTGAAGAGAACTGCTTAACGTCTTCAATAAAGTGTTGAGGCCTCGCTGGATGATCATGTAAAATAAATTATCCAATGAGACCTCATGCCCTGTAGTTGGGTACAGATGCATCCATGAAATGACCAATTTAAATGTACAGTATATGTTACATGTATATAAGTGATGAGTGGCAAATGAAAGTTCTATCTCCATATGCAGTATATCCACTTACTTATTAAACTAGTGGCTCAATTTAGAGGCCAGAGAATGATAAGTGCTGCTTTTCTGTTCCTCAGATCAACAGACTATGGCACCACCTATGAGAGAATGAATGACAAAGTTGGAGTAAAGACAGTCCTCAGTTACCTGTATGTCTGTCCCACCAACCAAAGGAAGGTGAGTGGGTCTTTTTTCATACTTGTTTGTTGCCAAGTGTTAAACTCCCTGAAAACATATTTTGAATCACTATCTTAAATAATTTTACAACACAACACTATTATTATAAAAAAAAAAAAAAAAAAAAAGAAGTAGTCCTGGCTTTGTTGGTTCTGAACTTAATTACATTAGACACCCATTGGCCAACTTTTCCTCTCGTTAAACAAAAGGCCAGATTGCTTTGGAAGGCTAAAGGGTGGGCTAATCACCAGCAGCGGGTTTGACGGAGAAGTGATGCTCCCTTCGAATAACATTTAAACATGTCTGCAAACTGTAATGAGCTCAAAGGTTAATGATTTGTTTCACAAACAGAGATGACTCATGCTGGCATGTGGCCCAGAGTCATATGATACCTCAGTTGACCATTTAGTTATCAGGAAATAACCCTGTAAAATAATGTCTTCTCACATATGTATCTTAGAGTTCTAATATGGAGGGATTCAAAAAAAATGTTTATATACTCGCTACTCACTGTCTACTTAATTAGGAACATGCAACAATCTCTCGGGTTTACACAAAACGGTGGGAAAGGAAAAATCCACTCAGTGGCATTTCAGCGGGCAGAGAAAAAAGCTTGCTAATGAGAAAAGTATATATTTGTACAGTATATGGTAGCAGCAACTTCACTATGTGAACAATTCCATCTTGCATACATGAGTTTTGTTTGAGCTTGTTAGTTTTGAAGCCAACTTTGGCATGAACTAAAAAGAAAATAACCAGATGTCATATAAAGAAAATTGCATATGCCTAAAGGGAGAGAGAAAAAGAGAAACGCTCCACTTCTTACTATATATTTAATTAGATCACTGTTTAATATTGCTTTTGCACTATGTAATTTTTTTATCCTATTTAATTTCTTTATTATATTTAATGTATCTATGATAAATGTTTTTCCAGTTAATCTAATGCAGCCATTTTCCTTAAAATCAATAAAGAATCAAAATACAAAAACAGAAACATACCTTTCTACAAACTTACGTATCAATCTACCAACCGACCAGCCTGGAAAGTGGATGGAAACTGGAATACCCAAATGATAGCCAAACATACAATCCACAGAACAGACATGCTTTAGAGCTCTGCATTAAACCATCACAGTTATAAGGTGACAACATTCCCCACTATGTTGCTGCTACTATAATAAAGTTGCTTACTCTTACCAACCCCCCCCCCCCCCCCAAAAAAAAAAAATCCCCAGGTGTATTTTTTTTTATAAACATTTAGACCCATCTTGAGCATTGTGAAATACTTGTCCAGAGTCAAGCAGGAAGCATCATCCATATACAAACCTCTAGTAACAGCAAGAACATGCATTACAAAGCTACAAAATTTTTAAACACTAGTTTTACAAAATTGTGTTTGGGATATGATTTATAAACCACAAACGTGACTTGTTTGATAACAGAAGGGCAGCAGGTTAAGACACCAGTCAGGTGTTTTAAAGTCAATAAAATCTTCTTTGCAGCTTTTTTCCCCCCACCAACTCAGTAATCTTAACTTCTCACCTCATTATTCGATTCTTCTCCATTCTACCAAAGCTCAGCCCTGCCGTCCAAATTCTTGCTCCAGTTTTTGGTCCGTCTCTCTCTCTCTCTTTTCATGACAGAGACAGCATGAGATGTGTGACGAGAGGCCTGGCAGTCCAATAAGAGAATTAAGGTTTTCAGCAGGGAACGTGAGTAGTGGCTAATAACATGGCCTCCATCCTGCAATCTCAGACAAGCCTATAAGTCTCTCCCTGAGGGCTAAAGTAGACTCGGCACTCGAAGACAGCAATTAAATTAGAAAAGACTAACAAGAGCTGTGAAAAGCATTTGATTTATGAAGTATACTCTTGACTTTGAAGCCAGTTTGGGACAGAGTCATGGGAGCGGTTCGGCAGAAACATGAGGCAAATCTTCTTAAGGTTCTTGTGAATGAAAAAATGAAATAGCCATTGTCTCCAAATAAGCTTTTTTTCCCCAAGAATCTTTTGATCAACTCACTTAGAATTACAATCATGTGGAAAAGTTGTTTTTATTATTTATTTAAAAGTATTTGTTTGTGCAAAAATACAATAAAGTCATCTTTTTACTGTACCATTATTTATGGTACATTCATTCTTCTTCTAATTGTGCCGTCATAACATTTAACACGCTCGGTGAGGGCTGTAGGCAAAGTCTAACCTTGGGGTAAATGTGCTTGGACATACCCTCCTCTCTTAATGTTGAACTCCAAATTGTTTGGAAATTGTTTTCAGATTGATGTGCAGCAACAATTACTTATCTAAAACCTTATGGTTTTCCCTCTTGGCATTATGGTAACATACACCTGAAAGCTCCAGACCAGCCAACTGACAAAACGTCTACCTTTATACAGGTCTACACACTTGCTGATGATAAGGGGGTACTTATTATTGCCCACGTTCTTTTTTTCTTTATTTTGATTAAATAAATAATGGCACAATGAAAAAAGTTATATGTTTTTCATCTGAATCAAAAATCTGAGTTTGTTTTCAAATACAAGTTAAGAATACAAGGTCATTCATACTAATCATTATCCTGCTTCAACTTTATTGCTCTTCTGTTCCAAACAAAGGCAACTGATGATGTCTAACATGATTAATTCCACACTGAGTTTTTCTCTTTTTTTTTCCTTTCTCCAGGCAAGTCGAACTAGTATTTACTATTCTTCCCGATGGATCAGTATTTAGAGGATATAGATTAAGCTCCTGCAACTTACTGCAGGGAGCTTCTGCTAATAACATTTAGTGTTTACTGTTTCTGCCATTTTTGATCAATAATTTTCGTCCCACATAGATGCATTTGGCCATGGCTATCATGTTAACCTAAATCATCAACATATAGGGCTTTCTAAGTCCAGAGTTTTTGGATCTAATTTGTGGAGCAGTACAATGGCTTCGAGGTAAGCATTGTTGCATCTCACCTCCAGCCTTGAGGGTTCAAATATCAACTTCGTTCCGAGTATGTGGATTTTGCATGTTCTCTCTGTCCATGGTGGGTACTCTGGTTTCCTCCGACAGTCTTAAGATATGTGGTGAGATCTAGTACTGTGGTAGATGTGGTATTTGTGTGTGCTTGTGACTTGAAATAGGTTGCATCCGCACCCCATTGGTTGGGTTGCATTGGGATGGCCCACTCGTTGTGCCCAAAGTTTTCTGAAATGAACTGCAGGTCACCGGCTACGCTAAGTGGTATAGACAATGGATTAATGAATGGGCACGTGTGAGTTTTTCAGAAACAGAAGATCTCCTAGGACTTTTATGTGCATCAGTTCTTTAAGTTTACACAGATTAGACATCAGTTATGATGGGTCTGAGAGCCATCAGAAGAGAATGGCCAGACTAGTTTAACATTACAGAAAGGCTCCAATATCACAAACAACCACTTTTTACACCTGTGGTGACAAGGACAGAATCTCATTAATGCACAACATACAGAACCCTGTATAGAATAAGCTAAGGCTACAGTGGACAAAGAAGTACATTAGGAATGTTGGGAAAAATTGCAAAATATATTCTTCCTCAAGGAAAACCTTAAATCCCTATTGTAAAATATGAAGGTATTGATTGTTTTGGACCCTTTTTTGGGGCTGGTGATTTAGGTGTTCTTGGGAAAACTGATGGCGTCATGAATTCTACTAATCAGTAGAATATTTACATCCAAAACCTGGTTGAATTTTTTGTATAGGATAAGAAACTAAACATATTTACAAATGAGCATTAAGTGGAAGTCCAAATCCATAAACAGAAGGAAGTAAAATGCTTTATGATGTGGAAACGATCTCCATGAGCAGTACAGGAAGAGACTGGTTATTCTTACTTGAGCAGATATTACAAATAATAATTTTAAATGCACTACTTTTAGTAATAGCAAATATATTTTATTCATCTCTATAGAAATCTGGGTCAAATAGTGAGACCCTGATAGGCCAGAATCATCTCCTTTTAGCAAGTTAAAACTTCCTTCAAGGACTCTTTGTTCTCTGGCATGATTAGGTGAAACTCCCATAGCATCATCAAGAATCCAAGGTCAAAAGTAATTTCCTTTCCATAATAAGTGCTTTTGCTTAAAACAATGTTTTAGAAAATGATTAGCCCCTTAAACCTGGTAAATTGCATCTGACAAGCTATGGAGATAGTGGAAATCGGGAGGGGCGTCTGTGCCATCTCTTCGAGCTCGTAATGAATGGTAAAATTGGAAGGGCCTCAGCATGCGCAAATTCTGGCTGCGATTCTCCTGGCTGTTTATTGGCACTTAATGAAAAACAATTTATCTAAATCACCGCCTGGAGGGATTTGTAGTTAAAGCTTGGGGAAAGAGGGGTGGGATGTTTGTCACTGACAAATGCACCCTTTTTTTCTCCAATTCAAATCCGGTTGAGTAAGGAAAGCTTGAATAGGCGGTGAGAAATACAGTCTGGCTGACAGTCTGACTTCTATACTGTACTTTAATTATAATTAAAGCTAGATATCTATGTACCTTCACCTGTTACATTAAGCATTTAAGTCTTCTTTTGCAGCTTGGTCCTCATTAGCCTGAGATATGTTTATTATTCTGGCAAAAGAGTCACTAATGATACATGTGTCCTAAAGCAAACCGAAGCAGCTCTATTTTGCAAGTAATGATCCATAATGGAAATGTTGACTTCAGAACTTTTTCTTCTTTCTTTTCTCCCTGCATCCCCTTAACATTTTATATTATTCTAGGCTGATCTTGCCTGCTTGAGAGGATCTACGTGGTATTCTCAGTTAGCCTCCATCATGCTTGGTGTGTGAATTTTACATATCAAGCCAACACAGTACAACTAATTAAACCCTCCATTCACAATGTTAAAATGTGCTGAGTGACTCTGTTAGAGAAACAAGGTTGGTCGCACTAGGTTGAATGAATTCCAAATGAAATGACCTTTCCTATAGGAACCATCGCAATGGTGGCTCTGCAAGTGTATGCTTGCTTAACCTTTAAATATCAGGAACAACTAAGTTCAAATCATATTGACGGCAAAGATCAACAGTGAATCAGCTGCAACCTCATCTCAAAAGGGTTCACAGGAGATCAATGTTTCCTTCTGATCCCCACTGCAAGTTTTTATAAGGTTGGCAATGAACACTGATCCCAAATTAATGTCACTCAAACGCCACTTGGATTGCTTGCTGGGACCTTATGAAAAGGGTTAGACTCTGGGGATGAGATCAAAAAACTGTGTAGGCTAAGAATAGTTTAGCCGGATAAGATGCGAGGAGCTGAAGTGAAGGAAGGGGCTTATTAACGAGCAAAAAGGAGGTTGAGATTTGGTGTATCAAAGATTTGACATTCCACATAGCAAAGTGGTTATGTTAAAACTTAAAAAAAAAAAAAAAACACAGGCTTTTAGATTACTCAAATTTATAGTCTAAACAATTAAAAAAATAGATGTTTTATGAGGTGGTATTAAAGTGTTTCTAATTTAGCACTGTTTAACAGAAAGTACATTATTACTTAACAATTAATACTATTATTATTTAAGTTCTCCGACGATCAACGTGCACAAGTTGTCGAATGCTCCCTTATTTTTTGCCGTCTATCAGTGACATTCTTCCACTTTTTAAGCGCATATGCCACTTAAAATACCTCAGACCACTCACTGCAGCATTGCTGTAAACTTGTTCCAAATTGCCGCTTATGGTGAAATCACAGATAATCAAAACATGTGGTCAGGATAGCACCAGTTGCACAGTTGCCGATGTACACAAGATGATGTCTTTTGGCACACTGACTTATGAAGTTTGGTGTCTTGGACTGTGTGTGCAGCCTTGTGCTGCCATCTGTTGGCATGTTACAAAACTAGTCTCAAGACTTTTTGATACCACCTCAATCACATCAAAGTACATTATTTTTTTGTAAACTTAAATACAGTTTCTGTTTTTTGAAGTTGTTTGCATGCTTCTTATTAACCTCATTAACTAAATAATAAATTTTATTTTAGGTATAATGGTATATTTTTTTTATAATTAGTAGTAATTGTATACTGTAGGTATTAGAGAGAAAGCTTAATAACTTAATAACTAATAAGTCCTATATAAACATTTATATTTAATAAACATAATATAGGTTTTAAATGTTAATATTAAGTTACATAATACATTCTTAAATTAAACTTTAAGTTGTTTCCCAACAAGACATTTTTATGGGCTATTATCTATTAATATTGTCATTTTAAATCTTATCAGATTTAATGACTCTGATGTGGGTGCGAATTGGAGTCTTCTGCTATGTGTGTATTATTTGACATCAGCTAATATTAGGTTAAATAATGACAATGCTTTTGCCTTGGACATGGCAGAATGTAATATTGCTTTACACCTACAGTACGTTTAATAAAATCAATTTATTTATTACATTTATTCATAAACTGATTGGCTGATAAACAAAACCCTGAGGCTTGGAAAAAGGAGTTAATCTGCGAGTTTATCATTTTCCCCTTATTTTAAATTAATCATCAGTTTGCAATCACTAGCCAGGTCTTCCCTTTATACGATGGTTAACAACCTGTGAGAGTGAGGTTAAACGCATGCTTTCTTGGACATGTTTTAGAGTACAGTAACAAAGTATGATAAGTATTATTGTCCCTCTTCTACAGTGCATACATCTGTTTATAGAAGTACCTGATTGGTTTGTGTATATACTGTACATAATTATGTTATAAACTGTATATATGTGACACTGAGGTCTTGTTTTGTGATAGGTAATGTTGTTGACGGATCCGGAGTTCGAAAGCAGCGTCCTCATTAGCTCTGATGAAGGGGCCAGCTACCAGAAATACCGCCTCAGTTTCTACGTCTTAAGTCTACTTTTTCATCCTTCACAAGAGGACTGGGCTCTGGCCTATAGCCTTGACCAGAAGGTGAGCTATTTTTATTATTACATAAAAATCAACTCCGCATCATGCGAAGAAATATGTCACACGCAAATTGCTGATGCTGCTATCCATGTATTAAGCCTATTTAGAAAAAATATGGATGATACTGCCACATTCATTTTTAGCTAACTGCTTAAGCATACTGTATTTTGACTTTGATTCAAGATCTGTTGTAAAAAAAAAAAATTTAATTAATTAAAAAGCAATGCATTTCTCTAAAATAAATAAATAAAGATTTCTGCATATATGTAACCATCTGTATAATATAGGTCTCATGCTGAGCTTTGATGCTGTAGAAATTGACAGATTGCATGCACCATATGCTTGTTCTATGCTTACATGTGCCAGAGGTCTTGTTGTAGCATAAAATAATTTCAATTTTCTCTTAGTATGACTCGGAAGGTCTTTTTTTCATGCATATGCTTAGCCAAATCTGAGCATATCCTTAGTAACTGTGTGTGTGTGTGTGTGTGTGTGTGTGTGTGTGTGTGTGCGTGTGCGTGCGCACCAAAAGATAAAATAACACATTTATAGCCTGGACTTGTAAAAGACAGCAGGTAACACTGCACAGATGCTGCCTGACCCTTCTATCATTTGTTGTCGTCACCTGTATGGTATAATTATTTCACTACCTACGGTTACCTTGCAAAAGAGGTTCTCATTTGAATGTCTTTCTTTTTTTTTCCAAGATTTCCTCAAATCATCACAGTAAGATTTTCTTCTTTAGGCTCGCTTCTAGTGCGCTCATTAGGCATCTAAAGCTAGATCTGGGTTTCAGAGGCTTTGTAGGTTATGATGGTTGTTAAATGTGCTATGCAAACAATAGAATTGATGTATACATTTACCGTGCTGTGCCACCTAGAGCCACTCCTCATTTCTTCATATTAAATTAAATTATATAATGTAGATTAAATGACAGAAATGGTTACAGATGTTTACAATAAAAAAAAAATCGGTTGTTTATGTAACAACCTCAGCAGCAACCTCATTTCCCCTCTCATCAGTTGCAACCACGCAGCATTAAGCATCAGAAGGAGACCAATCATCGGTCTGATCATCTGTCATCATCTGCACCTGTTTCTCACTGGTTGCTGCCTTAGATGATTATTTTTACGCATACTGTAGATCAATATGTGGCTTAACGAATAAGAAAACACATTTTTCTGAAACTGCTCAGGTAGGGACTGGACTAAAAATGAGAGCCTAAAACGTGCCAAAAATGAGAGCCAAAAGATCATTCGGGAAGCGTGAAGAACTATTCCTCAAGACTACATTTAAAAAATGAAATGTCTGGCTTGTTGAAAGCAAAATAGAGAAAATAAGGGTTAGCTCAAGACTTTTGCACAGTACTGTACTTTTGTGCCATACTCCAATTTTATTACTTGGCAAGTAAAGCTCCAGTGTTTTGGCCAGTTCCATGTTCCAATGCAACGGGGACCTAATGAAAAAGTGATGAATTTTATTACTTAACAACCATAGTATGACAAAGCATATTGGGTTTTAACCTTAAAAGAGTGCCTGCCCGTTTGATTTGATTTGTGCAACCCGGAGACAAGCCTGTCCATATGAAATGCCTTCCCCCTTCAAAAAAATGTGCTAATAGATAATATACTGGCTAAACTAATTTGACACTAGATTTGAATTAGTGTGTCCAATGTCCTATTCAGTGTACCCAGGATATGTTCCAGATCCACCACAATCTTGAGGAGAATAATGTGGTTACTAAAAAGAAATAAATTTCACAAGCTGACCAAGTCATAATTCTGCACATCCGTAATTATTTTGTCCATAAGGTGGATTGAAATATTCTTTTGGTTATGATGTTATCACTCTCTCACTTACTCATCGTCTCTACCACTTTATCCTGTACCGTATATAGGGTTGTGGGGGGCCTGGAGGTGGGCTGAGTACACCGTAGACAGTGTGCCAGTCCATCTTAGGGCACACACACACACGGCAATTTGGGAATGCCAGTTAGGCTACTCTGCATGTCTTTGGATTGTGGAAGGAAACCAGAGTACACAGAGGAAACCCACAAAGCACGGTGAGAAGATGCAAACACCATGCACACCCAAGAATCAAACTCGGACCCTGGAGTTGCAAAGCGACAGTGCTAATCACTAAGCTGTCCTATGATGTTAGCAATTAATGTAATCAATAAAAATGTACCAAAATGGCACGTTTTTTAAGTTCTAGCTCCCAAGCAAACTGATGAGAGGATTGAAAAGAACAGATAAATACTAGTTTCTGTATTTTTATAAAAGTATCATAGCTTTAACAAACCATCTTGAAGTTCACAAGGTTGGTGAGCAGTCCATTAGTTGGTAAAAAAAGATCTGGCCTTTGTGTCTAGGAAAAAAATAAACTGCAAAAGAAATTCAGACGTCTGAAGATGGTCACAGATCAGCAGGAAAAGGTCAACGTGAGTTCAGTGTATTATTTGTTTTGCTTCTATTCTTTTTTCCTTTGCATCTTGGCCTGCCAGTACAAATGAAGGGCTTCTTGGCAGAGGCTTGCAGTAATGGCTATGGCAGCGTTATTGAGCCCCTGATAAATAATGGTGAAAAATAACGGAATAGAGAAGCCCGCCTCAAGGACTTTTGGCTCTCCAAGTTTTTTTTCCTTCCTTTTAATTACCTGAGCTACCTGAAAGTCTCAGGCACAAAGGTCAACAGCATTTGAGCCTTGTTATGTGAAAGGCTCTCTCAGTTATTCACAAAGTAACAAATGACTAAGACAGGCTTCTTGTGCTTTGAACCAGCAGTGGAATGGGATTTTTTTTTTTCCTTGACAGGGGAAGTCAGGGTTGACTGCATAACCAGGATACCAGGATACATTCATGGAGTAAATGAAGAGAAACAATAGAAAAACTTCACACGAAGGACTCCTGAATATTTAGCTGGCATTAGAATACATCTTCCGCTCAGCTTGAAACACATTAGCATATCTCCTAGCAGTAGCGCTTACTGAACCTTAAAGAGGAGTACTTGGCCTTTACACTGACTACCATAACTGATATGTTAATTTACTGTTTTAGGCACATCAATGTCTTGTTATTGTACATGCACTTGTGTGGAGGAGCAGAAGACAACATTTGCATAGGCAGCATTGCGATGGATTTCGGTTTAGGCTTTTGTAAACAGAAAATAAATTCTTGCACACTAATGAGTCAGAAGGGAGAATGGAACCATTTAAATAAGGAAGCCAGTTAAGATGCATCTACTGAAAACTGCTGAGAAATGTATCAAAATGATTGATCAAAATAAAATAAGATTGTATAGGGATAGTATAATAGTATAATGACCGAACTATGATTATATGCCTTTTCTAACAAGATTACAGATTTTGGGGCCACATAGGAGTTGATTAGCCTGCTAATGCATCCACTAGTCACATCATTCTCATTGTATAAAGTCTATGCTGATCTTTTTATTTACTTGTTCTTAAATGAAATGATTAAATTTTTCTATAATTTTCACATTCCTACCCACTTTTAAAGCATTTTCTACATCTGTTATAGTTCTTGTTCCATTGTTAAAAAAAAAATTAAAAAAAGTGCTTTTACTGCCATGGGTTGCACATCACTATCCAAGTACACTAGGTTTGATTAAAGTATAGCTTGAAAGCTGACAGAGTCTGAAGTTAAACATTATTGTCTAACTCTATTGATCATGGGTCATTATCAGGCTGCAAAAACCACTTACGTGATACAGTAGACCTAGAACTCCAGATCTGCCTCCAGATGTTTGTACATTGGCCACTATGCATGATGAATGCATCACTCCATATACTTTCCTTCCTATTCTGATGCCCCCATCGTTCTGAAATAGAGTCAATCTGGACTCATTAGATTAAAAGATCCTTTTCTATTGCTCCGAAGTCCAATCTCCATGCTCCCGAACAAACCATAACCTTTTTTTCCTGAATAGGTTTTCTTGTGGTCACACAGCTGTTGATGGTCTAGCACTATCCTTCCAGGTTTTGAAGGTTTTAACCCAGTTACAGTAATTTTAAATCTCCTTAGTTGTTTTCTTTGCTTGATGTAGCACAATAATCTGACCCTTCTGAAATGATCGTTTTCCTTTTGCCCGGAAGTGTGGATCCTGCATATCATATAAACATTCCTTGTAATCAGTATAGTGTTGCAATCATTAAAACCTCTATTATCTCATCACCATCCATGACCTGTCTGTTTCTAATATTTGGCACTATCCAGGTCCCCTCCATGGAAAATGTCTTTCTAAATCACTGAAAACTTTTTATTTTTTATTTTTACTTGTATTGGCTTCATTAATAGTTACATTCATACTGTTACCTTGAAACAAAGGATTCAAAAAATTGCCTCAGAGACAAAAAACAACAGGTGGAAGGGAAACACCAACATGAAATCTCACTTTTTTGAGACTGGGTGACCTGTGACCTCCTGCAGATCAGCAAAGTAAAATTAAGGTAACCTGTGAAATGCCTTTGGAAATTCTTTAGAGGATTTTCCCCCCTTTTTGGAAAACAGATGGTCAATCTCTTGCATGAGACAATCACGCTCTGCATCCGTATTTATTTTGTGAACAGATGGTATATGGTGGGTTTAAAAAGTAAAAATGAAAGGCTTCAAACCAAACAAAAAAAAAAGTTCCATCAAATATATTGTAGCCTGTGGCTTATTCAGGTCTTCTAAGTATCACCTAATATTGCTTTATTCAACTTTAAGTTCATGGTGATGCTTAATAAAATATAGATGTTGTACCATGGCTAGTGCAATATTGCGTTATGTTAATAAAGAAGTTTTTTATTATTATTATTATTATTATTAAGTACAAACCAAGCATTTGGTAGTATGATATACTTCAGATGTTTTCAATGCACTTATAAATGAATTCCAGTCGAGCACTCTTGGCTGGGCTCTCCAACTTTCACTTATAAGAAACATAAAATTGACTGACTAACGAACAAGAAGACTGAATATCTCTTTTGGGGAAGAATCCGGGACTTATGTACTGTAGGCCTATATTCTCTTTATGTTTATAATAAGTCTGCTAACCTCAGTAGTACCTTACTACTTTACCGCTACCTTTCTAAGACGTCCAAGACTCCTTCCAGGGTGTACACCATCTTGCGCTCTAAGTCTCCTGAGATACAGTAGGCTCTGGGCCGCACACGACCCTGGATACAGGATAAAGTGGTATAGGCGATGAGTGAGTTTAGTTGTTGTTGCCTGCTTTATGTCTGAAACACTGGCCTCCAAGGAACTCCTGTAAAGCCCCAAACATGTGTCAATAACTCGAAGCCAGGTTCCTGTAATGTACAAGTAATGTTCATGAATGATTTTCTGTACAGCTCCCACACTGATGTGTCTCTTTTGCAACTTGATGACAAGTTATCTGTTGGTTTTCAAGGATCAGGCATTCCTGAACATTGCAGAATGTTTTTGGGAGCTTTTTTAGTGAGCTCTGAGCCACCTTGGTGGGATCATCATTCACGGGCATGTGGCCTTCTTTAAAACGTTAAACCGTTCAAATGTTTTACCGCGCCAAGAGTCTCATGACCATACAATACTGTGCTTCAGTAAAATATCACTAGGTTTTATGCCTTAATCCATGAGAACCGTCATCATGTCCCAGTTTGGCTTGAGTAAAACTATTGCACTTCTTTTTGATCTTTGTACTCCCACCATCCTCCAACTCATTTCCTGTTTTAAATGTTCTATATAGTTGAATAAACCAACGTGCATTATTAAATTGCAAGTTGCTAGCCATTAACCAGTGACTAATAAATGAAACTTGTATAAATGTCGATTAGTCAGCAATGAAAAGGTATGAATGTACATAATGAGCAACAATCAGTAGCCTGATAAAGCACTGCAGTGGACCAATTTTGCATTTATTGGCATCCAGTTCAGACTAGCTTGTGCAGAAGTCATGATATACAATATGCAAAAAAAAAAAAAAAGAAAGAAAGAAAAATGTCTCTATTTTTTATTTGCTAGTTATCATAAATGAATTCCTTTAAGGACGTGCTAGTGGGAGTCACTGATGTTGTACTCTTGTATTTTCTGTTGTGTTTAGAATTCAGATACACATTATTACCTTTTACCAATTGCGTATCATGTAAAAGTGTACTTTACCAATTTTTAGCAGTGTGTGTACATGTGTGCAGAAAAATACAGAGTGAGAAAGAACCTAAAATTGACAAGCACATTAAGTCTTTTTTAAATATTATTTCTAGCACTAATACCTGACAACATGGAGAAATAGCTGAGAAATAGGAGATAGTCCAAACGAAAATCTGCTTTTAAGATTTTTACTGTTGTTACCTTTTTGTGATTGAATAAAATCCCAGTAGTAAATAATTTCACACACATTCACACTTATTTATGTGACCATTCACCATTCGAATCATCTAAAATATACACAATATCTGATGATTAATAAAACAATCCTCAACAGATGAGACAAAGAATATCTAGTGTCTATCCAATTAATTTAAAGACTAGCAGATGGCGGCACAGTGGTGTCATGGTTAGCACTGTCACCTTGCACCTCCAGGGTTCGCGTTTGATTCCCAGCCAAGTTCGATTCCCGTCTCTGTGCGCATGTTCTTCTCGGGCTTGGTGGGATTCTCGTGCTACTCTGGTTTCCTGGTGTTCCCAAATTGCGCATAGTGTGTAAGTGTCCTGCGATGAATTGGCACCCTGTCCAAGGTGTACCCAGCCTCGTGCCCCAAATTTCCTGGAAAAGGCTCCAGGCCCCCCACAATCCTAAATACAGGATAAAGTGGGATAGACGATGAGTGAGTGAGATGTTTAGCAGAGTTCAGAAAAAATCTTTAGTGGGTAGCACAGTGGTTTTGTGGTTAGCACTGTCCTGAAACTTTCAGGTTCTGGGTTTGATTCCCTCCTCAAGGCCTGTGTGCATGGAGTTTGCATGTTCTCCCCATGCTTGTTGGGTTTCCTCCGGGTACTCTGGTGTCCTCCCACAGTTCAAAGACATACAGATTAGGCTAATTGGTGTTCCCAAATTGCCCATAGTGCATGAGTGTGTGTGTGTGCTAAAAGATGGATTGGCACCCTATCCAGTGTGTACCCTGTCTGGTGCCCTAAGTCTTTTGGAATAGGCTCCAGGCCTCCTGTATGCTGAATGAAATGGTACAGACGATGAACGAGTGAGTGAAAGAACCTGCTTAGTAAGCTTGTCCACTGGTTTGCACAATGAACAATGCAGAACTGTAAGCTTATATGCATGTAATGGAAGAGTAAAAGCCTTTAACACATTACTGTGAATCAAAAAGTAAACTTTCTGCAAATTTGCTTGTGCGGTTGTGCTGTCTTTTTTTTTTTTTTTTTTTAAAAAGAACCAACCAAGCCCTGGAAAGCCTTCCTGTTGTGAGAGGTTGCTGTGTTGTGCACTTTAACAGATGATTCGTGTTGGATAAAGGGAGTGGAAATGAAAGTGCATATGGACCAGAAAAAGTATGAAACTAGAAATAGATGGTGTTTCTTTTCTAGCTCACACTAGAAATTAAACCATTAAACTGTACTTTACCTTGTTGCTGAAGAGGTACTCTCAAGGGGATGTCTTGTATATTTAGTGTGTATTGTCTATTTGAGACGCCGCATGTGGTCTACCTTTAATTAGCTTTCGAGAAAAAGTTTTAAATGGTAAAATCAGTGTTCCTTTGGGTCCGAAAAAAGATACTAAAGATAGCCTAAATAGAATGTTATTACCCTAGGAAAACAGTACAGCAGGATTTTGTGCCCTATAGTAAATGCTGGCCTAGTTTCTGTACAGCAAGGGAAGAAATTTGAGGTAGAGAAGGAAAGGTATGGAGGTATCCACATGACCGCCAGTGAGCTGTATTCATAAGTTGATTAAAAATAAAACAAAAATGAGCACAATTAAATTATTCCAATATCTAATGCACAGTATACCGTGATATTTTAACTACAGCCAGTTTTGGGATTGTTATGATCTGTTGGAGGAATGAAGAATATAATGTGGATTCTTTGCCTAAGGAAAATGTCAGTGAGGTTCCTGCATGAACTGCATGGTGTTGTGCCAAGCCTGGAGTGGTTTCTACCTCACACTGTTAGCCACGTCAAATGCAATCACTTAAAAATGTCATAAAAGATACTCATAAGTCCATGTGCTACTGTACGGTGTGTATATATAGTCCATGGTCCAATTATAATGGTTACATGCCCATTGTAGGCACCTTGGGTGGTAGACAGCGGCCAGCATGGACATTCTGACTGGTTTGAGGCCATGCAGTCCAATATGCAGGAATGCCATGCACCATGTATTCTGACAGCTTTCTATTATAGACACCATTAACTTTTTGAGCAATTTGTGCCACTTCTGCGGGATCAGACTAGACAGGCTAGCCTTTATTTTATTCACACACCAGAGAGCATTGGCCGCCCATAACCGAGTTGCCAGTTCAGTGTTTATTCTTCCTTGGAATACTTTTTGTAAGTAAACTAAATACCAAGAACACCCTACAAGACTAAATACCAAGAACACCCTACAAGACAGTCAGTGAGCTGTGGTGACCTGAGTGACTCTTTTGGCAATTTGTACTACGTTGTTTTTTTTGTGGGATTGGACCACATTAGATGAACCTCGGGTGCTCTTGATCTTGTCACTGGTATATAATTGATCATGGTAATGTATTAACATTTTGTGGTGGTAAGGTTATGGCTGAATGCTATATGTGTGTACTAGTAGATCTGTATTATGGCACTAAGGCAAAATGTTCATTGTTTAAGTGACTGGATGAAACTTTGCAGTACGAGCAAGTAACATTTGCAAGTAATATCAAAAAGGACAGTTACTCGAGAGAATACAGCATATGCAGTCCATGTCCTTTAATTAGCTAGCTCCTAACAAACATTTCACGCCATCTCGAGAAGCAATATTAGCATATGTTATCCTGGCAACCAGTCATGATGAGCCTAATGTACTGTACATAATTACATATAATTTGATCATCAGAATGAAGTAAATGTGAACTCAATGCCTATTTTAGAAATCTGGAGGTTGGAGAGTCTATCCATGGGTTGATTTTATAACACTTGAAACATTTTTAAAGGGACTCGCGTGTTTTCTATAGACACGGGGTAACTGCATGCATTTCTTTAGTGAATTATTCACATGTACATAGATTTGCCAAACAAAATGTGATTTTCACCAAGAGCTGAACTGCTTGAAAGGCACAGAGGATGTCTGGAGGATACATTAGTTGCTAGAGGTTTGCTGGCATTGCACTTTTCTGCCACTGCAACTCGGCTGAAGTGTCCCAAAACAGTATTTGAGGGTTTTAATGGTGGGTAAAACCCGATCACAGTTTTGCCTCTGTCCCTGAGATGTCCCTTATAAATTGTCACATGCTTTAATCAAGGAAAAACAATTATAGAGCTGAATCACTACCTGACCAGAAAAATCTAAGGTTCATTTCTACGTTATGTTTTGACTTTGAATTATTAAACGGGTTAAAAAATAAAACATTTCATCTGCATTCCATCACTTAAAGACATTAAATCTAACTAACAGATATTACAGATATTAATCTCCATACCCATTCGCATTGTGATAATGAAACTATGTTTTAGGCAGATAGCTGTCACAATAATGATAGCTGACTATATAATTGTCTGGTGAACCTGCAAGACTGACCCAGCATACAAGCATGGTGGAGATGAACTACAATTCTCAACAGACATGTTCCAAATCACTGGAATTCTAAGTGTGTACGCACCTGGACTTAATTACCCAGGTGCATAAATAGAACTCGATGATTGAGGGACTTTGCAAAGTATATGCTCCCGTGAGTTTATCTGGACGTTACCAAGATTTATTTACTGTAATTGCCTTAGTTTTTGACTTTTTCATGTTTGAGGTTTGTTTTCTGATTTCTAATTTATGCTTTCCCTATACCACGTAGTTTGGCGATCTCGACACCTGTTTCAAGTTTACTTTACATTTCTAATTTACCCATGTTATGTTTTCTAAATTGTTGTAATAATTAAATAACATCTCTTACCTGCAACTCTATCCATGTGTAAGTTATAAAGCAATACTTTAGATAGCAGGCTAGTTTAATTTAGAAATTTGCGTGTGTACTAATATGAAAAAGTACCTGTCATCAAACCTGGCGACTCACGTTAATGTGTTGTAAAACAGAAAAATCCAATGGTCATGTGGTAAACATTATTTTGTTTTTAGCGCTTTTATGTACATAAACGAGTATATGTATATATTTACCAGTCAGAACTGAACTGTTTATACTGTACGTATTCTATAGTCTGTTCCATATGCATTTATTACAGTTGATGTTTATATATGAAGTTTGGTCAGTCCAAATATAGCAATATTGAACGCTTTGTTTAAAAAAAAATTGTTCATATATACTATTAGTCAAAAGTTTGGAGAGAACAACTCTGTCAGTGGTTTTTCTTTATTTTTATTATTTTAACACTGTAATGAAAAAAAAGGGTTAAGCAACTCAGAATATACTTTATATTTTAGACACACTAATGGCAACCTCTCATCTGGAATAGTTTTTAATTCACAGGTGTGCCTTGTCTTGTCAAGTTAATCTGTGACCCTTCTTGCTTTACTAAATGTGCTTTAGACCATCAGAAGGGTACAGAGTTAATGGCCCTATTGGTGACACTGTACTACAGTACAACTACATAAATGCTTTTTGTAGTTCATGGGGCAAACATATTTTAACTAAGGAGACCGCGTGAAGCAGGGCTTCCTGCAATTACAACAAAGAAACCATTACTTCAGAATAACAACAAGCAAAAGAGGCTCACTAGGGCCAAGAAACACAAGGTCCTTTGGAATGATGGTGTGAAGTTGCTCTGCTGGTGACACTGTTAGTGACTTAGTCAAAATTGAGGGCACATGTAACCAGCATGACTATCGCAGCTTTTTGCAGTGACAGGCCATTCCATCTGGTTTCCACTTAATGCAACCATCATTTGTTTTCCAACAGGACATTGATCCCAACCACATCTCTAGGCAATGTAAAAGCTATTTACTTAAGAAGGAGAGTGATAAAGTGCTGCACCAGATGACCTAGCCACCACAAATCACCTGATCTAAATCCACTTGAGAATATTTTGGAATTAGTTGGTTGAGAGAGTGAAAGGAAAGCAGACAATTACTCAACACCTCAAGGAACTTCCAAGATTACTGAAAAACCATCCTATGAGGCTGAATTTCAAGAATGTGCAAAGCTGCGATCAAAGCAAAAGTGGCTACTTTTGAAGAATCTAAGATATGAAACATATGCTGGGTTATGTCCTACCTTTTTGTTGAATACATAATTGTAAATCTGTTTTGTCATAATGTTAGTGTCTTCAGTATTAATATTTAATGTTGAAAACATTACAAAAGTATATACTCAGACTATTGCTTTTTGTGCAGTGCTACACATTTTCAAGATGTGAATTGCACCAAACAGGTGGTTGGACATCTGGATAAGCCCAGAGGTCTAGAGGATTATGGGCATTAGGTATTCGTGAAAGTAGGTTTGGAAATGAAATGTTTTGCTTTGGGAAACAGGGAAGATGGATGATGAGAAATTTCACTGTAAGTTTATTGCAAGTGGCATGCAATGTTTTTTCAAACAGGCGCTTCAGTATCTCCTAAATAGATATGAACCACGTTTAAATTTCTCACATTTAGTTACAGGTAAAGCAAAGAAAAAAAAATCTGTACTTTTATTCAAACACAAGGAACAATACTTTGTTATGCATTCTGGCAATTCTTTTTCAGTCGCCCCCAGAAAATTACAATGGAACGATGTCACTGAAACTCTGTAAATATGCAAACATTGTAGCAGTTAATTTCTGCTAATGATGCAAATACATGCTGCTAATCATTTCTCCCACAATCTTTGCATACAGTAGCACAAAACTGTAGAGGCATTCTTTGCAACACACAAAAAAAAGAATGCAGGAAGGGCGGAATCTAATATCCGATATCAGCGCACCCAGTTTAACACCAGTCTTTGCATAAGTGTGGCTGAATCTTCCACGCTGGAGAGTTTTAGGGAGATTAACAGGGTGTAATACGCTCCATGCCTAATAAGAGCCAGTGGATTTGTGTGAGTTAAGGCTCAGCATAAAGGATCATCTGTTTAATCCTGGAATAACATTTTTTTAATACACAGCCACACTGCCTGAGTCATATTGAGAGGCCATATGTGAGGCATGTCTGGCATGCACTGATAGGTGAACTCTTTTAAAGGCCAGCCTTCTGAGAAATAATAGGGGTGCTCATCTTCAATGTCTGTTTGTATATCTTCGTAGGCATGTGTTATAATCCTTTGGTTAAATCTGTTCCTTTTGCAAATATTTGAAATGCTAGTAAGGCTTTTGTGAGTACAGATTTGTATGGAGCACCCTGGGACAATAGTATGTACAGATTTCTTGAAACCATACATAGATTGGATTAAACAGAATATTTTGTTGGCTTCCATTATTAAACATCGACCCACAACAGTCACTGCTGTAGATCAACTTTATCATTGGAGACGTGGATCCTCATGAGCTGTGTTTTTTTCACTCAAAACAAAAAGAGAAATTAAAATTTAAGTGAATCACTACCGAAGCTCTATCAGAGAAAGAGAGAGACAAAAAAAGACTCACTCACTTTCTATATACTATCTGTACAGGGTCAAGGGCTTGAAGCTCATCCCAGGAGACTGGTACACATGGCACAATACACCCTGGACAGGTTGCCAATCCATCACAGGGCACACACAAACACACGCTGTGTTTTAATCTTTTTTAATTACTTAGTTTGTACAATATTACCAAATAAATGAAATTAATTTCTCTATGCAATTAATATACTTTTATTACCAATCACACAGATAAAATGCAATATAATTAAACTGTTTATAACTAATATTCCTTAAAAACAAAATGAACTGTTTTGTCCTGTTTCAGATAAGCTCTACTGTGTTTAAAATGTTTCTCCACCGTCTTGAGTCTGACTCACCCCTCATTTCTTCATATTTTATTTGCAAAAAGCCAGACTTTTTTTATTTTTAATGTAGTCTTGAGGAATAGTTCTCCAGGCTTCCTAAAGGACTTTTTTGGCCCTCATTTTTCAGTCCAGTCGCTGAGCAGTTTCAGAGGGATTTATTTATTCATTTATTTATTTTTTAATTCAAACAGAAATCTATGAAACACACAAGCATAACAAAAATAAAATAAAACATCTAACTTAAGGCATAAACCAATGAGAAACAGGTGCAGATGATGGCAGATAATTAAGGCGGTGTTCAATATACCGTTGATGAATGTTGGTGTTTGGAAGAGATGGGAGGGGAAATGAGGTTGCTGCTGAGGTTGTGGCAACCAATTTAAAAATTTCGTTTTTAGGCACTTTGCAGCCTGTCGCAATAAAACATTTGTTCAAATTATTTTTATTTTTTTCATTTAATTTACACAATTTAATGTAAACTCATCCTACTTCTTAAAGTTTACCTGCCCACTTTTTGCGGTGGCTTAGTGGTTAGCATTGTCACCTTGCACTTCCAGGTTTGGTGAGGGTTTCCTCCCACAGTCCAAAGGTGTAAATATTAGGCTAATTTGTGTTTCCAAACTCCCCGTACTGTGTAAATGCGTTTGTGAATGTTGACCAGAGGTCCTACAACAGTTGTACAAATGGGAATGAATACAACAGTCACCATTTTCCCTCACAGTCCCTAGTTGGACTACAGAATGGATGGATAAATGGATAAAAAAAAACAATGATTTAAACCATTTAGTCACAAATTTTTAGTACATTATGCAGGGAAAAATAAGAAAAAAAGATCAAGACTAATATTACATGATGAAAATCTATGTATGGATTTTTACTTGCCTAAATGAGACTGATGCTTCAGTGTTAGATCCACTCCACCTACATAGTCCTAAATTTACACAAGAATGGCTCACCCTGCAGTGTACACTGGGCCAGAAATGTGATGCCATAAGTCACTGCTGTATTGTTCTACTTCCTGGTGATAGAAACATACATGGATCTGCCATTATATTTAAACAAGTGACAGATTAAATAAATAACTTTGATTATATTGATTATTGACATCTGTCAGAGGGTGTGATTTATTAGGCAGTGAGTCAGTTCTTAAAGCTAGAAAAGAAGGTGCTAGAAAAAGTAAACATGGCCAAGTTTAAGGGTTTAATCAACTTTGACAAAGGCCAAATTGTTATCGCTTGGACGACTAAGTCAGAGCAGTTCCAAAACAGCAGGTGTTGGATGTTTCCAGTAGGCAATAATTTGTAACTACCAAAAGTGGTCCAAAGAAGGATAACCACTGAACCAACATCAGGACCATGGGCACTGAAGGCTCATTGGTCCACATGGAGAGTGAAGGATAGCCCATCTGGTCCAATTCCATACAAGAGCTACTGTAGCACAAATTGCTTTAAAAAAAAAGGTGAATGGTGGGTCTCATAGAAAGGTGTCAGAACATTCTGCACCACAGTTTGCTGTGTATGGGGCTGTGGAGCCGCAGACAGATCAGAGTGTTGTTGTTGGACCCTGTCCAACAACAAATCATCCAGAATGGGCACATGATAATTAGAACAAGACCAATGCATGTCAATGCTATTGGATAATGGTGGTCTGGTCTGATGAATCATATTTACTTTTATAGTGTGTCACATCCTTACTGGTGGAAGAGAGGGCACCAGAACACACTATGGGAAGTAGGCTAAATTGCAAAGCAGTGTAATGCTCTGGGCAATGTTGTGGAGTTTGTACCTTAATGGGTGTTTGGTGGCAGTCAGGTGGATAAAACTTTTAACTAACAGATTATGAATGGACTTGCACTTGCTTAAGGAATAGAAATACCTGGACTTGAGAGGCTTCTCCCTCCCAGTTGGTTAAATGTGACAGACAGACAAATGTTTAAAAGCAATGTGGTGCATAAAGTAAATGTGTTAAATTCTTATTAGTCTTAAAAAAAAACTTGAAGAGAGCATATATTCTCTTTAAGGCTGTGAGAGAATATTTATAGCTCAATTTATTTTTAATTACTAATTGGTTTTAATGAACAGACGGTTGCATGAACAGTATAATTCAACCTATGGTCATTTGCAGCATCTCTAACATCTGGACACAAGTTGTGTTTACCTGGTTGAATTTCTTGTCGTAGATGTATGTGCTATACCCAGCTGGGAAAAAAAAGTGGTTCATAAAGTCCCAAAATGTTCTTGTCTTATTATCTGTTTTATAATAAATCAAGAACATATGATAATTAATCCTTAAAAATGCTAGCAGTTGAAAATAAGCAAAAAATTAACTGCTCAGCATGTATCACACTGGACATATACAATTTACTCGATTTAGATCTGTACATATGTTTTATAAATAACACGCAAGGTTTTTCCTGTTGAACGTGGCCAAGAGATGACCTCTCGTCTTTATATATTCTAGAATAATACACACTTGTACAATATCCTGCTTAAAAGGTCAAACCTGTTCTGCTTGGGCAGTGTAAATGTACATATACATTTTAATAAACTAACACATACTGTATATAATTGTCATGCGGGGAGTGGAGGAAGGGTGCAAGTGCATACTGTGGTTTATTAAAGTGGAGCTTTAACACAATAAAACAAGTGTGGGATCTAAAAAAACATGAAAACTAGGAAGAGAGACTAAACTATGACCAACAGCTAGGAATTACAGGATAACTCGAACCCTAATACTTAACAACCCAACTAAGGCTACGGGTCTCATCCGAAACCGCCGTCCCAGTCTGTGCCGTCAGAGTTTTGTACAGTATGTAGTAGCAGTGATCCTTGCAGTACAGTCAGGCACCTCTGTTCGTACAGTACGCATCGTTAACACAGTGACTAGTTTACTGTATGCAAGTCCACAATTGCACAAAATATCCTCATACACAAAGTTGACGTCAAATCAAGGAAACCGGCACATAGACAATTACATCATCGGCAAAACAAGCCAAAATCTTCGTTTCCCCTGTCTACACAACACCACTGAAAACAAATTTTTGGAAAATTTTCACTTTGGACGTTTTCCAAAAGCTCCATTTTTAATGACCGAAACTGCATTTGCGTGTGGACGAAAGGCACCAAAAAAAAAAAAAAACACAGAAAAAAATGTCAGTTTTTAAAAATACCCGGCTACATGTGGACATGGCCTAAGGCATGACCTAACTGAAACACTGTCTTTAAATAAATAAGCTAATGAAATTCAACAAGGTGCAGGTGAAGACAATCAGGACAATATGAGGGGTGAAGTGCATGCTGTGCAAGTCAAGGACAAGTTTCAACATAAGAGAATGCAAGTGTCAACAACACAAAAAGCACGTACAAATATAGGAGGATCATGACAACAATACATTCAAGAGAATACTTAAAATATATAGATATTACCGCTATAAAACAGTATGAATTGTTTTGATTTTGTTTTGTGTTTTTACTTTGTAAAAGCAGAGTCAGGAAGTTTTGAAGTGTTCATTCTCTTGGCAGTGGTTGAACTTTTGAATTTGTAGCACTCTTCCTCCTTGACTTTGTTTTATGATTTCTTTTCATCTTGCCTCACTAAGCACATCCTGTAGTGATCTGGTTCTAGCCTGGAGGTTTTGTGAGCACATGTGTATGTGTGCCTGGAGTTACCGTACTGTTAAGTCCAGACTCTGGTCCAGTTCTTTTATTACTGCATTTCTCACTCCAGTGCTTTTGCAGATGGTTTATGTCTGGAGCCAAGCTTGTCCACTAAGTCTCTCTCTCTCTGGATATTTTTGGGGTATATTAACATATGATTGATTACATACACTACTGATTAACATAGTTAATGTCAGTATATACAAACATATATACATACATACATACATACATACATACACACACACAAACAAACAAATCTTTTTTTGAGTCATTTAGGTTATTTCATTCTTTTGATCAGAAATTAAATAAAAAATGTTACATTTTCGATAAACAGACCCCCAACACGTCTACATTGTAATGTTATATACATATTATAATAAACAGAAGGAGCAGCTTACCTCTTATATCTTCTGGTCCAAATCGTTCGTCCTTTTAAATCTATTGCACTGCATAGTGTCTATGGGAGTCACATGACAAAAGAATGAACGACTAGGACTAGAAGACTCATTGAGAAGAACCGCTCAATTCTGTTTTCTGTGTATTGCACTGCATAGCATTTATGGAAGTCATATGTCAAAAGAACGAATGATTTAGACCAAAAGACTGAAAGGTAACTACGCATTTTTGTTTCCTGTACATAACCTACAGCGGCTTTACGATGCTTTGCGATGCACGCCCAGTAGAAAATGAACGAATCACTCTCTGAGACTACTTGTTCTTCTGAGTCACGTTTAAGACTCTTTCAAAAAGAACAAATTTGTTCATGACCCATCACTAGCAACTACATGACTAAATAAATCATAAAGCAGTGACCAGTGACTAGAAATAAGACAGTTCATGTTGGTTTGTTGTGCACAGTAGTAAATCCCATGAAATGTACTCATAGTTTCATTTCACACTCCAATAAACATGGACCAATCGTGGGAACCCTGGACCCTTTACAGCCCATTTGCAGCCCAACACATGCCAAAAAAAAAAAAAAAAAAAACACTAAAAAATGACTATACATTAGTATGCACCCATAATGAATATTTGAGTAAAAGGTAGATTTCCCTTGTAACCTTTTGTGGTTTTACATCATCTATATTTCATCCGCCTGCTCATTGGTTATAAATTCAGACCCCACACTGATAACCTTTCTGAATTAATTTTAGATTCTATGAGTTTGGATTCACTGGCTTGTGTTATACGATCACGATGATCTTGAAAGGTCAACATTTTAGTCTAATCATACAGTTTAACTCTTTGCTAGTTTAAAGAGCCCTTGGGCACATGACCATTAGAGCCAGGTAGTAACCTGTCGCTGCAGAGATTAAGTAGGCTAAACCTTTAAACATTTGTTTTTAAATGTTCCACTTTGTTTGGTCCACTTTTTAATACAAATGTTTAATATTATTTCTAAAATAATATTTGCATTGTGGCATTACTTGACATGTGCCAAAGATACAAGATACTTCACACATGTTCCACACTTTTGGACAGCAAATGGGACATTACAGTACCTATCAGATGCCAGTGCCAAACCAGTACAAAAGCACTTTCTGCAGGAAAACACATTTGATAATGTTATGTAATCTTAACACTTTGTCTCCTTGGTAATTGCTTTTAAGTTTTCCCCGAATTGCCTCTGAAAAGTTTGTGTTGTGTTTCACGTGTTAACAGTATGTTTTAGAAGCTACAATGCTAACAAGTTTCTAACACAATCCTGAAAACCCAATTCTCGCTCTAAACCCTGAACAAGGGCACTACTTGCTGTGTGGAACAAGTGATCATACAGTACACCCTGCATAGGGCATTTCTTTTCTTTTTTATGTTATTTTTATGCTTGCAATCCAAGAAGAGTAAGTTAGCTGGTAATTAGAAAGTTTGAAATGCTAATATGCTAATAACATTACCTGGGCATCATTTTACTGTATGAAGCATAAATCATTGCATATTCCATATTCATCTCAACAGAAGCACTGAATGAGTTAATACTAATGCTAACACTAAAAAATGCCACCAAATCCAGGAGGAACCACATATTTGTTCACTTTCTGATCATCTATAAGCGATATCACCACATGGGTTCAAGACTACTTTGGCAAACCTTTGTCAAGTACCACTATACATAGTTACATCCACAAATGCCAGTTAAAACTGTACTGTACCAAAAAGAAGCCCTATGTTAAGAGTGTCCAGAAGCGCTGTTGACTTCTCTGGGCTCGGAGGAATCTGGGATGGACCATCACACAGTGGAAACGTGTAAGATGTATCAGGAGAAATGGACCACGTGTACTGTGGTCAAATGAATTAGGAGAAATGGACGTTCCGTGCTCTGGACCAAAGAAGAAAAGGATCATCCAGATTGTTACCAGCAACAAGTCTAAAAGCCAGGGTCTGTCCTGGTATGGGGTTGTCAGTGTCCTTGGCAAAGGTAACTTGCACTTCTGTGATGGCACCATTAATGCTAAAACGTAAATAGAGATTTTGGAGCACAATATACTGCCTTCAAGAAGACAGGGACACCAATGCATATTTCTAGAAGACAAACCACATTTGCACACATTACAAAGTCCTGGCTGTGAAGGAAGATGATACAGACCTGTCTGCAGTCCCGACCTGTCTCCAATAGAGAATGTGGGTCAGACTGGGGTAGGGGTGCAGGGTCAGCCATGCTACAGTGCCCCTGGAGCAAAAAGGGTTAAGGGCCTTGCTCAAGGGCCCAACAGTGGCAACCTGGTGAGGCTGGAGATTGAACCGCTGATCTTCCAATCAGGAACTTGGTGCCTTAGACCTCTGAGCCACCACTGCCCCAGGTGATTAAAGGATCCCCACAGCAGACCATCTGATCTACACGTAACTTGGTATACATTGCGATGGATGCGCTTCCTGATGCAATCCTCTTATTTTATCTGGGCTTGGGACTGGCACTGCATCCTGTAGCTGAGGTTTGGGCATTGGGTGGGAACTGAACCTGGGACTTCCGCATGGCAGGTGAGAAACCTACCACTTTTGCCACCAATTTAGACTTTTTTGTGCAAAGAAATAGCATTAAATAAGCAAATTCAACACCTTAATGGCTGTTCGCACTCTGTCCTGGTGTTATCTGAACTAAAATAAACCAGCACTGCCTTAGGAGTGGAATGACTCCAAAAAAGGATCCATTGGGAGTTGCTGCCATTTTTAGCAATTACAACCCTAAATTATATTTACAACTGAATCTAATTATGATTATAATATTATGGAATAGAAAATAATGCAGAATTGTCCCTCTATGCTTGGGATTAGAGAATTAAGGTTGTGAAAATATCCTAATTAATTCTCACAGTATCATACTAAGTTCTGTGAGACAAAGTAAGATGAGTTGTATAAGACAACGTTGGTTGTTTCACAGCATTTAAATAAATCATAAATAAGATCTGTAAAGATCTCATAGTATTAAATATCTCAATCTGACACTTATTATGATTTGATAAAAAATTAGTACCATTAGAGAGACTACATGTTTGCTGATTTGATAAATATAATTTTATATAATTTAAGTTTAATTTGTTAGCCAATTTTTAAAACAATATATTATTTCCTAACAATTTGACTTTGTTTATACAGTGCATTGTGCTCCTTAAAGAGCAAATGGTTTCAGTGATTTCAGCATAGACGCACCAAAAATACAGTGCAAACATTTTGAGCCACCTATCATTTCTTCATATATTGCCTGCAAAGAGACAGACTAGTTTTAATGTTGTCTTATGGAATAACTCTCCAGCCTTTCTGAAGGACTTTTTGGCTTGCATTTTCAGTCGAGTCCCTGTAATTGATCAGTTTTAGACGAATGATTTTTGTTTGTTATAAATTATTCAAGCATAAAAAAACATCTAACTTGAGGTATAACTCGGTGAAAAACAGGTGTAAATGATGACAGATGATGCAGTGATTAGTGTACTGGTGATGCTGAATGCTGTGTGATTGGGACAGATGAAAGGGGAAATGAGGTTGCTGCTGAGGTATACAGAATAAACAGCCAATGTTTAAATTCTATCTTTAGGCACTTTGACGCCTGTGCCAATAAAACATTTGTTCCTATTTATTTAATTTAGTCTTCATCATTTAATTGAATTAAATAGGAAGAAACAAGAAGCGACTCAAGTCTTTTTCACCATATTATGCACAAAATGTAACCATTATTTATGTTAAACCTACTGACAGTCTATAAATTGGTTACCTCATTATTGAATGTTACAATATAATGATAAGATGATTCATTAAAAAAAAAATATATATATATATATATATATATATAATGTTTCAATGTTCTTTGTTATAATACTTTTTTTTCCTATTTCTATAAAGTAAATATTTATATGTACATATTTCTGAGTGGAATATGAGTAAGACAGAGATGCAGTAATTGGCACCCAACTGCTCAGGTGAAATTATTTTTATGAGTTTCTTAGAAGTACGTGAGTAGGTGTCGAAATAGAGCTTTGTTCTCAGTAGCAAAAACTTAGCGAAAAAGGAAACCCTCATCTTTTGCTATAGCTCTCTTGCGGCTGCATGCGAGTCAGCGTGATTTACAGCACTGTCCATAAATGCATCAGGAATTTATGGCAAACTTAATTAGATGGCATAAAACTGAATTATGGTAATGGCCTGGGACAGTGGAACAATAGTGCTTGGTTACTCATTTCCATAATTCGATATCTCTCTCTCCCTCTCTTTCTCTCTCTAGTATTAACTACATTAGGCACTGATGAGCTAAGCCCCCACATTCACATCTTTTTATTTTAGTTATTTACTTATTTATGTATTTATTTATTTATTTTTACTGTTTCCTGTTATTGTTCCCAACATGAACTACATCTTAGTTTAAATGACTTTAATAGCCCGCGATGATTATTTAAAACTGAGTATTCATCCATCACCCAAATCTAATCACTCATTAGCTCATTTACAGAACTTAGTATAAACTTTAACACAGTTTAATTAATCCAATAAAGTGTAGTCCCCATTATACAGTAGCACATTATCATAAGCGATGTCTTCCTATTATCTGTTAAAACTAAATATGTTCTGCTGCATCAATAGCATTAACATGGCCGTCTCGCAGATTAAGTGTCCACATCTTTCAGTAAACGTCACTGTTGTGATGGTAATTGAATGCTAATGAATGTATTAGAGCCAACAACAGGCTGTAATCACTTTGCCGTGTCTCGCCATTCGTCTGCCTGTTTGTGAGCATGAGTTTTATTCAAACGAAGGCTGCTGACACTCACCAAAGAGCAAGCTGTGAATAATTACTACCATTACTATAAATTGGCGTTAAAAGTTGAGGTGATTGTACCATCTGTGAAGTGAAAGTGATCCGTACGTGGTTTTTGAGGTATTTTAAACACATGGTTCAAAGCAGGAATGCACCAAATGCAAAGCTGGCGATAGACCAGATACACCGTAGTTTAGACAGTAACATGATAATTCAGGATAATGATTTCTGTTAAACTGTGTGATTTTAAACACAAATATCCACTATTCAGCAAGTCATATTTACACTTTTCAATGGATTATTATATATATATTTTTTTTTTAATGTATGAAAACTGTTCTGTTCTCAAGCCCGGAAACAACGGTCCGCTGCCTGCTTCTACTCAACCATGGCACTGTCTGCATCAAGTGTCGAAGCTACTGTATGTGGGGCCAGAGGTAGCTCAGTGGTTAAGGCATTGGACTACGGTTCGGAAGATCCCAGGTTCAAACCCCACAACCACCAAGTTGCCACTGTTGGGCCCTTGAGCAAGGCCCTTAACCCTCAACTGCTCAGATGTATAATAAGATAAAAAAATTTAAGTCGCTCTGGATAAGAGCGTCTGCTAAATGCCCAAATGTAAATGTATCCACTGTCAGCGATGCATGCCGAGTAATGTGATTGGTTTAACTTGTCAAGTTACTTTTCGTTTTACATTTCATAGTAGAGTGGAAACAGCAACGGAGACACAAAGCCATACTGATATATAAAACCAGATGTTCACATGAGTGGGGTACTTTGTTTGAGTGCTGGTATCAAAGGCAAAAAAAAAAAAAAGACAAAGCAGATGAACCAACTACCTATTGTTTTGTAAACCTGTGTTTACATGAGGATCCAGGGGTTTTTGTTCTTATTGCTTTTGTGCAATTGAGCCACTGTTCAAAAGGAATTTATTTATGAGAAAAGAAAACCCCTAAACAAGCCCAGAATTGGTCCTGGTGCAGACTCGTGTGTTTAAACCCTGTGAGAAAATGCCCTTAATCTGCACTTTATCAACACCGAGTTTAGAAACATTGTGTTTTTATTACTTTGATGCCATGAATAAATGCTAGAAGAGCAATAGTGATTCAGTTGTGGTAGGTTTGGGGAGTATACTGTATCAGGGTATCATCGGCACAACTGAAACAACTGAGATGATGAGTTATTTTGCATAATGTTATAACCGAAGAATATTGTGAAATAATGAAAAGGATCAGGCGAAGAACTCGTCCCTGAGGTACACCCATAGCCACTCTAGCAGCAGCAGATTTGTGTTTTTTCCGATGGCAAAAAAAAAGTGATGCCTGTTAGTAAGATCAGATCTGATTAGCATGAAGCATGCTAAAAGAGCTATTAGGCTATGCATTGAAAAAAGGCTACGAGCATTGATAAGCACATGAATGATGTGTTCTGTAAAATGGCATGAAGGTTCGGCTTTGTGAATCCCACTCCCTCGCATCATTCTGTCACGCCTGTCTTTGCGAAATGTTATCACATCAGTGCTAGATCGTTTTCTAAGAAAGGAACCGGGTCTAAAGGCTTAAGCATACTATATCTAAGTTTTCTTTTTTTTTTCTTTTTTTTTGCTTTTTGTTAAAGTATTCTGTCATTTCTCCTATAATTAAGCCATGCATGACCTACTTTCGAACAAAAAGGTACCACATTAAGGGTCTGTATAGAAGGTTAATACGATTATATTGCAGTCTGGCTCAGCACTCTTATAAAAAAAAAATAATCCAACAGATAATTAGTTAATTATCAAGCAGGATGCTAAGGGTTTGTGACCTCTTAGCACTGAAATCGTCTGTTCCTATTTTCAAATCAAGTTTTTTTTTATTATTATTATTTCTCCAGAGTGCACAGCCATGCAAACGTGCACTGTGTACCATACATTTTCCATTATAAATCCATTACTAGAATCCGTCTTTGTCCCTCAGCAGCCATTAGCAGGCCTTCCTTTCCCTCTCTGTTGGTAGTTTCCTAATGTTGGCAGTGGGTCCTTGCCTCCGACTGGTGATTTATTGATGTAAGTAGGGAAGCTATGAAGCTCACTTTGTGACAGCCCCAAAGCTTTTAAAATTGAGCACGTCATTGGGCTGATGAATTGCCTGCAGGTTGAGCGTGCCCAGTGCTCTGATACATCAACATAGTGCTTATAAGCACCCCTGCGGTCCAAGAGCATCAGCTGTGACAGAGGATAGATAAGCTCTGGACTCTCAGTCAGCTTGCTTCAAATCTAGATAGATTGCATTAAATGTAAGAGGCAAACAATTGACTAGGCAAAGGATGTGATAGTAATGGGACCTATCATCTGATCCTGCTCGATATTTTCCCAGCGAGAGCGGGAGGGGAAAAAAAAGCCCTTTCCTAAGCAAATGCGCTGTTAAATTTGCCCAAGTTGTCACTTTGGGTTCTAATAGTACTTAATATACCAGAGCTGCATATATCAACTTTATTTAGTTCCTCTGTTTTATCTATTCTACCTCATTTCCTGTTGCAAGATGAGACTTGGCACTTTTATTGCTTTAGAGTCACAGTACTTCCAAATCGTAACTGGAACCATGTTAGCTGCTAATCTTCCCTGAAGTTTTACCCAGCACCTGTTTGCTAGCCTGAGGGTGATAGATATACCTCTAGTGGAACCCACTATAACCGGAGAAGCCATTTATAATAATCTGTATCCAGTGATTAAATAGGCCAGAGCTGAACTCAGTCTGTGCCTCCTCGCTGCGTGACTAAAATTACAGCACATGCGGAGCGTACCAAGGGGAGACAGAGTAGCATCAATCAGCGTAGTAGGAAAAGAAACAGGCCTCCGTCATTAATTGTGCCTGGGCATGCGGAAAGCTAATTAGAGCACTGGAAATTAGGTTGTGTGTAACGCAACATGGACGGGTCATGCTAGCTTTCATATGTCATGTACTTTTAACGTCACATTGCTCAGCACCTTATTAGGCAAAGACAGAGTTATTGCACTGAATGGCAATAGTTAATGTGAACTCATTACATTCCTTTAACATGAATAAACTTTGACATTTACTTATGCCACAAAGGGTACAAAGTCAGTACAAGTAATTAGAAGTTATCTTTATACGGAATGAATATACGATGGATGTGAAGCTGCGTTTATTTCTCTTATACCATAATAATTAGCTTGGACTTCTTTGGAGAGTCTTGCCTTGTTTGAAAACCCATTTTTTAAGGTTTAAGTTAAGTTTATATGTAAAACATGTTAATATAGAAACATACAGTACTTTGCAGCTGATGACCAGGCTGGGGATGCTGAATGCTGAGTGGTTGGAACAGATGAGAGGGGAAACAGAATCTTTAGGAAATGAGGGTGTGAGTGTGTGTATGTGTGTGTGCCCTGCGATGGATTGGCACCCTGTGCAGGTTGTACCCTACCTTGTGCCCGAAGCCTCCTCGGATAGGATCCAGGTCCCCGCGACCCTGAAAACAGAATTAAGCGGTACAGACAATGAATGAGTGAGTGACTGAGTGAGTATCTTAAGGAATGTTGCAACCTGACGCAGTAAACTATTTGTTGCACAATATTGAGTAATATACTGTACAGTACATTGCCTGACCTGCATCAAGCTAATCAGATTTGAAATAGCTGAATTATGTTAAAAACAGACTAACACAATGTTAAATATAGCAGATAGCATTAACTTCATGGAAGAAGTATGGGTGGAAAAAGTAATACAGTACTGTAGATGATTAAAGTAGTAAATGATTGGTGGATTTGCATCGTAACAATTATAATAGAAATCATAGCTATGTTCAGTACTGAAAGTAAAAGCAGTTCCCCACATATACGGTAATATATTGAGAGCTCACAGAACTAGGACTAAACAGCGTGAACATAACATAAGTGTGACAAAAAAAGACTTAATGTGGTCTGATGAGTTTAGATTGACTCTGTTCGAGGGCAACAGGTGTCAGGGTAAAAAGAGACAAGCCTGTGGAGTGTTATGATCTGGGATTACTTCAGTTAGTCAGGTCTAGGCTCAGCAATGTTAAGTGAAAATAAAAGGAAGTTAGCTGATTACCTGAATGTACTAAATGACCAGGTTATCACATCTATGGAGGCATTTTTCCCTGATGGCACATGCATATTCAAAGACTCAAATTGTGAAGGATTGGTCATGGGAGAGGCACTGCCGTGACCTTTTGGTTAGCACTGTCACCTTGCACCTTCAGGGTCTGGGTTCAATTCCCTTCTCAAAGTTTGGGCTTCCTCTGGTTATTCCAGTTTCCTCCCACAGTCCAAAGACATGCAGATTGGGCTAAGTGCAGTTCCTACAGTAAATAACCCATAGAGTTGAATAAGTGTGGCCAAAAGTTTTGAGAATGACACAAATATTAGTTTTCACAAAGTTTGCTGCTAAACTGATTTTAGATATTTGTTTCAGTTGTTTCTGTGATGTACTGAAATATAATTACAAGCACTTCATATGTTTCAAAGGCTTTTTTCCGACAATTACATGACATTCATGCAAAGAGTCAGTATTTGCAGTGTTGCCCCTTCTTTTTCAGGACCTCTGCAATTCGACTGGGCATGCTCTCAATTAACTTCTGGGCCAAATCCTGACTGATAGCAACCCATTCTTTCATGATCACTTCTTGGAGTTTGTCAGAATTAGTGGGTTTTTGTTTGTCCACTCGTCTCTTGAGGATTGACCACAAGTTCTCAATGGGATTAAGATCTGGGGAGTTTTCAGGCCATGGACCCAAAATTTCAACGTTTTGGTCCCCGAGCCACTTAGTTATCACTTTTGCCTTATGGCACGGTGCTCCATCGTGCTGGAAAATTCTTTGTTCTTCACCAACCTGTTGTTGGATTGTTGGAAGAAGTTGCTGTTGGAGGGTGTTTTGGTACCATTCTTTATTCATGGCTGTGTTTTTGGGCAAAATTGTAAGTGAGCCCACTCCCTTGGATGAAAAGCAACCCCACACATAAATGGTCTCAGGATGCTTTACTGTTAACATGACACAGGACTGATGGTAGCTCTCACCTTTTCTTCTCCAGACAAGCCTTTTACCAGATGCCCCAAACAATCGGAAGAATATGACTTTGCCCCAGTCCTCAGCAGTCCATTCACCATACTTTCTGCAGAAGATCAATCTGTCCCTGATGTTTTTTTTTTTTTTTGGAGAGAAGTGGCTTCTTTGCTGCGATTCTTGACACCAGGTCATCTTCCAAAAGTCTTCGCCTCACTGTGCGTGCAGATGCGCTCACACCTGCCTGCTGCCATTCCTGAGCAAGCTCTGCACTGGTGGCACTCCGATCCCGCAGCTGAATCCTCTTTAGGAGACGATCCTGGCGCTTACTGGACTTTCTTGGACGCCCTGAAGCCTTCTTAACAAGAATTGAACCTCTTTCCTTGAAGTTTCTGATGATCTTATAAATTGTTGATTTAGGTGCAATCTTAGTAGCCACAATATCCTTGCCTGAGAAGCCATTTTTATGCAACACAATGATTGCAGGTCATCATGGTTAACAATGGAAGAACAATGATTTCAAGCATCACCCTCCTTTTAACATGTCAAGTCTGCCATTCTAACCCAATCAGCCTGACATAATGATCTCCAGCCTTGTGCTCATCAACATTCTCACCTAAGTTTACAAGACGATTATTAAAATGATCTCAGCAGGCCCTTTAATGACAGCATTGAAATGCAGTGGAAAGAAGGACTATGCAATTCATCTGATCACTCTTCATAACATTCTGGATATGCAAATTGCTATTAAAAAAACTTAAGCAGCAACTTTTCCAATTTCCAATATTTATGTAATTCTCAAAACTTATATATATATATATATATATATATATATATATATATATATATATATATATATACACCCACAATCCATCACACACACATGTATATATGTGTGTGTGTGATGGATTGGCAACCCGCCTCGTGTTCTGTGCGTCAGTGTACACTTTATACAGAATAAAGCAGTATAGATGATGAGTGCGGTTCCGGGAGCATGAGGAATAGTTTTACACATTAACTGGCCACTTTTTGATTATTACAGGAACATTAAAGGTGTTATGCATTGACATTAAATGTTTGTGTAGTTTTTCGTACCTCCTAATTTACATATCTGGACCTGTATTTGGTTTTAAACTAAAATAGAAGCTTTTATTTATGTAAATCGTACCCATCTGTATCCAGAAACACTTGAAACAACTTAAGGTCCAAATGCATTATCAGCATGGTGTGAGAATTTCTACTGACAGTTAAAATATTTCACTACTTAAGTGCATAACTACTGTAAATATCCATAAAACTGTGTTTTAATCCTGCATATAAACATATTTTTGTTTGTTTGTACCCGCCTGCGATATATTCTAACAAATTTAACTGGTTCTTTTTTCTTATAATATACATAAAATTGAAGCAGTCTAATTAAATCCATCGCTCTGATCAGATTAGGCCTGCAAGTACAAAACCTCTCTTGAGTTTTTATTGTTGCCTTCCACAATAGGCTCTCTAGGCTCAAAATGCTTTCCTTAGGAAAAAACAGAGGCGTTTTTTTTTTAATAAAAAAGTACAACAGAACAACCAAACAACTGTAAAACCAAGAACCATGAACACTAGTGCAGTAGTGCACCTCCTACTCAGATCTGGAAATATTCACCTCACATGATCTATTCATAGTTAATCAACACCTGCTGACCAATCAGATTTGGTTTCTAAATTGGTAAAGATATATTATCAAAAACCCAATCCAATGATTCAATTTGAATGATTAAATTTTATGCTTGTTTTTTATTTCACTTGCCTTTATGCTATCTAACATTACTTCCCAAGTGCTGGTAAAAGAAGATACCCACTTCAGAACTGTGTTGAGTGCTACTGCATTGTTCTTGGTTTTATAGTTTGCTGTGTAATTATACCATGGCTGCATGTTGTTTAAAACCTTTGAAGCCTCTCAATTTTAATATTTACATAAGACATTACAGCGTGTCTCATTGTCTCATCTAGCACACACAAACAAATAGTTTATCTAATTAGAGGCGGTGTACTGTGGAACGAGAGCCCTGGGTGCCAGTGTCCTGTCTTAACTCTTTGGATAGTTTGAGGCAAGAGAACGGAGTGAGGCAGAAATTATGGCTGTGAATCATGGTTGTCCTAGACAGAATCCAAAGTGGATGCCCGTCTCATCCATTAGTAATTCCTCAGAGACCTTCTCCCCAGAGACTCATCCATTTCGGGGTGTTCTTGCAGCTTAGCACGTCCACTTCGGGTCCATTTAGACCGAGAATTGATGTCTCCATATTTAGCACTTGAGATCTTGAGTTACAAATCTGAAAAAGAAGGGCTCATTTCTTTGGATTTATGGCAAGAACTTTATATTTGTACAAGTTTATAAATTATTTTACCACCGAGCTGTTCGGATAAAGTAGACAGTAATTCAGCTGCAATGCAAATCAGCAGTTTGGGCTATATTCAAGTGTTAGTTTCTATGGGATTGTCCTAGTATATAGTTGTCATAGTAAGGTGAAAAAAAGTTGCCGCTCTTTATGTGCTCCCCTTTTTTCTCCTGATGAGCGCATCGCTCTTGAATTGGGCCAAAATAATCTGGACTTATCAGACCACATGCTCCATTTTTGCTATTGCTCCAAAGTCTTTATGCACCCTAGCAAATGGAAGCCTTTTTCTGATTTGTTTCACTAACAAGTGGTTTTCTTATCGCCACACAACTGTTTTGCCCCAATGCTGTGGACTCCATAGCTATGATAACCTGGTTATTTAAGTGATTCATCAGGTGACTTCATTTTATTGTAACACAACAAGTCTAGACCTGGCCAATAGAAGCAACTCCAGATCATAACCCTGCCTCCAGAGGCTCGCACAGTGGCCACTATGCATGATGGGTGCATCGCTTCATGTGCATTCCATTTTACCCTGACACCCCTATGGATCTGGAACAGGGTCAATCTTGACTCATCAGACCACATGACTTATTTCCATTGCTCTAAAGTCCAATCGTTTTAAATTTAGTAGCAGCTAATAGTAGCCAACGAATGTATATGCTGAAGTGTGTTTGTTTTGACAGATAGAGAAGACACTGCAGTATGAAGGTATTCTTTTGCAAGTGAAACATGCTTTGTATATGATGCCAGCGATGCATGTATGAAAGTAACAAGTCGAGTGTAGCTGAGTGTAGCGGAGTGTAGCGGAGTAAGAGTAGCGTTTCTTCTTCACAAATCTACTCAAGTAAAAGTAAAGTATGGTGCAGTAAAAAGTACTCAGAATTAAATGTTTTTGAAAAAAGTTACTCGAGTAAAGGTAACTCGTTACTACCCACCTCTGGTAACTAATAACTCATAAGTAGCGGCTAACTTTCTTATGGATGTTCGACAACGTTAAACCTAATTCTAAAGAGATAAAATGCATTCAAAAAAAAGTTGTGTGTCCTGTCGCTGTAGATACTCTAGCAGTAATTTTTCAGCAACTTCCAAAATAAACAGAATTTCAGAAACAAACTAACAAAAAAAAGTAATAATAATAATGGAAGTGCAGGTGAAAAGGGGCTGTTAGTCAGCTTGTGGTCTCCTCAATTTCGAGTTCAACAAATGACATCAAATTAACATCACAGAATCAGCAGTAATCAATGTAGCTGTTTTTAATTTTAAAATGTTATGTTGTGTGTGTGTGTGTAGTTTAAAGATCAGTAATCTTAACACATTTCAGCTTGTTAAATTTAAAAAAACTTTCTACCCGGTGTACTTTATTGAGTAGATACAGTACAGGTCACAGTTCATCACAGTTAGCTTGCTAACATGTTGATAACAAAAAACAAATCTGGTAGCATCCGTGTATTTCTTTTCCTACTTTGTTGCTTACTGTAAGTGCTCAGAGGTTAAATATAATATAATTTTGGGATTAGGATTTCTACATCTGAGCTAGGTCAAATGCAGAATAATATCGACACGCCATTAAGAAGCAATATCAAATTAAGTTGGTTTTATTCAAACCTTAACAGCATATTACTGTTCATCAAATGTATTTTTTTAATAGCCATTTTTGAAACACTAGTGTCCCATCTGGCCAAAGTATATATATCTGTCTATTAATTAGAACAGCCGGGGTTTAATGACGTCCCCACAACTAACTGCAAGGTTTGTGCTTTATGGCCCATCCTGAGTTTCATATACCATCTCACCCCATTGGTTCAAGCTTTCTGTTGCTATAATAAAATCTAAATCACACTGGCTAATTGGATTTAATCAGAGGAAATGCAGTGAACTGGAGAAAAATCTTCCATCCTGTCGCTCTGGGTGAACAGAGCACACCAACTTTAGTGATAGGCTTTTAACGACCATGTCTCTCTCTCTCTCTCTCTCTCTCTCACTCAGCTGTACAGCTCATTTGACTTTGGACGGAAGTGGCATCTCGTTCACGAGCGAGTGACCCCCAACCGCTTCTACTGGTAGGTTACACACCTCACGGCACACTTCAGAATGCAATATCATGCTCAGGTTATTGCAAACACCATCTCGGCAGAATGATTCTCACGCAGCGTAAACACAAATTATAGGATGCGTCGCAAACTGTCGGATTGGTTGCAGGATTGCTGTTTTATGTTTGGCATGTAGAGTTTGCAAACAACTTGTTTGACCATTTTTTTTGTGTCAAAAGCGTGACTTTGTAATCCTGGTTCACTCATTGCATATTTTTTGGGGTACATTTTTCACCCTGAGTCTTGACATTGAATTTCCATCCCATGTTGCCTGAATCCCATGACAGTGAGAGGTTGAAGGAGAAAAGAGATGAGAGAAAATGTTCAAGTACATCACAATAAAAGTGTAATAAGACAAGGCTGTGAAGTTTATCATTCGCTCCTTCTCATTTTCTCTTTGCTCGTTTCCTCCACTAAGAAGCGTGCCATCATCACAAATGGATGATAGAGACATTAAACGTCTATATTATGAGGTGACTCATCCCTCTGCGTGTATATAAAGGCTAGATTCATTATGTAGCGACATCCTAAATGTATTTCATCATTTCTGATTTCTTTTTCTCCATACGTATATAGATAAGTGCAGTAGTATAGTTTAACAACAGCACACAATATATACTGTAAATAGTTAATTAAAAGAGATAACACTTTAGGTGACTTGCAGTATGGTGGCCCTGAAGTACAAAATACAACAACGTCTCACAAAACCCAATGACGTTTCGCAAACAATAACTGCATTTCGCACAAAATATCTTGAAAACATGACCAAATATCCCAAAACAAAAAGACATTTCCCAAAACACAACTACATTTTTCAAAAGACAAAATCGACGGTGGCGCTAAAGTAAAATATTCAACATTTTCCAAAACACAATATTACCCAAAACACAGCAACACGACATCTCAGAAAATATGACCAAATATGCCAAAACAAAAAGACCTTATTTTCCAAAACACAAATCTATGGTGGCCCTGAAGTAAGTACAAAACACGACATTTCACAAAACATAACCACATTTCCCAAACCGCAAATCTATAGTGGCTCTGAAATACAAAACTCTGCATTTCCTTAAAACTGAATGACAAAATGTTGGTGTGTTTTGTATTCGTACTTAGGCACCATAGTCACTTGACCTTTAGTACAAATCAGGTAATATTGACTGAGGCATGGGTTTTGCTGATTGGATAGTGGATAGTGACAAGGCCGGATATAAATGCAGGTCAATTTGAAATAATCTGGAGACTACATCTATGGACAGAGGGCTATGGCTATTAGCGTTAGCAATAAGTACAACCCTTTCATAACCCATATGGAAAACCTAGTAATCCCTTCTTAAAGATACACCCACACATGCATATGGTGATGGTTCCACTTAATAACCCTGAAGATAGCCTTGGACTCGGATGAGTCTGTGATGGCTTGTGACTGCAGTCGCTCAAAAGTTAAGGACTGACATCTCCACTAACAGTTCTCCAACAACGGAGGTGAACTTTAGATTACTGTAACTTAAACACCTTTCCCGTTATGTTGAACTTTCAGCCTCATAACACACACATACACCAGGGACTGAATTGTAGCCATACTACTGTAGCTGTATCACCCAAATGAGAGAAGGGTTCCCTGTTGAGTCTCATCTTAAGGAACAAACTGATAGTTACTGATACACACACACATAAAGCTGCTTTATGTCAAAAGTGCTATGCAAATAAAATTGAATTGAACAAGCCAAACAACTAAGGAAATGCAAAGATTTAACTGATGCTACTCATTAGAACTGTATTGTTTCTACTGCTTCATCATGTATACAGGATTACGAGGGCCTGGAGTCTATCTCAGGAAACTTAGACACAGTGGTAAAACTGCTTGCCCTATCATCCGGAGATCGCTAGTTGGGTTCCCGGGTGAGGCTGTAACTTCTCGCAGCCGGAGGTCTAGAGCTCTGCCGTTGCCGGTTTCCAAGTCCCGGATGAGAAAGGAGAAAGGTTGGGCATTGGGCAACCCGCCCCCGGAAAAAAACAACCGCTACGGAAACAGTGAAATTCCTCTACAATGGAGAACTCTCGTTGTCCTATGCACCAATCGGTGCTGGTGGCCTTAAGGATTAAGGACTCATTCAATTACTACGGGCAATTTGGGAATGCAAATTAGCCTAATCTTCATGTCTTTGGAAGGGACCTGGAGTACACAGAGGAAACCCACCAAGCACGGAGAGAGCATGCAAACTTCATGCACTCAGAGGCGGGAATAGAACCTGGCCTGGAATCGAACCCGGACCCTGGAGGTGCAAGGCGGCAGTGATAAACACCAAGCCACCATGCCCTTAACAATAAGTCCAAAACAAAAAAATTGTCAAAAGGGCATGCTTTGCAGGAGCACACCACTAGGGGAAACCTGCTTTTTTCTTCATTTGGCAGACCCAATCCCACTCTCTAAAACTGACTAAAAGTCCAACGATGATAGACTGAGCCACTAGCACCGGCATGGGAATAGTTTTGGAAGTGTTTCAACAACTAGACACCACAAACCCAAACATAAAGTGGGTCTTATTTTCATTTACACACTCATGAAACACAGGCAACATCATTCGTATTTCCAATTATACTCTCACCTCTTATATATAGTGTACACACACAGAGACACACACACACACACACACTGCTCAGAAATGAAAGGCCCTCTTGCCGTAGTGATAAACAACAGTGCAATTCCATTTTCCCGTCATGAGACATTTGGGGAAATGGCAGCGCATAACGGGGAGCAGTCTCGTTTTATTGCCACTGCAGAAATAGAGCTAAAATAAGATGTCTATTACTAAGACTGTGTTTCTGACCCCTTTAAGGTAACCCCTCTTCTTTTGTGTGTTTCGTGAACGGTGTACTGCTGTAGGTCTGTAAGTGGTCTGGATAAGGAAGCCGATCTGGTGCACATGGAGGCGTACACTTCAGATGGAAGTAAGTTGTTTTTTCCCCCCGTTTGTGTGTTAGTTTGATATTGCAATATTGTTTTTCCTTTATTTCCCCGTCTTGTGCAATCCTCGATACTTCACATCAAGCTAAATTCATACAAATCTATTTGAGAAAATCATTGCATTTCAACACAGATAGACCAAACTCCAAGCACACACAGTTTTGTTCAGATCTTAACAATATTAAGCAATAACATTGATTAATTTATGCTGTGCATCCAGAGACTAAGCACAAAGCAGGTTTCCAATTTGGATGGGAAACTGGTCTATCAGGGACCACCATGCGTATACGGATTCACATCTAGAGATTTCTTAAAAAAGTGAACTTGTTAACCAAATGTTTGATGGAGGTTGATGTAAAACCTGACAAAACTCTGTGTGCATGGAGTTTGCATGTTCTCCCCGTGCTTGGTGCGTTTCCTCCGGGTACTCTGGTTTCCTCCGGAAGTTCAAAGATTCAGGTCAGGCTAATTGGCGTTCCTAAATTGCCCGTAGTGTGTGAATGGGTGTGTGAGTGTGTACCCTGCCTTTTGCCCTAAGTCTCCTGGGATAGGCTCTAGTATCCCTGAATACAGGATAAAGTGGTATAGAAGATGAGTAAGTGAGTTAATCTAGATCTTTTTAACTGCAGCAGAAGTCGCTCATTCTGTATTTGCTTACTTGCTTTTCATACAGCACACAACCCTGCAAAGAACTTATTAGTAAACATCAAATACAGTGCAATACCATATCATTTATATCACCAATCAAATATACAGTATATACTGTACTGTATACTCCATAAAGCTTTTTTTGGCTCCATTAAGTCCAAGTCACTGAATCATGTTGACACTTCTCATGCATAAGGAAAGAGTTTTTTTTTCTCTCTTTTTCTATGTTAATCAATCACTTCATTGCTGTCAATTATCACATCAGCCATGTGCTAAATAATAAGATAGAGGTTTTGCATGCACATACAAAAATGTTTGGTTACTCATACAACACAATACTTTTGGTTGATATATATATATATATATATATATTTTTTTTTTTTTTATAAATGTACTACAGAGTAGTGCTGGTTTAGACATGCAATTGTCTATCACATTACTGTAGTCAAAAATATGTCGATTTTTTGTGGCCTGTTGATTTTCACAACTACATGGTAGGTTTCACAAATCTAACTAGGCCCAACACCAGAAGTGCTGATTGGGAGAGCCCAAGTCCTTTTTTTTGCCTATCTGAGTCGTTTATAATGAGGTAAGAATCTTTAAATGGCCAGTGAATGAATATCTAACGTCGATCTAACTTTACCGTGGTGAGGCGATGCCTTTACTGTAATTAGCATTAGCTCCAAGATAGCATGACTGAATGGGCAATTCCACACTGTAGCTTTATTCCAATAGTACTAAACATCGACTATATAAGCCACTTTGCCATTACAATACATTCATTAGTTATACATGAACGCTTAGAATTTAGCAATCATGTCCTGCACTGCTCATTACTGAGGAGAGTTCAGTGAGGTAGCTAATCATAGCAGCATTGTTCTTATGCTGTAGTCTACCACAACAAAAAGGAAGTGCCGTTTGTGTAGCTACATTATTAAACTGTTACAGTATACTAGTGAATGTACTCGTCGTTGGCAGGATAAAGAAATTCTAGATATGGTTAAAAGGTTAAAGCTAAAAATACGCTGATTAGCTTTAATGCAATGTAATCTAATTATTTAATGTAATGTGAAGAGAAAGGGGATTTCAGGTTGAAGCCTATGTACATGTCTGCCTGTCTTTTTGCACAGCAACTCTCTGTCTAACCTACTGTATTAATACAAAGAAATAAGAATTTTGTGAGGCTGTGTATCCTGCTCATTGTTTATGCTAAGTTGTACTTCGTTGTACAGATCCACTCCCTTTGGTAATGGGAGAGTGAATCTCTCACTGATGAGAAATCGAAAAAGTATAAATATGAAGTTTTGTCTGAAATGTCTCTAGGGGGTAAAAATTCCCTTATACATAAAAAAAACACTTATACCACTTCTGTGAAAATATAAACAAACCCCAGTGAAAATATTCAGTTTAACTTTTCTAATTAATATCTATTGGTGCAGGTGTTTGTTTACATTGAGCAAGTAGCTTATTAGTCGATTATTTAATCCGGCATTTAACTGTTCTTAAAATCACTTTTACTCACCATTTTGATTTTATTTATGGTTCAGGTTTAACTTCAGGCAAAAATTTAAATACTTGATTAAATTTAAATAATTTAAATAAAAATAATTGATTAAATTTTGTCCAGCCGGTTTTGAATGATGCTGTAACACCGTGCCGCCCAATGTATGAAACGGAAGCATATAATTGAAAGAGCGAGTTCTGACCAATGTACAGACAAAACATTTATTTAATTTATGGCTTCAAATGATGGCCCATTGTGCAGGCATGGCAGTGGGTTCTGTACTAGTGTAGGGGAAACACTGGACTGATTACAACTGTCCAAAAGTTTAATTCATAGGTTACAGCTTGGGATGTTGACTTCTATGAATGTGGCAGGATTTGTTCCTCTTTTTTTTCTCTCATCCATATTTCTCCCCAATCCGCTGACCAGCCAATTTTTACCCACCAGCCAACTCTCCCCATCATACAGCAGATACCCTGGGAGGGTGAAAGTTTCCTCTGAGACATGTGAATCCAGTCAACTGCATCTTGTCGAACTGCTGTTGTTTATCACTCCCTTTAGATTTTAGCACAGACAATTGTACTCCCTTGGCTATGGTCCACGGATGGCTGTGATACAACACACGATACAACAAACACTTTTCTGTTGCGCCATTTGGGATCCCTTTAGGTCTGCTTTTGATCTGGTTTATTTCATCCAAAACACTGCAAACTTCAAAACACTTCATTCAATAAAGGATATTTGAATCTTTTTTTGCCATTGAATCTAGAGAACTACAGAATAATAGAACATCATGTTGATTTGGTGTTGAATTATTTTACACTGTATTACAGTTACAGTACAGTAAATAAATGCCAGATCTACTTTTTTTGATTATCTCTTTTACACACCCGGTATTAAGTATTAACCGCATCCAAACATTAATTAGGTGTGAACAAGTTCCCTTGTAGGTTAATACAGTGATAATAATAGATAAATGAATAATTCAACAAAAACACATAAGTAAATACTCCAAGTACTGTAGATAGATAGATAGATAGATAGATAGATAGATAGATAGATAGATAGATAGATAGATAGATAGATATGTATGTATACTGTAGTAATAACAGGTCTTTTACAGTTTTTTTATTTTCAAGTTAACACAATTTTGTTCCCTTGTACTTTTACAAAATACAAAGGAGGATTATATATAGATATTTTACATTTTTTTTCTCAGAATCCTGACTTCAATCTTATATAAATCCTTCTGAGAATCAAATTCAGAATTCTGAGATTATGGAAAGTCATAATTTTGAAAAATAGTCAGAACTCAAACATTGTTGTTATGGAAGAGACAGAGGGCCACCATAAAAAACTAAACCATCAAAATTAAATATTTATTTAATTACTTAAACTATGTTTATAATTATTTAAACGATGTTTCAAAAGATGAAACGAATGTTCAGTTTTTAGTTTATCTAAAATTCACAATAATTACACTGATGTGATGGTATGTAAACATGGTAACAGTAAAGATTCCCTAAAGAAGATCCATGTTTGATTCCCGCCTCAAGGACTGTGTGAATGGAGTTTGCATGTTCCAGCTGTGCTTGGTGGGTTTCCTCTGGTTATTCCGGTTTCCTCCCACAATCCAAAGACATGCAGATTAGGCTAATAGGTGTGAATGCTGACAGGAGGTCCTACCACAGGCAAAAAAAAAATAGGAATAAATACAATGGTAATCAGCATTGACATCTCTAGGTGGGCTACAGATGTTCCTATATGAATTGATGGAACAATAATAATAAGAAGAAGTTTGTTTAACGAAATTTGATGGAGTTGTCTATTTTGGCTGTTGCCAGGTCTATGTGATTAGTATCTATGTGTGAACACCTTTTGCATCTAAAACTAAATAAATTCCATATCAAAATCACCATTTTTCTACAGACCTTGTTAACGCCAGTTGGTTCTGTTTCTGGATGTCCAACAGATTTGCAAAGTGGTCTACAAAGTTCTTAATTGTTATTTCTGTACCTTCTGTGCTTTCTCTCTTTCTCGAAACAGCATAAATTTTTCTTTCAGTAGTTTTCAAGTGATTCATTTGTGCATTTCTTTTCACACCCCGTCTATCCAGCTATATTTTTCTTTATTTAACACCATCTCCTTGCACCGTACCTTCTGTATCTGATTCTGTTATTTCCATCCCATTTTCTCCTCTCTTTTTAATGAACTATCACTTACCTGATATTTACTTCAACTAGTAGAATTTTGCTTCAACCAAGTAAAAACTCTCACCTCGCTCACTTTTTTTTTTCTTTTCTATCTCTGTCTCACACAGACACAGACACGTCTCACACCTTTTCCTCAATCCCTCGATCACTGTGTGAAGAAAAAAGGAAGTGAATCCTCTTTCCCAATTACTAAAAGAAATCTGACTCACCCTGACAGTCAGTAAGCCGATGGATATATTTCAAGGTTGGGGGTAAAGCCGAACCCCTGAGGCTGCTGGACTGGATTATCTTTAAGATAAATACGGCGCATGATAGCTGATTAATGCCAGCCGCAGTCTGTTTAATGTCAACCTCACAGCTCTTCATAACTCTGAATGTCAGTTAGTGAAGTTCTCTTCATATTTGAGGGTGCCTGTGGAGTTTTAGAATAGGCAAAAGAAAGGAGAATACGCACAATAATAAAAAAGAATAAGTAAAGTTTTTTATTTTACTTTGATGGCAAGAGTTTAGTGGAGGTCAAAGTTCTACACTAGGTTGAAATTAATGAATAAATCACCTTGATATGACACTTGGTTTCCTTATTTAATTATACTTTTAGTGAATAGTTTTTCTTTCAAATCGACAGTCGGCCTGATTCAGCAAGTTGTGTGCATACTGTATACTGTAAATCTACACTGAATTTTTTTAAGTTTTAAAAACACTAATTTATTAATATTTATGAGTGTGTGTGTGTAGGTGTGCTAAAATACGGCAATCACCCTTTAATGACGGAGCTTGACCATGCTGATTTGCATTTAATGATGACCACAATGCTCCATAAAAGGCCAATTTAAGTAAGCGGAAAGCACAAAATTGATAATAAAAAGTTTTTTTTTTTTTTTTACTTTCTTGGAGGCAGAATAAAAAAACTATTATTTCGAAGTGTTTTGAGCAGAGTCATACTGTAGCACCCAAACCGACCAGAATATGGGGATAAGTTATGGAGGTGAATTCAAAGTCATCCATCCTGTGCGGTATAAGTGAGGTCAAAATAAAATGATTTGACATCAGAAAAAAAAAAAAAAAGTTTTACTGCTGATCGACTACGTTTTTTTGCTGCAGGGAAAGGCCAAACCATGACAAAGCTTTTTAAAATTGATGCCAAACTAGATGCCATGGCAAAACAGAACTGACTCACAAAACAGTCCTCATCCTCTGAAAGTTATATTGGTTTCTAAACATTCTTTGCCTCTTAAGGGCATCAGGACCAGCAGTTTTAGTTCTAATATTTGCACCACCTCACCACCACCAGACCAACACACCATCCTTTTATAAACAAGCATTTATTACTAGTTGAACAACTAAACTTATTTGTCTTAAAGTGGATTTGAGTGGCCCCATGGTATTGTTAGGTCTGATCGTACAGGGCTTCAACCCTGCATATTTTAAGCTTAGCCCTGAAAATATTCCTCCTTGTGGTGGAGGTGTTTTATAGCAAACTATCAGAAAGGCTTAGGGAGAGTTATAGAGCAGAACTTTACTTGCACTCAGTGTCCGAGGGAAGGGAGGGGGAGTAATTACGTGGCGCACGCAAAGCTGGAAGACGTGCACACCTCAAGAGAAGCTCTGGTGATAAAAGCCAATTTAGTTTTCTGAGCTATTTTAAGAAGAAAAATAAAGGGGAACGAACTGTCTAGCCAATTTGAGGTTCTGTCATTCCATCAGATCAGGTCAGATTAAATAAGTTTCACTGGCATAACTATAATAATGTTATAATGTTATTTCCAAAGCTCTTGTCTAATTTTAACAATAAAGGAACAAAACAGCAGAAATGGTAGAATTAACAATGTATGGTAATGAAAAAAATGAAAAAGAAAGCATTTGCGTACTGCAGGGACAGAAAAAGAGAATGGAGAGATTGAAAGATTAGCCATGCTCATATTGCAGTGGATAAACTGCGCCATCCTGGTATTAGCAGGGATAATGCGATCTCTCTCTCTCTCTCTCTCTCTCTCTTTCTCTCTCTCTCTCTCTCTCTCTCTCTCTCTCTCTCTCTCTCTCTCCTGTGTGTGTAAAAAATGGAAATAATACAGTGGTGGCCAAAAGTATTAGGAAAACATATGCCATGTATTATGGTTCCCCTTGTGCACAAAACAGGTGATGTTACTAATTAATTTTCGCCTATCTGCCTGAAGAGTCGTGCTAATTAGAATCAACTGGTTTAGTTAACAGACGGAATAAATAAGTGGCAGGACTTTAACTTTACAAAGCTGGGGTGTTCATCTCTGCACAAAAATGACTAAAACAAGGGAATCCTCAAGTGCATTGCGAACTTCTATGATAAATTTCTGTACATGATCTTCAGGAAGCAATCATGCAGGCATGGGTTGAGCGAGTGACACTGCAGACGTCTTTAAAACTCAGTGCCCTGCCGGGGTCAGTAGGTTTTAAAAGAACTTAAAACTAAACATTAATTTTAGTATTATTTTTAATCTACTTTTTAATCTACTAAAATAAAAATATCTGAAATTTAAAAAATCTTATCGTGATTGTATGATTTAAAAGAAAAAAAAAAGATTCATTCAAATATTTTGAATTTTGTTTTGGGCAAGATACTTTTTTTTTTTTTTTAGACTTTTAGACTATTTAGAATTATATAAAATGGTGTATTTAAAGATATCTAACTCGTGCATTTAAACTTCAACCAGGGCAGCACAGTAGCTGCGCACCTCCTGGGTCGAGGGTTTGATTCCTTCCTTGTGTCTGTGTGCTTGGAGTGTGCATATTGTCCCTGTGCTTGGTGGGTTTCATCTTACAGTGGGCTAATTGCCATTTTTATTTCCAATGCATGTTCTTGGGTGCCCTCCAGAGGATAAGCACCCTGCCAGGTGCTCTACACAACCCTGTACGGGATAAGCGGTACAAAAAATAGTGTTTAATCCATATATAAAGATGCGGTGACACATTGCAAATTATAAGATTCCAAGCCAACCGATCAATGTTTTCAAGCTTCCGTTAGTCTTGGTAAAGTATATACACTCTCAGGAGGAGGATATAAAAGTTTTTTCACAATTCACAGTATTTTTGTAAACACACATACAAACAGTTATGCATAAATCTTTTCCTATCCAGCTTGATAAATGGGGCCCACTGTTATATGACTTTGTACTTTGTCGGCAAGTACAGCTTTAGGGTGTCTATAGTAAAAAGGTAATTAGCTTTTTTTCCAGCATTGTGGTTTAATTTTATTCCTATTCCTTTTGGCAAATCATCTTCAATTCCTCAAGGTTACAAGAGTCCCTCTGATGCACCTGCAGATTCACAATCCTCCATAAATAAAGGTATGAGATTAACTAGGCCATGCAAGCACTTTAACCTTCTTTTTTTAGAAACAAATTTTAAATATAATAGAGCATACATAAGGTGCTCATGTGATGTCCTCTATGTGAGGAATGAACCTTTTAATGAAGTTTAAAGAAAAAATATCATTAATTAATAATTTATAGCCCAAAAAATACCAGTGAGCCTGGGACTTGTGGGAATTTTTTTTTTTATGAATATAGACATTAAACTGAATGACATTTAAAAAGGATATCAAGCGCAATACAGTGATGCGACTCTTAGCCGTGATAAAACATTTGAATGGTGCAAACATTTAAAAAAAAAAGGCTGTATATCCGTAAAATGATGATCCCGGCTGAGGTGGCTCTGAGCCCATGGCAGTATCGATCCAGAGTGAAAAATCGACGGCTAACTTGTCACCATTCTTAAAAATCGATGGCTAACTTGTCACCAAGTTGCAGAGGAGGCGCATCTGTCTGCATATACGTAAAACAAACATACGAATGAAAATTAAATAACAGAAATGTAAATGGTAGAATCCTAGTTACCTCTCACAGTATGTCCAATAGACGGCATGGTGGCTTAGGGGTTAGCACTTTCGCCTTGCAAATTCAGGTTCCGGGTTTAAATCCCACGTTAGCGTCTCTGTGCATGTATGTTCTCCCTATGGTTGTTAGGTTTCCTCTCACAGTCCAAAGACATACAGATTAGGCTAATTGGCATTTCTAAATTGCCTGTAGTGTGTGGATGAGCTTGTGTGTGTGTGCCCTGCGACACACCATCCAGCGTGTACCCCGCCTCTTGCTCTAAGTCTCCTGGGATAGGCTCCAGGCCCCCTGCAACCCTGTATACAGTATAAAGCTTTATAGACTATGAGTGAGAGTATGTCTATTATTATAGTGTATTTAATAGCAGTCAAGGAGGTTGAGAGTCAAAGTGTTTACATTACATTAATTGTTGTGCAACGTCTACAAAACAAGTAAGATCCTTTTATCACTTTAGTTTTAGCGGTCATAACAATTGTTCCCTTGCCAATCTTTCTTTTCTTTTTATCTCTTTCTCGATGGTAATACGTCTGAAAAGTGCAACCTCATTGTCTCCTTAAGATTTTGCCATAAAAGAAAACCGTTGACACGTACAAAATGTTGACACCTTGAATAAACTTTAATTAAAAAATTTACAGAAAGCTTCATCATATCAACAGTTACAGTCTCTGTGAATTAGTACAGCAGTCTTAAGTGTAAGGTATCCGACATTAAAAAGTCAGAATGTTGTATGTGTATTCAACTATAATGATTTCAAAACATTTGCTTATATGAGAAATTATGTTTAAAGTACAATGCATGAAAAATGTCCCTATTCAGATGGGTCAAATTATTGGCCTGCGTCAAGTACCAAAAATGTAAAATTACTGGAACTGGGTTAAGAACTGTTCAGAACTTACAGCAATCTGTAAGGACCATGTTGAACCTTCAACTTTAATAAAGGAATAAAAAATAATCATAAACTCACTCACTCTCACCTTGTATACTGCTATATCCTGTATTCAGGGTCGCGGCGACCTGGAGCCTATCCCAGGAGGTTTAGGGCATGAGGCAGGGTACACCCTGGACAGGGTGCCAATCCATCACAGGGCACACCACACTGACAGCACACACATACACACTACAGGCAATTTGGGAACACCAATTAGTCTAACATGCATATCCTTGGACTGTGGGAGGAAACCGGAGTACCTGGAGAAAACCCACCAAGCACAGGGAGAACATGTAAACTTCATGCACACAGAGACGGGAATCAAACCCGGATTCTGGAGGTGCAAGGTGACAGTGCTAACCACTACACCACCATGCCGCCCTAAAAATCATGAACTGAGAACACTTAGTAAAGATGCATAGTAAAAAAGCTCACAGTAAAATCCATGGTCATGTTTTAATAGTGAAAGTAAGAGCATTTCCACATGCACAATGTGATGAGAATTTACAGGACTGGGACTAAACAGCTGTGTGGCCAAAAGTGAAACCAATTAGAAAAAATAATTACTACGGACCGGACCATAAAGATTGGACTTTGGAGAAACCAAAGGGCAATACCAGAGGGGTAAATGCATCAGGGTAAGAAGTGAAGCACAGGAAGTGATGCACCCATCATGCATAGTGTCCACTGTACAAGCCTTTGGAGTCAGTGTTATGATCTGGGGTTGCTTCAGTCGGTCAGGTCCAGACTCAGCAACATTATGTGGTAATGAAATGAATTCAGCTGAAGACCTGAATGTACTGAATGACCAGGTTATCACATCTCTAGAGTTTTTGTCCTACAGGCATATACTAGTGATTCTTAAATAAGTGGTTCAGAGAGGAATGATTTTCACACTTGAACTGGCCACCACATTGTTGTAATAGAAGCTATATAATACTTAATAATGTCTGAATTAAAGCTATTAGGTTATTGCCTTGTAACATGTACTGGTTGGTATATTGCAATTTAAAAAGTTCATAAACTACTACTTAAAGTGGTGGCTAAATGTATTAAGATAAAAGTGAAAATCAACTCTCAAATTTGTAAAATAATGGCAATCAAGATACTAAGAATTATTTATTTTATGCAATAAAATTGCTATACAACAATCAATATATAGTATGTCCTACTGTATGCTCCTGAAAATCTGCTAGATTCAGTAGGCATGGAGTTAAAAAGATATCCTCAGTTAAAAAGGTATCCTCATGGTTGTGTAATTGCAATTTTTGGTGCAGAAGTGGACTCCTCGGCTTCAGCAAGTAAAAGTCCTTAGTGACGTAATGTATGTGTTTCATCCTTTACCCTAACCAGGTGATCTTAATTAGCACAACTCGTCAGCCAGACAATAACTGTGAATCTAGTTAAATAACCTGTTTTTGTGCACAATGAGAAAGAAATATATATATATTACACACACACATACACATACACACAGTGCAACTTCACACTGCATCTTTCAGCAGGACAACGACCCTTAGCACACAGCTAAGATATCAAAGGAGTGGCTTCAGGACAACTCTGTGAATGTCCTTGAGTGGCCCAGCCAGAGCCCAGACTTGAATCCGATTGAACATCTCTGGAGAGATCTTAAAATGGGCTGTGCGCTTCCTATCCAACCTAATGGAGCTTAAAAGGTGCTGCAAAGGGGAATGGGCGAAACTGGCCAAGGATAGGTGTGCCAAGCGTGTGGCATCATATTTAAAAAGACTTGAGGCTGTAATTGCTGCCAAAGGTGCATCGACAAAGTATTGAGCAAAGGCTGTGAATACTTGTGTAAATGTGAACTTTTTTTTCACATTGTCAATATGGGGTGTTATGTGTAGAATTCTGATTTTTTTTTTTATTTAATCAATTTTAGAATAAGGCTGTGACATAACAAAATGTGAAAAAAGGGATGCGTTGTGAATACTTTCCGGATGCACTGTATGTCTGACATAAAAAAGAGCCTCATACATTATAAAAAATACCCATTCTAGCATACTGTGCAACTACAATCAATGCATGCTTCTGTGAGAATGTCACTGTACAATGACTTTAAGTGCTGGAAATAAGCTGTATGTGAACATCTTTTTTTTTTTGGTTGGTTATGATGATGTATCTTTTATATATTTATAATTTATTTTAAATCCAGCATTCATATAAAAAGATGTAACCACAAAATACCATGACTGAGAGTAATATTTTTGTTGTAACACATTTTCTGACCTGTGTTTTTTTTTTTTTCCCATGTGTGTGGTCTTTCTCCACAGATTGTCAGTACATGACGTGCAGAGCCCAGGCTTGTTATGAATCAAGTAGGACGTTCCCGTTCCCCGGCTACATCGAGCCAAACTCGCTGGTGGTTCAGGATGAATACATCGTCATTCAGGTGTGAATTAAGGAGCTCTCAGTACCAGATTGCACCTGTAAGCATGACACATAGCTGCGAATGCTCATCCATCTATTCTCCTTTAGAATCAACCATATGGTATGTGCCATATCTAACGAAAATCCATAAAGTATTTATTTACGGTTTGGACACTTTAGTGCACAACATTGTTGTAGCTGACAGTGCAATTTATTACTGCTAAAATGGATGTTCATAAAATGTAGTCCCTGTGCTAATGAGGCTGTCCTTGAGAGATAAAGTATACTGATTATCACATTAAAAACAGCTTACTGTTGGTTATTTAGTTAAAAACATCTGGTCATTATTTCGTTGTCGTTCTGTTCATAGCTTTAAATTTACTATTGCACAAAAGTCCATAAAAATCTGTGTTGAAGCTTTTAAGTATTAAAATGCAGCACACCTTGTTAGTCTGAACGTAGTAATATTTATAGATAATATGCAGCCTTTGATTTGTGTAATGGAAGTCAGACTTCAAGTTATTATTCAAATTCTAATTGAAGTACATGAGGCTTTGACTTTTACAGAGATTTTTTTTGCGCTTGTATCCCAGGGCTGACCTGTGCACCAAATTAATCATCATTTTGTTCCAGAGTGGATCTCACAGAGTAATGGGCTGAATTCAAAAGTACTCTAATGAAATTTTTCTGCATGTTTTAATTTCTCTCTTTTGCTCAAGTATGATTTAGTGTGACACTGGATATTGTTGAAAAGCAGCTTGTGTGCTATTTAAATCTGTATTATGCTGGCAAAATGTTCTCTCTGAAGATCACTTTGCAGCTCATTCCTTAAACCTCTGTTTATAAAGTATTTCTTGCCAGGAACATGAATAGTGTACAAAGTTCCAGATAATCCTCAGGCAGTTTTGCCATTCTGAGCTGAATGCATGACTTGATATCTGGGGCAGCAAGGCTTGATGGTTAAGACCATGTGCCGTTGATCAGACGGGTGTACGTTTAAATCTCAGAGCTGTCCGGAACTAAAGTCAGATTTTTGACCAACTTTTTAAAAAAATGTATAATTACTTATGCCCATAACACTAAATATATACAGTATTTAGGTCTAACCGAGTTATGTGATTGGACAAGAGGCATTCCACAAATGGTGATAATACAAAATAACAGCACTGGGAATGGTGAAAGAAGGTCTGTAAAGAGCGCCTTACTGAGGATAGACCAACTTCCTGTGATGTGGATATAATGTGATCCACAAAGCTAACTAACTTCTAAGACAATGCTGAAAAAAACTAATTATAATCTGTTGATAATAAATGGTGTTTGTGGGACTTTTGTATCAAAGCAGCATCATATTTGAGACCATGCTGGATATACAGTCATGTTCAAAACGTAGTACATTTTTTTAAAATTCTGTCCGTCTGATGTGAAAACATAATACAAATCATCTAATTGTAGCAGTCTTAGTAACAGGCAAATAGAACCTCAAATAGAACAAATAACAGCATAAAACCTTTTCACTGTGCAATTATTTATTTTGAAAGATGAAAAAGAAAAAAAAAACATTACAGCACAATTAGAAGAAGACTGAACAAGTACAGTTAGTTTGAAAGGGTTGAAATGAGAAACCTCTTCTATCTAAAAACCCTACATAAGACAAGCAAAACTGCTTCTGAGCAAAAAACAAGGCTTCTGCAACAATGTCCTATGGACAGATAAGACAAAGTGAAGTCATTTGGTCTTAACACTCAGCGACATGTTTGGAGAAAACCAAACAGCATTTCATCAGAAACATTTTATACACACTGATAGAGGTGGTAGGGTAATGATTTAGGCTCGTTTTGCAGCCACATGACCTGAGCATGTTGCAGTCGACTATAAACTCTTCTGTATGCCAGAGTATTCTGGAGGCAAATTTTTATTCTGTGGAACAGCTAAAGCTTGGTTATAACTCAGTCATGCAATAAGACAATGATCTGAAGCACAGCAGTAAAAAAAAGAGAAAAATAAAAGATTCATGTTTTTGGAATGGTTCAGACCTCAACTCTATTGAAATGCTGTGGTAGGACTTTAGGAGAGCTGTGCATACGTAAATTCCCAAAAACCTCAATAAACGGAAGCAATGTTGTAAAGAAGACTGGGCGAAAAAAATTTTCACAATGATGTAAAATACTGATAAAATCATATAAAGTAGCAAACAATTAATTCTACTAATTTAATACATCTATAAGCTTTAGAATTATGCGTAGGTATTGCCCACATGTTTTTTTTATGGCACAGTGAAAAAACATTAAACTGTTGTTTGTCTGAGGTTGTATTTACACAATACGAAGACCATAGAATATTTTTTTTTATTATACTTTCACACAAAAACACATAGAATTAAAAAGAGGGGGGTACTAACTTTTGAACACATCTGTAGAATGGTCATTATGCCTTTAGCACTCAGGCTGCAATCTCTCTTTGGTGATATTTTTTAATTATAGCCCTTACTTAACTTTAATATGGCCCTCACTCAGTGGTCTAATCATCAGGAATTTTAACCTTGAGTTAAAACCAGCACCTTTCTGGCTAGAAATGTGCCCTTAATTTCATAATGAGGGAGGCAGAGAAGGCTGGAACAGATTGTGGTGTTGACACGGCATTAAACTGGCAATTATCCCAATTATTTGTTTGTTTTTTCTTTTTTCTGGAACACTGCAAAGTGGACTAACAAGCAACATGTGCCCGCCTTTGGGTATGTGCCATCTTAAGATGAAAGCCAGAGGCATTTCTCAGTCAAGCTAAAGATTTCAACTGACAAGGAATAATGAGGCTATTGATTGTTCTACACGATATTTCCCAAAAACTTTGGCAGCTGTGAGGCTCATCTATACACATCGTTCTTGTTCTAGATGTTGAATAGACTCTTAAATTAAAGTGATAGGAAAGGTGTAGTGGTTGAAGATTGAAGAAGCACCTGTGTCGGTACTTGTTTTTATCAAATCCTGTACTTGCTCTATGTAGTCCGTATATGTGGTAATTTAAAAGCTGACATTTCTTTTTTTGTTAATATGAATGTTCAGTATACAGTTTATACAACCTGCAACTATTTTAACATAGTCAGTTGTAAAAATGTAAAAGAATAATGTAACATTAATATAAAAAATAAAGTAATATTATGAATTATTTCTTAAACCATAACTGGATGTATTTTTAAAAGTAGTTACACTAATAAATCACAATGGATACAGAGCCATACCAAAAAAGCTTTACACAAATAATGATGTTATTATTATGGGTGGTTTGGTGGCTTTCGCTTTGCACCTCCAGGTTCTAGGTTCGATTTCCATCTCGGGTCTGTGTGCATGGAGTTTGCATGTTCTCCCTGTGCTTGCTGGGTTTCCTCCCAGAGTCCAAAGATTACATCCACATGCAGATTACGCTAATTGGTGCTCCCAAATTGCCCATAGTGTGTGAATGAGCAGAATGGGTGTGTGCCCTGCGCTGGATTGGCTCCAGGCTCCCTGCAACCCTGTATACAGGATAAAGTGGTATAGATGATGAGTGATTATTTTAATATATATTTATTATTATTATTATTATTAGATACACCTAAAAACTGTGACATAGTCATTAACCTTTACTGATTTATATCTGAGCAATAATACAATCATAACCACAACAAAATGTCTTACATTACAGTTAAAACAGTCTGTTTGATGGTCAAATGAAACCAAAATCTACCTTTTTTGGCTTTGGAAGATAAATTATCTAATGATACGATATGTATGCCCACGCCCTTATCATCCCTGCCAGAAGATACTGTATACTAAACTCCAAAAAGACCATGTGTTAATTCTTTTTTTCTTGTAATTTTAAGAAACTGTATATACTGTACTATACATTGGGATACACCTCAACAAAAAAAAAAAAACAGCTTTGGCTGCTTTATTGTACAGTATAGTAAGTTACAATTCAAGTAATAATTCATTTTGCCATATGTGATCATGGTTGTGATTTGGGGGGGAAAACAAGCTTTGTTATCTAAATAAAACATTTTTGTTATATTCAGATCACAAAAGGAAAAAAAAAATAATATCATATAGCCTTTCTGAACTTTTTTTTAAAGAGTTGATCTTAGACAGAACTTTCTGCAAAATAATAACCCCAAACCTTTACATAAATAATTGATTTAAGTAAAACAGACATATCAATATGTAAAAGCTGCACAAGGCCAGAATCATTTTTCCGAATGTACAAGAAGCATATCTACGCCGCCTTCTCTCCAGGGAGCTTTCCTTAAATGTTAACTGTATGCCTGCTGATAATGTGAAATCATTCTTTAAAAAAGGCTTATTTTTTTAAAATCATTTTACCAGTGTTTTTATAGCATCTCTGTATGTTTAAGCAAAACATATTACTTTTTATGACACCTTAAATAACTCCAGTAAATTGCATGAATGAGAATGAAACTCTGCAGCAATTAAAAAAGGATACAATGCATGTTTCTATAGGAATTATAATTAATCAATGTTATTCACTTAAGGCTATTGGTTTTCATGTTATAATTGATCAGTTTACCAGCCATTACTAGTCAAATGTAATGTTACCACCATTCACCATCAGTAATTGTATTATAATGATCAATGAACAATGTTTATTTAAAAAGAAAATTGTTAAGGGAATTACAGTGTTTCCCACATCACAGGGTGGGATAGTTAATATTAGGCAGCAAGTGAACAGCTATTTCTCAAAGTGATGTGTTGGAAGCAGGGAAAAGCGTGGTGACTGGATTGACGCTAATAAGGGCCAAATTGTCGTGCCTAGAAGTGGGATTGTGCATCTCCAAAACAGCAGTGTTTGTGGGGTGTTCAGTGGTTAGTACCTCCCAAAATTGAAACAAGGAATGTCAAATACTGTAATGAACAAGCTCCAAGGTCATGATTAGTGATTGAGAGGAAAGCCTTTCCTCCGTACGCACATCAATCATAAAAAGGTATTTTGCAGTTTGCTGCTTATGGGGCTGATGAGGGTGCCACTGCTTACCACTGTCGAAAGTGCCTACAATGGGCATGTGAGCATTAGAACCACATCATGGAGCAATGTAAAAAGGTGGCCAGGTCTGATGACTTAAATTCTCTTTTATATCACATGGACGCCTGGGTGCATTGATTCCCTGGGAAACAGATGGCATCAGGATGCACTGCAGGCAATAAGGAAGCAAGGCGTTGGAGACAGTGCAATGCAGTCTCTCCTCTGGTAAACTTTTTGTGCAGGATACTACAACAAACCTTCAGAGAACTTGTAGAGTCCAGGCCTACAGTAAATGGATCAGAGGTGTATCGGCAAAACCGACATAATTAAGACAGGTGGTTTTAATGCAGTGTGCTGATTGGTTTGTATTCAAACTGTTGCTAATTATCTTACATGCACCACTAAATTGTCAAGGTTGAACTAGTTTGAGGATTTAAAATTCATGCTGGCTTTAAAGGTAATGGAAGGTGATTCGACTATATATTATAGCAGCATGCATTCTAAAATGCACTGAATTAAATCCAACATACCGCTGTGGAATCTTGATGTCACAAAAATAATAAACATCCATTGTGCATATTTTTTTGCTTTGTGTTTTTTAAGTCAATAGTATGACTTGTTTACTGGGTATATTTCCCTCCACAGGTCACCATGTCTGGGAGAGCTGCTTATTATGTGTCTTACCAAAGGGGACCATTTGTACGCATCAAAATACCTAAATACTCCCTTCCAAAAGTAAGAGTTTCTATATACATACACATTTATTTTTATTATTATTATTATTATTTAAAAGCATGCCAAAGCATGATGATGTCATATCTATGTCATCATCATTGCTATGAAAGTGCTAATGTCGTATAGTTCTGATTTCTGAAAGTGCTGATGTCATAGTGTGTGAGGGGCCCTCTTCTTGTTCTAAGGATTTTTTTTCCTTTACCTGCTTGGTCTAAACATGCTCCAAAAAATCATGAAAATTGTCAGTCATGTTGGAATCTGCTGCCATTAGGCTGCCTTAGAGATATTGATGCATACAGTAGCTCATACACACTTGCATCTATGCTGCTAATTTTCATGACCAACACTCACATGTCTCACACACACACACACACACAGTTCAAAGGTTTAAATGAAGCTTTATTGACATGACACATATTTAGGGCCCAAGCTGACATCAGATCTATTTCGTGCAAGTTGTACGTTGCACCCAGGTAGCGATGGCTTTTTTCGAGTCTTAACATGCTTAAAAACGCACTGGTTGTGTGGCGCACCCGGAAGGCAATGGCGGAAGGTGCCTGAGCCCGCTCAACATTACTTGCAACTATATATATCAGGAAAATTGGATTCTGCTGCCATTAGGCTGCCTCAGAGTCATGGCCATGGCGTGGTACAGGGCCTTCACATGAGATTTTGCTGCGTAGCTCATGCACATGCATGCAAAACTCGTTACTCAGTTAGAGGCCATTGAGGTGAACAACTTTTACATTGCATATCATTGGCTCAACTCAATAGGAAGTCACTTATTTTGGGAAGGAATTTAATGCTTTTCTTTAGGAGATTTTATGATCGCCACCAAACCGGGCCTATGTGAGGATGCAAAATTGATGGTGCAAGGTGCTTGGGCCCACTCATCGTTGCTTGCAACTATATTAATATTATTATTATAATTATTGTTCCTTTTATAATGTATTTACCTTTTGTAATTTAGCTTTAGTGATTGTGTGTCTATAAAGTTCCATGCAACTGTACAAAAGCTTTCTTTTTAATGCTCTTATGATCAGGCAGAAAAAAGCCTTGACTTTATTTTAGTGAGTCTCTGAGTTTCTCCTGGTCCGTTGGGTGTCCATTTAAACACAAGCTAGACAAAAGCTTTTACATTAATTAACTGGTATCATATAGAGACTGCCTGCAGAGCCCTAGCAGGATTCCAGGCTAATGATCTTTCTCTCCGTTTAACTCCTACTGTCTCTCTCACCCTCGCAATGCAGGACATGCACATCCTGAGCACAGATCAAGGTCAGGTTTTTGCTGCTGTGCAAGAATGGAACCAGAACGACACGTACAACCTGTACATCTCAGATCCACATGGTGTTTACTTCACTCTGGCTTTAGAAAATGTCAAGACCACCCGAGGTCATGGAGGCAACATTATGATAGACCTATATGAGGTAGGTGCTCCTCATTAACTTGCCGATGCTCTGAAATGTATATATGGTTTGCATTTATATATTTATATTTTTTATATTGATATATGTTTTTGACTGTAATGTTGTGAGCCTTAATCCCATGTGCTGGCTCTTGGGTGACACAAGCATTTAAAAAACTGCTTACTGTATCTCCGGAGATTTTTACAAGACACAGTCTGTAAAGGATATAAAGAATGGTGCAAAACAGTTCTAAATGTGAAAATTAGTTGCTGAGTGAGGAGAATTGCCAAATTGGTTTAAGGAAATGGGAAATGGGTAGTTCGAATAAGAACTCTTTACAAACATTGTGACTTGAAAAGCAACTCAGAATAAATCAAATGTGGACAAAAAACAGGTTGACATTTTTTTCCAGTACATGTGGCACCAACATCCATGAAATATGTTTCTGAGACCACGGAGATTCCCCATTCTGATGTTTGATGTGAACATTAGCAGTTTTGAGCATTTTTCTCGCTGCCAGGCGATCGGTTGATACATAAAAGCTCAAGGGTACAGTTGCACCTAATACGAGGGTCACTGAGCATAAATAAATTACATTCGTAAACAATCATCCCATGATAGAACTAAACTTAATACTTTATATTACTATTAAATTAATTTAACCTTTGTTATTTCCCAGAACGGGAACAATGCAAGTCAATCAGGATTTGCAAACCAGATTATGTGAAGATGGAGATGCCAATCATATAATATCATGGGCAATATAATATCACACTCATTTAACTATGTTGGCTGCTCACATTGCACACGGTGCATTTGAATTCGTTGAATTTGTAATCCATTTATGAAAATGAAGTTTTTTTGCTAATGGCTGCTAGAATATACAGTATGATATAAAGGTCACTGAGAGAACATAGTAAAGATTAGCACCATGATACACTCGGTCAATGTCAAATTGCTTCAACTGCTTAAAGCGACCCTAATTGTAAATCAGCTTTCATGTATAGATTTACAAGATCCATGCCCACATTCATTAACAGTGTTAAAGAAACTGCTTCTTTTTTATTATTAAGGAGTAGTTTTACCTTAGAAACCACTGATAGCTTTAAAGACACATTAGGGATGAAATTCTCACTTCAGATAATGTAGTATGTATGTATTGGTTTCAGTTTTTATCTGGATGTGTTTGCAGTGAAAGTAGTTTTAAATTCTTACTAAGAAAGGCTAAAAGGTGGAAAGAATAAACCATAGAGGTTGTTATGTGTCTTGTATATTACCTATTCCACTTTAGAGTAGCCTCAGCTAACTAAATGTTCTGAGGATGAATAGCGTAAAATTGATTGTTTTATATAATGCACTATATACTGTAGTGCACTAGGCACTGTAGAGTAGGGTAGAATCCCTTATTCCACACACCAGGTATTACCCTTGTTTGAGGTCATGGAGGGATTTGGGATTCTGGCTTGTGTTAGAAACTAGTTACCTTTGTAGCTCGCGTGAACAAAGCGTCAATGTGAGTCATAAAGCTCTCACCCACTCAATCAATAATGAAAGATTGGACAGAAACATGGACAGTTCAAACGCGGTTCAGAATTGTTTTTTAAGGAGACAGTGTTGTTTAAGATAATACCCTTAGCAGATGTGTTTTCCATGATTGGTTTTAATTATGAGTTTTGGCAGGCAGTCATTCTCCCCTCTTTCCAGCACTTTCAGCAAGAAGTCGTCAAGTACCAGTCTGTCACTGCCTACATTCACCCAGTGGACCCATGTGGACCCTAACAAACCTCATTGATATGATACAAACAATTCAAACCACAAAGCTAGTGTGCTAACACTCAAATTTAAAACATTTATTTTATTATCCTTTTAACATTCTCCAGGAGTTGAGTCATCGGTGTGCATATATGATTGAGCAGCATATACTGAAATTAGAAGTGCGTTCCAAGGTCTGATGGATTTTCGGTGCCTCGTGCCATGGCTTAATATAGCAATCAATTAGCGAGTGGCATCCAAAATGATTTCATTTAAGCAGCGGCCGTGAGGCGCAGAGACTATGCCTTGCCAATGTTGGCTTGACTAAGGACTGACCTGCCAATAGTGAATCATGGGCAGGTCCATACCTATAATAAGCTGCAGCATTCTTCATTAGATCTTATTGGAAACAGTGCAAAGCCTTTTCCGCTGGGATATCGGACACAGAGCTGGGGAACTTATATTTTTTTTATATTTATGTAGCTACATATTAAACAGTGAAGTATTGATTAATTCACATTTTTGTCTAAGTTAGAGAAGGATCTTTTGGATGCACTTTGGATTGCAGAGTGTTTAAGTAGTTTTAATTAGTTTTGTTAGGACATTGTTAGCACATAGGAACTCACCGGTTCAAGGAATGCTGTATGGTGGTTTAACCTGAATGGTAAAAAAAAAAAAAAGAGGCCTGGACAACTGCACTAACCCATGGACCTGTGCAATTATTTTATCGCAAAAGGCTGTAATTTATTATATGTAATATATGCATAGTCAGGGATTTATGCAGTGTTTGTCACTAATTTATTTATGTATTCATTAATTTTCAATTAGCAAATTATTTGGCCATTTGTCCAATAATTTGTTTTTAGCCTAGATAGTAGATTTGAAAACAAAATGGTACATTTCATAGTTTCATAAATATCACAGTTTAAATTGATCATAATCAAAGTAACAATGTCAAAGGTTGTCATCTTAATTTTTGTTTTTTGCACATTTATTAGAGATTCCCAATATGGTACGAAAAAAAAACCCAAAAGAAAACATTTCACCTACCAGGAGTCATTTTTTGATGATGAGATAGAACATAAGAAAACCAGATTGGTTCAAGCTTACATAAAGTGACTCAACAACCACTCTTTACATCCATGATGAACAGAAAAACATTGCATTACATTTGGGGAAAAAGACCAGCTGACCTATGTTGGTTCATTTCCCATGTTTTACTCTAATTTCTTAGCAAGAATGATACTCAGTAACTGTACAACAAGTAGAATGACTGGACAAAGCATGCTTACGCAAATTTGTTCATTAGTTTCAGCATTTGGTTTAGTTTCAGTATTACTTGCTATTGTGTATTTTTCCTTACAGCCTTTGGTGGTACTGTACTATCAAGCTTGTTTTCTACAATGCTGGTCACTTTCAGAGCTGTCAGAGAAAACCTGCTGAATATTAGCTGAAACTGAAAGTTTCTTCTGTTTGCCCAAAAGCCTTTTTTCACTTTGCATCTCTTTTTTATCTTGCTGCAACAACTTAAGCTGTACATGTAAACCAAAACATTCATTCTAAAAACAGCAGAGACCCCTGAAAGAATTCTGTAGATTTTAATAGCAACACAGGTTTTTGATTCCAGTTAGATTCCGATGCTTCACTCCAACGCTGTCCTCTTCTAGAAGCGTGTAAAGGAAGAACGGAGGCAAAGAAGGATAATAAGTAATCAGCATGATCGGTGATTGGCATGGCTTTCCTGCAGAGGAGGAGGGCTGCTCATTAGCTGTGTCTGTCCAGTGCCACACTGTCAGACACATTGGCCATTAGTGCCACTTACCCGTCTCCGGCTTTGCCGAGGAGACATTTCAAAACAGCTCGGCCTGCATTGGCCTGTCACGACTCAATACTGCTAAGTTTGGATTCGTTTCAAAAGGGCCAAGCGATGAGGCGGTAGCTGTCAAAACAAATAGTGTTGAGTTAGTCAGCCGAGTAAATGGGATGACATTGACAAAGATGTACTGTAATTAGAGGAGGGGCCAACAGGTGATTTGTATAAAGACTGGTGGGAGGGTAATATGGCAGCGTAGGATCCTCTGGTTAATGCACACCCTAAATAGGAAAACTGAGCAGTCACATGGAAGAGGGGCCAGGGGTGGAAATGCAGTAATTAATAAAATGCTTTTAATAGAGTCATTTTTCTTACAAATTGATCACTTGCCTAATATCTTTTGTAGAATGCTCTACTACAGCCATCATTTTCACTGATGGTTTGCTACTTAAACTGTTTAAATGGATCTGTGCTGATCGCTTTATGGGAGCAAACAGCACTTCTACACCAAGCAGCCATAACTTTAAAGCAATTAAAACTAAGACCATCTTAGGTTTAGGTTATGCCACAATGGCAGCTCTGGTCTCTCAGATGGCTCCATGGGACCTCTGAGTGTGTGCTGCAATGTCTTGCACCAGGACATTAGGTGTTCTCACACCTTTCCGTCATGGCCAGCATTGACCTTTTTTTTTGACAGGTTGTGCTACGTTAGGTTTTATGTAGAATCAGATCAGACAGGCTAGCCTTTGGTTTCTACAGGTATGGATGAGACTTGGTTGCCCATGATCCTTTGACTAGCTTATTAGTATATGTAACTGATGATGACTTTTATTCAATTTCACCTGGTGGGGTGTTAATATCATAGTGTAATCACCTGCTAATTATCATTACCATTATAATAATTTGTAATGTGTTAGATTTGGGTGGCGTAGTGGTGGTGTAGTGGTTAGCCCTGTCGCCTTGTACCTTTGGTCCGGGTTCGGTTCATGGCCAGGGTTAGGAGTGGCATCCTGTCCAGGGTGTACCCCGCCTGTACGAGACTTAGGGTGTTTCATGCCTTAAGTTTCCTGGGATAGGCTCCAGGACCCAGTGAAAAGTGCTAGATTTGACAATTCATGGCTTTGTTTAATCTTTCTTTTGTGTACTGTATGTTTTTTCAATAGTTGAATTTTCTGTGCATCTCAATTATATTGTGTGTTAACTGATGTAAACTATGAATTGGTGTACAACATTAATATTATTTTTGTTGTGAAATAAAATCCATCAAAAAGTGTTAAAAACGGCTACTTAAATTGTTGGACATTCCAGATTCATATAAGTAGCTCATCTGCCATTTTTTTTTTACTGCTTGACTGCAATATTCAGGCATATTTTTGAGTGGTGTGCTAACATGTTGCAATGCAGAAAATGTGTGAACAGTAGGATGTTTTATTTTTCTACTTTCTCTAGGTAGCAGGAATCAAAGGCATGCTGATTGCTAATAGGAAAGTGGAGAACCAGGTGAAGACTTACATCACTTATAACAAGGGCCGGGACTGGAGGCTGCTGCAGGCGCCCGCTACGGACCTGGAGGGGAACGAGATTTACTGTGTGCAGGTGAGATAAGGAAAGGGGAAATATGGGTAAAATAAATAATTAGTGAATATTTTTTAGGGAATAAGAAACTACCATTATACTTTTTTTAAGGTGGGCTTCATGGCTAGTGTAACCTTTTTTAATGCAAATTATAAAAATCTGCGATCAGCTACGGCCCTCCCTACCAACTAAAGGTGGGCGTAGAACCTCTCGCTCACTGACAGCAGATTTTTCAAAAGTTTTATTCCTCATTAAATTCTCATTAACTCGCTAGTGTACTTTATTAAGACAAAAGACAGCTTTGCACATAATTAACTCAGAGATTCATGCAAAGTAATGCTCCTTCTCCCAAGATAAAAGGCAACATGTTTGGTGTGTGTGTGTATAATCAAAGAGAACATTACACACTTTAGAAAAAAAAAAACGTTGGCTAGCTTCTATAAAATTGGTGTTTAAATGAAAGAGAGGTCTTTTTTCACGTATTACAAGAAACAGATGGCGACTACAGTTGAGTAATGCTAGCAAAGTTATAAATGACAGAAGCCTAACAATTAGTAAGGCTCGTTAACTAGTATGGGCAGCTCTTATTTATTCAGGTTTATTCTATTCTTCAGTTTCTACTTTAGTATTACAACATTGTGACAATGACTGAAAATAACTTTCCATACAGTAGGTCTGCATGTAATAAATCTTGTTTTTAGAACTGAAAGAACACTGTTAGACCCTTGATAAGGCTCTTCCCATTCAAAAGCTCAGCCTTTTCATCAGCACTTCACCAAGTGCCATTTTCATAGTTGATGACTACAGTTCAAATGTTATGCCAATTTTTACTCAGGAATATTCATAGCTCGGTTATGATCCTCATTCTCTCCTCATTCAGACCATACGTATAACCTGCGTATCTGTGGTTGCCAGATGTTTTTTTTTTTCCATGACAGTGTTTTTCAATACAAATAGATTTTATTAACAAATTTAAAAACAAAACACTTGCCTTTAATTATTTGCACCACTTCATAAAACAATGAAGGCAGGTGAACAGTGAGACTCTTAATCCTCATAATGAAATTGTGTAATGGATGAAAGAGATATAATAGAATTGAGTACACATTTAATTAAATTTTGAGTTGTCAAATGAATAAAAACACAAATGTTTTAACTGTGAAAAAAATGTGCATTTAACGAAGAATCTAAATGCTAATATATTAATTCAATTCAATTCAATTTTATTTGTATAGCGCTTTTAGCAATTTTCATTGCCGCAAAGCAGCTTTACATAGTCAAAAGAATTATTTAGGTTTGTATGAAATGTGAATTTGTATGAATCAAAATGGTCAGTTTGTCCCTGGTGAGCAAGCCGAGGGCGACAGTGGCAAGGAAAAACTCCCTGAGATGGTAAGAGGAAGAAACCTTGAGAGGAACCAGACTCAACAGGGAACCCATCCTCATTTGGGTGAAACAAAAAGCAGTAAATGATCTGCATTTATACAGTGTGTAGGGTGGGAGGCAGTTCAGCTATAATAGCTGATGTTAATTGATGTTAATATGGAGTCCAGGTAGTTATTGAAGACCCAGGTAGACTTGTAAGAAGTTCCAGTCATGAACTATCGAACTGTCAAGTCCCCAGAGAAACAGTTGCCAACACCGGTCAAGGCCAGAACCATTTTCTAGGTAGAGAGAATCATTCCCAGACACCAGACGCATCCCAGAGAGACACACGGGGCATCCATGTGACGAGATCGTCAGCCAGAAGCGGGGCACCAGGATGGGTCAGACAGGTCCGGAGGGCAGAGGGAGTCTGGATCACTGGCAGCTCAGGAACGACATGTGTAGCTCGACAGAGAGAGAGAGAAAGAGTGAAAGGGGGGGACAGGAGGAGAGAGGAAAAAAAAAAGAGGGGGGAAAGAGAAGAAGAGGAGAGATGGCAGTTAGGTATAATATATATTAGCATTACTTCTGAACTAGGCTACAGGTCTAAGGCTGCAGTCACGTTATCGACCTAAAGTTACAAAAAAACAAATTTTTACCACACAAATCACACAAATCTGATGTTTTTCAAATTGAATCTAATCCACTTCCATATGTGATCCTCATACATTATATATGAGGTATAGTTTCAGTTTAAATATAGTTTATGATGGTATACATACACACACACAGCGGAACCTCAACATACACATTTAATTCATTCTGGAGGCGAGTTCTTAAGGCGAAAATTAAGATAGGAATTTGCCCATAGGAAATAATGTAAATTCAGATAATCCGTTACAGCCACCAAAAAAAATTACCAATATAACAAAAAAAGCACGAAAAATCATGTACCTTTTGAACGCATGCCAAAGGCAATGTAGGTATTGTGGTTTGACTCTTTTGAAACAGCTTTCGCTGGCTAAAAAAATATGCAAATTTTGTAAACTCGTTTGTCTTTTTTTTTTTAACGGCTTCCAGACGTATGTGCAACTGAGCTGGCATTCGGTTTAGTTTGTTTGTTCGTTCTTTTGTATGCCAATGGAAATTTCTTCAAAAAGGTGAAAATTGATAAGGGATTGATTGGGTGCTCATTTATGAATAAATTTTTATTTGTACATGAGAGTTATTCCTGAATATGGCCCATAGTTACAACAATTACAGAATCCAGCGCAGCATGCATTACAAAACGTGATCCTTAACCCTTGGGAACTCACTCACTCACTCATACATCATACCACTTATCCTGTACAGGGTAGCGAGAGGTCTGGCGTCTATCCCAGGGTACTCAAGGTACTAGACAGGGTACATCCTGAATGATGTCCAGTCAATCCCAGGGCACACATACACACACACACACACACACACTATAGGCAATTTGGAAAATGCCAGTTAGCCTACTCTGCATAAGTTTGGACTGTGGAAGGAAACCCTAGAAAACGGACTCCCTTATTTTTCCAAGTGTGTGAGGACGACATGGTAGGTGTAGTGTTCCTTTTTAAGTCTAGCAGGTAAAGGAAAGAGAAAAACAGAACTTGTGACTACAGTTGTTACTATAGAGCAAGTTTACTCTGATGGGTTCCTCTGACACCCTAATTAGTGCCCTATAACCCTTTTGATTAGCACCACTAAACCCTGTCATCGCTGCTGTCCTTACAACAATGTCACACCGGCCACTGAAAAGATGAAAGGTGACAGTTATTCGCACTGTGCAAACAGATATAATTGTCTTTTGTTGTGGCAGAGAGCCCTGGAGAGTGGGCTTTCCAGCTTTAATGCCAAATCCTCCCGCTGTCATTGTTGCTAATGAGTGTAAAAGGCAATTAGCATTCACAATAAGAGTGTGTGTCTTTGCAGAGGGCACTTTAAGCTGGATTAATTTGTATTAATAGTCTGACGTTGCCTCACTTGTTTGTCCTAAGAGATGGCAGGATGCAGTTAGTGAGCATTCTAATGACATTTCAGGATTCATAAGTAGACCGTTTCACTACATAAATGATCGTTGTTAAGGCAGTAACAATAGTAGGAGTTATTCGGTCTTTAGATTGGAATGATATTAACTTTTTTTAAATCAATTATTCAGGTAAAGTTTTAACCAGAAGCAGCAAGCTGTGGGGCCCAAGCAACTGTATCCCCAACACTTGGTAACTGGTTATTTGAACAGAACTCCACCCATTATGACAATGTCACAATCATGAATGAAGTTCGTCAAGAACAGATGTTTCAGGCTCCTTGAAATCAACCCCCTAACTTTAACTTAAGTAAATTGAATTAAACTTTATTTGTATTAACAATGCACATTGTCATGCACATTGTCACAAATCAAATTTACATGAATACGATTTTATGATATAATAAATCAATTAAACAAACAGAAATGTATTAATTTATACATAATAAGCAGCGGAAAAGCAACAGTGGAAAGGACAGACTTCCTGGAAAAAGACATCTAAAGAGGAAGCAGACTTAAAAAGTATAACTACTGTATGCATTTTGCTATATGGTCAAACATACATAGTGTAATTGTCTTAAATTTATGAATTAAATAAAATTTTTGTTAACATGAAGTCCACTTTGTTGATGGTACTAACTGTTCACTGATGGGAGCTTCATCGACTGCATCGTTACAGTTTCAGTCCTAAAACTATCAGAGCAATTGCAGCAAGTCATAAGCTATAAAACTGCTTGTGTCAAATATATTTCAAAGCCATGGTCATGTTTTCTGAGTGGAACCTCAGTAGTCACACATATCTTAAAGCAGACCATATGGGGCCATCCTCAGCAGCAGTGAGTGGTCTTCATGCGATGAGAACTTCAACCAGATTTAGTACATCAGGATGGATCAGGTAGGTTTGAAGTGCAGTAGGGGTCAGGATCAGTGGTATCTCAGGAGTGCAATGTGTAGCTCAACACACACACATACACACGCACACACACACACACACACACACACACACACCTACACACACACACACACACACACTCTCCCTCTCTCTCTCTCTGAAAGAGAAATAGATATTTAGTCATGTCTATAGTCTTGGGTGGGATTAGCTATGACAGCATACCTAAATGGGAGGGCCAGAGGGAAACACAAACATGAGGGCACACTCATGAAACGAAGTGCCCAGTAACTCTAACATCAAAATAAATTATGATTATTATTGATGATTTAAATAATGAATTGGGTGATGACTTAAATATAAAATAAAATAACATGATCACTTCTCTATATTCATTCATCTTCAGTACTGTTCGATACAGAGATGTGGAGGCCTGGGGCCTATCCCCGGTGCAATTCATCACAGGGCACACAAGAACACAAACTACAGGCAATTTACACTAGGAATGCACACACACAGACCTGAGGTGCGAATCAAATCCTCGACCATTGTGCCGCATGCCTCTATACATCTTTAAAAAAAATCGATTGCCCCTACATACAGTATTATTAGAATTACTCTCTTATTCTCTATAATGTTTATATATATATATTATCCCAGGGACTCGCGGGACTAGGTGGGGTACAAACTGGATGAGGATGCCAAACCATCACAGGGCATAAGCGCACACACACACACACACACACACACCTATATATAAAACAAAGAAAAGTGAATATAATTTACCAGCCATACAATTAAAGCAACTTTAGGCAAACTACAGTCTATATTTGTTAAACCGGCTCCTTATATCTTTTATTTCACCCTTATAATATTTTATTTTAACTTTTTTTCATGACATATATTTTCCCTATTTGCCAGAACTCAACACCCAACAAGTTTTCCTGGTTCGTCACACATTTGTGAAGATGCGTAATGATATGCTATATAACATACCAGCACTTCTCAACCTTTAAAATCTTCTAGTGCCGAGTTAATTCACTGAGTGAGAGTTGGTTTACAGTACAGTAGTCAAATGTGAAAAGAGTAGCAGCTTCAGTAATTGTGTCATTTCTATCATTTCCATATTATGTGTCAAAGCAATTGAAAAAATAGAAGCAATTTATAACATGGAGTATCAGACGCAAATGATTCTTGCAAATAGACTCAGATGCCCAACACCCCCTCACCCCCCCAAACCACCATGCCCATCAGCTCATATCCATTTAATGCCTGCAGTGTCACATCGGCACAGTCTGATAGACAGCCACATAATAACTTTGCTATGGCTATGTGTCATTTCTCTCTGTTCCAGCCATTTTGTTCACTTCACCTACAGCTGCAGATGTCAGAAAACCCCTACATCTCTGGAAGTATTATCACCAAGAACTCAGTACCAGGAGTGATCATCGCTATAGGTAAAAAAATAAAAAAAGAAGAAAAGCCAAGCAAATGTGTGGTTCATCGTCAGCTTTAGCAGTGAGCGTGTATTTTAATATGTATGGGCTTGTGTGCAGTCAATTGCTTAAGTAAATTCTATTTAACTGTTTGCAAACATATGAGTGGCAATACGCGTCAGTGCGCTTGTCCTTTCTAATGTTTACTTGTTCAAACATTAGTCATGCCACTAGGACACGGCTGGGCTTTATATTCTTCAGAGCTGATATGAGCTCTTACAGTAACTCTGTGTGTATGTGTGTGTGTGCATGCATGCTTGCAAATGTCATTATGACAGCTTGTGAACAAGACATTTTTAACACACAGGCACACACACACATATATATTCTGAGTCAACCATTCTATTAAACAGGACAAAGCTACAGTAACCACGAGAGTGAGTCAAAAATGATTCACACACCAATTATATTAAAACTTTTGTTGGTCACACACTCTTTACTGTCTCCCCAGTCACTGCTGTACAGGTGTGAACGTGTTACATTAGTTCATTTGTAACTGCGGTGTGAAGTTTCTTAAAGAGGATCATTACTGGTGACGAGACATGGATTGATCACTACAAGCCTGGGAGTAAACAACATGGAATAGAAACGCTGTCAGTCACAGACCAAGAAACAGTTCCAAAGCCAACTATCATCTGGAAAATTGATGCTTACAGTTCTGGGATTCTCAAGGGCCAGGGTTGTAACAGTATCAGAAAAAAGGTTCAACGAATCAACAGTGCTCGTTGTAAGTCTACAGTAAGATGCTTGAGAGATCGTTATCTTGCATGACAATTAGTTTTGAGGTGTTAGAGTATCATCCATGTGGTCACGATCCTGCTACATCAGACTTTTATCTGTTTGGTCATCTGAAAGCAGCCCTACGAGAACGAAGATTCACTTCTAATGAAGAAGTGAAGACAGCGTTTCATTCATGAGACACAGCTCAGCCTAAAACATATATTGTAATGCTAAAGCGTATAATGATGTAATGGTCTTTTCTAAAAGTTAATTAGAATAAATTCTACAGCCAAAGTTCGGATTATTTTTACTTTACCCTCATAAGTTCAGTTCTAATTTCAGTTTTCATTACTCTTTTATGGGTACATACAGTATAGGTCTGTTTGTTAACACATTGAACGTCTGAAAATATAGTTTTACCTTCACATTACCTTTGATGTTACAAGATTGTTATTGAACATCTTGTAATAGGCTGTACTTATGCAGTGAAGACATGAAGAAAAGTGCTGGTCTAAATGTAAGTGTAAATATAATAAACACTAATCAATATGTATGTACTTAAGTAAAACTGTAAAAAAAAATTAATGTGTTTATCAAAACATCTGGTATGATATGATTATGTCATGTCAAGTCAAGTGACTTGTCATGTCAATCATACTGTATACAGTGAGTACAACTGACAGTGAAATGAATTAATGCTCTCTCGGACCATGGTGCCCTATTAAACAGAGACTAAACTTAATTAGAAGAGGCTCGGTGAAGTGCTATGTAATGTGCATGTGTGTAAAACATGCACACAGTGTGAGACAGTACAAAACAACCAAAAACAGCACTTGGCACAGTTAATGACACTGCAGCGCCAAGCAGTACACAGTAATGAAATTAAGCAGCAGTAATGCAGGTGGTCAGCATTTTGACCACAGCCATTTATCAGCTGTGTAAGAAAGGAATTCGCAAATGTTTTTTTATGTATGGCTATTTTGTGTGTATGTATGTTTTTCATGACAGTTTAGTCCCTACATATTAAGGAGTCTGATAAAGTAGCTTGTGGCAAGATACCCTTACACAGTCTGGCTATGTGGGCCAGAATGCTTTGGTAGCTTTTGCCAGGCAGCGTGTGTGTGTGGGGTCATCCAAAATGCTGGTGGTTTGCAGATGCAGCATGTGGAGTAAATGTCTATAATAATAGAAAGAAAGACCTCAGTGTTCTCACTATTTGCTGAACAGCTTTGCAAAATGAGACAATGCAATTTTCAAACCAGGCAGTCATATAGCTGTGCAGGATGCGCTTGATAGTCTTGCTGTAGAAAGTGGTAAGGGTAGGGCAGGGAGTTGATGTTAAAGGACTAGCTGAGATTCTTCACCAGGTGAACCCCAAGGAATTTGGTGCTCTTGACAATCTCCATGGAGGACCTGTCATAGTTCAGCTGAGTGTGGCTGTTCTGTTTTTTCCCCTGAAGGCAACACTCATTTCTTTTATTCGGTCCACATTAGGAGACAGGTTGTTGGCTCCGCACCAGGCCGTTAGCTGCTGCATCTCTTCTCTGTCCACCAACACAAAGCTCTTGGTATGCCTCATGATGAGCCTCGCTAAGCACTTCACGATGGTGAGTGTAAGTCGCTAAGGCAGGACACAGGAGATTTCTTTGGAATAGTTTTGACTGGCTTGAAGCATGTCATAAAAACAGTGGTGGTCAGGGAGATGTTGAAGATGTCAGTGAGACAACTGGTCTGCACATCCTCTGAGCACACTGCCAGAAATGTTGTCTGGTCTAGCAGCTTTCTGTGGGTTGACTCTGCAAATAGTTTTGCTCACAATGCTGTGGTAAGACATAGTCCCTTGTCAGTTAGAGGAGGGGGTGGTCTTCTTTGCGTCCATGCCATTTTGGGTCTTGAGCCGAGCATTTTAGCTGTTTAGTGAGTCACATAGACAGGTGTTGTTTTTCTGTTTCTCCACTGTCCCGGAAGTGGCTGTGGATTCTCTGGGCATTTCTACACTTTGCCTCTTTAATGGAGTGGGACAGTTTGGGCCTCACCATTCTTAGAGCCCCCTAGTCATCGATGTAGTAAATTACTGTTGCCATGTACTCCTGAAAGTTGAGTCACCATTGGTTGCAGCCTCCCTGAAAATGTGTCAGTCAGTATGCTTAGATGTAATAACAAGGTCATGAGAAAGTGTGTCATAATATGATTTACTCAGATATGATATCAGGAAATCACTTGTCAAGATCTGATAAATGTTAATTATTATTATTACTACTTGGAGATCATATTTTATAAGGCAATCTGGCAGATAATCTCAAAACACCAAATTCTCTCCTAACTTAGTTTGATTTATTGATTTCATTAAACATTTACTGGGCTAATTGAAAAGTAATATAAAATTGTATAATTGAAAGGGTCCAACCTGTCTCATCAGTTTGTATTAAAAGCATTAATATCTTGATTCAAGATTATCATTGCAGTGGATACAGACCATTTGGTCAACTGGACATGGCTCTGTAATCTTGTGCTCACACTATGAGATGTTTTCCATCTTACTTTGCTCAGGCCCTTTTGTTACTAAGGGGCTTGTCATCCTTTTGTTGTAAATTGGTGTGAATCATTGAAAATGAATGATTTCAGACTGTGGCGATCGGTCAGGACGACTGTGGATGCATTGTACAGTAGTTGTAAATGTTAACGGTGCCTCAACCAAGAAGGAAATAACTTCCATGTTGTTAGTTAAAGTAACATCTTGCATCAAATTTCTTTTTCTTTTAAATTTTGCATATGCTTATTCTTCTCAGGCAATATGGGCTCTGAGCTCTCATTCAACAATGTAGGAATGTTCATATCATCAGATGCTGGAAATACCTGGAGGCAGGTATGTTGATTGCTGATTTATAAAGTTAATCAATCTCTCATTGGAATTGGTTTTGCTTAAAACGTAACAAAAGTATTATATATATATATATATTAGTGAAATAATTAAATTATTTTTGGTGTTAATTTTGATGACTATGGCTTACAACTCAAAATCAAAAATCTGCTGGCTGGCTGTTCACAAAGTGCTAATTTAAAGCAAATTCATGAATTGTGGTAGCAAAAGGTGCACAGGTAACACGGATGGCCACAGCCTTAAGATGTTTAGCAAGCTAAGCTTCAAAAACAGTGGAGTGAGGCTGAAGTCAGTGCAGCAAGAGCTGCCACTAACAGACGTCTACACGAAATGTGCTGTTACATTTGCCATAATTCTTAGTATCAAGCCACTCCTGAACCTAAGACAACTTCAGAAACACTTTACCTTGTCTAATGGCTAAAAGCATTGGACCGCTGTCCAGTGGCTAAAAATTATTTTTGCAGGTAAAGTAAAATTTTACAGTCTGGAGAAAGAGCAGTGAGGCACAGAATCCAAGTTGCTTAAAGTCCATTGTGAAAATTTCATTGATGTTTTGGGGTGTCATGTAATTTGCTTATGTTGGTCCACTTACTGTATATCAAGTACTTTTTTCAAGTCCAAAGTCAATCCATTCATCTACCAGAAGATTTTAGGGCACTTCTATCTTCTTTCTATAGATGCTGATTTTATTTTCAAGATTTAGCACCTGACCAAAACTGATGTTTTGCTGATCCTAATTTTACTGCGCTTGATTGGTGAGACAACTCTCCTGGCCTGAACCCCACAGAGAATCTATAGGACATAGTTAAAAGGAAGATGATAAACATCTGACCCAACAATACAGATGTGCGGAAGACTGTTATCAAAGCAATGTGGTCTTTAGTATTGCCTCAGCAGTCCCCCAGAATGATTGTCTCAAATCAAGTATTGAGTGCATAAATGAACATTGTTTTTTAATTTTTCAATTTCTGGATTCTCATGAGCTGTAACCCATAATCATCGAAATTAAACAAAAAACGGCTTATAATATTCAACAAATCTAGAATATAAGAGTTTCACTTTTTGAATTAAACTGTTAAGAACAAAAAAGTTGCAATATAATATTTTTAGATGCACTGTATGGTTGCATAAGAATAGTTTAATCATGATTGTTACATTAATTTAAACATATTACTGCAGCTGCATCTTAAATGAAAACATGGCTCTCATCCGCATTATTTTTCAGCCAAAACAAGAAATAGCACATTTTATTTTTAGTAGTCTGCCATTTTGTACTGACAGTCGAACAAAGTGTAAAGCTTATGCAAGGATGTTAAAAAAAGGCAAAGATATTAACTATTAACATACTATGTATGCTTAACTCAGCTCCTACTTTACAGGCTTTATACAATACATGCTATTGCTTTTAATCTACAAAAACATCATTAATTAATTTTTACGATGCAATTATGGCTAATATTAGTAAGTCCAATAAATATTGTCCATAGCACATTATATCACATACTATACATAGTGCATTATGGGGTCTATTTTGTTTGGTCATTATTAATTGTTACAAAATCTTTATGTACAGAAAATGTATGGTCAACATTTATATTCATTATCACAACTGAAATTAGCTTGAGCTTTATCGTTTTGTGATGTCCTGCAGATATTTGATGAGGAGCACAATGTTTGGTTCCTGGATAAAGCAGGAGCTCTACTTGCAGTCAAGCAGCCAACAGTTCCTACAAAGCATTTCTGGTATGTGCTAAAAAGCTAATCTGCAAAAGCGACAGTGTGCCAACTGTACCTCTGATTTAAGCCAATGCTTAAGGGAAACTATTATCCCAGCTAGGGTTCGTTCCTGCTTTTATGAAGTTTTATGTTAATGGCTTGATGCTCTTTAGGCCTGAATGTCAAAAATAAATGTACCTTTTTGGAAAGATAATATTCAAATTAATTTTTAAAAAAAAAGGAGATGAACAACAAGAAACAAGCAAAGCCAAATCTATCCACTGTATAGTCTATATGGAATTCCCTGCTTATCCCATGGAATTACCACACTCTTCAAATCAGAGATCTCTAGCTCTGCTTTGGTGCCCTTTAATCCTCCAAGTTTTTTTTTTCTCTCTCTCCCCTTAATGCCCAGAGCGATAAAATTGTTGGAGTGTGCTATCTCCAATTCTGTTTTTCTTAAGCAAGCCAAGCGAGCTAGTCATCCCTGGCCAAATGTGTTGAAAGCAATTGTCTCTTTCCTTGCTACTATGATTTTGAGTCACGTCTCAGCCAGTAAGGGATGCATGTCAACCCGCTGTCTCCCACTGAAGCTTTGCTAGTTTTGAAGTAGCAAAAGAACTTTAGTGTCGCTCTTCAGTGAGGTTGTTAAACCTTGTCACACATGCGCTACTCCACCGTTAGCACCTTTGAGGTGGAACTAAAAAGCTGTCAGAGTCAAAGTTTTCAGTGTTATTTTTCCCCCCATCAACTCTCACCCTTTCTTCTTCATCTCTTGCTGCTGCTGAAGGAGGGCCCCTGATGTTTAGATTTGTCTTTAAAGTCACATCGGCTTACTGAGACCTGTTTTGCTTAAAAAAAATAAAAAATCTATTTATGAGCTTCCATGTTATTTTTATATATATTTTTTTTTTATTTATAGAAATAGCTTTCCAAAAGTTGCATCGAATGCTTTTTATCTGATCATCAGCCACAGTTATGTCTATTACAGTATATAGTAATGGCCATCTTAAATTAAAATTTCCTTAGTTATTAGCCATTTTAATAATATTTACAGACAAGGGGGAAAAAAGCGTGTTGTTTTTGTTGGACTACCTGATGGTAAGTGTTTCTCTGTCAGAAAACAGAGCAAACAAGGTTTATATTAATTATTAACCTGTCTATTATTAATGCACATTCGTATAAATGATTAATAAAAACTCTCAAATGCAGTATCATTGCTACAGCAACAACTCATTTATAGTACCAAATCTACATACTGCAATCTAATGATGATACACAGATCTTTGAATGTGTTTTATTAAGAAGAAAATGGTATATTTATGTATGACTATCACGAAGGGTTAGGTAATGCAATGCTATAACATCAGTAACACATGAACATGGAACAACATTAAATATATCTATAAATGGTTAAATGTAAACGATGTAAATCATAAATAAATGTAATATTTAGCGAATTGCTGTGAAATTAGAGAAATAAAAGACTGATATGATTTCATTGGAAAATACACAACTTTAATACAGCAACTCTTGCTATCAGCATGCTCTATCATATTTTATTCCTTAAATATTAGAAATGTTTACTAATAAATGTTTGAATGCTTATGAAAAAAAAAACATGTTGCCTGGCTGTTTTAGGATCAGTTTTGATGAAGGGAGACAGTGGACACATCATATTTTCTCAGCCATACCTCTGTTTGTGGACGGTGTTCTGGTCGAGCCAGGCATGGAAAATCAGATCCTGACGTAAGTGTAAAAAAAAAAAAAAAAAAAAAAAAAAAAAACTTTTATTTGACACCTGTACAAACACGCACATTCTCTCAGTCTCCCGCTCACTTCTTCATATGTGCGCTCATATTGTCCCAACATGCTCTGACAATAAAGAAAGAAGTTTCCTATCCCCCATGAACAGTTGAAGGTTAATTATTCATGAGTTCATCCTTTTCACGCATGTACCAGATGGCACATGTTGTCGGTCACTAAGTACATTTAAAAGCAATCTAAGGGACATTCAAGTGAAAGCAGGACCTTTTGTGCAGGAACACAGTTATGAGAGGAAAAACAAACTTTATTTCCCTATACAGTATAATTTTTACTACACTAATGCACTTATTCCAGTGTTTCATTAGAGCTTGGATACCATAAAGATAGAAAGTTCTCTTAGTACCATGATCAGATTGTCTGCTTTCTAAAAGGCTGGCCTCCCAGGAACTCCTTTAATAGCCCAAACTTGTGAAAAATATTGGAGAGTGGTCAGGACTTTACAGCTCAGTTCTTTTACTGTGCAACTGTGCAACAGCTTTACTGTTCATGATTGATTGTGTTTACAGTTCTCACGGACAGATGTGTCTCTTCCGCAAGTTGCCGGAAAGTTATGTGTCAATTTTCGTTCCACTCCATGAATGTTCATGGGAGCGAGTGCCCTTGGCTCCGAGCCACGTCGCCTGCAATTGTCATTCATGGACATACAGACTACTTTTAAAATATTTGCACTATTCAGATACTTTCCCGCAGCTAAGAGCCTGATCACCCTACTGTGCTTGAAGTCTTCTGCAAATGAAAAAAAAAAATGGTTTGACGCCTTTATTCATGTTCTGGTTTGACTTGAATGCACCTCATAGATTTGATTTTGTTTGAACTTTTCTAACACTGTTTCTTTGAAATGAAATTACAGTATTTGTGCACCCATAGGTTTTTCGGACACTTAAGTGATCGTTCTGAGTGGCAGCTGATCAAGATCGACTACATGTCCTTGTTTACTAAGCGCTGTGCCGAAGGCGACTATCAAACGTGGCACTTGCACAATCAGGTACGAAACAGCTTGATGATACAAAATCAAGCTACTTTAAAAGAGACTCTCAATCAGGATTTGTATTGGTGCTGTATTGAGCTGTATTTGTGCTGTTCTAAAGTCTGAAAAAGTAGGAAATTTGAAGACTTTCAGTTCCTAGACCTAAACATGTATGAAAATTACAACTTTGTAAAATTGTAGAATGTGTGAGTCTCCAAGATGCTACTGAATATGTGAAAATTTGATCATATTTGGTTATCAAATAGAACTTATACAATAGGTGCTTTCTCTCCTGTCATGATGGATGGATGGATGGATGGATGGATGGATGGATGGATGGATAGATGGATAGATGGATAGATAGATAGATAGATAGATAGATAGATAGATAGAGTACTTTATTCATCCCAAAGGGAAATTGTTTCATTACAGCAGCCAGTTCATATAATATACAATATAGACGAAAGAATTAAAATGAGGGAGTAGGGGGGAGTAATTAGCACTGTTTACAATTTAAGGTGAATTAATTAAGGTGCATTAATGAGGTATATGAATATATAATATATGTATATGAAAATACTGCCTCTGTGTACATGTGCATGATAATTGCATATACAGATGGGAATTAAACTGTACATAAGGTACACCAGCAAGCATTAATAGACAAAACAAACCAGCAAGTACAGTATATAACCAGCATATACTAATTAAATAAAAAAGAGGATGCAATGAATGAAGTGATGACCATAGTGCATTGAAGATAATGTATATGAGCATATTTATTGTGCTGTCAAAAGAGGAGATCTCTATCTTGACACAAAGCAGGGTTATTGTAAGTTTTAGACTTACAGTAATCACTAAAAGGCGTGGTTCACAATCTCCATTCCAGTTTATCCTAAAAGTGCTTAGGTGCCAGTCAAGTTCTTCCACACCAAACTCATCATGTCTTTATAGTCGCACTGGGGCACAGTCATGTTGGATTAGAAATGGGCTATCCCCAAACTGTTGCCACAAAATTGGAAGCATAGCTCTGATTGCTCTTCACTGGAGTTAAGGGGACTGATTAAAACACCTGAATTAAATAATTTACAGGTTTGGCCAAATAATTTTGTCCATGTAGTGTATCTTATACAGGTCCTTCTCAAAAAATTAGCATATTGTGATAAAGTTCATTATTTTCTGTAATGTGCTGATAAACATTAGACTTTCATATATTTCAGATTCATTACACACAACTGAAGTAGTTCAAGCCTTTTAATTATTTTAATATTGATGATTTTGGCATACAGCTCATAAAAACCCAAAATTCCTATCTTAAAAAATTAGCATATTTCATCTGACCAATAAAAGAAAAGTGTTTTTAATACAAAAAAAGTCAACCTTCAAATAAATATGTTCAGTTATGCACTCAATACTTGGTCGGGAATCCTTTTGCAGAAATGACTGCTTCAATGCGGCGTGGCATGGAGGCAATCAGCCTGTGGCACTGCTGAGGTGTTATGGAGGCCCAGGATGCTTCGATAGCGGCCTTAAGCTCATCCAGAGTGTTGGGTCTTGCGTCTCTCATCTTTCTCTTTACAATATCCCACAGATTCTCTACGGGGTGCAGGTCAGGATAGTTGGCAGGCCAATTGAGCACAGTAATACCATGGTCAGTAAACCATTTACCAGTGGTTTTGGCACTGTGAGCAGGTGCCAGGTCGTGCTGAAAAATGAAATCTTCATCTCCATAAAGCTTTTCAGCAGATGGAAGCATGAAGTGCTCCAAAATCTCCTGATAGCTAGCTGCATTGACCCTGCCCTTGATAAAACACAGTGGACCAACACCAGCAGCTGACATGGCACCCCAGACCATCACTGACTGTGGGTACTTGACACTGGACTTCAGGCATTTTGGCATTTCCCTCTCCCCAGTCTTCCTCCAGACTCTGGCACCTTGATTTCCGAATGACATGCAAAATTTACTTTCATCCGAAAAAAGTACTTTGGACCACTGAGCAACAGTCCAGTGCTGCCTCTCTGTAGCCCAGGTCAAGCGCTTCTGCCGCTGTTTCTGGTTCAAAAGTGGCTTGACCTGGGGAATGCGGCACCTGTAGCCCATTTCCTGCACACGCCTGTACACGGTGGCTCTGGATGTTTCTGCTCCAGACTCAGTCCACTGCTTCCGCAGGTCCCCCAAGGTCTGGAATCGGTGCTTCTCCACAATCTTCCTCAGGGTCAGGTCACCTCATCTCGTTGTGCAGCGTTTTCTGCCGCACTTTTTCCTTCCCACAGACTTCCCACTGAGGTGCCTTGATACAGCACTCTGGGAACAGCCTATTCGTTCAGAAATTTCTTTCTGTCTTACCCTCTTGCTTGAGGGTGTCAACGATGGCCTTCTGGACAGCAGTCAGGTCGGCAGTCTTACCCATGATTGCGTTTTTGAGTAATAAACCAGGCTGGGAGTTTTTAAAGGCTCAGGAATCTTTTGTAGGTGTTTAGAGTTAATTAGTTGATTCAGATGATTAGGTTAATAGCTCGTTTAGAGAACCTTTTTATGATATGCTAATTTTTTGAGATAGGAATTTTGGGTTTTCATGAGCTGTATGCCAAAATCATCAATATTAAAATAATTAAAAGGCTTGAACTACTTCAGTTGTGTGTAATGAATCTAAAATATATGAACGTCTAATTTATTAGTACATTACAGAAAATAATGAACTTTATCACAATATGCTAATTTTTTAAAAAGGACCTGTATATGTCATAACTCCAGCCAGAGACAAGTTAAATAAAGTTATGTATTGCTTCTTCATAAACAACACCAGTGCACCAATGAGGTTATAGCAGGGGATATCAGTCAGGAATCACACCTGATTTAGCTTGTCCAATGAATCCACCATAATCTCCCATCAACTATCAAGTGTGTCTCCAATTTGGCTGTAATTAACGCCTGCAGCCACACTGGCCCTTTGTGAATAAGATCAAAGACCCTCGGGTTATAGTATCTCAGTACTGCTCAGCAAGATGGGACAATGTGGTACAAGACGTTCTAACTTTTGGGAGCATACTCTGTAGAATGCCTGTGTATATGATGTACCTCCACAGACAATGTTAACCTGGAATTCTGTCAACCATTTTAATGGCCATAACCTACAGGCAATGCAGGGAACATGTTTAACAACACGGGGCATTAAGCCTGTAATATCCTCACTTTAAAAAAGAAAAATCTTTTTCTGTTTTTAAGTTTCCCTAAGGTTATAATAACAGTCTTAAAAAAAGGACCCTAGTAGAGACCTCTACCAAACTATCAAGAAGTCACCGCCTGGTTAAAGTAACTGTATACTAGTGAGGAACTGCTTACTAGTAACAGTAGCGACACAGCATCTCTATTTATTTATTGAGAAGGCACATTTTTTTAAGCATAGCACACTTCAATCAAATGATGGAGATGTCCCATTTAGGTTAAGGTCAAGTCATTTGTAACAATAAAGGGTTAAGCCATTACATGCTTGAGTATAATCATTACTTTCTTTCATCTTAAATAGTTATTAATTTATCGCGAATCTAAGCTTTATATTTGTATATTTATATTTTATATAGTTGTATGTCACAGGACTCCAGGTTTCCAGTCTTTACTGTATAGTGCACAAGATCGTATTGCAAAGGTATAAATGTAGGAGTATTATTACATCTGCAAATGATATCATGATTATTAGCAAGTAAAGTGGAAGAGCTAAACCTTTGGTGTCATAACCTTCAATTAAAGAGATTTTTTTTAACATTTCTTGTTTTATGTTACATCGCATTTTATTTTACTTAAAGAGTCATCTGCTTCTTCAGTTAGCACCCCCACCCCCCACCCCCACGCCTTATTAATAATGCTAAAAGCTAACGCCCCTGGGTTTCTTGTACAAAACAAAATCCTTTAAAAAAAAAAAAAAAAAAAAAAAAAAGCCCTATTTCTTTCTTTTTCTTTTTTTTTATGATCCTGTCAGTTGCCAGGCCTGATTATCAAAAGCTAGTATATGACCTGTTGCAGAGTTCAGGCAAATATGCCAAGATGAACTGTTTGCTAAACAATCAGAAATGATATGACAGAATATATTAAAAGAATGTTATAATGTTGTAGCATGTGGCAGGGTTAGCTCAGTGGTTAAGGTATTGGATTAGTGATCGGCAGGTTCATACCCACTGCCACTGTTGGGCCCTTGAGCAAGGCCTTTAACCCTCAAATGCTCGGCTTTAAAATAAGATAAAAATTTAAGCCACACTGGATAAAGGTGTCTGCCAAATGCCGTGAATGTAAATGATGACATATTGGTAGTAAGAAAAGATGTCTACTACATTCAGAAACAAAGAAAGTACCCTATCATTGTTTACATTTAATGTGACTTGATTAATTGAACTTTGAAACCATCTTGGTAAAAATCCTATACATTTACAGACAAATAGTAGTTCAAAATTAAATAGTTTTAGTTAAAAGTGTTATTTGTTTGACTGATTGATTGGAGTCAGACATTTACATTGCTTTGATACTATTCTTTCACTGGCTAGATATAACACTCTCCATACTGTCTTATATACTGCATCATTTAAGCTGTCACACAGCCAAAGTTTCTTTTAGAACTCCTTTAAAAATTTATTAAATTCTTGTTTCAAGCCAGAAGTTTATACTGTATATCGATAGTAATGTTCAAGTTGAATAGCTCAAGCATTATTTCCCTTAGCTTTTCACACAAATGAGTTTAAAGCACATCCAGTAAATCTATAGTCGAGGATTATTATATATCTTTCATGTTCTGTTTTTTTCAGGGTGAGCCATGTGTAATGGGCCAAAAGCAGATCTTCATCAAACGCCGCCCGGGAAACTACTGCATGATGGAAAAGGACACCAGGGTCCTATCGGCTGAGCCTTGTATCTGTAGAGCACATGATTTTGAGTGGTGAGTAAAAACTGTATTTGTGTCACTATGTGTAGTGTTAAATCAATTTCATCAGTGTTGCTTATGATTAGATTTTTAAACTTTTTGGGACACTTCTAGTAAGTATTTTTCAATGATGCCCTTGTGCTAACAGACCTGATTCAATTTCAGAAACAATAGGGCAATGCTGTATCTTATTCATATTAATTTATAAGTTGTATCTTATTCATATTAATTTATTATAACCATTGGACCTTTTTACTCCTGCACTTTCCACCTATTCACATATACTTAGCAGCGTCTGGTTCGATTAAAATTAGTCATCTTAAAATATAAACCTTATATAAGTTCCCTTTCAAGTGCTAGATCAGATAGAATATAATAAAATATGATAAGATAATAATCATAATACCTTAGATACTAATTAATAGTAAACATTCTACACTCAAAAATAAAGTACAGTTAGACTTTATGCCTATATGCCAGTAATGCCGCATGTAACTTTACCATTGATATTATGTTGATTTAACTAAAATAAATTTTACCATTATATCTGTTTGTTCAACCTTTATATTTTACTAAAGTGGAATTGTTTTTGCTCGTAATTTAAAATATGTTTAAGTGATATCACATGAGCGGGATGGCTGTTGTGCTGAATATCTCGAGTGTGATATTGGTTCGAGACAACTGTTATACAAAAGTAGTTCATGAAGTGGATTATAATTTGTTTGTTTATTTAATGAGTTATTTTGTTCAACCATCAGATATCGCTCCGCAACTGGAAGAAATACCTAACTGCGAATAGTGGAACTAGAACTGGCAACCGACAGTGTAATTAACAAAATAGGGTGAACATTGTTTTAAATTCTTAAAAATACAATGTAGCCAAAAATGTGAGGAAAATAAAGGTTATGAATGTGACTTTTGGCAGACAGCTGATCTCTCCTTGCCATACTGACCCACTTTCAATAATTTTGGTGAAATTAATGATTGTTAGGAGACCTGAGTGATACCCAGTACTGTTATGTTTTATACATACACTCGTGGAATGTCTCTCGTCCAATCAGATTACTCAGTCGGAACTGACTTTTGTATAGTTATGATAATTTTTTTTTTAGTGTAAGAGCATATGCTTGGATTTAATTAAATGAAATTGTCTCTCATTAATATTGAACATAATTTACTCTTTCGAATCAACTGCAAATAGCATTGTAGCAAACACAGATGTACTGTAGACATGATACTGTTATTCCAATTTATTACTCTTTATAGGGTATAAACATCACTGAACCAGTTTAATTATAAAAACAAAAAAGTCAGCGCAGGAAACAAAGAACGTGTAAATTAAAGTGTAAAAAAGTGTAACACATTTTGATATACACAGAACATCACGCTCAGCGTCGCTGTTTATTCTGGACAGGAAAGAACATCTCAGCGTGCTGTGCGTTTGTTTGATGTGAGCTGGCAACATCTGTGACAAAGTGTGAAGACGAGCTCTGAACAGATTTAATTTCTATGCAAATTTCATGCTGTTGTGATACATTTTTTTTTATCTTGAAAAGACAGACATTTCTAATGTTAATGTTAATTTCATCTATACAAGGTGAAATCACAGAGGTTTAATGTGGATCCATTAATTTTTCTCATGGTGTACGTTTGGTTAGATTGAGAGGACTCATCACTACAATGCCTGTCGTTTTATGATTTAAATGTACGACGAGGAAGTAAACCAAAGTTGTGGGCATTTCCAATTATAATGGAGCAAACTTTTAATTAACTTTCAAGTAGATAAAAGGCAATCAGTGAAACATTAAGGGCCGTAATTATTGCTACCGGATACAACACAGCTGGGACTTCCTGTTTAACAGAAAAGATATAATGAGCCTATGGCTGATATTCTTCAAGTCTAATAAATATGCATTTTGCTCAGATTTGTTTTGAATAAGAATTACAATGAATCACACAAGATTTCTTTTTCTTTGTCATTATCAGCTGAATGCTAATTGTTAAACAGTTTTTATTAGTACAGATATTAGCACTGGGACAAAAACAGAACCTGTAAAAGAAATGAACAACTGACAGCTATACAAAACAGGTGTGTTTAGAAAAGAAAAAAAAAGTTTTGGCGCTAAAACGTCTCACCTACTATAAGTGAAAAAATGAATTTTCAGATATGATCTTAGAAAACCATTTTTTATAATACTTAATACTTCTTATCTCCCAGTTCATGCTTATTTTTTTGGGTAAATAGGCATAAACATTTATATTTCTATCAGATATGAAGAAACATTTGCTATTTTTTTATGTAGTGTCTGTAACTTTATTTTAATTCAAATCTTTCAATGATCTTAATTGGCATTCAGATGAAATTAAGATTTCAGGAACAGTCATAAACCTGTAAAGTGTATTATTCTAAAATGTGTTTTATTCTATTGCAAAATTAAGATATTGCAACATGAATTTGACATGGTTACAGACACTACAAATCTTTGACCAAAAAACTAATAAAATTTTTTTTTTTTTTACAGGTTAGAAGCATACACCAATTTTAGTATTAATACTTATAAAGAAATATAAATAATTTTCATTTTAAATTACTATCTTGAAATTTTTAAGGAAGCAAGATTGGTCACTTCCATGTTGCATAAACTTCAAAAGTAGCTTCTTTGGGACACATATTTTGTGTATTATATGTATAACATATAAAATAAAAAATCTGGACCAATACTGTGTTTTGACCAATTGTGTACCAGATTTCAGTGTTATTTCTTTGATTGTTATAAAGCTGATTTGTGTTTATGTTGTGTACCTCACTGTTGAGTTATTTCTGGGTAGTGTGTAACACTATCATTTCTAGGCTGTTTATGTTGTAGCGTTTAGTTATTTTAGGGTTGTGTGTGTGTTGAGTTATTTTTAAGTGTACTTGTTACAGATTTTATTTAATCACAGGATTTTATTTAAAACACTTGATGTAGGGTTGTGTGGGAATATGGCAATATTATACCCCGGCGTATTTAACAATAGCAATAGTTAATTTTTTTAACTACGGTCATGAAAAAAAAAAAAAATATATATATATATATATATATGCTATGACATGTGAGTGTTTATTAAAATGAAAATTTTGGAAAAATCCCAAAATTTAGAAATCATGTTTTTCAGACCTTGGAAAATCACGGAAGATTGAATGTTTTAAAAATGATTCAAACTGTATTTTAAAGACCATTTTGTGATACAATAATAATGAAGGATTTTATCATTTATCAAGTTTACATATTTCTGCATTGTGTTTTGTTCATTTTGGCTTTTGTGTTACTCTCTTGAATTACTATGGCATTGTAGCCAGATGTTTCAGGCCTTTGTGTAGAGTAAAGGTTTGTATAGGAGTGCTTAGTTAGATGAGGAGTGCTGTCTCTGTGTTGTGTTTTGCAGTATTTTGATATTTCTGCATTGTGTGCTATTATGTACTGGTATGTCTGGCTCGTGAGTGTTCTAGTGTTGAAGTATCTGATTTATGTGCTGCAGTCTTGTGGTATCTCTCTTGTGTTGCAGTGTAATCTTTGCATTGCCTATTGAATGTGTAAAGTGTATTTTGCAGTGTTACTCAGATTTGTTTTATGTTGTTTGGTGTTATCTTTAGGTAATGTGTTGTGTCCCGTTGTTTCTGGATTTTGGAAGGAATAGTAATGTCTGGGTTATGTTTGGAAGTGTGTAGTTATTTCTGAAATGCACCACAGTAGGTGTTTGTACTGTACAGTATATGTGTACCCTGGCACCCTGTCAAGGGTGTACCTGGCCTCATGCCCCTAGATAAGAGTGAGTAAGAGTGAGTGAGAGCATGGTGACAGTGGTTCGCACTGTACAGTAGCCTCGCACTTTCAGTGTAGAGATTCGATTCCTGCCTCGGGTCTGTGTGCATGGAATTTGCATGTTCTTCCCGTGCTTGGTGGGTTTCTGCTGGGTACCCCAGTTTTCTGCCACAGTCTGAAGACGTACGGATTAGGCTAACTGGCATTCCCAAATTGCCCATACAGTAGTACAAGTGTGTGTGCTTATGCACTGCGATAGATTGGGACCACGTCCAGGGTATACCCTGTCTCATGTGGGAGTCCCCTGGGATTGACTTCAGGCCCTTTGCAATTCTGTACTGGATAAGCAGTATAGAGCGTGGGTAAGTGAGTGAGTTTTTTAAAAGATGAGTTGCAGCATATTGATGGTTCCTGGATTTTGCTTTATGGTATTTATTTGGTTATTTTCCTTCTATACATATATAGAGGTATTTGATTATTTCTGTTGAGATGTTTAATTAGTAGTGCATTATGTATGACAGATTTTACGCTTCTATATTTCTGCAGTGTGTGTTGTGCTGTTTAGTTATTTCCAGATTGTGTTTGTATTGCATGTTCAATTGTTTAGCATTTTGTATTGCATTACAATTCTGTCCATCTGTGTTGATTTTGTGTGTGTGTGTGTTGCAGTGATTACGGCTATGAGCGGAGAGGAGACGGTAACTGCCTGCCTGCATTCTGGTTTAATCCTTCCACTGTATCACGGAGCTGCAGTCACGGGCTGAACTATTTTAATAGCACAGGGTAAGTCTGTCTGTGTTTGTCTCCCTCTCTCTTAAAATAAAAAAAAAAACACCAGTACGAACATAATGATGTTACAGTCAGATGTCTTCATTATGCCATACCATTATACTTTTATTTTAGCACACAACTACTGTAATAGAGGCATTAATATTGTAATGCTAATAATGGCACTATGTCCTCTGTCAGTTATCGCAAAGTAGCAGCAAACAACTGCACCAAAGGGGTAAAGGAGATGTACACAGCCAGAAAACAGCAGTGTCCTAATCGCCCACCTCGAGGACTGCACCTGGCAACCCGTGACAACACCCTCAAAACAAACATGGGCTCCAACGTCACCTTCATTGTACAACTGGAAGAGGTATGTTGGATATATTTCATTGTATCAAAAGATCAGAATCCCATGATCCTAACCCCTATAAAGACCTTTAGGAATGCTGACTACACACCAGGCATTTATGAATGGACAGAAATCCACACAGCCACACTCCATCTAGTAGAAACAAATAGTGGTAAAACAGCAAATAATGCCCTTGATTTTAAAATGGGCATATGTAGGTGTGATGATCAGGGGTCCACATACTTTTGCTTATGTTCACTCATCAAACTATTTGATAAGGTGTTCTGTAAATTACGGTGAGGTTATGCATTAAAGACAACTCATATTAGGATAGAACTGTTTAAGCATAGGGTAAAGGAGACCAGTTCCACCGTTATACCATTAAACACATATTATCAATTGTATACCAGTTAACACGTTGAGGTTGTATTTGCCTAAAACTAAGACCCACAATGATCAGATGATTTTAAATATAAAAACACATAATTAAAAAGGGGAGGGGGGTGCTAACTTTTAAACATTACTGTATGTGCATCTTTACTGTTATGCATTACGTGTTAATATTTTTGTTATTTTGAGGTTTTATTAGGTTTTTACTGGGCGTGCCAATGTGACAAAGTGTACCTTAAAGTAAAACTCGTCCCAGTGACACTGTATAAACTACATTACTGTTCAAATCAGATTGAGGAATTTCTTTAAAATGTCTCACAAGATGCATTAGACACAGAGCCAGAGTAGACACAACTTGCTACAGTGCACATACACACACCATGCAAACTCAGGTGGCAGGTAAGTGTGCCTCTCAGTGGGTCTGGCAGTGGCATAGTTGCTACATTACAGCTGTGATGAGATGAGGAAATGAGGGCGCATTCCCATCATTAAGAAAAATGGAGGTAGGGATGGATGAGAGTCAGAGAGATGCACAGAAGAAAGAGCTAGGGATCGTTTTTGTCAGGGCAAAATCCTCACACCAAATTCGACTTTAATTTATATTAATGAAGTATGGTGGAATGTGGAACAACTCTAAATATTTAATGTTCACGAGGTGAAGCATATGGCAAATGAAAAAGCCCAGGAATAATTTGAATAAATCTGGAAATCCATATTTAGAGTATTGTTTTCAAAGAGGACCCTCCAGAACAACAGGACCTTGCTGAGATATGAAAATATTTATATATTAAAGCATAAATTTTTAAAATGTTTTGTTAGCAAAGCGAATGGGTGTGGAACAGCGTCATTTAATAGCAGGTCATGAAGTTCAGGATGAATTGAACTTTCAGCCAAGCCATAACACGGGTGGTGAAATATACTGTAGTCCAAATGCCAAGCTATCTTTCTGCATCTTTGTATCTTTCCACTACACACACACACACGCACACACACACATACACACACGGCAATGCTGTGACATTTAGCCATAGGTTTGATGGTTTGACTCAATTTTCATTTCTTTCAGTGTAAACAAAAGCATGTATAGAAACACACATCCCAAATGAAACAGTAACATTTACACTGACCTCCGAGAGCATTAAAATACACACTGCCTGGACCTCCTTTAGCTTTACTTACATTGCACATTATGGTTGCCTATTCATGTCTGAAACAGATTCTTCGGGTTTCCAGAACTGATCTTACTTTAGTTCGAATTCTGGATCATGTCTGAGCCACCAGGGAGAAAAAAAGTTCATAACCTGGTAATTTAGTACATGCAGGGCATCAGCTGACTTAATTGTATTGCTACATAATGTTGCCGAGTCTGGACGTGACCAACTGAAGCAACCCCAGATCATAACGCACATGTGTTTCTATGGACACTATGCATGATGTGTGCATTGCATCATAAGTTTTTCTTCTTACCCTGAGCCAGCCGTTGGGTCAAACTGGACCCATCAGACCAAATGACTTTTTTTCCATTGCTTCAAAGTGGAATCTTCATGCTAGTAAAATGTATCTTATTTTTCTTGTTAAACATGGGTGTGATTTCTACTGTTGATTTTTATGGTGCAACAGTGTTTAAGTGATCTTTGATCACTGTGAGTTCCTCCAATTACAAAATTAACATGACAATCCAGTTTGACATTGGATGATCCACTGCCTTATGTGAAATGAGCTCCAGATCCAGGATAAAGCAGGTACTAAGCATTATTATTATTTTTTTTAAGTTACACTTATGAGGGGCGATCTCCAAATAAGTTCCAATGCAGATGTGCCAAAACATGCAGTTCCTTGAAATAACACTAGGCTCCAAAAAGGAGTCAATCCCCATATACAGTACCCCCATATTAAAATGTCAAACTTATCAACAGAAATAAACATGTTTTCCAGCAAAAACTGTTTTGATCCCCATATCTAGAGTTCATAATTTCCCATTCATGACGACTGTATGGGCGCCATAAAATGATAAATAATTACAGGTATTGCAAATTTGGTCGCAATACAGGTGTTAAACCACTAACTGTCTACTATGCATAGGTAAGTAGACAAGTAAAGTAGGTGTTTTTATTTGTTTTAAATTATGGTAACTGAGAGAAATAGCTGTGTTTTTGTTCTGCCCATTTGCCAATTCATGGATTAATTGAGGATTAGGTGGAATAAGCTTCAGGCAAGATGGCAATGACCAGCGCTCCCACAGTTGAGCTTCAAAACCACCCTTTAGAAAACATGATGACGTCATGAAGGATTTGTTCAGTTCTTATACACTCTGTGTGAAAGCCAACACACTAAGATCCTGATTTAATTGAATCCCAGACAAAAAGCAATAATTATTAAGCAATGCAGGAAAATAAACCCTGAAGTGCTTCTTCTCTATGCACTGTACTTATCATACTCCATTACTGTAAAGACTTCTTCATGCCTAATTGCGTGTCATTACAACAATGTGAACACAAATCAAGAGAGTGTATTATGTCTATGAGGTCAATTTTAACTGCTATTGGCTTTAAAGTTCCTAAACAAAGACAGATTTCTAATATAGTATGTATAGTAATAACCTTCAAAAGTTAAAAAGCCTCTTAGTCATAGTAATTTATTCACCATTTCCAAGACTTCCATGCAGGTACAGTACTGTAGATGACTCTGAGAGAGCTAAATTAATATTTTTACAGATGTCACCCTGTTTCATCCTTATTCACCTACGTAGGCAAACATCTGAAAACGACATGACCTGGTCTTTTGCTAATATGAAAAATTTGCAATGTTCCAGCAACCTGTGAAAGTGCTTCACATTATACCCATCTATCTACCAAAAAATTAATATCCTTACAGGAGGGACAGAAAAGGATATTAAGGAAGGATAGGCAAAGATTTTTTTTTTTTTTCATACACACACACACACACACTTGGAAAAGGTGGCAGCTGCAATCTCTAACACCTCCTCGTGCGTGGCATGATACTCACGCAGGGTGCCAGATGTAACACCCAAAAGGAGTGTGAGTAAAATAAGCACGGGCTTGCAGAGATAGTAGCAGGCGATGATCCTTCTCAGGCACACACACACACACACACACACACGGGCTGCACTAGCAGAACTTCACCATGTGTTTGATTCATTGGTATGCGTGGGCGCTCAACTCAGTCAGCAAGTGTATATTGTTCACTTTTGTGCTTTCACCTTGAATGTGTGTGTACAATGGGTAAGATTCACACCTGCAGACACTCGATGTGTTGATTGTCCTCTGTCACACAGGTGCTTGGTGTCATATCATGCCAAGGACAGAACCAGGGTAGTAACTTGTACTTAATACACTTGATTCTTCTAGTGCTGCTGGTCGACTGAGTTTCCTGTCTGGTATTATTTTCTAGATGAACAACAATTTCTTAAATGACTGACTACAAAATTAATGTTTCTCTAATTAGGCCTGCTCGTTCAAATAGGCAGAGTTTAGATTGATTGGGATTTAACTACTGTAGAAGATTATTTAAGCCCACAGTCTTTGTGTTTACCTTAATTTCTCTTACTTGACACAGTACATCGTCGTCCAACCCCTTTATCCTGTTGTATACAGGGGGTCATGGAGGGCTTGGAGTCTATCTCTGGAGATTTAGGGCACGAGGTCGGGGAACACTCTGCATGGGGTGCCAATCTATCAAAGGGTGCACACAAACACACACACTCAAACGAACATTCATATACTATGTCCAATTTGTGAACGCCAGTTGGGCTAATGTGCATGTCCTTGGACTTCTGGAGGAAACCGGAGAACCCAGAGGAAACCCACCAAGAACGGGGGTGGGGGGATTAACACGACGCACCCATATAGTGTTCAGAAGATACCATATGCATGTAAACCTTAGGGGCAGTGTAGGCAGCAGACATGGAAAAATGGCGGAAATCTTAGAGATGTTGTTGTGTAACAAGGTCCGCAATGACCCCCACCTGTAGGATTTATCTTTCCTGCTGCACATCAACAAATGTGCATGTCAATACAGTTGGCTGGATCATAAGTACTATTTTAAATGTCAACATGGAAATTAAGGTCCATGCTCTAAGTGTCGCCATGTTTGTTCATTCCAACCTTTCTAAAAAA